>NW_028148741.1:668599-1337198 GCF_965112155.1 Podarcis liolepis | reverse complement strand
ATATTTTCTGCTGGTTAAGTTTTTGAGGGCTGATTTCTTGACCTGTGATCAAAAGCCTTCCATTTCCATCGCCAAAGCTTTCAGGGGAGCATTTTCACGCTTTTGGCACCATTTTTGAGTGAATTGCCAAAAGTCAGATTTTTGCTGAAAATGTGACCCCGGGGCTTAGGGATTTTTTCAAAAAAATATTTTCTGCCGGTTAAGTTTTTGAGGGCTGATTTCTTGTCCTGTGATAAAAAGCCTTCTGTTTCGAGTGCCAAACCTTTCAGGAGAGCATTTTCAGGCTTTTGTCACCATTTTTGAGTGAATTGCCAAAAGTCAGATTTTTGCTGAAATTGTGACCCCGGGGCTTAGAAATTTTTTCAAAAAAATATTTTCTGCTGGTTAAGTTTTTGAGGGCTGATTTCTTGACCTGTGATCAAAAGCCTTCCATTTCCATCGCCAAAGCTTTCAGGGGAGCATTTTCACGCTTTTGGCACCATTTTTGAGTGAATTGCCAAAAGTCAGATTTTTGCTGAAAATGTGACCCCGGGGCTTAGGGATTTTTTCAAAAAAATATTTTCTGCCGGTTAAGTTTTTGAGGGCTGATTTCTTGTCCTGTGATAAAAAGCCTTCTGTTTCGAGTGCCAAACCTTTCAGGAGAGCATTTTCAGGCTTTTGTCACCATTTTTGAGTGAATTGCCAAAAGTCAGATTTTTGCTGAAATTGTGACCCCGGGGCTTAGGGATTTTTTCAAAAAAATATTTTCTGCCGGTTAAGTTTTTGAGGGCTGATTTCTTGACCTGTGATAAAAAGACTTCCGTATCCATCGCCAAAGCTTTCAGGGGAGCATTTTCACGCTTTTGGCACCATTTTTGAGTGAATTGCCAAAAGTCAGATTTTTGCTGAAATTGTGACCCCGGGGCTTAGGGATTTTTTCAAAAAAATATTTTCTGCCGGTTAAGTTTTTGAGGGCTGATTTCTTGACCTGTGATCAAAAGCCTTCCATTTCCATCGCCAAAGCTTTCAGGGGAGCATTTTCACGCTTTTGGCACCATTTTTGAGTGAATTGCCAAAAGTCAGATTTTTGCTGAAATTGTGACCCCGGGGCTTAGGGATTTTTTCAAAAACATATTTTCTGCCGGTTAAGTTTTTGAGGGCTGATTTCTTGTCCTGTGATAAAAAGCCTTCTGTTTCGAGTGCCAAACCTTTCAGGAGAGCATTTTCAGGCTTTTGGCACCATTTTTGAGTGAATTGCCAAAAGTCAGATTTTTGCTGAAATTGTGACCCCGGGGCTTAGGAATTTTTTCAAAAAAATATTTTCTGCTGGTTAAGTTTTTGAGGGCTGATTTCTTGACCTGTGATCAAAAGCCTTCCATTTCCATCGCCAAAGCTTTCAGGGGAGCATTTTCACGCTTTTGGCACCATTTTTGAGTGAATTGCCAAAAGTCAGATTTTTGCTGAAAATGTGACCCCGGGGCTTAGGGATTTTTTCAAAAAAATATTTTCTGCCGGTTAAGTTTTTGAGGGCTGATTTCTTGTCCTGTGATAAAAAGCCTTCTGTTTCGAGTGCCAAACCTTTCAGGAGAGCATTTTCAGGCTTTTGGCACCATTTTTGAGTGAATTGCCAAAAGTCAGATTTTTGCTGAAATTGTTCAAAAAAATATTTTCTGCCGGTTAAGTTTTTGAGGGCTGATTTCTTGTCCTGTGATAAAGAGACTTCTGTTTCCATCGCCAAAGGTTTCAGGGGAGCATTTTCAAGCTTTTGGCACCATTTTTGAGTGAATTGCCAAAAGTCAGATTTTTGCTGAAATTGTGACCCCGGGGCTTAGGGATTTTTTCAAAAAAATATTTTCTGCCGGTTAAGTTTTTGAGGGCTGATTTCTTGTCCTGTGATAAAAAGCCTTCTGTTTCGAGTGCCAAAGCTTTCAGGGGAGCATTTTCACGCTTTTGGCACCATTTTTGAGTGAATTGACAAAAGTCAGATTTTTGCTGAAATTGTGACCCCGGGGCTTAGGGATTTTTTCAAAAAAATATTTTCTGCCGGTTAAGTTTTTGAGGGCTGATTTCTTGTCCTGTGATAAAAAGCCTTCTGTTTCGAGTGCCAAACCTTTCAGGAGAGAATTTTCAAGCTTTTGGCACCATTTTTGAGTGAATTGCCAAAAGTCAGATTTTTGCTGAAATTGTGACCCCGGGGCTTAGGGATTTTTTCAAAAAAATATTTTCTGCCGGTTAAGTTTTTGAGGGCTGATTTCTTGTCTTGTGATAAAAAGACTTCTGTTTCCATCGCCAAAGCTTTCAGGGGAGCATTTTCAAGCTTTTGGCACCATTTTTGAGTGAATTGCCAAAAGTCAGATTTTTGCTGAAATTGTGACCCCGGGGCTTGGGATTTTTTCAAAAAAATATTTTCTGCCGGTTAAGTTTTTGAGGGCTGATTTCTTGTCCTGTGATAAAAAGCCTTCTGTTTCGAGTGCCAAACCTTTCAGGAGAGCATTTTCAGGCTTTTGGCACCATTTTTGAGTGAATTGCCAAAAGTCAGATTTTTGCTGAAATTGTTCAAAAAAATATTTTCTGCCGGTTAAGTTTTTGAGGGCTGATTTCTTGTCCTGTGATAAAGAGACTTCTGTTTCCATCGCCAAAGCTTTCAGGGGAGCATTTTCAAGCTTTTGGCACCATTTTTGAGTGAATTGCCAAAAGTCAGATTTTTGCTGAAATTGTGACCCCGGGGCTTAGGGATTTTTTCAAAAAAATATTTTCTGCTGGTTAAGTTTTTGAGGGCTGATTTCTTGTCCTGTGATAAAAAGCCTTCTGTTTCGAGTGCCAAACCTTTCAGGAGAGCATTTTCAGGCTTTTGGCACCATTTTTGAGTGAATTGCCAAAAGTCAGATTTTTGCTGAAATTGTGACCCCGGGGCTTAGGGATTTTTTCAAAAAAATATTTTCTGCTGGTTAATTTTTTGAGGGCTGATTTCTTGACCTGTGATCAAAAGACTTCTGTTTCCATCGCCAAAGCTTTCAGGGGAGCATTTTCAAGCTTTTGGCACCATTTTTGAGTGAATTGCCAAAAGTCAGATTTTTGCTGAAAATGTGACCCCGGGGCTTAGGGATTTTTTCAAAAAAATATTTTCTGCCGGTTAAGTTTTTGAGGGCTGATTTCTTGTCCTGTGATAAAAAGCCTTCTGTTTCGAGTGCCAAACCTTTCAGGAGAGCATTTTCAGGCTTTTGGCACCATTTTTGAGTGAATTGCCAAAAGTCAGATTTTTGCTGAAATTGTGACCCCGGGGCTTAGGGATTTTTTCAAAAAAATATTTTCTGCTGGTTAAGTTTTTGAGGGCTGATTTCTTGACCTGTGATAAAAAGACTTCTGTATCCATCGCCAAAGCTTTCAGGGGAGCATTTTCAAGCTTTTGGCACCATTTTTGAGTGAATTGCCAAAAGTCAGATTTTTGCTGAAATTGTGACCCCGGGGCTTGGGATTTTTTCAAAAAAATATTTTCTGCCGGTTAAGTTTTTGAGGGCTGATTTCTTGTCCTGTGATAAAAAGCCTTCTGTTTCGAGTGCCAATCCTTTCAGGAGAGCATTTTCAGGCTTTTGGCACCATTTTTGAGTGAATTGCCAAAAGTCAGATTTTTGCTGAAATTGTTCAAAGAAATATTTTCTGCCGGTTAAGTTTTTGAGGGCTGATTTCTTGTCCTGTGATAAAGAGACTTCTGTTTCCATCGCCAAAGCTTTCAGGGGAGCATTTTCAAGCTTTTGGCACCATTTTTGAGTGAATTGCCAAAAGTCAGATTTTTGCTGAAATTGTGACCCCGGGGCTTAGGGATTTTTTCAAAAAAATATTTTCTGCCGGTTAAGTTTTTGAGGGCTGATTTCTTGTCCTGTGATAAAAAGCCTTCTGTTTCGAGTGCCAAACCTTTCAGGAGAGCATTTTCAAGCTTTTGGCACCATTTTTGAGTGAATTGCCAAAAGTCAGATTTTTGCTGAAATTGTGACCCCGGGGCTTAGGGATTTTTTCAAAAAAATATTTTCTGCCGGTTAAGTTTTTGAGGGCTGATTTCTTGTCCTGTGATAAAAAGCCTTCTGTTTCGAGTGCCAAACCTTTCAGGAGAGCATTTTCAAGCTTTTGGCAGCATTTTTGAGTGAATTGCCAAAAGTCAGATTTTTGCTGAAATTGTAACCCCGGGGCTTAGGGATTTTTTCAAAAAAATATTTTCTGCCTGTTTAAGTTTTTGAGGGCTGATTTCTTGTCCTGTGATAAAAAGCCTTCTGTTTCCATCGCCAAAGCTTTCAGGGGAGCATTTTCAAGTTTTTGGCACCATTTTTGAGTGAATTGCCAAAAGTCAGATATTTGCTGAAATTGTTCAAAAAAATATTTTCTGCCGGTTAAGTTTTTGAGGGCTGATTTCTTGTCCTGTGATAAAAAGACTTCTGTTTCCATCGCCAAAGCTTTCAGGGGAGCATTTTCAAGCTTTTGGCACCACTTCTGAGTGAATTGCCAAAAGTCAGATTTTTGCTGAAATTGTGACCCCGGGGCTTAGGGATTTTTTCAAAAAAATATTTTCTGCCGGTTAAGTTTTTGAGGGCTGATTTCTTGTCCTGTGATAAAAAGACTTCTGTTTCCATCGCCAAAGCTTTCAGGGGAGCATTTTCAAGCTTTTGGCACCATTTTTGAGTGAATTGCCAAAAGTCAGATTTTTGCTGAATTTGTGACCCCAGGGCTTGGGATTTTTTCAAAAAAATATTTTCTGCCGGTTAAGTTTTTGAGGGCTGATTTCTTGTCCTGTGATAAAAAGCATTCTGTTTCGAGTGCCAAACCTTTCAGGAGAGCATTTTCAGTCTTTTGGCACCATTTTTGAGTGAATTGCCAAAAGTCAGATTTTTGCTGAAATTGTTCAAAAAAATATTTTCTGCCGGTTAAGTTTTTGAGGGCTGATTTCTTGTCCTGTGATAAAGAGACTTCTGTTTCCATCGCCAAAGCTTTCAGGGGAGCATTTTCAAGCTTTTGGCACCATTTTTGAGTGAATTGCCAAAAGTCAGATTTTTGCTGAAATTGTGACCCCGGGGCTTAGGGATTTTTTCAAAAAAATATTTTCTGCCGGTTAAGTTTTTGAGGGCTGATTTCTTGTCCTGTGATAAAAAGCCTTCTGTTTCGAGTGCCAAACCTTTCAGGAGAGCATTTTCAGGCTTTTGGCACCATTTTTGAGTGAATTGCCAAAAGTCAGATTTTTGCTGAAATTGTGACCCCGGGGCTTAGGGATTTTTTCAAAAAAATATTTTCTGCTGGTTAATTTTTTGAGGGCTGATTTCTTGACCTGTGATCAAAAGACTTCTGTTTCCATCGCCAAAGCTTTCAGGGGAGCATTTTCAAGCTTTCGGCACCATTTTTGAGTGAATTGCCAAAAGTCAGATTTTTGCTGAAATTGTGACCCCGGGGCTTGGGATTTTTTCAAAAAAATATTTTCTGCCGGTTAAGTTTTTGAGGGCTGATTTCTTGTCCTGTGATAAAAAGCCTTCTGTTTCGAGTGCCAAACCTTTCAGGAGAGCATTTTCAGGCTTTTGGCACAATTTTTGAGTGAATTGCCAAAAGTCAGATTTTTGCTGAAATTGTTCAAAAAAATATTTTCTGCCGGTTAAGTTTTTGAGGGCTGATTTCTTGTCCTGTGATAAAGAGACTTCTGTTTCCATCGCCAAAGTTTCAGGGGAGCATTTTCAAGCTTTTGGCACCATTTTTGAGTGAATTGCCAAAAGTCAGATTTTTACTGAAATTGTGACCCCGGGGCTTAGGGATTTTTTCAAAAAAATATTTTCTGCCGGTTAAGTTTTTGAGGGCTGATTTCTTGTCCTGTGATAAAAAGCCTTCTGTTTCGAGTGCCAAACCTTTCAGGAGAGCATTTTCAAGCTTTTGGCACCACTTCTGAGTGAATTGCCAAAAGTCAGATTTTTGCTGAAATTGTGACCCCGGGGCTTAGGGATTTTTTCAAAAAAATATTTTCTGCCGGTTAAGTTTTTGAGGGCTGATTTCTTGTCCTGTGATAAAAAGACTTCTGTTTCCATCGCCAAAGCTTTCAGGGGAGCATTTTCAAGCTTTTGGCACCATTTTTGAGTGAATTGCCAAAAGTCAGATTTTTGCTGAATTTGTGACCCCAGGGCTTGGGATTTTTTCAAAAAAATATTTTCTGCCGGTTAAGTTTTTGAGGGCTGATTTCTTGTCCTGTGATAAAAAGCATTCTGTTTCGAGTGCCAAACCTTTCAGGAGAGCATTTTCAGTCTTTTGGCACCATTTTTGAGTGAATTGCCAAAAGTCAGATTTTTGCTGAAATTGTTCAAAAAAATATTTTCTGCCGGTTAAGTTTTTGAGGGCTGATTTCTTGTCCTGTGATAAAGAGACTTCTGTTTCCATCGCCAAAGCTTTCAGGGGAGCATTTTCAAGCTTTTGGCACCATTTTTGAGTGAATTGCCAAAAGTCAGATTTTTGCTGAAATTGTGACCCCGGGGCTTAGGGATTTTTTCAAAAAAATATTTTCTGCCGGTTAAGTTTTTGAGGGCTGATTTCTTGTCCTGTGATAAAAAGCCTTCTGTTTCGAGTGCCAAACCTTTCAGGAGAGCATTTTCAAGCTTTTGGCACCATTTTTGAGTGAATTGCCAAAAGTCAGATTTTTGCTGAAATTGTGACCCCGGGGCTTGGGATTTTTTCAAAAAAATATTTTCTGCCGGTTAAGTTTTTGAGGGCTGATTTCTTGTCCTGTGATAAAAAGCCTTCTGTTTCGAGTGCCAAACCTTTCAGGAGAGCATTTTCAGTCTTTTGGCACCATTTTTGAGTGAATTGCCAAAAGTCAGATTTTTGCTGAAATTGTTCAAAAAAATATTTTCTGCCGGTTAAGTTTTTGAGGGCTGATTTCTTGTCCTGTGATAAAGAGACTTCTGTTTCCATCGCCAAAGCTTTCAGTGGAGCATTTTCAAGCTTTTGGCACCATTTTTGAGTGAATTGCCAAAAGTCAGATTTTTGCTGAAATTGTGACCCCGGGGCTTAGGGATTTTTTCAAAAAAATATTTTCTGCCGGTTAAGTTTTTGAGGGCTGATTTCTTGTCCTGTGATAAAAAGCCTTCTGTTTCGAGTGCCAAACCTTTCAGGAGAGCATTTTCAGGCTTTTGGCACCATTTTTGAGTGAATTGCCAAAAGTCAGATTTTTGCTGAAATTGTGACCCCGGGGCTTAGGGATTTTTTCAAAAAAATATTTTCTGCTGGTTAATTTTTTGAGGGCTGATTTCTTGTCCTGTGATAAAAAGACTTCTGTTTCCATCGCCAAAGCTTTCAGGGGAGCATTTTCAAGCTTTTGGCACCACTTCTGAGTGAATTGCCAAAAGTCAGATTTTTGCTGAAATTGTGACCCCGGGGCTTAGGGATTTTTTCAAAAAAATATTTTCTGCCGGTTAAGTTTTTGAGGGCTGATTTCTTGTCCTGTGATAAAAAGACTTCTGTTTCCATCGCCAAAGCTTTCAGGGGAGCATTTTCAAGCTTTTGGCACCATTTTTGAGTGAATTGCCAAAAGTCAGATTTTTGCTGAATTTGTGACCCCAGGGCTTGGGATTTTTTCAAAAAAATATTTTCTGCCGGTTAAGTTTTTGAGGGCTGATTTCTTGTCCTGTGATAAAAAGCATTCTGTTTCGAGTGCCAAACCTTTCAGGAGAGCATTTTCAGTCTTTTGGCACCATTTTTGAGTGAATTGCCAAAAGTCAGATTTTTGCTGAAATTGTTCAAAAAAATATTTTCTGCCGGTTAAGTTTTTGAGGGCTGATTTCTTGTCCTGTGATAAAGAGACTTCTGTTTCCATCGCCAAAGCTTTCAGGGGAGCATTTTCAAGCTTTTGGCACCATTTTTGAGTGAATTGCCAAAAGTCAGATTTTTGCTGAAATTGTGACCCCGGGGCTTAGGGATTTTTTCAAAAAAATATTTTCTGCCGGTTAAGTTTTTGAGGGCTGATTTCTTGTCCTGTGATAAAAAGCCTTCTGTTTCGAGTGCCAAACCTTTCAGGAGAGCATTTTCAGGCTTTTGGCACCATTTTTGAGTGAATTGCCAAAAGTCAGATTTTTGCTGAAATTGTGACCCCGGGGCTTAGGGATTTTTTCAAAAAAATATTTTCTGCTGGTTAATTTTTTGAGGGCTGATTTCTTGACCTGTGATCAAAAGACTTCTGTTTCCATCGCCAAAGCTTTCAGGGGAGCATTTTCAAGCTTTTGGCACCATTTTTGAGTGAATTGCCAAAAGTCAGATTTTTGCTGAAATTGTGACCCCGGGGCTTGGGATTTTTTCAAAAAAATATTTTCTGCCGGTTAAGTTTTTGAGGGCTGATTTCTTGTCCTGTGATAAAAAGCCTTCTGTTTCGAGTGCCAAACCTTTCAGGAGAGCATTTTCAGGCTTTTGGCACAATTTTTGAGTGAATTGCCAAAAGTCAGATTTTTGCTGAAATTGTTCAAAAAAATATTTTCTGCCGGTTAAGTTTTTGAGGGCTGATTTCTTGTCCTGTGATAAAGAGACTTCTGTTTCCATCGCCAAAGTTTCAGGGGAGCATTTTCAAGCTTTTGGCACCATTTTTGAGTGAATTGCCAAAAGTCAGATTTTTACTGAAATTGTGACCCCGGGGCTTAGGGATTTTTTCAAAAAAATATTTTCTGCCGGTTAAGTTTTTGAGGGCTGATTTCTTGTCCTGTGATGAAAAGCCTTCTGTTTCGAGTGCCAAACCTTTCAGGAGAGCATTTTCAAGCTTTTGGCACCATTTTTGAGTGAATTGCCAAAAGTCAGATTTTTGCTGAAATTGTGACCCCGGGGCTTGGGATTTTTTCAAAAAAATATTTTCTGCCGGTTAAGTTTTTGAGGGCTGATTTCTTGTCCTGTGATAAAAAGCCTTCTGTTTCGAGTGCCAAACCTTTCAGGAGAGCATTTTCAGTCTTTTGGCACCATTTTTGAGTGAATTGCCAAAAGTCAGATTTTTGCTGAAATTGTTCAAAAAAATATTTTCTGCCGGTTAAGTTTTTGAGGGCTGATTTCTTGTCCTGTGATAAAGAGACTTCTGTTTCCATCGCCAAAGCTTTCAGTGGAGCATTTTCAAGCTTTTGGCACCATTTTTGAGTGAATTGCCAAAAGTCAGATTTTTGCTGAAATTGTGACCCCGGGGCTTAGGGATTTTTTCAAAAAAATATTTTCTGCCGGTTAAGTTTTTGAGGGCTGATTTCTTGTCCTGTGATAAAAAGCCTTCTGTTTCGAGTGCCAAACCTTTCAGGAGAGCATTTTCAGGCTTTTGGCACCATTTTTGAGTGAATTGCCAAAAGTCAGATTTTTGCTGAAATTGTGACCCCGGGGCTTAGGGATTTTTTCAAAAAAATATTTTCTGCTGGTTAATTTTTTGAGGGCTGATTTCTTGACCTGTGATCAAAAGACTTCTGTTTCCATCGCCAAAGCTTTCAGGGGAGCATTTTCAAGCTTTTGGCACCATTTTTGAGTGAATTGCCAAAAGTCAGATTTTTGCTGAAATTGTGACCCCGGGGCTTGGGATTTTTTCAAAAAAATATTTTCTGCCGGTTAAGTTTTTGAGGGCTGATTTCTTGTCCTGTGATAAAAAGCCTTCTGTTTCGAGTGCCAAACCTTTCAGGAGAGCATTTTCAGGCTTTTGGCACAATTTTTGAGTGAATTGCCAAAAGTCAGATTTTTGCTGAAATTGTTCAAAAAAATATTTTCTGCCGGTTAAGTTTTTGAGGGCTGATTTCTTGTCCTGTGATAAAGAGACTTCTGTTTCCATCGCCAAAGCTTTCAGGGGAGCATTTTCAAGCTTTTGGCACCATTTTTGAGTGAATTGCCAAAAGTCAGATTTTTGCTGAAATTGTGACCCCGGGGCTTAGGGATTTTTTCAAAAAAATATTTTCTGCCGGTTAAGTTTTTGAGGGCTGATTTCTTGTCCTGTGATAAAAAGCCTTCTGTTTCGAGTGCCAAACCTTTCAGGAGAGCATTTTCAAGCTTTTGGCACCATTTTTGAGTGAATTGCCAAAAGTCAGATTTTTGCTGAAATTGTGACCCCGGGGCTTAGGGATTTTTTCAAAAAAATATTTTCTGCCGGTTAAGTTTTTGAGGGCTGATTTCTTGACCTGTGATCAAAAGCCTTCCATTTCCATCGCCAAAGCTTTCAGGGGAGCATTTTCACGCTTTTGGCACCATTTTTGAGTGAATTGCCAGAAGTCAGATTTTTGCTGAAAATGTGACCCCGGGGCTTAGGGATTTTTTCAAAAAAATATTTTCTGCCGGTTAAGTTTTTGAGGGCTGATTTCTTGTCCTGTGATAAAGAGACTTCTGTTTCCATCGCCAAAGCTTTCAGGGGAGCATTTTCAAGCTTTTGGCACCATTTTTGAGTGAATTGCCAAAAGTCAGATTTTTACTGAAATTGTGACCCCGGGGCTTAGGGATTTTTTCAAAAAAATATTTTCTGCCGGTTAAGTTTTTGAGGGCTGATTTCTTGTCCTGTGATAAAAAGCCTTCTGTTTCGAGTGCCAAACCTTTCAGGAGAGCATTTTCAAGCTTTTGGCACCATTTTTGAGTGAATTGCCAAAAGTCAGATTTTTGCTGAAATTGTGACCCCGGGGCTTAGGGATTTTTTCAAAAAAATATTTTCTGCCGGTTAAGTTTTTGAGGGCTGATTTCTTGTCCTGTGATAAAAAGCCTTCTGTTTCGAGTGCCAAACCTTTCAGGAGAGCATTTTCAGGCTTTTGGCACCTTTTTTGAGTGAATTGCCAAAAGTCAGATTTTTGCTGAAATTGTTCAAAAAAATATTTTCTGCCGGTTAAGTTTTTGAGGGCTGATTTCTTGTCCTGTGATAAAGAGACTTCTGTTTCCATCGCCAAAGCTTTCAGGGGAGCATTTTCAAGCTTTTGGCACCATTTTTGAGTGAATTGCCAAAAGTCAGATTTTTGCTGAAATTGTGACCCCGGGGCTTAGGGATTTTTTCAAAAAAATATTTTCTGCCGGTTAAGTTTTTGAGGGCTGATTTCTTGTCCTGTGATAAAAAGCCTTCTGTTTCGAGTGCCAAACCTTTCAGGAGAGCATTTTCAAGCTTTTGGCACCATTTTTGAGTGAATTGCCAAAAGTCAGATTTTTGCTGAAATTGTGACCCCGGGGCTTAGGGATTTTTTCAAAAAAATATTTTCTGCCGGTTAAGTTTTTGAGGGCTGATTTCTTGACCTGTGATCAAAAGCCTTCCATTTCCATCGCCAAAGCTTTCAGGGGAGCATTTTCACGCTTTTGGCACCATTTTTGAGTGAATTGCCAGAAGTCAGATTTTTGCTGAAAATGTGACCCCGGGGCTTAGGGATTTTTTCAAAAAAATATTTTCTGCCGGTTAAGTTTTTGAGGGCTGATTTCTTGTCCTGTGATAAAAAGCCTTCTGTTTCGAGTGCCAAACCTTTCAGGAGAGCATTTTCAAGCTTTTGGCACCATTTTTGAGTGAATTGCCAAAAGTCAGATTTTTGCTGAAATTGTGACCCCGGGGCTTAGGGATTTTTTCAAAAAAATATTTTCTGCCGGTTAAGTTTTTGAGGGCTGATTTCTTGTCCTGTGATAAAAAACCTTCTGTTTCGAGTGCCAAACCTTTCAGGAGAGCATTTTCAAGCTTTTGGCAGCATTTTTGAGTGAATTGCCAAAAGTCAGATTTTTGCTGAAATTGTAACCCCGGGGCTTAGGGATTTTTTCAAAAAAATATTTTCTGCCTGTTTAAGTTTTTGAGGGCTGATTTCTTGTCCTGTCATCAAAAGACTTCTGTTTCCATCGCCAAAGCTTTCAGGGGAGCATTTTCAAGCTTTTGGCACCATTTTTGAGTGAATTGCCAAAAGTCAGATTTTTGCTGAAATTGTGACCCCGGGGCTTAGGGATTTTTTCAAAAAAATATTTTCTGCCGGTTAAGTTTTTGAGGGCTGATTTCTTGTCCTGTGATAAAAAGACTTCTGTTTCCATCGCCAAAGCTTTCAGGGGAGCATTTTCAAGCTTTTGGCACCATTTTTGAGTGAATTGCCAAAAGTCAGATTTTTGCTGAATTTGTGACCCCAGGGCTTGGGATTTTTTCAAAAAAATATTTTCTGCCGGTTAAGTTTTTGCGGGCTGATTTCTTGTCCTGTGATAAAAAGCCTTCTGTTTCGAGTGCCAAACCTTTCAGGAGAGCATTTTCAGTCTTTTGGCACCATTTTTGAGTGAATTGCCAAAAGTCAGATTTTTGCTGAAATTGTTCAAAAAAATATTTTCTGCCGGTTAAGTTTTTGAGGGCTGATTTCTTGTCCTGTGATAAAAAGCCTTCTGTTTCCATCGCCAAAGCTTTCAGGGGAGCATTTTCAAGCTTTTGGCACCATTTTTGAGTGAATTGCCAAAAGTCAGATTTTTGCTGAAATTGTGACCCCGGGGCTTAGGGATTTTTTCAAAAAAATATTTTCTGCCGGTTAAGTTTTTGAGGGCTGATTTCTTGTCCTGTGATAAAAAGCCTTCTGTTTCCATCGCCAAAGCTTTCAGGGGAGCATTTTCAAGCTTTTGGCACCATTTTTGAGTGAATTGCCAAAAGTCAGATTTTTGCTGAAATTGTGACCCCGGGGCTTAGGGATTTTTTCAAAAAAATATTTTCTGCCGGTTAAGTTTTTGAGGGCTGATTTCTTGTCCTGTGATAAAAAGCCTTCTGTTTCGAGTGCCAAACCTTTCAGGAGAGCATTTTCAGGCTTTTGGCACCATTTTTGAGTGAATTGCCAAAAGTCAGATTTTTGCTGAAATTGTTCAAAAAAATATTTTCTGCCGGTTAAGTTTTTGAGGGCTGATTTCTTGTCCTGTGATAAAGAGACTTCTGTTTCCATCGCCAAAGCTTTCAGGGGAGCATTTTCAAGCTTTTGGCACCATTTTTGAGTGAATTGCCAAAAGTCAGATTTTTGCTGAAATTGTGACCCGGGGGTTAGGGATTTTTTCAAAAAAATATTTTCTGCCGGTTAAGTTTTTGAGGGCTGATTTCTTGTCCTGTGATAAAAAGCCTTCTGTTTCGAGTGCCAAACCTTTCAGGAGAGCATTTTCAAGCTTTTGGCACCATTTTTGAGTGAATTGCCAAAAGTCAGATTTTTGCTGAAATTGTGACCCCGGGGCTTAGGGATTTTTTCAAAAAAATATTTTCTGCCGGTTAAGTTTTTGAGGGCTGATTTCTTGACCTGTGATCAAAAGCCTTCCATTTCCATCGCCAAAGCTTTCAGGGGAGCATTTTCACGCTTTTGGCACCATTTTTGAGTGAATTGCCAGAAGTCAGATTTTTGCTGAAAATGTGACCCCGGGGCTTAGGGATTTTTTCAAAAAAATATTTTCTGCCGGTTAAGTTTTTGAGGGCTGATTTCTTGTCCTGTGATAAAGAGACTTCTGTTTCCATCGCCAAAGCTTTCAGGGGAGCATTTTCAAGCTTTTGGCACCATTTTTGAGTGAATTGCCAAAAGTCAGATTTTTGCTGAAATTGTGACCCCGGGGCTTAGGGATTTTTTCAAAAAAATATTTTCTGCCGGTTAAGTTTTTGAGGGCTGATTTCTTGACCTGTGATAAAAAGCCTTCTGTTTCGAGTGCCAAACCTTTCAGGAGAGCATTTTCAGGCTTTTGGCACCATTTTTGAGTGAATTGCCAAAAGTCAGATTTTTGCTGAAATTGTGACCCCGGGGCTTAGGGATTTTTTCAAAAAAATATTTTCTGCTGGTTAATTTTTTGAGGGCTGATTTCTTGACCTGTGATCAAAAGACTTCTGTTTCCATCGCCAAAGCTTTCAGGGGAGCATTTTCAAGCTTTTGGCACCATTTTTGAGTGAATTGCCAAAAGTCAGATTTTTGCTGAAAATGTGACCCCGGGGCTTAGGGATTTTTTCAAAAAAATATTTTCTGCCGGTTAAGTTTTTGAGGGCTGATTTCTTGTCCTGTGATAAAAAGCCTTCTGTTTCGAGTGCCAAACCTTTCAGGAGAGCATTTTCAGGCTTTTGGCACCATTTTTGAGTGAATTGCCAAAAGTCAGATTTTTGCTGAAATTGTGACCCCGGGGCTTAGGGATTTTTTCAAAAAAATATTTTCTGCTGGTTAAGTTTTTGAGGGCTGATTTCTTGTCCTGTGATAAAAAGCCTTCTGTTTCGAGTGCCAAACCTTTCAGGAGAGCATTTTCAGGCTTTTGGCACCATTTTTGAGTGAATTGCCAAAAGTCAGATTTTTGCTGAAATTGTTCAAAAAAATATTTTCTGCCGGTTAAGTTTTTGAGGGCTGATTTCTTGTCCTGTGATAAAGAGACTTCTGTTTCCATCGCCAAAGCTTTCAGGGGAGCATTTTCAAGCTTTTGGCACCATTTTTGAGTGAATTGCCAAAAGTCAGATTTTTGCTGAAATTGTGACCCCGGGGCTTAGGGATTTTTTCAAAAAAATATTTTCTGCCGGTTAAGTTTTTGAGGGCTGATTTCTTGTCCTGTGATAAAAAGCCTTCTGTTTCGAGTGCCAAACCTTTCAGGAGAGCATTTTCAAACTTTTGGCACCATTTTTGAGTGAATTGCCAAAAGTCAGATTTTTGCTGAAATTGTGACCCCGGGGCTTAGGGATTTTTTCAAAAAAATATTTTCTGCCGGTTAAGTTTTTGAGGGCTGATTTCTTGACCTGTGATCAAAAGCCTTCCATTTCCATCGCCAAAGCTTTCAGGGGAGCATTTTCACGCTTTTGGCACCATTTTTGAGTGAATTGCCAGAAGTCAGATTTTTGCTGAAAATGTGACCCCGGGGCTTAGGGATTTTTTCAAAAAAATATTTTCTGCCGGTTAAGTTTTTGAGGGCTGATTTCTTGTCCTGTGATAAAGAGACTTCTGTTTCCATCGCCAAAGCTTTCAGGGGAGCATTTTCAAGCTTTTGGCACCATTTTTGAGTGAATTGCCAAAAGTCAGATTTTTGCTGAAATTGTGACCCCGGGGCTTAGGGATTTTTTCAAAAAAATATTTTCTGCCGGTTAAGTTTTTGAGGGCTGATTTCTTGACCTGTGATCAAAAACCTTCCATTTCCATCGCCAAAGCTTTCAGGGGAGCATTTTCACGCTTTTGGCACCATTTTTGAGTGAATTGCCAGAAGTCAGATTTTTGCTGAAAATGTGACCCCGGGGCTTAGGGATTTTTTCAAAAAAATATTTTCTGCCGGTTAAGTTTTTGAGGGCTGATTTCTTGTCCTGTGATAACGAGATTTCTGTTTCCATCGCCAAAGCTTTCAGGGGAGCATTTTCAAGCTTTTGGCACCATTTTTGAGTGAATTGCCAAAAGTCAGATTTTTGCTGAAATTGTGACCCCGGGGCTTAGGGATTTTTTCAAAAAAATATTTTCTGCCGGTTAAGTTTTTGAGGGCTGATTTCTTGTCCTGTGATAAAAAGCCTTCTGTTTCGAGTGCCAAACCTTTCAGGAGAACATTTTCAAGCTTTTGGCACCATTTTTGAGTGAATTGCCAAAAGTCAGATTTTTGCTGAAATTGTGACCCCGGGGCTTAGGGATTTTTTCAAAAAAATATTTTCTGCCGGTTAAGTTTTTGAGGGCTGATTTCTTGTCCTGTGATAAAAAGCCTTCTGTTTTGAGTGCCAAACCTTTCAGGAGAGCATTTTCAAGCTTTTGGCACCATTTTTGAGTGAATTGCCAAAAGTCAGATTTTTGCTGAAACTGTGATCCCGGGGCTTAGGGATTTTTTCAAAAAAATATTTTCTGCTGGTTAAGTTTTTGAGGGCTGATTTCTTGACCTGTGATCAAAAGCCTTCCATTTCCATCGCCAAAGCTTTCAGGGGAGCATTTTCACGCTTTTGGCACCATTTTTGAGTGAATTGCCAAAAGTCAGATTTTTGCTGAAAATGTGACCCCGGGGCTTAGGGATTTTTTCAAAAAAATATTTTCTGCCGGTTAAGTTTTTGAAGGCTGATTTCTTGTCCTGTGATAAAAAGCCTTCTGTTTCGAGTGCCAAACCTTTCAGGAGAGCATTTTAAGGCTTTTGGCACCATTTTTGAGTGAATTGCCAAAAGTCAGATTTTTGCTGAAATTGTGACCCCGGGGCTTAGGGATTTTTTCAAAAAAATATTTTCTGCTGGTTAAGTTTTTGAGGGCTGATTTCTTGACGTGTGATAAAAAGACTTCCGTTTCCATCGCCAAAGCTTTCAGGGGAGCATTTTCACGCTTTTGGCACCATTTTTGAGTGAATTGCCAGAAGTCAGATTTTAGCTGAAAATGTGACCCCGGGGTTTAGGGATTTTTTCAAAAAAATATTTTCTGCCGGTTAAGTTTTTGAGGGCTGATTTCTTGTCCTGTGATAAAAAGCCTTCTGTTTTGAGTGCCAAACCTTTCAGGAGAGCATTTTCAGGCTTTTGGCACCATTTTTGAGTGAATTGCCAAAAGTCAGATTTTTGCTGAAACTGTGACCCCGGGGCTTAGGGATTTTTTCAAAAAAATATTTTCTGCCGGTTAAGTTTTTGAGGGCTGATTTCTTCTCCTGTGATAAAATGCCTTCTGTTTCGAGTGCCAAACCTTTCAGGAGAGCATTTTCAGGCTTTTGGCACCATTTTTGAGTGAATTGCCAAAAGTCAGATTTTTGCTGAAATTGTGACCCCGGGGCTTAGGGATTTTTTCAAAAAAATATTTTCTGCTGGTTAATTTTTTGAGGGCTGATTTCTTGACCTGTGATCAAAAGACTTCTGTTTCCATCGCCAAAGCTTTCAGGGGAGCATTTTCAAGCTTTTGGCACCATTTTTGAGTGAATTGCCAAAAGTCAGATTTTTGCTGAAAATGTGACCCCGGGGCTTAGGGATTTTTTTTAAAGAAATATTTTCTGCCGGTTAAGTTTTTGAGGGCTGATTTCTTGTCCTGTGATAAAAAGCCTTCTGTTTCGAGTGCCAAACCTTTCAGGAGAGCATTTTCAGGCTTTTGGCACCATTTTTGAGTGAATTGCCAAAAGTCAGATTTTTGCTGAAATTGTGACCCCGGGGCTTAGGGATTTTTTCAAAAAAATATTTTCTGCTGGTTAAGTTTTTGAGGGCTGATTTCTTGTCCTGTGATAAAAAGCCTTCTGTTTCGAGTGCCAAACCTTTCAGGAGAGCATTTTCAGGCTTTTGGCACCATTTTTGAGTGAATTGCCAAAAGTCGGATTTTTGCTGAAATTGTTCAAAAAAATATTTTCTGCCGGTTAAGTTTTTGAGGGCTGATTTCTTGTCCTGTGATAAAGAGAGTTCTGTTTCCATCGCCAAAGCTTTCAGGGGAGCATTTTCAAGCTTTTGGCACCATTTTTGAGTGAATTGCCAAAAGTCAGATTTTTGCTGAAATTGTGACCCCGGGGCTTAGGGATTTTTTCAAAAAAATATTTTCTGCCGGTTAAGTTTTTGAGGGCTGATTTCTTGTCCTGTGATAAAGAGACTTCCATTTCCATCGCCAAAGCTTTCAGGGGAGCATTTTCACGCTTTTGGCACCATTTTTGAGTGAATTGCCAGAAGTCAGATTTTTGCTGAAAATGTGACCCCGGGGCTTAGGGATTTTTTCAAAAAAATATTTTCTGCCGGTTAAGTTTTTGAGGGCTGATTTCTTGTCCTGTGATAAAGAGACTTCTGTTTCCATCGCCAAAGCTTTCAGGGGAGCATTTTCAAGCTTTTGGCACCATTTTTGAGTGAATTGCCAAAAGTCAGATTTTTGCTGAAATTGTGACCCCGGGGCTTAGGGATTTTTTCAAAAAAATATTTTCTGCCGGTTAAGTTTTTGAGGGCTGATTTCTTGTCCTGTGATCAAAAGCCTTCCATTTCCATCGCCAAAGCTTTCAGGGGAGCATTTTCACGCTTTTGGCACCATTTTTGAGTGAATTGCCAGAAGTCAGATTTTTGCTGAAAATGTGACCCCGGGGCTTAGGGATTTTTTCAAAAAAATATTTTCTGCCGGTTAAGTTTTTGAGGGCTGATTTCTTGTCCTGTGATAACGAGACTTCTGTTTCCATCGCCAAAGCTTTCAGGGGAGCATTTTCAAGCTTTTGGCACCATTTTTGAGTGAATTGCCAAAAGTCAGATTTTTGCTGAAAATGTGACCCCGGGGCTTAGGGATTTTTTCAAAAAAATATTTTCTGCCGGTTAAGTTTTTGAGGGCTGATTTCTTGTCCTGTGATAAAAAGCCTTCTGTTTCGAGTGCCAAACCTTTCAGGAGAGCATTTTCAAGCTTTTGGCACCATTTTTGAGTGAATTGCCAAAAGTCAGATTTTTGCTGAAATTGTGACCCCGGGGCTTAGGGATTTTTTCAAAAAAATATTTTCTGCCGGTTAAGTTTTTGAGGGCTGATTTCTTGTCCTGTGATAAAAAGCCTTCTGTTTTGAGTGCCAAACCTTTCAGGAGAGCATTTTCAGGCTTTTGGCACCATTTTTGAGTGAATTGCCAAAAGTCAGATTTTTGCTGAAACTGTGACCCCGGGGCTTAGGGATTTTTTCAAAAAAATATTTTCTGCTGGTTAAGTTTTTGAGGGCTGATTTCTTGACCTGTGATCAAAAGCCTTCCATTTCCATCGCCAAAGCTTTCAGGGGAGCATTTTCACGCTTTTGGCACCATTTTTGAGTGAATTGCCAAAAGTCAGATTTTTGCTGAAAATGTGACCCCGGGGCTTAGGGATTTTTTCAAAAAAATATTTTCTGCCGGTTAAGTTTTTGAAGGCTGATTTCTTGTCCTGTGATAAAAAGCCTTCTGTTTCGAGTGCCAAACCTTTCAGGAGAGCATTTTAAGGCTTTTGGCACCATTTTTGAGTGAATTGCCAAAAGTCAGATTTTTGCTGAAATTGTGACCCCGGGGCTTAGGGATTTTTTCAAAAAAATATTTTCTGCTGGTTAAGTTTTTGAGGGCTGATTTCTTGACGTGTGATAAAAAGACTTCCGTTTCCATCGCCAAAGCTTTCAGGGGAGCATTTTCACGCTTTTGGCACCATTTTTGAGTGAATTGCCAAAAGTCAGATTTTTGCTGAAATTGTGACCCCGGGGCTTAGGGATTTTTTCAAAAAAATATTTTCTGCCGGTTAAGTTTTTGAGGGCTGATTTCTTGTCCTGTGATAAAAAGCCTTCTGTTTCGAGTGCCAAACCTTTCAGGAGAGCATTTTCAAGCTTTTGGCACCATTTTTGAGTGAATATCCAAAAGTCAGATTTTTTGCTGAAATTGTGACCCCGGGGCTTAGGGATTTTTTCAAAAAAATATTTTCTGCCGGTTAAGTTTTTGAGGGCTGATTTCTTGACGTGTGATAAAAAGACTTCCGTTTCCATCGCCAAAGCTTTCAGGGGAGCATTTTCACGCTTTTGGCACCATTTTTGAGTGAATTGCCAAAAGTCAGATTTTTGCTGAAATTGTGACCCCGGGGCTTAGGGATTTTTTCAAAAAAATATTTTCTGCTGGTTAAGTTTTTGAGGGCTGATTTCTTGACCTGTGATCAAAAGCCTTCCATTTCCATCGCCAAAGCTTTCAGGGGAGCATTTTCACGCTTTTGGCACCATTTTTGAGTGAATTGCCAAAAGTCAGATTTTTGCTGAAAATGTGACCCCGGGGCTTAGGGATTTTTTCAAAAAAATATTTTCTGCCGGTTAAGTTTTTGAGGGCTGATTTCTTGTCCTGTGATAAAAAGCCTTCTGTTTCGAGTGCCAAACCTTTCAGGAGAGCATTTTCAGGCTTTTGGCACCATTTTTGAGTGAATTGCCAAAAGTCAGATTTTTGCTGAAATTGTGACCCCGGGGCTTAGGGATTTTTTCAAAAAAATATTTTCTGCTGGTTAAGTTTTTGAGGGCTGATTTCTTGACCTGTGATCAAAAGCCTTCCGTTTCCATCGCCAAAGCTTTCAGGGGAGCATTTTCACGCTTTTGGCACCATTTTTGAGTGAATTGCCAAAAGTCAGATTTTTGCTGAAATTGTGACCCCGGGGCTTAGGGATTTTTTCAAAAAAATATTTTCTGCCGGTTAAGTTTTTGAGGGCTGATTTCTTGTCCTGTGATAAAAAGCCTTCTGTTTCGAGTGCCAAACCTTTCAGGAGAGCATTTTCAAGCTTTTGGCACCATTTTTGAGTGAATTGCCAAAAGTCAGATTTTTGCTGAAATTGTGACCCCGGGGCTTAGGGATTTTTTCAAAAAAATATTTTCTGCCGGTTAAGTTTTTGAGGGCTGATTTCTTGTCCTGTGATAAAAAGCCTTCTGTTTCGAGTGCCAAACCTTTCAGGAGAGCATTTTCAGGCTTTTGGCACCATTTTTGAGTGAATTGCCAAAAGTCAGATTTTTGCTGAAATTGTGACCCCGGGGCTTAGGGATTTTTTCAAAAAAATATTTTCTGCTGGTTAAGTTTTTGAGGGCTGATTTCTTGACCTGTGATCAAAAGCCTTCCATTTCCATCGCCAAAGCTTTCAGGGGAGCATTTTCACGCTTTTGGCACCATTTTTGAGTGAATTGCCAAAAGTCAGATTTTTGCTGAAAATGTGACCCCGGGGCTTAGGGATTTTTTCAAAAAAATATTTTCTGCCGGTTAAGTTTTTGAGGGCTGATTTCTTGTCCTGTGATAAAAAGCCTTCTGTTTCGAGTGCCAAACCTTTCAGGGGAGCATTTTCAGGCTTTTGGCACCATTTTTGAGTGAATTGCCAAAAGTCAGATTTTTGCTGAAATTGTGACCCCGGGGCTTAGGGATTTTTTCAAAAAAATATTTTCTGCTGGTTAAGTTTTTGAGGGCTGATTTCTTGACCTGTGATCAAAAGCCTTCCGTTTCCATCGCCAAAGCTTTCAGGGGAGCATTTTCACGCTTTTGGCACCATTTTTGAGTGAATTGCCAAAAGTCAGATTTTTGCTGAAATTGTGACCCCGGGGCTTAGGGATTTTTTCAAAAAAATATTTTCTGCCGGTTAAGTTTTTGAGGGCTGATTTCTTGTCCTGTGATAAAAAGCCTTCTGTTTCGAGTGCCAAACCTTTCAGGAGAGCATTTTCAAGCTTTTGGCACCATTTTTGAGTGAATTGCCAAAAGTCAGATTTTTGCTGAAATTGTGACCCCGGGGCTTAGGGATTTTTTCAAAAAAATATTTTCTGCCGGTTAAGTTTTTGAGGGCTGATTTCTTGTCCTGTGATAAAAAGCCTTCTGTTTCGAGTGCCAAACCTTTCAGGAGAGCATTTTCAGGCTTTTGGCACCATTTTTGAGTGAATTGCCAAAAGTCAGATTTTTGCTGAAATTGTGACCCCGGGGCTTAGGGATTTTTTCAAAAAAATATTTTCTGCTGGTTAAGTTTTTGAGGGCTGATTTCTTGACCTGTGATCAAAAGCCTTCCATTTCCATCGCCAAAGCTTTCAGGGGAGCATTTTCACGCTTTTGGCACCATTTTTGAGTGAATTGCCAAAAGTCAGATTTTTGCTGAAAATGTGACCCCGGGGCTTAGGGATTTTTTCAAAAAAATATTTTCTGCCGGTTAAGTTTTTGAGGGCTGATTTCTTGTCCTGTGATAAAAAGCCTTCTGTTTCGAGTGCCAAACCTTTCAGGAGAGCATTTTCAGGGTTTTGGCACCATTTTTGAGTGAATTGCCAAAAGTCAGATTTTTGCTGAAATTGTGACCCCGGGGCTTAGGGATTTTTTCAAAAAAATATTTTCTGCTGGTTAAGTTTTTGAGGGCTGATTTCTTGACCTGTGATCAAAAGCCTTACGTTTCCATTGCCAAAGCTTTCAGGGGAGCATTTTCACGCTTTTGGCACCATTTTTGAGTGAATTGCCAAAAGTCAGATTTTTGCTGAAATTGTGACCCCGGGGCTTAGGGATTTTTTCAAAAAAATATTTTCTGCCGGTTAAGTTTTTGAGGGCTGATTTCTTGTCCTGTGATAAAAAGCCTTCTGTTTCGAGTGCCAAACCTTTCAGGAGAGCATTTTCAGGCTTTTGGCACCATTTTTGAGTGAATTGCCAAAAGTCAGATTTTTGCTGAAACTGTGACCCCGGGGCTTAGGGATTTTTTCAAAAAAATATTTTCTGCTGGTTAAGTTTTTGAGGGCTGATTTCTTGACCTGTGATCAAAAGCCTTCCATTTCCATCGCCAAAGCTTTCAGGGGAGCATTTTCACGCTTTTGGCACCATTTTTGAGTGAATTGCCAAAAGTCAGATTTTTGCTGAAAATGTGACCCCGGGGCTTAGGGATTTTTTCAAAAAAATATTTTCTGCCGGTTAAGTTTTTGAGGGCTGATTTCTTGTCCTGTGATAAAAAGCCTTCTGTTTCGAGTGCCAAACCTTTCAGGAGAGCATTTTAAGGCTTTTGGCACCATTTTTGAGTGAATTGCCAAAAGTCAGATTTTTGCTGAAATTGTGACCCCGGGGCTTAGGGATTTTTTCAAAAAAATATTTTCTGCTGGTTAAGTTTTTGAGGGCTGATTTCTTGAACTGTGATAAAAAGACTTCTGTTTCCATCGCCAAAGCTTTCAGGGGAGCATTTTCAAGCTTTTGGCACCATTTTTGAGTGAATTGCCAAAAGTCAGATATTTGCTGAAATTGTGACCCCGGGTCTTGGGATTTTTTCAAAAAAATATTTTCTGCCGGTTAAGTTTTTGAGGGCTGATTTCTTGTCCTGTGATAAAAAGCCTTCTGTTTCGAGTGCCAAACCTTTCAGGAGAGCATTTTCAGGCTTTTGGCACCATTTTTGAGTGAATTGCCAAAAGTCAGATTTTTGCTGAAACTGTGACCCCGGGGCTTAGGGATTTTTTCAAAAAAATATTTTCTGCTGGTTAAGTTTTTGAGGGCTGATTTCTTGACCTGTGATCAAAAGCCTTCCATTTCCATCGCCAAAGCTTTCAGGGGAGCATTTTCACGCTTTTGGCACCATTTTTGAGTGAATTGCCAAAAGTCAGATTTTTGCTGAAAATGTGACCCCGGGGCTTAGGGATTTTTTCAAAAAAATATTTTCTGCCGGTTAAGTTTTTGAGGGCTGATTTCTTGTCCTGTGATAAAAAGCCTTCTGTTTCGAGTGCCAAACCTTTCAGGAGAGCATTTTAAGGCTTTTGGCACCATTTTTGAGTGAATTGCCAAAAGTCAGATTTCTGCTGAAATTGTGACCCCGGGGCTTAGGGATTTTTTCAAAAAAATATTTTCTGCTGGTTAAGTTTTTGAGGGCTGATTTCTTGACGTGTGATAAAAAGACTTCCGTTTCCATCGCCAAAGCTTTCAGGGGAGCATTTTCTCGCTTTTGGCACCATTTTTGAGTGAATTGCCAAAAGTCAGATTTTTGCTGAAATTGTGACCCCGGGGCTTAGGGATATTTCAAAAAAATATTTTCTGCCGGTTAAGTTTTTGAGGGCTGATTTCTTGTCCTGTGATAAAAAGCCTTCTGTTTCGAGTGCCAAACCTTTCAGGAGAGCATTTTCAGGCTTTTGGCACCATTTTTGAGTGAATTGCCAAAAGTCAGATTTTTGCTGAAACTGTGACCCCGGGGCTTAGGGATTTTTTCAAAAAAATATTTTCTGCTGGTTAAGTTTTTGAGGGCTGATTTCTTGACCTGTGATCAAAAGCCTTCCATTTCCATCGCCAAAGCTTTCAGGGGAGCATTTTCACGCTTTTGGCACCATTTTTGAGTGAATTGCCAAAAGTCAGATTTTTGCTGAAAATGTGACCCCGGGGCTTAGGGATTTTTTCAAAAAAATATTTTCTGCCGGTTAAGTTTTTGAGGGCTGATTTCTTGTCCTGTGATAAAAAGCCTTCTGTTTCGAGTGCCAAACCTTTCAGGAGAGCATTTTAAGGCTTTTGGCACCATTTTTGAGTGAATTGCCAAAAGTCAGATTTCTGCTGAAATTGTGACCCCGGGGCTTAGGGATTTTTTCAAAAAAATATTTTCTGCTGGTTAAGTTTTTGAGGGCTGATTTCTTGACGTGTGATAAAAAGACTTCCGTTTCCATCGCCAAAGCTTTCAGGGGAGCATTTTCTCGCTTTTGGCACCATTTTTGAGTGAATTGCCAAAAGTCAGATTTTTGCTGAAATTGTGACCCCGGGGCTTAGGGATTTTTTCAAAAAAATATTTTCTGCCGGTTAAGTTTTTGAGGGCTGATTTCTTGTCCTGTGATAAAAAGCCTTCTGTTTCGAGTGCCAAACCTTTCAGGAGAGCATTTTCAAGCTTTTGGCACCATTTTGGAGTGAATTGCCAAAAGTCAGATTTTTGCTGAAATTGTGACCCCGGGGCTTAGGGATTTTTTCAAAAAAATATTTTCTGCCGGTTAAGTTTTTGAGGGCTGATTTCTTGTCCTGTGATAAAAAGCCTTCTGTTTCGAGTGCCAAACCTTTCAGGAGAGCATTTTCAAGCTTTTGGCACCATTTTTGAGTGAATTGCCAAAAGTCAGATTTTTGCTGAAATTGTGACCCCGGGGCTTAGGGATTTTTTCAAAAAAATATTTTCTGCTGGTTAAGTTTTTGAGGGCTGATTTCTTGACGTGTGATAAAAAGACTTCCGTTTCCATCGCCAAAGCTTTCAGGGGAGCATTTTCTCGCTTTTGGCACCATTTTTGAGTGAATTGCCAAAAGTCAGATTTTTGCTGAAATTGTGACCCCGGGGCTTAGGGATTTTTTCAAAAAAATATTTTCTGCCGGTTAAGTTTTTGAGGGCTGATTTCTTGTCCTGTGATAAAAAGCCTTCTGTTTCGAGTGCCAAACCTTTCAGGAGAGCATTTTCAAGCTTTTGGCACCATTTTGGAGTGAATTGCCAAAAGTCAGATTTTTGCTGAAATTGTGACCCCGGGGCTTAGGGATTTTTTCAAAAAAATATTTTCTGCCGGTTAAGTTTTTGAGGGCTGATTTCTTGTCCTGTGATAAAAAGCCTTCTGTTTCGAGTGCCAAACCTTTCAGGAGAGCATTTTCAAGCTTTTGGCACCATTTTTGAGTGAATTGCCAAAAGTCAGATTTTTGCTGAAATTGTGACCCCGGGGCTTAGGGATTTTTTCAAAAAAATATTTTCTGCTGGTTAAGTTTTTGAGGGCTGATTTCTTGACCTGTGATCAAAAGCCTTCCATTTCCATCGCCAAAGCTTTCAGGGGAGCATTTTCACGCTTTTGGCACCATTTTTGAGTGAATTGCCAAAAGTCAGATTTTTGCTGAAAATGTGACCCCGGGGCTTAGGGATTTTTTCAAAAAAATATTTTCTGCCGGTTAAGTTTTTGAGGGCTGATTTCTTGTCCTGTGATAAAAAGCCTTCTGTTTCGAGTGCCAAACCTTTCAGGAGAGCATTTTCAGGCTTTTGGCACCATTTTTGAGTGAATTGCCAAAAGTCAGATTTTTGCTGAAACTGTGACCCCGGGGCTTAGGGATTTTTTCAAAAAAATATTTTCTGCTGGTTAAGTTTTTGAGGGCTGATTTCTTGACCTGTGATCAAAAGCCTTCCATTTCCATCGCCAAAGCTTTCAGGGGAGCATTTTCACGCTTTTGGCACCATTTTTGAGTGAATTGCCAAAAGTCAGATTTTTGCTGAAAATGTGACCCCGGGGCTTAGGGATTTTTTCAAAAAAATATTTTCTGCCGGTTAAGTTTTTGAGGGCTGATTTCTTGTCCTGTGATAAAAAGCCTTCTGTTTCGAGTGCCAAACCTTTCAGGAGAGCATTTTCAGGCTTTTGGCACCATTTTTGAGTGAATTGCCAAAAGTCAGATTTTTGCTGAAACTGTGACCCCGGGGTTTAGGGATTTTTTCAAAAAAATATTTTCTGCTGGTTAAGTTTTTGAGGGCTGATTTCTTGACGTGTGATAAAAAGACTTCCGTTTCCATCGCCAAAGCTTTCAGGGGAGCATTTTCAGGCTTTTGGCACCATTTTTGAGTGAATTGCCAAAAGTCAGATTTTTGCTGAAATTGTGACCCCGGGGCTTAGGGATTTTTTCAAAAAAATATTTTCTGCCGGTTAAGTTTTTGAGGGCTGATTTCTTGTCCTGTGATAAAAAGCCTTCTGTTTCGAGTGCCAAACCTTTCAGGAGAGCATTTTCAGGCTTTTGGCACCATTTTTGAGTGAATTGCCAAAAGTCAGATTTTTGCTGAAATTGTGACCCCGGGGCTTAGGGATTTTTTCAAAAAAATATTTTCTGCTGGTTAAGTTTTTGAGGGCTGATTTCTTGACCTGTGATAAAAAGACTTCTGTTTCCATCGCCAAAGCTTTCAGGGGAGCATTTTCAAGCTTTTGGCACCATTTTTGAGTGAATTGCCAAAAGTCAGATTTTTGCTGAAAATGTGACCCCGGGGCTTAGGGATTTTTTCAAAAAAATATTTTCTGCCGGTTAAGTTTTTGAGGGCTGATTTCTTGTCCTGTGATAAAAAGACTTCTGTTTCGAGTGCCAAACCTTTCAGGAGAGCATTTTCAGGCTTTTGGCACCATTTTTGAGTGAATTGCCAAAAGTCAGATTTTTGCTGAAATTGTGACCCCGGGGCTTAGGGATTTTTTCAAAAAAATATTTTCTGCCGGTTAAGTTTTTGAGGGCTGATTTCTTGTCCTGTGATAAAAAGCCTTCTGTTTCGAGTGCCAAACCTTTCAGGAGAGCATTTTCAGGCTTTTGGCACCATTTTTGAGTGAATTTCCAAAAGTCAGATTTTTGCTGAAATTGTGACCCCGGGGCTTAGGGATTTTTTCAAAAAAATATTTTCTGCCGGTTAAGTTTTTGAGGGCTGATTTCTTGTCCTGTGATAAAAAGCCTTCTGTTTCGAGTGCCAAACCTTTCAGGAGAGCATTTTCAGGCTTTTGGCACCATTTTTGAGTGAATTGCCAAAAGTCTGATTTTTGCTGAAATTGTGACCCCGGGGCTTAGGGATTTTTTCAAAAAAATATTTTCTGCCGGTTAAGTTTTTGAGGGCTGATTTCTTGTCCTGTGATAAAAAGCCTTCTGTTTCGAGTGCCAAACCTTTCAGGAGAGCATTTTCAGGCTTTTGGCACCATTTTTGAGTGAATTGCCAAAAGTCAGATTTTTGCTGAAATTGTGACCCCGGGGCTTAGGGATTTTTTCAAAAAAATATTTTCTGCTGGTTAATTTTTTGAGGGCTGATTTCTTGACCTGTGATCAAAAGCCTTCCATTTCCATCGCCAAAGCTTTCAGGGGAGCATTTTCAGGCTTTTGGCACCATTTTTGAGTGAATTGCCAAAAGTCAGATTTTTGCTGAAAATGTGACCCCGGGGCTTAGGGATTTTTTCAAAAAAATATTTTCTGCCGGTTAAGTTTTTGAGGGCTGATTTCTTGTCCTGTGATAAAAAGCCTTCTGTTTCGAGTGCCAAACCTTTCAGGAGAGCATTTTCAGGCTTTTGGCACCATTTTTGAGTGAATTGCCAAAAGTCAGATTTTTGCTGAAATTGTGACCCCGGGGCTTAGGGATTTTTTCAAAAAAATATTTTCTGCTGGTTAAGTTTTTGAGGGCTGATTTCTTGACCTGTGATAAAAAGACTTCTGTTTCCATCGCCAAAGCTTTCAGGGGAGCATTTTCAAGCTTTTGGCACCATTTTTGAGTGAATTGCCAAAAGTCAGATTTTTGCTGAAAATGTGACCCCGGGGCTTAGGGATTTTTTCAAAAAAATATTTTCTGCCGGTTAAGTTTTTGAGGGCTGATTTCTTGTCCTGTGATAAAAAGCCTTCTGTTTCGAGTGCCAAACCTTTCAGGAGAGCATTTTCAGGCTTTTGGCACCATTTTTGAGTGAATTGCCAAAAGTCAGATTTTTGCTGAAATTGTGACCCCGGGGCTTAGGGATTTTTTCAAAAAAATATTTTCTGCTGGTTAATTTTTTGAGGGCTGATTTCTTGACCTGTGATCAAAAGCCTTCCATTTCCATCGCCAAAGCTTTCAGGGGAGCATTTTCAGGCTTTTGGCACCATTTTTGAGTGAATTGCCAAAAGTCAGATTTTTGCTGAAAATGTGACCCCGGGGCTTAGGGATTTTTTCAAAAAAATATTTTCTGCCGGTTAAGTTTTTGAGGGCTGATTTCTTGTCCTGTGATAAAAAGCCTTCTGTTTCGAGTGCCAAACCTTTCAGGAGAGCATTTTCAGGCTTTTGGCACCATTTTTGAGTGAATTGCCAAAAGTCAGATTTTTGCTGAAACTGTGACCCCGGGGTTTAGGGATTTTTTCAAAAAAATATTTTCTGCTGGTTAAGTTTTTGAGGGCTGATTTCTTGACGTGTGATAAAAAGACTTCCGTTTCCATCGCCAAAGCTTTCAGGGGAGCATTTTCAGGCTTTTGGCACCATTTTTGAGTGAATTGCCAAAAGTCAGATTTTTGCTGAAATTGTGACCCCGGGGCTTAGGGATTTTTTCAAAAAAATATTTTCTGCCGGTTAAGTTTTTGAGGGCTGATTTCTTGTCCTGTGATAAAAAGCCTTCTGTTTCGAGTGCCAAACCTTTCAGGAGAGCATTTTCAGGCTTTTGGCACCATTTTTGAGTGAATTGCCAAAAGTCAGATTTTTGCTGAAATTGTGACCCCGGGGCTTAGGGATTTTTTCAAAAAAATATTTTCTGCTGGTTAAGTTTTTGAGGGCTGATTTCTTGACCTGTGATAAAAAGACTTCTGTTTCCATCGCCAAAGCTTTCAGGGGAGCATTTTCAAGCTTTTGGCACCATTTTTGAGTGAATTGCCAAAAGTCAGATTTTTGCTGAAAATGTGACCCCGGGGCTTAGGGATTTTTTCAAAAAAATATTTTCTGCCGGTTAAGTTTTTGAGGGCTGATTTCTTGTCCTGTGATAAAAAGACTTCTGTTTCGAGTGCCAAACCTTTCAGGAGAGCATTTTCAGGCTTTTGGCACCATTTTTGAGTGAATTGCCAAAAGTCAGATTTTTGCTGAAATTGTGACCCCGGGGCTTAGGGATTTTTTCAAAAAAATATTTTCTGCCGGTTAAGTTTTTGAGGGCTGATTTCTTGTCCTGTGATAAAAAGCCTTCTGTTTCGAGTGCCAAACCTTTCAGGAGAGCATTTTCAGGCTTTTGGCACCATTTTTGAGTGAATTTCCAAAAGTCAGATTTTTGCTGAAATTGTGACCCCGGGGCTTAGGGATTTTTTCAAAAAAATATTTTCTGCCGGTTAAGTTTTTGAGGGCTGATTTCTTGTCCTGTGATAAAAAGCCTTCTGTTTCGAGTGCCAAACCTTTCAGGAGAGCATTTTCAGGCTTTTGGCACCATTTTTGAGTGAATTGCCAAAAGTCTGATTTTTGCTGAAATTGTGACCCCGGGGCTTAGGGATTTTTTCAAAAAAATATTTTCTGCCGGTTAAGTTTTTGAGGGCTGATTTCTTGTCCTGTGATAAAAAGCCTTCTGTTTCGAGTGCCAAACCTTTCAGGAGAGCATTTTCAGGCTTTTGGCACCATTTTTGAGTGAATTGCCAAAAGTCAGATTTTTGCTGAAATTGTGACCCCGGGGCTTAGGGATTTTTTCAAAAAAATATTTTCTGCTGGTTAATTTTTTGAGGGCTGATTTCTTGACCTGTGATCAAAAGCCTTCCATTTCCATCGCCAAAGCTTTCAGGGGAGCATTTTCAGGCTTTTGGCACCATTTTTGAGTGAATTGCCAAAAGTCAGATTTTTGCTGAAAATGTGACCCCGGGGCTTAGGGATTTTTTCAAAAAAATATTTTCTGCCGGTTAAGTTTTTGAGGGCTGATTTCTTGTCCTGTGATAAAAAGCCTTCTGTTTCGAGTGCCAAACCTTTCAGGAGAGCATTTTCAGGCTTTTGGCACCATTTTTGAGTGAATTGCCAAAAGTCAGATTTTTGCTGAAATTGTGACCCCGGGGCTTAGGGATTTTTTCAAAAAAATATTTTCTGCTGGTTAAGTTTTTGAGGGCTGATTTCTTGACCTGTGATAAAAAGACTTCTGTTTCCATCGCCAAAGCTTTCAGGGGAGCATTTTCAAGCTTTTGGCACCATTTTTGAGTGAATTGCCAAAAGTCAGATTTTTGCTGAAAATGTGACCCCGGGGCTTAGGGATTTTTTCAAAAAAATATTTTCTGCCGGTTAAGTTTTTGAGGGCTGATTTCTTGTCCTGTGATAAAAAGCCTTCTGTTTCGAGTGCCAAACCTTTCAGGAGAGCATTTTCAGGCTTTTGGCACCATTTTTGAGTGAATTGCCAAAAGTCAGATTTTTGCTGAAATTGTGACCCCGGGGCTTAGGGATTTTTTCAAAAAAATATTTTCTGCTGGTTAATTTTTTGAGGGCTGATTTCTTGACCTGTGATCAAAAGCCTTCCATTTCCATCGCCAAAGCTTTCAGGGGAGCATTTTCAGGCTTTTGGCACCATTTTTGAGTGAATTGCCAAAAGTCAGATTTTTGCTGAAAATGTGACCCCGGGGCTTAGGGATTTTTTCAAAAAAATATTTTCTGCCGGTTAAGTTTTTGAGGGCTGATTTCTTGTCCTGTGATAAAAAGCCTTCTGTTTCGAGTGCCAAACCTTTCAGGAGAGCATTTTCAGGCTTTTGGCACCATTTTTGAGTGAATTGCCAAAAGTCAGATTTTTGCTGAAATTGTGACCCCGGGGCTTAGGGATTTTTTCAAAAAAATATTTTCTGCTGGTTAAGTTTTTGAGGGCTGATTTCTTGACCTGTGATAAAAAGACTTCTGTTTCCATCGCCAAAGCTTTCAGGGGAGCATTTTCAAGCTTTTGGCACCATTTTTGAGTGAATTGCCAAAAGTCAGATTTTTGCTGAAAATGTGACCCCGGGGCTTAGGGATTTTTTCAAAAAAATATTTTCTGCCGGTTAAGTTTTTGAGGGCTGATTTCTTGTCCTGTGATAAAAAGCCTTCTGTTTCGAGTGCCAAACCTTTCAGGAGAGCATTTTCAGGGTTTTGGCACCATTTTTGAGTGAATTGCCAAAAGTCAGATTTTTGCTGAAATTGTGACCCCGGGGCTTAGGGATTTTTTCAAAAAAATATTTTCTGCCGGTTAAGTTTTTGAGGGCTGATTTCTTGTCCTGTGATAAAAAGCCTTCTGTTTCGAGTGCCAAACCTTTCAGGAGAGCATTTTCAGGCTTTTGGCACCATTTTTGAGTGAATTGCCAAAAGTCAGATTTTTGCTGAAATTGTGACCCTGGGGCTTAGGGATTTTTTCAAAAAAATATTTTCTGCTGGTTAAGTTTTTGAGGGCTGATTTCTTGACCTGTGATAAAAAGACTTCTGTTTCCATCGCCAAAGCTTTCAGGGGAGCATTTTCAAGCTTTTGGCACCATTTTTGAGTGAATTGCCAAAAGTCAGATTTTTGCTGAAAATGTGACCCCGGGGCTTAGGGATTTTTTCAAAAAAATATTTTCTGCCGGTTAAGTTTTTGAGGGCTGATTTCTTGTCCTGTGATAAAAAGCCTTCTGTTTCGAGTGCCAAACCTTTCAGGAGAGCATTTTCAGGGTTTTGGCACCATTTTTGAGTGAATTGCCAAAAGTCAGATTTTTGCTGAAATTGTGACCCCGGGGCTTAGGGATTTTTTCAAAAAAATATTTTCTGCTGTTTAAGTTTTTGAGGGCTGATTTCTTGACCTGTGATAAAAAGACTTCTGTTTCCATCGCCAAAGCTTTCAGGGGAGCATTTTCAAGCTTTTGGCACCATTTTTGAGTGAATTGCCAAAAGTCAGATTTTTGCTGAAATTGTGACCCCGGGGCTTGGGATTTTTTCAAAAAAATATTTTCTGCCGGTTAAGTTTTTGAGGGCTGATTTGTTGTCCTGTGATAAAAAGCCTTCTGTTTCGAGTGCCAAACCTTTCAGGAGAGCATTTTCAGGCTTTTGGCACCATTTTTGAGTGAATTGCCAAAAGTCAGATTTTTGCTGAAACTGTGACCCCGGGGCTTAGGGATTTTTTCAAAAAAATATTTTCTGCTCGTTAAGTTTTTGAGGGCTGATTTCTTAGATAGATAGATAGATAATATTTATTGCGGCCATAGGCCCATACAGGTAAAAACAACACATAAGTGACAGCTTGTGCCGTGGGGGAAAAGAAAAAAAAAACAAAAAAACAAAAACAGTCGCTAAAACACCACTATAACAATAAAATACTATAAGATGGAAAGGCATGCTACGCCTTAATTAGCTTGTAGCGCTCCTTGGCGTCGCTTTTGGGAGAGGACAGCGACCAGGAACCTAGCCACTTTCAGGGTCGTGTGGGAATCCTTGTCCTGCAAGATTTGGGCAAGGTGGAATTTTGGTGGGGTACCCTCTAGTTTCTGTATGATTGATCCCAACAAATTTGCCCGTGGCACATTGAACAAGGGGCAAGTGAACACAATGTGCTGAAGCGACTCCGGCGTCACCTTATCACATTCGCACGTGGCGGGGTCTTGGCCCTTTGAGAATCTATGTCTCAGGACATTGGAGGGGAAAACGTTGAACCTCGCTTTGGTGAAGGCCAGTCTATGGGCAACAGTCGAAAGGGAGGAGAGGTATGATGGAACGCAATAAGTTAAAGTGATACCAATGTTCTGGGGCGAACAAACACCTCCCCCCAGCATATAATTTTGCTGTAAGTCGATGTCATCCAGTCTTTGACGGATCAGTCTTTGAGCAGTGATTTGGTCTAGTTTTAGGGAATCTGAGGGAGAGATTCCATAGCTCAGGAGTTTGGCATGAATTTTTGAGTGAATTGCCAAAAGTCAGATTTTTGCTGAAATTGTGACCCCGGGGCTTAGGGATTTTTTCAAAAAAATATTTTCTGCTGGTTAAGTTTTTGAGGGCTGATTTCTTGACCTGTGATCAAAAGCCTTCCATTTCCATCGCCAAAGCTTTCAGGGGAGCATTTTCACGCTTTTGGCACCATTTTTGAGTGAATTGCCAAAAGTCAGATTATTGCTGAAATTGTGACCCCGGGGCTTAGGGATTTTTTCAAAAAAATATTTTCTGCCGGTTAAGTTTTTGAGGGCTGATTTCTTGTCCTGTGATAAAAAGCCTTCTGTTTCGAGTGCCAAACCTTTCAGGAGAGCATTTCAAGGCTTTTGGCACCATTTTTGAGTGAATTGCCAAAAGTCAGATTTTTGCTGAAATTGTGACCCCGGGGCTTAGGGATTTTTTCAAAAAAATATTTTCTGCCGGTTAAGTTTTTGAGGGCTGATTTCTTGACGTGTGATAAAAAGACTTCCGTTTTCATCGCCAAAGCTTTCAGGGGAGCATTTTCACGCTTTTGGCACCATTTTTGAGTGAATTGCCAAAAGTCAGATTTTTGCTGAAATTGTGACCCCGGGGCTTGGGATTTTTTCAAAAAAATATTTTCTGCCGGTTAAGTTTTTGAGGGCTGATTTCTTGTCCTGTGATAAAAAGCCTTCTGTTTCGAGTGCCAAACCTTTCAGGAGAGCATTTTCAGGCTTTTGGCACCATTTTTGAGTGAATTGCCAAAAGTCAGATTTTTGCTGAAAATGTGACCCCGGGGCTTAGGGATTTTTTCAAAAAAATATTTTCTGCCGGTTAAGTTTTTGAGGGCTGATTTCTTGTCCTGTGATAAAAAGCCTTCTGTTTCGAGTGCCAAACCTTTCAGGAGAGCATTTTCAGGCTTTTGGCACCATTTTTGAGTGAATTGCCAAAAGTCAGATTTTTGCTGAAATTGTGACCCCGGGGCTTAGGGATTTTTTCAAAAAAATATTTTCTGCCGGTTAAGTTTTTGAGGGCTGATTTCTTGTCCTGTGATAAAAAGCCTTCTGTTTCGAGTGCCAAACCTTTCAGGAGAGCATTTTCAGGCTTTTGGCACCATTTTTGAGTGAATTGCCAAAAGTCAGATTTTTGCTGAAATTGTGACACCGGGGCTTAGGGATTTTTTCAAAAAAATATTTTCTGCCGGTTAAGTTTTTGAGGGCTGATTTCTTGACGTGTGATAAAAAGACTTCCGTTTCCATCGCCAAAGCTTTCAGGGGAGCATTTTCACGCTTTTGGCACCATTTTTGAGTGAATTGCCAAAAGTCAGATTTTTGCTGAAATTGTGACCCCGGGGCTTGGGATTTTTTCAAAAAAATATTTTCTGCCGGTTAAGTTTTTGAGGGCTGATTTCTTGTCCTGTGATAAAAAGCCTTCTGTTTCGAGTGCCAAACCTTTCAGGAGAGCATTTTCAGGCTTTTGGCACCATTTTTGAGTGAATTGCCAAAAGTCAGATTTTTGCTGAAATTGTGACCCCGGGGCTTAGGGATTTTTTCAAAAAAATATTTTCTGCCGGTTAAGTTTTTGAGGGCTGATTTCTTGTCCTGTGATAAAAAGCCTTCTGTTTCGAGTGCCAAACCTTTCAGGAGAGCATTTTCAGGCTTTTGGCACCATTTTTGAGTGAATTGCCAAAAGTCAGATTTTTGCTGAAATTGTGACCCCGGAGCTTAGGGATTTTTTCAAAAAAATATTTTCTGCCGGTTAAGTTTTTGAGGGCTGATTTCTTGTCCTGTGATAAAAAGCCTTCTGTTTCGAGTGCCAAACCTTTCAGGAGAGCATTTTCAGGCTTTTGGCACCATTTTTGAGTGAATTGCCAAAAGTCAGATTTTTGCTGAAATTGTGACCCCGGGGCTTAGGGATTTTTTCAAAAAAATATTTTCTGCTGGTTAATTTTTTGAGGGCTGATTTCTTGACCTGTGATCAAAAGCCTTCCATTTCCATCGCCAAAGCTTTCAGGGGAGCATTTTCACGCTTTTGGCACCATTTTTGAGTGAATTGCCAAAAGTCAGATTTTTGCTGAAAATGTGACCCCGGGGCTTAGGGATTTTTTCAAAAAAATATTTTCTGCCGGTTAAGTTTTTGAGGGCTGATTTCTTGTCCTGTGATAAAAAGCCTTCTGTTTCGAGTGCCAAACCTTTCAGGAGAGCATTTTCAGGCTTTTGGCACCATTTTTGAGTGAATTGCCAAAAGTCAGATTTTTGCTGAAATTGTGACCCCGGGGCTTAGGGATTTTTTCAAAAAAATATTTTCTGCTGGTTAAGTTTTTGAGGGCTGATTTCTTGACCTGTGATAAAAAGACTTCTGTTTCCATCGCCAAAGCTTTCAGGGGAGCATTTTCAAGCTTTTGGCACCATTTTTGAGTGAATTGCCAAAAGTCAGATTTTTGCTGAAAATGTGACCCCGGGGCTTAGGGATTTTTTCAAAAAAATATTTTCTGCCGGTTAAGTTTTTGAGGGCTGATTTCTTGTCCTGTGATAAAAAGCCTTCTGTTTCGAGTGCCAAACCTTTCAGGAGAGCATTTTCAGGGTTTTGGCACCATTTTTGAGTGAATTGCCAAAAGTCAGATTTTTGCTGAAATTGTGACCCCAGGGCTTAGGGATTTTTTCAAAAAAATATTTTCTGCCGGTTAAGTTTTTGAGGGCTGATTTCTTGTCCTGTGATAAAAAGCCTTCTGTTTCGAGTGCCAAACCTTTCAGGAGAGCATTTTCAGGCTTTTGGCACCATTTTTGAGTGAATTGCCAAAAGTCAGATTTTTGCTGAAATTGTGACCCCGGGGCTTAGGGATTTTTTCAAAAAAATATTTTCTGCTGGTTAAGTTTTTGAGGGCTGATTTCTTGACCTGTGATAAAAAGACTTCTGTTTCCATCGCCAAAGCTTTCAGGGGAGCATTTTCAAGCTTTTGGCACCATTTTTGAGTGAATTGCCAAAAGTCAGATTTTTGCTGAAAATGTGACCCCGGGGCTTAGGGATTTTTTCAAAAAAATATTTTCTGCCGGTTAAGTTTTTGAGGGCTGATTTCTTGTCCTGTGATAAAAAGACTTCTGTTTCGAGTGCCAAACCTTTCAGGAGAGCATTTTCAGGCTTTTGGCACCATTTTTGAGTGAATTGCCAAAAGTCAGATTTTTGCTGAAATTGTGACCCCGGGGCTTAGGGATTTTTTCAAAAAAATATTTTCTGCCGGTTAAGTTTTTGAGGGCTGATTTCTTGTCCTGTGATAAAAAGCCTTCTGTTTCGAGTGCCAAACCTTTCAGGAGAGCATTTTCAGGCTTTTGGCACCATTTTTGAGTGAATTGCCAAAAGTCAGATTTTTGCTGAAATTGTGACCCCGGGGCTTAGGGATTTTTTCAAAAAAATATTTTCTGCCGGTTAAGTTTTTGAGGGCTGATTTCTTGTCCTGTGATAAAAAGCCTTCTGTTTCGAGTGCCAAACCTTTCAGGAGAGCATTTTCAGGCTTTTGGCACCATTTTTGAGTGAATTGCCAAAAGTCAGATTTTTGCTGAAATTGTGACCCCGGGGCTTAGGGATTTTTTCAAAAAAATATTTTCTGCTGGTTAATTTTTTGAGGGCTGATTTCTTGACCTGTGATCAAAAGCCTTCCATTTCCATCGCCAAAGCTTTCAGGGGAGCATTTTCACGCTTTTGGCACCATTTTTGAGTGAATTGCCAAAAGTCAGATTTTTGCTGAAATTGTGACACCGGGGTTTAGGGATTTTTTCAAAAAAATATTTTCTGCCGGTTAAGTTTTTGAGGGCTGATTTCTTGTCCTGTGATAAAAAGCCTTCTGTTTCGAGTGCCAAACTTTTCAGGAGAGCATTTTCAAGCTTTTGGCACCATTTTTGAGTGAATTGCCAAAAGTCAGATTTTTGCTGAAATTGTGACCCCGGGGCTTAGGGATTTTTTCAAAAAAATATTTTCTGCCGGTTAAGTTTTTGAGGGCTGATTTCTTGACGTGTGATAAAAAGACTTCCGTTTCCATCGCCAAAGCTTTCAGGGGAGCATTTTCACGCTTTTGGCACCATTTTTGAGTGAATTGCCAAAAGTCAGATTTTTGCTGAAATTGTGACCCCGGGGCTTGGGATTTTTTCAAAAAAATATTTTCTGCCGGTTAAGTTTTTGAGGGCTGATTTCTTGTCCTGTGATAAAAAGCCTTCTGTTTCGAGTGCCAAACCTTTCAGGAGAGCATTTTCAGGCTTTTGGCACCATTTTTGAGTGAATTGCCAAAAGTCAGATTTTTGCTGAAAATGTGACCCCGGGGCTTAGGGATTTTTTCAAAAAAATATTTTCTTCCGGTTAAGTTTTTGAGGGCTGATTTCTTGTCCTGTGATAAAAAGCCTTCTGTTTCGAGTGCCAAACCTTTCAGGAGAGCATTTTCAGGCTTTTGGCACCATTTTTGAGTGAATTGCCAAAAGTCAGATTTTTGCTGAAATTGTGACCCCGGGGCTTAGGGATTTTTTCAAAAAAATATTTTCTGCCGGTTAAGTTTTTGAGGGCTGATTTCTTGTCCTGTGATAAAAAGCCTTCTGTTTCGAGTGCCAAACCTTTCAGGAGAGCATTTACAGGCTTTTGGCACCATTTTTGAGTGAATTGCCAAAAGTCAGATTTTTGCTGAAATTGTGACCCCGGGGCTTAGGGATTTTTTCAAAAAAATATTTTCTGCCGGTTAAGTTTTTGAGGGCTGATTTCTTGTCCTGTGATAAAAAGCCTTCTGTTTCGAGTGCCAAACCTTTCAGGAGAGCATTTTCAGGCTTTTGGCACCATTTTTGAGTGAATTGCCAAAAGTCAGATTTTTGCTGAAATTGTGACCCCGGGGCTTAGGGATTTTTTGAAAAAAATATTTTCTGCTGGTTAAGTTTTTGAGGGCTGATTTCTTGACCTGTGATAAAAAGACTTCTGTTTCCATCGCCAAAGCTTTCAGGGGAGCATTTTCAAGCTTTTGGCACCATTTTTGAGTGAATTGCCAAAAGTCAGATTTTTGCTGAAAATGTGACCCCGGGGCTTAGGGATTTTTTCAAAAAAATATTTTCTGCCGGTTAAGTTTTTGAGGGCTGATTTCTTGTCCTGTGATAAAAAGACTTCTGTTTCGAGTGCCAAACCTTTCAGGAGAGCATTTTCAGGCTTTTGGCACCATTTTTGAGTGAATTGCCAAAAGTCAGATTTTTGCTGAAATTGTGACCCCGGGGCTTAGGGATTTTTTCAAAAAAATATTTTCTGCCGGTTAAGTTTTTGAGGGCTGATTTCTTGTCCTGTGATAAAAAGCCTTCTGTTTCGAGTGCCAAACCTTTCAGGAGAGCATTTTCAGGCTTTTGGCACCATTTTTGAGTGAATTTCCAAAAGTCAGATTTTTGCTGAAATTGTGACCCCGGGGCTTAGGGATTTTTTCAAAAAAATATTTTCTGCCGGTTAAGTTTTTGAGGGCTGATTTCTTGTCCTGTGATAAAAAGCCTTCTGTTTCGAGTGCCAAACCTTTCAGGAGAGCATTTTCAGGCTTTTGGCACCATTTTTGAGTGAATTGCCAAAAGTCAGATTTTTGCTGAAATTGTGACCCCGGGGCTTAGGGATTTTTTCAAAAAAATATTTTCTGCTGGTTAAGTTTTTGAGGGCTGATTTCTTGACCTGTGATCAAAAGCCTTCCATTTCCATCGCCAAAGCTTTCAGGGGAGCATTTTCACGCTTTTGGCACCATTTTTGAGTGAATTGCCAAAAGTCAGATTTTTGCTGAAAATGTGACCCCGGGGCTTAGGGATTTTTTCAAAAAAATATTTTCTGCCGGTTAAGTTTTTGAGGGCTGATTTCTTGTCCTGTGATAAAAAGCCTTCTGTTTCGAGTGCCAAACCTTTCAGGAGAGCATTTTCAGGCTTTTGGCACCATTTTTGAGTGAATTGCCAAAAGTCAGATTTTTGCTGAAATTGTGACCCCGGGGCTTAGGGATTTTTTCAAAAAAATATTTTCTGCTGGTTAAGTTTTTGAGGGCTGATTTCTTGACCTGTGATAAAAAGACTTCTGTTTCCATCGCCAAAGCTTTCAGGGGAGCATTTTCAAGCTTTTGGCACCATTTTTGAGTGAATTGCCAAAAGTCAGATTTTTGCTGAAAATGTGACCCCGGGGCTTAGGGATTTTTTCAAAAAAATATTTTCTGCCGGTTAAGTTTTTGAGGGCTGATTTCTTGTCCTGTGATAAAAAGCCTTCTGTTTCGAGTGCCAAACCTTTCAGGAGAGCATTTTCAGGGTTTTGGCACCATTTTTGAGTGAATTGCCAAAAGTCAGATTTTTGCTGAAATTGTGACCCCGGGGCTTAGGGATTTTTTCAAAAAAATATTTTCTGCTGGTTAATTTTTTGAGGGCTGATTTCTTGACCTGTGATCAAAAGCCTTCCATTTCCATCGCCAAAGCTTTCAGGGGAGCATTTTCACGCTTTTGGCACCATTTTTGAGTGAATTGCCAAAAGTCAGATTTTTGCTGAAAATGTGACCCCGGGGCTTAGGGATTTTTTCAAAAAAATATTTTCTGCCGGTTAAGTTTTTGAGGGCTGATTTCTTGACCTGTGATCAAAAGCCTTCCATTTCCATCGCCAAAGCTTTCAGGGGAGCATTTTCACGCTTTTGGCACCATTTTTGAGTGAATTGCCAAAAGTCAGATTTTTGCTGAAATTGTGACCCCGGGGCTTAGGGATTTTTTCAAAAAAATATTTTCTGCTGGTTAAGTTTTTGAGGGCTGATTTCTTGACCTGTGATAAAAAGACTTCTGTTTCCATCGCCAAAGCTTTCAGGGGAGCATTTTCAAGCTTTTGGCACCATTTTTGAGTGAATTGCCAAAAGTCAGATTTTTGCTGAAAATGTGACCCCGGGGCTTAGGGATTTTTTCAAAAAAATATTTTCTGCCGGTTAAGTTTTTGAGGGCTGATTTCTTGTCCTGTGATAAAAAGCCTTCTGTTTCGAGTGCCAAACCTTTCAGGAGAGCATTTTCAGGGTTTTGGCACCATTTTTGAGTGAATTGCCAAAAGTCAGATTTTTGCTGAAATTGTGACCCCGGGGCTTAGGGATTTTTTCAAAAAAATATTTTCTGCTGGTTAAGTTTTTGAGGGCTGATTTCTTGTCCTGTGATAAAAAGCCTTCTGTTTCGAGTGCCAAACCTTTCAGGAGAGCATTTTCAGGCTTTTGGCACCATTTTTGAGTGAATTGCCAAAAGTCAGATTTTTGCTGAAATTGTGACCCTGGGGCTTAGGGATTTTTTCAAAAAAATATTTTCTGCTGGTTAAGTTTTTGAGGGCTGATTTCTTGTCCTGTGATAAAAAGCCTTCTGTTTCGAGTGCCAAACCTTTCAGGAGAGCATTTTCAGGCTTTTGGCACCATTTTTGAGTGAATTGCCAAAAGTCAGATTTTTGCTGAAAATGTGACCCCGGGGCTTAGGGATTTTTTCAAAAAAATATTTTCTGCCGGTTAAGTTTTTGAGGGCTGATTTCTTGTCCTGTGATAAAAAGCCTTCTGTTTCGAGTGCCAAACCTTTCAGGAGAGCATTTTCAGGGTTTTGGCACCATTTTTGAGTGAATTGCCAAAAGTCAGATTTTTGCTGAAATTGTGACCCCGGGGCTTAGGGATTTTTTCAAAAAAATATTTTCTGCTGGTTAAGTTTTTGAGGGCTGATTTCTTGACCTGTGATAAAAAGACTTCTGTTTCCATCGCCAAAGCTTTCAGGGGAGCATTTTCAAGCTTTTGGCACCATTTTTGAGTGAATTGCCAAAAGTCAGATTTTTGCTGAAATTGTGACCCCGGGGCTTGGGATTTTTTCAAAAAAATATTTTCTGCCGGTTAAGTTTTTGAGGGCTGATTTGTTGTCCTGTGATAAAAAGCCTTCTGTTTCGAGTGCCAAACCTTTCAGGAGAGCATTTTCAGGCTTTTGGCACCATTTTTGAGTGAATTGCCAAAAGTCAGATTTTTGCTGAAACTGTGACCCCGGGGCTTAGGGATTTTTTCAAAAAAATATTTTCTGCTCGTTAAGTTTTTGAGGGCTGATTTCTTGACCTGTGATCAAAAGCCTTCCATTTCCATCGCCAAACCTTTCAGGGGAGCATTTTCAGGCTTTTGGCACCATTTTTGAGTGAATTGCCAAAAGTCAGATTTTTGCTGAAAATGTGACCCCGGGGCTTAGGGATTTTTTCAAAAAAATATTTTCTGCCGGTTAAGTTTTTGAGGGCTGATTTCTTGTCCTGTGATAAAAAGCCTTCTGTTTCGAGTGCCAAACCTTTCAGGAGAGCATTTTCAGGCTTTTGGCACCATTTTTGAGTGAATTGCCAAAAGTCAGATTTTTGCTGAAATTGTGACCCCGGGGCTTAGGGATTTTTTCAAAAAAATATTTTCTGCTGGTTAAGTTTTTGAGGGCTGATTTCTTGTCCTGTGATAAAAAGACTTCCGTTTCCATCGCCAAAGCTTTCAGGGGAGCATTTTCACGCTTTTGGCACCATTTTTGAGTGAATTGCCAAAAGTCAGATTTTTGCTGAAATTGTGACACCGGGGTTTAGGGATTTTTTCAAAAAAATATTTTCTGCCGGTTAAGTTTTTGAGGGCTGATTTCTTGTCCTGTGATAAAAAGCCTTCTGTTTCGAGTGCCAAACTTTTCAGGAGAGCATTTTCAAGCTTTTGGCACCATTTTTGAGTGAATTGCCAAAAGTCAGATTTTTGCTGAAATTGTGACCCCGGGGCTTAGGGATTTCTTCAAAAAAATATTTTCTGCCGGTTAAGTTTTTGAGGGCTGATTTCTTGACGTGTGATAAAAAGACTTCTGTTTCCATCGCCAAAGCTTTCAGGGGAGCATTTTCACGCTTTTGGCACCATTTTTGAGTGAATTGCCAAAAGTCAGATTTTTGCTGAAATTGTGACCCCGGGGCTTGGGATTTTTTCAAAAAAATATTTTCTGCCGGTTAAGTTTTTGAGGGCTGATTTCTTGTCCTGTGATAAAAAGCCTTCTGTTTCGAGTGCCAAACCTTTCAGGAGAGCGTTTTCAGGCTTTTGGCACCATTTTTGAGTGAATTGCCAAAAGTCAGATTTTTGCTGAAAATGTGACCCCGGGGCTTAGGGATTTATTCAAAAAAATATTTTCTGCCGGTTAAGTTTTTGAGGGCTGATTTCTTGTCCTGTGATAAAAAGCCTTCTGTTTCGAGTGCCAAACCTTTCAGGAGAGCATTTTCAGGCTTTTGGCACCATTTTTGAGTGAATTGCCAAAAGTCAGATTTTTGCTGAAATTGTGACCCCGGGGCTTAGGGATTTTTTCAAAAAAATATTTTCTGCCGGTTAAGTTTTTGAGGGCTGATTTCTTGTCCTGTGATAAAAAGCCTTCTGTTTCGAGTGCCAAACCTTTCAGGAGAGCATTTTCAGGCTTTTGGCACCATTTTTGAGTGAATTGCCAAAAGTCAGATTTTTGCTGAAATTGTGACCCCGGGGCTTAGGGATTTTTTCAAAAAAATATTTTCTGCCGGTTAAGTTTTTGAGGGCTGATTTCTTGTCCTGTGATAAAAAGCCTTCTGTTTCGAGTGCCAAACCTTTCAGGAGAGCATTTTCAGGCTTTTGGCACCATTTTTGAGTGAATTGCCAAAAGTCAGATTTTTGCTGAAATTGTGACCCCGGGGCTTAGGGATTTTTTCAAAAAAATATTTTCTGCTGGTTAATTTTTTGAGGGCTGATTTCTTGACCTGTGATCAAAAGCCTTCCATTTCCATCGCCAAAGCTTTCAGGGGAGCATTTTCACGCTTTTGGCACCATTTTTGAGTGAATTGCCAAAAGTCAGATTTTTGCTGAAAATGTGACCCCGGGGCTTAGGGATTTTTTCAAAAAAATATTTTCTGCCGGTTAAGTTTTTGAGGGCTGATTTCTTGTCCTGTGATAAAAAGCCTTCTGTTTCGAGTGCCAAACCTTTCAGGAGAGCATTTTCAGGCTTTTGGCACCATTTTTGAGTGAATTGCCAAAAGTCAGATTTTTGCTGAAACTGTGACCCCGGGGCTTAGGGATTTTTTCAAAAAAATATTTTCTGCTCGTTAAGTTTTTGAGGGCTGATTTCTTGACCTGTGATCAAAAGCCTTCCATTTCCATCGCCAAAGCTTTCAGGGGAGCATTTTCAGGCTTTTGGCACCATTTTTGAGTGAATTGCCAAAAGTCAGATTTTTGCTGAAATTGTGACCCCGGGGCTTAGGGATTTTTTCAAAAAAATATTTTCTGCTGGTTAAGTTTTTGAGGGCTGATTTCTTGTCCTGTGATAAAAAGCCTTCTGTTTCGAGTGCCAAACCTTTCAGGAGAGCATTTTCAGGCTTTTGGCACCATTTTTGAGTGAATTGCCAAAAGTCAGATTTTTGCTGAAATTGTGACCCCGGGGCTTAGGGATTTTTTCAAAAAAATATTTTCTGCCGGTTAAGTTTTTGAGGGCTGATTTCTTGTCCTGTGATAAAAAGCCTTCTGTTTCGAGTGCCAAACCTTTCAGGAGAGCATTTTCAGGCTTTTGGCACCATTTTTGAGTGAATTGCCAAAAGTCAGATTTTTGCTGAAATTGTGACCCCGGGGCTTAGGGATTTTTTCAAAAAAATATTTTCTGCCGGTTAAGTTTTTGAGGGCTGATTTCTTGTCCTGTGATAAAAAGCCTTCTGTTTCGAGTGCCAAACCTTTCAGGAGAGCATTTTCAGGCTTTTGGCACCATTTTTGAGTGAATTGCCAAAAGTCAGATTTTTGCTGAAATTGTGACCCCGGGGCTTAGGGATTTTTTCAAAAAAATATTTTCTGCCGGTTAAGTTTTTGAGGGCTGATTTCTTGTCCTGTGATAAAAAGCCTTCTGTTTCGAGTGCCAAACCTTTCAGGAGAGCATTTTCAGGCTTTTGGCACCATTTTTGAGTGAATTGCCAAAAGTCAGATTTTTGCTGAAATTGTGACCCCGGGGCTTAGGGATTTTTTCAAAAAAATATTTTCTGCCGGTTAAGTTTTTGAGGGCTGATTTCTTGTCCTGTGATAAAAAGCCTTCTGTTTCGAGTGCCAAACCTTTCAGGAGAGCATTTTCAGGCTTTTGGCACCATTTTTGAGTGAATTGCCAAAAGTCAGATTTTTGCTGAAATTGTGACCCCGGGGCTTAGGGATTTTTTCAAAAAAATATTTTCTGCCGGTTAATTTTTTGAGGGCTGATTTCTTGACCTGTGATCAAAAGCCTTCAATTTCCATCGCCAAAGCTTTCAGGGGAGCATTTTCACGCTTTTGGCACCATTTTTGAGTGAATTGCCAAAAGTCAGATTTTTGCTGAAAATGTGACCCCGGGGCTTAGGGATTTTTTCAAAAAAATATTTTCTGCCGGTTAAGTTTTTGAGGGCTGATTTCTTGTCCTGTGATAAAAAGCCTTCTGTTTCGAGTGCCAAACCTTTCAGGAGAGCATTTTCAGGCTTTTGGCACCATTTTTGAGTGAATTGCCAAAAGTCAGATTTTTGCTGAAATTGTGACCCCGGGGCTTAGGGATTTTTTCAAAAAAATATTTTCTGCCGGTTAAGTTTTTGAGGGCTGATTTCTTGTCCTGTGATAAAAAGCCTTCTGTTTCGAGTGCCAAACCTTTCAGGAGAGCATTTTCAGGCTTTTGGCACCATTTTTGAGTGAATTGCCAAAAGTCAGATTTTTGCTGAAATTGTGACCCCGGGGCTTAGGGATTTTTTCAAAAAAATATTTTCTGCTGGTTAATTTTTTGAGGGCTGATTTCTTGACCTGTGATCAAAAGCCTTCCATTTCCATCGCCAAAGCTTTCAGGGGAGCATTTTCACGCTTTTGGCACCATTTTTGAGTGAATTGCCAAAAGTCAGATTTTTGCTGAAAATGTGACCCCGGGGCTTAGGGATTTTTTCAAAAAAATATTTTCTGCCGGTTAAGTTTTTGAGGGCTGATTTCTTGTCCTGTGATAAAAAGCCTTCTGTTTCGAGTGCCAAACCTTTCAGGAGAGCATTTTCAGGCTTTTGGCACCATTTTTGAGTGAATTGCCAAAAGTCAGATTTTTGCTGAAACTGTGACCCCGGGGCTTAGGGATTTTTTCAAAAAAATATTTTCTGCTCGTTAAGTTTTTGAGGGCTGATTTCTTGACCTGTGATCAAAAGCCTTCCATTTCCATCGCCAAAGCTTTCAGGGGAGCATTTTCAGGCTTTTGGCACCATTTTTGAGTGAATTGCCAAAAGTCAGATTTTTGCTGAAATTGTGACCCCGGGGCTTAGGGATTTTTTCAAAAAAATATTTTCTGCTGGTTAAGTTTTTGAGGGCTGATTTCTTGTCCTGTGATAAAAAGCCTTCTGTTTCGAGTGCCAAACCTTTCAGGAGAGCATTTTCAGGCTTTTGGCACCATTTTTGAGTGAATTGCCAAAAGTCAGATTTTTGCTGAAATTGTGACCCCGGGGCTTAGGGATTTTTTCAAAAAAATATTTTCTGCCGGTTAAGTTTTTGAGGGCTGATTTCTTGTCCTGTGATAAAAAGCCTTCTGTTTCGAGTGCCAAACCTTTCAGGAGAGCATTTTCAGGCTTTTGGCACCATTTTTGAGTGAATTGCCAAAAGTCAGATTTTTGCTGAAATTGTGACCCCGGGGCTTAGGGATTTTTTCAAAAAAATATTTTCTGCCGGTTAAGTTTTTGAGGGCTGATTTCTTGTCCTGTGATAAAAAGCCTTCTGTTTCGAGTGCCAAACCTTTCAGGAGAGCATTTTCAGGCTTTTGGCACCATTTTTGAGTGAATTGCCAAAAGTCAGATTTTTGCTGAAATTGTGACCCCGGGGCTTAGGGATTTTTTCAAAAAAATATTTTCTGCCGGTTAAGTTTTTGAGGGCTGATTTCTTGTCCTGTGATAAAAAGCCTTCTGTTTCGAGTGCCAAACCTTTCAGGAGAGCATTTTCAGGCTTTTGGCACCATTTTTGAGTGAATTGCCAAAAGTCAGATTTTTGCTGAAATTGTGACCCCGGGGCTTAGGGATTTTTTCAAAAAAATATTTTCTGCCGGTTAAGTTTTTGAGGGCTGATTTCTTGTCCTGTGATAAAAAGCCTTCTGTTTCGAGTGCCAAACCTTTCAGGAGAGCATTTTCAGGCTTTTGGCACCATTTTTGAGTGAATTGCCAAAAGTCAGATTTTTGCTGAAATTGTGACCCCGGGGCTTAGGGATTTTTTCAAAAAAATATTTTCTGCTGGTTAATTTTTTGAGGGCTGATTTCTTGACCTGTGATCAAAAGCCTTCAATTTCCATCGCCAAAGCTTTCAGGGGAGCATTTTCACGCTTTTGGCACCATTTTTGAGTGAATTGCCAAAAGTCAGATTTTTGCTGAAAATGTGACCCCGGGGCTTAGGGATTTTTTCAAAAAAATATTTTCTGCCGGTTAAGTTTTTGAGGGCTGATTTCTTGTCCTGTGATAAAAAGCCTTCTGTTTCGAGTGCCAAACCTTTCAGGAGAGCATTTTCAGGCTTTTGGCACCATTTTTGAGTGAATTGCCAAAAGTCAGATTTTTGCTGAAATTGTGACCCCGGGGCTTAGGGATTTTTTCAAAAAAATATTTTCTGCCGGTTAAGTTTTTGAGGGCTGATTTCTTGTCCTGTGATAAAAAGCCTTCTGTTTCGAGTGCCAAACCTTTCAGGAGAGCATTTTCAGGCTTTTGGCACCATTTTTGAGTGAATTGCCAAAAGTCAGATTTTTGCTGAAATTGTGACCCTGGGGCTTAGGGATTTTTTCAAAAAAATATTTTCTGCTGGTTATGTTTTTGAGGGCTGATTTCTTGACCTGTGATAAAAAGACTTCTGTTTCCATCGCCAAAGCTTTCAGGGGAGCATTTTCAAGCTTTTGGCACCATTTTTGAGTGAATTGCCAAAAGTCAGATTTTTGCTGAAAATGTGACCCCGGGGCTTAGGGGTTTTTTCAAAAAAATATTTTCTGCCGGTTAAGTTTTTGAGGGCTGATTTCTTGTCCTGTGATAAAAAGCCTTCTGTTTCGAGTGCCAAACCTTTCAGGAGAGCATTTTCAGGGTTTTGGCACCATTTTTGAGTGAATTGCCAAAAGTCAGATTTTTGCTGAAATTGTGACCCCGGGGCTTAGGGATTTTTTCAAAAAAATATTTTCTGCCGGTTAAGTTTTTGAGGGCTGATTTCTTGTCCTGTGATAAAAAGCCTTCTGTTTCGAGTGCCAAACCTTTCAGGAGAGCATTTTCAGGCTTTTGGCACCATTTTTGAGTGAATTGCCAAAAGTCAGATTTTTGCTTAAATTGTGACCCTGGGGCTTAGGGATTTTTTCAAAAAAATATTTTCTGCTGGTTAAGTTTTTGAGGGCTGATTTCTTGTCCTGTGATAAAAAGCCTTCTGTTTCGAGTGCCAAACCTTTCAGGAGAGCATTTTCAGGGTTTTGGCACCATTTTTGAGTGAATTGCCAAAAGTCAGATTTTTGCTGAAATTGTGACCCCGGGGCTTAGGGATTTTTTCAAAAAAATATTTTCTGCTGGTTAAGTTTTTGAGGGCTGATTTCTTGACCTGTGATAAAAAGACTTCTGTTTCCATCGCCAAAGCTTTCAGGGGAGCATTTTCAAGCTTTTGGCACCATTTTTGAGTGAATTGCCAAAAGTCAGATTTTTGCTGAAATTGTGACCCCGGGGCTTGGGATTTTTTCAAAAAAATATTTTCTGCCGGTTAAGTTTTTGAGGGCTGATTTGTTGTCCTGTGATAAAAAGCCTTCTGTTTCGAGTGCCAAACCTTTCAGGAGAGCATTTTCAGGCTTTTGGCACCATTTTTGAGTGAATTGCCAAAAGTCAGATTTTTGCTGAAACTGTGACCCCGGGGCTTAGGGATTTTTTCAAAAAAATATTTTCTGCTCGTTAAGTTTTTGAGGGCTGATTTCTTGACCTGTGATCAAAAGCCTTCCATTTCCATCGCCAAAGCTTTCAGGGGAGCATTTTCACGCTTTTGGCACCATTTTTGAGTGAATTGCCAAAAGTCAGATTTTTGCTGAAAATGTGACCCCGGGGCTTAGGGATTTTTTCAAAAAAATATTTTCTGCTGGTTAAGTTTTTGAGGGCTGATTTCTTGTCCTGTGATAAAAAGCCTTCTGTTTCGAGTGCCAAACCTTTCAGGAGAGCATTTTAAGGCTTTTGGCACCATTTTTGAGTGAATTGCCAAAAGTCAGATTTTTGCTGAAATTGTGACCCCGGGGCTTAGGGATTTTTTCAAAAAAATATTTTCTGCTGGTTAAGTTTTTGAGGGCTGATTTCTTGTCCTGTGATAAAAAGACTTCCGTTTCCATCGCCAAAGCTTTCAGGGGAGCATTTTCACGCTTTTGGCACCATTTTTGAGTGAATTACCAAAAGTCAGATTTTTGCTGAAATTGTGACACCGGGGTTTAGGGATTTTTTCAAAAAAATATTTTCTGCCGGTTAAGTTTTTGAGGGCTGATTTCTTGTCCTGTGATAAAAAGCCTTCTGTTTCGAGTGCCAAACTTTTCAGGAGAGCATTTTCAAGCTTTTGGCACCATTTTTGAGTGAATTGCCAAAAGTCAGATTTTTGCTGAAATTGTGACCCCGGGGCTTAGGGATTTTTTCAAAAAAATATTTTCTGCCGGTTAAGTTTTTGAGGGCTGATTTCTTGACGTGTGATAAAAAGACTTCCGTTTCCATCGCCAAAGCTTTCAGGGGAGCATTTTCACGCTTTTGGCACCATTTTTGAGTGAATTGCCAAAAGTCAGATTTTTGCTGAAATTGTGACCCCGGGGCTTAGGGATTTTTTCAAAAAAATATTTTCTGCCGGTTAAGTTTTTGAGGGCTGATTTCTTGTCCTGTGATAAAAAGCCTTCTGTTTCGAGTGCCAAACCTTTCAGGAGAGCATTTTCAGGCTTTTGGCACCATTTTTGAGTGAATTGCCAAAAGTCAGATTTTTGCTGAAATTGTGACCCCGGGGCTTAGGGATTTTTTCAAAAAAATATTTTCTGCTGGTTAATTTTTTGAGGGCTGATTTCTTGACCTGTGATCAAAAGCCTTCCATTTCCATCGCCAAAGCTTTCAGGGGAGCATTTTCACGCTTTTGGCACCATTTTTGAGTGAATTGCCAAAAGTCAGATTTTTGCTGAAAATGTGACCCCGGGGCTTAGGGATTTTTTCAAAAAAATATTTTCTGCCGGTTAAGTTTTTGAGGGCTGATTTCTTGTCCTGTGATAAAAAGCCTTCTGTTTCGAGTGCCAAACCTTTCAGGAGAGCATTTTCAGGCTTTTGGCACCATTTTTGAGTGAATTGCCAAAAGTCAGATTTTTGCTGAAATTGTGACCCCGGGGCTTAGGGATTTTTTGAAAAAAATATTTTCTGCTGGTTAAGTTTTTGAGGGCTGATTTCTTGACCTGTGATAAAAAGACTTCTGTTTCCATCGCCAAAGCTTTCAGGGGAGCATTTTCAAGCTTTTGGCACCATTTTTGAGTGAATTGCCAAAAGTCAGATTTTTGCTGAAAATGTGACCCCGGGGCTTAGGGATTTTTTCAAAAAAATATTTTCTGCCGGTTAAGTTTTTGAGGGCTGATTTCTTGTCCTGTGATAAAAAGCCTTCTGTTTCGAGTGCCAAACCTTTCAGGAGAGCATTTTCAGGGTTTTGGCACCATTTTTGAGTGAATTGCCAAAAGTCAGATTTTTGCTGAAATTGTGACCCCGGGGCTTAGGGATTTTTTCAAAAAAATATTTTCTGCCGGTTAAGTTTTTGAGGGCTGATTTCTTGTCCTGTGATAAAAAGCCTTCTGTTTCGAGTGCCAAACCTTTCAGGAGAGCATTTTCAGGCTTTTGGCACCATTTTTGAGTGAATTGCCAAAAGTCAGATTTTTGCTGAAATTGTGACCCCGGGGCTTAGGGATTTTTTCAAAAAAATATTTTCTGCTGGTTAAGTTTTTGAGGGCTGATTTCTTGACCTGTGATAAAAAGACTTCTGTTTCCATCGCCAAAGCTTTCAGGGGAGCATTTTCAAGCTTTTGGCACCATTTTTGAGTGAATTGCCAAAAGTCAGATTTTTGCTGAAAATGTGACCCCGGGGCTTAGGGATTTTTTCAAAAAAATATTTTCTGCCGGTTAAGTTTTTGAGGGCTGATTTCTTGTCCTGTGATAAAAAGACTTCTGTTTCGAGTGCCAAACCTTTCAGGAGAGCATTTTCAGGCTTTTGGCACCATTTTTGAGTGAATTGCCAAAAGTCAGATTTTTGCTGAAATTGTGACCCCGGGGCTTAGGGATTTTTTCAAAAAAATATTTTCTGCCGGTTAAGTTTTTGAGGGCTGATTTCTTGTCCTGTGATAAAAAGCCTTCTGTTTCGAGTGCCAAACCTTTCAGGAGAGCATTTTCAGGGTTTTGGCACCATTTTTGAGTGAATTGCCAAAAGTCAGATTTTTGCTGAAATTGTGACCCCGGGGCTTAGGGATTTTTTCAAAAAAATATTTTCTGCCGGTTAAGTTTTTGAGGGCTGATTTCTTGTCCTGTGATAAAAAGCCTTCTGTTTCGAGTGCCAAACCTTTCAGGAGAGCATTTTCAGGCTTTTGGCACCATTTTTGAGTGAATTGCCAAAAGTCAGATTTTTGCTGAAATTGTGACCCCGGGGCTTAGGGATTTTTTCAAAAAAATATTTTCTGCTGGTTAAGTTTTTGAGGGCTGATTTCTTGACCTGTGATAAAAAGACTTCTGTTTCCATCGCCAAAGCTTTCAGGGGAGCATTTTCAAGCTTTTGGCACCATTTTTGAGTGAATTGCCAAAAGTCAGATTTTTGCTGAAAATGTGACCCCGGGGGTTAGGGATTTTTTCAAAAAAATATTTTCTGCCGGTTAAGTTTTTGAGGGCTGATTTCTTGTCCTGTGATAAAAAGACTTCTGTTTCGAGTGCCAAACCTTTCAGGAGAGCATTTTCAGGCTTTTGGCACCATTTTTGAGTGAATTGCCAAAAGTCAGATTTTTGCTGAAATTGTGACCCCGGGGCTTAGGGATTTTTTCAAAAAAATATTTTCTGCCGGTTAAGTTTTTGAGGGCTGATTTCTTGTCCTGTGATAAAAAGCCTTCTGTTTCGAGTGCCAAACCTTTCAGGAGAGCATTTTCAGGCTTTTGGCACCATTTTTGAGTGAATTGCCAAAAGTCAGATTTTTGCTGAAATTGTGACCCCGGGGCTTAGGGATTTTTTCAAAAAAATATTTTCTGCTGGTTAATTTTTTGAGGGCTGATTTCTTGACCTGTGATCAAAAGCCTTCCATTTCCATCGCCAAAGCTTTCAGGGGAGCATTTTCAGGCTTTTGGCACCATTTTTGAGTGAATTGCCAAAAGTCAGATTTTTGCTGAAAATGTGACCCCGGGGCTTAGGGATTTTTTCAAAAAAATATTTTCTGCCGGTTAAGTTTTTGAGGGCTGATTTCTTGTCCTGTGATAAAAAGCCTTCTGTTTCGAGTGCCAAACCTTTCAGGAGAGCATTTTCAGGCTTTTGGCACCATTTTTGAGTGAATTGCCAAAAGTCAGATTTTTGCTGAAATTGTGACCCCGGGGCTTAGGGATTTTTTCAAAAAAATATTTTCTGCTGGTTAAGTTTTTGAGGGCTGATTTCTTGACCTGTGATAAAAAGACTTCTGTTTCCATCGCCAAAGCTTTCAGGGGAGCATTTTCAAGCTTTTGGCACCATTTTTGAGTGAATTGCCAAAAGTCAGATTTTTGCTGAAAATGTGACCCCGGGGCTTAGGGATTTTTTCAAAAAAATATTTTCTGCCGGTTAAGTTTTTGAGGGCTGATTTCTTGTCCTGTGATAAAAAGCCTTCTGTTTCGAGTGCCAAACCTTTCAGGAGAGCATTTTCAGGGTTTTGGCACCATTTTTGAGTGAATTGCCAAAAGTCAGATTTTTGCTGAAATTGTGACCCCGGGGCTTAGGGATTTTTTCAAAAAAATATTTTCTGCCGGTTAAGTTTTTGAGGGCTGATTTCTTGTCCTGTGATAAAAAGCCTTCTGTTTCGAGTGCCAAACCTTTCAGGAGAGCATTTTCAGGCTTTTGGCACCATTTTTGAGTGAATTGCCAAAAGTCAGATTTTTGCTGAAATTGTGACCCCGGGGCTTAGGGATTTTTTCAAAAAAATATTTTCTGCTGGTTAAGTTTTTGAGGGCTGATTTCTTGACCTGTGATAAAAAGACTTCTGTTTCCATCGCCAAAGCTTTCAGGGGAGCATTTTCAAGCTTTTGGCACCATTTTTGAGTGAATTGCCAAAAGTCAGATTTTTGCTGAAATTGTGACCCCGGGGCTTGGGATTTTTTCAAAAAAATATTTTCTGCCGGTTAAGTTTTTGAGGGCTGATTTGTTGTCCTGTGATAAAAAGCCTTCTGTTTCGAGTGCCAAACCTTTCAGGAGAGCATTTTCAGGCTTTTGGCACCATTTTTGAGTGAATTGCCAAAAGTCAGATTTTTGCTGAAACTGTGACCCCGGGGCTTAGGGATTTTTTCAAAAAAATATTTTCTGCTCGTTAAGTTTTTGAGGGCTGATTTCTTGACCTGTGATCAAAAGCCTTCCATTTCCATCGCCAAAGCTTTCAGGGGAGCATTTTCACGCTTTTGGCACCATTTTTGAGTGAATTGCCAAAAGTCAGATTTTTGCTGAAAATGTGACCCCGGGGCTTAGGGATTTTTTCAAAAAAATATTTTCTGCCGGTTAAGTTTTTGAGGGCTGATTTCTTGTCCTGTGATAAAAAGCCTTCTGTTTCGAGTGCCAAACCTTTCAGGAGAGCATTTTAAGGCTTTTGGCACCATTTTTTAGTGAATTGCCAAAAGTCAGATTTTTGCTGAAATTGTGACCCCGGGGCTTAGGGATTTTTTCAAAAAAATATTTTCTGCTGGTTAAGTTTTTGAGGGCTGATTTCTTGTCCTGTGATAAAAAGACTTCTTTTTCCATCGCCAAAGCTTTCAGGGGAGCATTTTCAAGCTTTTGGCACCATTTTTGAGTGAATTGCCAAAAGTCAGATTTTTGCTGAAATTGTGACCCCGGGGCTTAGGGATTTTTTCAAAAAAATATTTTCTGCCGGTTAAGTTTTTGAGGGCTGATTTCTTGTCCTGTGATAAAAAGCCTTCTGTTTCGAGTGCCAAACTTTTCAGGAGAGCATTTTCAAGCTTTTGGCACCATTTTTGAGTGAATTGCCAAAAGTCAGATTTTTGCTGAAATTGTGACCCCGGGGCTTAGGGATTTTTTCAAAAAAATATTTTCTGCCGGTTAAGTTTTTGAGGGCTGATTTCTTGACGTGTGATAAAAAGACTTCCGTTTCCATCGCCAAAGCTTTCAGGGGAGCATTTTCACGCTTTTGGCACCATTTTTGAGTGAATTGCCAAAAGTCAGATTTTTGCTGAAATTGTGACCCCGGGGCTTGGGATTTTTTCAAAAAAATATTTTCTGCCGGTTAAGTTTTTGAGGGCTGATTTCTTGTCCTGTGATAAAAAGCCTTCTGTTTCGAGTGCCAAACCTTTCAGGAGAGCATTTTCAGGCTTTTGGCACCATTTTTGAGTGAATTGCCAAAAGTCAGATTTTTGCTGAAATTGTGACCCCGGGGCTTAGGGATTTTTTCAAAAAAATATTTTCTGCCGGTTAAGTTTTTGAGGGCTGATTTCTTGTCCTGTGATAAAAAGCCTTCTGTTTCGAGTGCCAAACCTTTCAGGAGAGCATTTTCAGGCTTTTGGCACCATTTTTGAGTGAATTGCCAAAAGTCAGATTTTTGCTGAAATTGTGACCCCGGGGCTTAGGGATTTTTTCAAAAAAATATTTTCTGCCGGTTAAGTTTTTGAGGGCTGATTTCTTGTCCTGTGATAAAAAGCCTTCTGTTTCGAGTGCCAAACCTTTCAGGAGAGCATTTTCAGGCTTTTGGCACCATTTTTGAGTGAATTGCCAAAAGTCAGATTTTTGCTGAAATTGTGACCCCGGGGCTTAGGGATTTTTTCAAAAAAATATTTTCTGCCGGTTAAGTTTTTGAGGGCTGATTTCTTGTCCTGTGATAAAAAGCCTTCTGTTTCGAGTGCCAAACCTTTCAGGAGAGCATTTTCAGGCTTTTGGCACCATTTTTGAGTGAATTGCCAAAAGTCAGATTTTTGCTGAAATTGTGACCCCGGGGCTTAGGGATTTTTTGAAAAAAATATTTTCTGCTGGTTAAGTTTTTGAGGGCTGATTTCTTGACCTGTGATAAAAAGACTTCTGTTTCCATCGCCAAAGCTTTCAGGGGAGCATTTTCAAGCTTTTGGCACCATTTTTGAGTGAATTGCCAAAAGTCAGATTTTTGCTGAAAATGTGACCCCGGGGCTTAGGGATTTTTTCAAAAAAATATTTTCTGCCGGTTAAGTTTTTGAGGGCTGATTTCTTGTCCTGTGATAAAAAGCCTTCTGTTTCGAGTGCCAAACCTTTCAGGAGAGCATTTTCAGGGTTTTGGCACCATTTTTGAGTGAATTGCCAAAAGTCAGATTTTTGCTGAAATTGTGACCCCGGGGCTTAGGGATTTTTTCAAAAAAATATTTTCTGCCGGTTAAGTTTTTGAGGGCTGATTTCTTGTCCTGTGATAAAAAGCCTTCTGTTTCGAGTGCCAAACCTTTCAGGAGAGCATTTTCAGGCTTTTGGCACCATTTTTGAGTGAATTGCCAAAAGTCAGATTTTTGCTGAAATTGTGACCCCGGGGCTTAGGGATTTTTTCAAAAAAATATTTTCTGCTGGTTAAGTTTTTGAGGGCTGATTTCTTGACCTGTGATAAAAAGACTTCTGTTTCCATCGCCAAAGCTTTCAGGGGAGCATTTTCAAGCTTTTGGCACCATTTTTGAGTGAATTGCCAAAAGTCAGATTTTTGCTGAAATTGTGACCCCGGGGCTTAGGGATTTTTTCAAAAAAATATTTTCTGCCGGTTAAGTTTTTGAGGGCTGATTTCTTGTCCTGTGATAAAAAGCCTTCTGTTTCGAGTGCCAAACCTTTCAGGAGAGCATTTTCAGGCTTTTGGCACCATTTTTGAGTGAATTGCCAAAAGTCAGATTTTTGCTGAAACTGTGACCCCGGGGCTTAGGGATTTTTTCAAAAAAATATTTTCTGCTCGTTAAGTTTTTGAGGGCTGATTTCTTGACCTGTGATAAAAAGCCTTCCATTTCCATCGCCAAAGCTTTCAGGGGAGCATTTTCACGCTTTTGGCACCATTTTTGAGTGAATTGCCAAAAGTCAGATTTTTGCTGAAAATGTGACCCCGGGGCTTAGGGATTTTTTCAAAAAAATATTTTCTGCCGGTTAAGTTTTTGAGGGCTGATTTCTTGTCCTGTGATAAAAAGCCTTCTGTTTCGAGTGCCAAACCTTTCAGGAGAGCATTTTAAGGCTTTTGGCACCATTTTTGAGTGAATTGCCAAAAGTCAGATTTTTGCTGAAATTGTGACCCCGGGGCTTAGGGATTTTTTCAAAAAAATATTTTCTGCTGGTTAAGTTTTTGAGGGCTGATTTCTTGTCCTGTGATAAAAAGCCTTCTGTTTCGAGTGCCAAACTTTTCAGGAGAGCATTTTCAAGCTTTTGGCACCATTTTTGAGTGAATTGCCAAAAGTCAGATTTTTGCTGAAATTGTGACCCCGGGGCTTAGGGATTTTTTGAAAAAAATATTTTCTGCCGGTTAAGTTTTTGAGGGCTGATTTCTTGACGTGTGATAAAAAGACTTCCGTTTCCATCGCCAAAGCTTTCAGGGGAGCATTTTCACGCTTTTGGCACCATTTTTGAGTGAATTGCCAAAAGTCAGATTTTTGCTGAAATTGTGACCCCGGGGCTTGGGATTTTTTCAAAAAAATATTTTCTGCCGGTTAAGTTTTTGAGGGCTGATTTCTTGTCCTGTGATAAAAAGCCTTCTGTTTCGAGTGCCAAACCTTTCAGGAGAGCATTTTCAGGCTTTTGGCACCATTTTTGAGTGAATTGCCAAAAGTCAGATTTTTGCTGAAAATGTGACCCCGGGGCTTAGGGATTTTTTCAAAAAAATATTTTCTGCCGGTTAAGTTTTTGAGGGCTGATTTCTTGTCCTGTGATAAAAAGCCTTCTGTTTCGAGTGCCAAACCTTTCAGGAGAGCATTTTCAGGCTTTTGGCACCATTTTTGAGTGAATTGCCAAAAGTCAGATTTTTGCTGAAATTGTGACCCCGGGGCTTAGGGATTTTTTGAAAAAAATATTTTCTGCTGGTTAAGTTTTTGAGGGCTGATTTCTTGACCTGTGATAAAAAGACTTCTGTTTCCATCGCCAAAGCTTTCAGGGGAGCATTTTCAAGCTTTTGGCACCATTTTTGAGTGAATTGCCAAAAGTCAGATTTTTGCTGAAAATGTGACCCCGGGGCTTAGGGATTTTTTCAAAAAAATATTTTCTGCCGGTTAAGTTTTTGAGGGCTGATTTCTTGTCCTGTGATAAAAAGCCTTCTGTTTCGAGTGCCAAACCTTTCAGGAGAGCATTTTCAGGGTTTTGGCACCATTTTTGAGTGAATTGCCAAAAGTCAGATTTTTGCTGAAATTGTGACCCCGGGGCTTAGGGATTTTTTCAAAAAAATATTTTCTGCCGGTTAAGTTTTTGAGGGCTGATTTCTTGTCCTGTGATAAAAAGCCTTCTGTTTCGAGTGCCAAACCTTTCAGGAGAGCATTTTCAGGCTTTTGGCACCATTTTTGAGTGAATTGCCAAAAGTCAGATTTTTGCTGAAATTGTGACCCCGGGGCTTAGGGATTTTTTCAAAAAAATATTTTCTGCTGGTTAAGTTTTTGAGGGCTGATTTCTTGACCTGTGATAAAAAGACTTCTGTTTCCATCGCCAAAGCTTTCAGGGGAGCATTTTCAAGCTTTTGGCACCATTTTTGAGTGAATTGCCAAAAGTCAGATTTTTGCTGAAATTGTGACCCCGGGGCTTAGGGATTTTTTCAAAAAAATATTTTCTGCCGGTTAAGTTTTTGAGGGCTGATTTCTTGTCCTGTGATAAAAAGCCTTCTGTTTCGAGTGCCAAACCTTTCAGGAGAGCATTTTCAGGCTTTTGGCACCATTTTTGAGTGAATTGCCAAAAGTCAGATTTTTGCTGAAACTGTGACCCCGGGGCTTAGGGATTTTTTCAAAAAAATATTTTCTGCTCGTTAAGTTTTTGAGGGCTGATTTCTTGACCTGTGATAAAAAGCCTTCCATTTCCATCGCCAAAGCTTTCAGGGGAGCATTTTCACGCTTTTGGCACCATTTTTGAGTGAATTGCCAAAAGTCAGATTTTTGCTGAAAATGTGACCCCGGGGCTTAGGGATTTTTTCAAAAAAATATTTTCTGCCGGTTAAGTTTTTGAGGGCTGATTTCTTGTCCTGTGATAAAAAGCCTTCTGTTTCGAGTGCCAAACCTTTCAGGAGAGCATTTTAAGGCTTTTGGCACCATTTTTGAGTGAATTGCCAAAAGTCAGATTTTTGCTGAAATTGTGACCCCGGGGCTTAGGGATTTTTTCAAAAAAATATTTTCTGCTGGTTAAGTTTTTGAGGGCTGATTTCTTGTCCTGTGATAAAAAGACTTCCGTTTCCATCGCCAAAGCTTTCAGGGGAGCATTTTCACGCTTTTGGCACCATTTTTGAGTGAATTGCCAAAAGTCAGATTTTTGCTGAAATTGTGACACCGGGGTTTAGGGATTTTTTCAAAAAAATATTTTCTGCCGGTTAAGTTTTTGAGGGCTGATTTCTTGTCCTGTGATAAAAAGCCTTCTGTTTCGAGTGCCAAACTTTTCAGGAGAGCATTTTCAAGCTTTTGGCACCATTTTTGAGTGAATTGCCAAAAGTCAGATTTTTGCTGAAATTGTGACCCCGGGGCTTAGGGATTTTTTGAAAAAAATATTTTCTGCCGGTTAAGTTTTTGAGGGCTGATTTCTTGACGTGTGATAAAAAGACTTCCGTTTCCATCGCCAAAGCTTTCAGGGGAGCATTTTCACGCTTTTGGCACCATTTTTGAGTGAATTGCCAAAAGTCAGATTTTTGCTGAAATTGTGACCCCGGGGCTTGGGATTTTTTCAAAAAAATATTTTCTGCCGGTTAAGTTTTTGAGGGCTGATTTCTTGTCCTGTGATAAAAAGCCTTCTGTTTCGAGTGCCAAACCTTTCAGGAGAGCATTTTCAGGCTTTTGGCACCATTTTTGAGTGAATTGCCAAAAGTCAGATTTTTGCTGAAAATGTGACCCCGGGGCTTAGGGATTTTTTCAAAAAAATATTTTCTGCCGGTTAAGTTTTTGAGGGCTGATTTCTTGTCCTGTGATAAAAAGCCTTCTGTTTCGAGTGCCAAACCTTTCAGGAGAGCATTTTCAGGCTTTTGGCACCATTTTTGAGTGAATTGCCAAAAGTCAGATTTTTGCTGAAATTGTGACCCCGGGGCTTAGGGATTTTTTCAAAAAAATATTTTCTGCCGGTTAAGTTTTTGAGGGCTGATTTCTTGTCCTGTGATAAAAAGCCTTCTGTTTCGAGTGCCAAACCTTTCAGGAGAGCATTTTCAGGCTTTTGGCACCATTTTTGAGTGAATTGCCAAAAGTCAGATTTTTGCTGAAATTGTGACCCCGGGGCTTAGGGATTTTTTCAAAAAAATATTTTCTGCCGGTTAAGTTTTTGAGGGCTGATTTCTTGTCCTGTGATAAAAAGCCTTCTGTTTCGAGTGCCAAACCTTTCAGGAGAGCATTTTCAGGCTTTTGGCACCATTTTTGAGTGAATTGCCAAAAGTCAGATTTTTGCTGAAATTGTGACCCCGGGGCTTAGGGATTTTTTCAAAAAAATATTTTCTGCTGGTTAAGTTTTTGAGGGCTGATTTCTTGACCTGTGATAAAAAGACTTCTGTTTCCATCGCCAAAGCTTTCAGGGGAGCATTTTCAAGCTTTTGGCACCATTTTTGAGTGAATTGCCAAAAGTCAGATTTTTGCTGAAAATGTGACCCCGGGTTAGGGATTTTTTCAAAAAAATATTTTCTGCCGGTTAAGTTTTTGAGGGCTGATTTCTTGTCCTGTGATAAAAAGACTTCTGTTTCGAGTGCCAAACCTTTCAGGAGAGCATTTTCAGGCTTTTGGCACCATTTTTGAGTGAATTGCCAAAAGTCAGATTTTTGCTGAAATTGTGACCCCGGGGCTTAGGGATTTTTTCAAAAAAATATTTTCTGCCGGTTAAGTTTTTGAGGGCTGATTTCTTGTCCTGTGATAAAAAGCCTTCTGTTTCGAGTGCCAAACCTTTCAGGAGAGCATTTTCAGGCTTTTGGCACCATTTTTGAGTGAATTGCCAAAAGTCAGATTTTTGCTGAAACTGTGACCCCGGGGCTTAGGGATTTTTTCAAAAAAATATTTTCTGCTCGTTAAGTTTTTGAGGGCTGATTTCTTGACCTGTGATCAAAAGCCTTCCATTTCCATCGCCAAAGCTTTCAGGGGAGCATTTTCACGCTTTTGGCACCATTTTTGAGTGAATTGCCAAAAGTCAGATTTTTGCTGAAAATGTGACCCCGGGGCTTAGGGATTTTTTCAAAAAAATATTTTCTGCCGGTTAAGTTTTTGAGGGCTGATTTCTTGTCCTGTGATAAAAAGCCTTCTGTTTCGAGTGCCAAACCTTTCAGGAGAGCATTTTAAGGCTTTTGGCACCATTTTTGAGTGAATTGCCAAAAGTCAGATTTTTGCTGAAATTGTGACCCCGGGGCTTAGGGATTTTTTCAAAAAAATATTTTCTGCTGGTTAAGTTTTTGAGGGCTGATTTCTTGTCCTGTGATAAAAAGACTTCCGTTTCCATCGCCAAAGCTTTCAGGGGAGCATTTTCACGCTTTTGGCACCATTTTTGAGTGAATTGCCAAAAGTCAGATTTTTGCTGAAATTGTGACACCGGGGCTTAGGGATTTTTTCAAAAAAATATTTTCTGCCGGTTAAGTTTTTGAGGGCTGATTTCTTGTCCTGTGATAAAAAGCCTTCTGTTTCGAGTGCCAAACCTTTCAGGAGAGCATTTTCAGGCTTTTGGCACCATTTTTGAGTGAATTGCCAAAAGTCAGATTTTTGCTGAAAATGTGACCCCGGGGCTTAGGGATTTTTTCAAAAAAATATTTTCTGCCGGTTAAGTTTTTGAGGGCTGATTTCTTGTCCTGTGATAAAAAGCCTTCTGTTTCGAGTGCCAAACCTTTCAGGAGAGCATTTTCAGGCTTTTGGCACCATTTTTGAGTGAATTGCCAAAAGTCAGATTTTTGCTGAAATTGTGACCCCGGGGCTTAGGGATTTTTTCAAAAAAATATTTTCTGCCGGTTAAGTTTTTGAGGGCTGATTTCTTGTCCTGTGATAAAAAGACTTCTGTTTCCATCGCCAAAGCTTTCAGGGGAGCATTTTCAAGCTTTTGGCACCATTTTTGAGTGAATTGCCAAAAGTCAGATTTTTGCTGAAAATGTGACCCCGGGGCTTAGGGATTTTTTCAAAAAAATATTTTCTGCCGGTTAAGTTTTTGAGGGCTGATTTCTTGTCCTGTGATAAAAAGACTTCTGTTTCGAGTGCCAAACCTTTCAGGAGAGCATTTTCAGGGTTTTGGCACCATTTTTGAGTGAATTGCCAAAAGTCAGATTTTTGCTGAAATTGTGACCCCGGGGCTTAGGGATATTTTCAAAAAAATATTTTCTGCCGGTTACGTTTTTGAGGGCTGATTTCTTGTCCTGTGATAAAAAGCCTTCTGTTTCGAGTTCCAAACCTTTGAGGAGAGCATTTTCAGGCTTTTGGCAGCATTTTTGAGTGAATAGCCAAAAGTTAGATTTTTGCTGAAATTGTGACCCCGGGGCTTAGGGATTTTTTCAAAAAAATATTTTCTGCTGGTTAAGTTTTTGAGGGCTGATTTCTTGACCTGTGATAAAAAGACTTCTGTTTCCATCGCCAAAGCTTTCAGGGGAGCATTTTCAAGCTTTTGGCACCATTTTTGAGTGAATTGCCAAAAGTCAGATTTTTGCTGAAATTGTGACCCCGGGGCTTGGGATTTTTTCAAAAAAATATTTTCTGCCGGTTAAGTTTTTGAGGGCTGATTTCTTGTCCTGTGATAAAAAGCCTTCTGTTTCGAGTGCCAAACCTTTCAGGAGAGCATTTTCAGGCTTTTGGCACCATTTTTGAGTGAATTGCCAAAAGTCAGGTTTTTGCTGAAACTGTGACCCCGGGGCTCAGGGATTTTTTCAAAAAAATATTTTCTGCTGGTTAAGTTTTTGAGGGCTGATTTCTTGACCTGTGATCAAAAGCCTTCCATTTCCATCGCCAAAGCTTTCAGGGGAGCATTTTCACGCTTTTGGCACCATTTTTGAGTGAATTGCCAAAAGTCAGATTTTTGCTGAAAATGTGACCCCGGGGCTTAGGGATTTTTTCAAAAAAATATTTTCTGCCGGTTAAGTTTTTGAGGGCTGATTTCTTGTCCTGTGATAAAAAGCCTTCTGTTTCGAGTGCCAAACCTTTCAGGAGAGCATTTTAAGGCTTTTGGCACCATTTTTGAGTGAATTGCCAAAAGTCAGATTTTTGCTGAAATTGTGACCCCGGGGCTTAGGGATTTTTTCAAAAAAATATTTTCTGCTGGTTAAGTTTTTGAGGGCTGATTTCTTGTCCGGTGATAAAAAGACTTCCGTTTCCATCGCCAAAGCTTTCAGGGGAGCATTTTCACGCTTTTGGCACCATTTTTGAGTGAATTGCCAAAAGTCAGATTTTTGCTGAAAATGTGACCCCGGGGCTTAGGGATTTTTTCAAAAAAATATTTTCTGCCGGTTAAGTTTTTGAGGGCTGATTTCTTGTCCTGTGATAAAAAGCCTTCTGTTTCGAGTGCCAAACCTTTCAGGAGAGCATTTTAAGGCTTTTGGCACCATTTTTGAGTGAATTGCCAAAAGTCAGATTTTTGCTGAAATTGTGACCCCGGGGCTTAGGGATTTTTTCAAAAAAATATTTTCTGCTGGTTAAGTTTTTGAGGGCTGATTTCTTGTCCGGTGATAAAAAGACTTCCGTTTCCATCGCCAAAGCTTTCAGGGGAGCATTTTCACGCTTTTGGCACCATTTTTGAGTGAATTGCCAAAAGTCAGATTTTTGCTGAAATTGTGACCCCGGGGTTTAGGGATTTTTTCAAAAAAATATTTTCTGCCGGTTAAGTTTTTGAGGGCTGATTTCTTGTCCTGTGATAAAAAGCCTTCTGTTTCGAGTGCCAAACCTTTCAGGAGAGCATTTTCAAGCTTTTGGCACCATTTTTGAGTGAATTGCCAAAAGTCAGATATTTGCTGAAATTGTGACCCCGGGGCTTAGGGATTTTTTCAAAAAAATATTTTCTGCCGGTTAAGTTTTTGAGGGCTGATTTCTTGACGTGTGATAAAAAGACTTCCGTTTCCATCGCCAAAGCTTTCAGGGGAGCATTTTCACGCTTTTGGCACCATTTTTGATTGAATTGCCAAAAGTCAGATTTTTGCTGAAATTGTGACCCCGGGGCTTAGGGATTTTTTCAAAAAAATATTTTCTGCCGGTTAAGTTTTTGAGGGCTGATTTCTTGTCCTGTGATAAAAAGCCTTCTGTTTCGACTGCCAAACCTTTCAGGAGAGCATTTTCAAGCTTTTGGCACCATTTTTGAGTGAATTGCCAAAAGTCAGATTTTTGCTGAAATTGTGACCCCGGGGCTTAGGGATTTTTTCAAAAAAATATTTTCTGCCGGTTAAGTTTTTGAGGGCTGATTTCTTGTCCTGTGATAAAAAGCCTTCTGTTTCGAGTGCCAAACTTTTCAGGAGAGCATTTTCAGGGTTTTGGCACCATTTTTGAGTGAATTGCCAAAAGTCAGATTTTTGCTGAAATTGTGACCCCGGGGCTTAGGGATTTTTTCAAAAAAATATTTTCTGCTGGTTAAGTTTTTGAGGGCTGATTTCTTGACCTGTGATCAAAAGCCTTCCATTTCCATCGCCAAAGCTTTCAGGGGAGCATTTTCACGCTTTTGGCACCATTTTTGAGTGAATTGCCAAAAGTCAGATTTTTGCTGAAAATGTGACCCCGGGGCTTAGGGATTTTTTCAAAAAAATATTTTCTGCCGGTTAAGTTTTTGAGGGCTGATTTCTTGTCCTGTGATAAAAAGCCTTCTGTTTCGAGTGCCAAACCTTTCAGGAGAGCATTTTGAAGCTTTTGGCACCATTTTTGAGTGAATTGCCAAAAGTCAGATTTTTGCTGAAATTGTGACCCCGGGGCTTAGGGATTTTTTCAAAAAAATATTTTCTGCCGGTTAAGTTTTTGAGGGCTGATTTCTTGACGTGTGATAAAAAGACTTCCGTTTCCATCGCCAAAGCTTTCAGGGGAGCATTTTCACGCTTTTGGCACCATTTTTGAGTGAATTGCCAAAAGTCAGATTTTTGCTGAAATTGTGACCCAGGGGCTTAGGGATTTTTTCAAAAAAATATTTTCTGCCGGTTAAGTTTTTGAGGGCTGATTTCTTGTCCTGTGATAAAAAGCCTTCTGTTTCGAGTGCCAAACCTTTCAGGAGAGCATTTTCAAGCTTTTGGCACCATTTTTGAGTGAATTGCCAAAAGTCAGATTTTTGCTGAAATTGTGACCCCGGGGCTTAGGGATTTTTTCAAAAAAATATTTTCTGCCGGTTAAGTTTTTGAGGGCTGATTTCTTGTCCTGTGATAAAAAGCCTTCTGTTTCGAGTGCCAAACCTTTCACGAGAGCATTTTCAGGCTTTTGGCACCATTTTTGAGTGAATTGCCAAAAGTCAGATTTTTGCTGAAATTGTGACCCCGGGGCTTAGGGTTTTTTTCAAAAAAATATTTTCTGCTGGTTAAGTTTTTGAGGGCTGATTTCTTGACCTGTGATCAAAAGCCTTCCATTTCCATCGCCAAAGCTTTCAGGGGAGCATTTTCACGCTTTTGGCACCATTTTTGAGTGAATTGCCAAAAGTCAGATTATTGCTGAAATTGTGACCCCGGGGCTTAGGGATTTTTTCAAAAAAATATTTTCTGCCGGTTAAGTTTTTGAGGGCTGATTTCTTGTCCTGTGATAAAAAGCCTTCTGTTTCGAGTGCCAAACCTTTCAGGAGAGCATTTTCAAGCTTTTGGCACCATTTTTGAGTGAATTGCCAAAAGTCAGATTTTTGCTGAAATTGTTCAAAAAAATATTTTCTGCCGGTTAGGTTTTTGAGGGCTGATTTCTTGTCCTGTGATAAAAAGCCTTCTGTTTCGAGTGCCAAACCTTTCAGGAGAGCTTTTTCAAGCTTTTGGCACCATTTTTGAGTGAATTGCCAAAAGTCAGATTTTTGCCGAAATTGTGACCCCGGGGCTTAGGGATTTTTTCAAAAAAATATTTTCTGCCGGTTAAGTTTTTGAGGGCTGATTTCTTGTCCTGTGATAAAAAGCCTTCTGTTTCGAGTGCCAAACCTTTCAGGAGAGCATTTTCAGGCTTTTGGCACCATTTTTGAGTGAATTGCCAAAAGTCAGATTTTTGCTGAAATTGTGACCCCGGGGCTTAGGGATTTTTTCAAAAAAATATTTTCTGCTCCTTAAGTTTTTGAGGGCTGATTTCTTGACCTGTGATAAAAAGCCTTCCATTTCCATCGCCAAAGCTTTCAGGGGAGCATTTTCACGCTTTTGGCACCATTTTTGAGTGAATTGCCAAAAGTCAGATTTTTGCTGAAAATGTGACCCCGGGGCTTAGGGATTTTTTCAAAAAAATATTTTCTGCCGGTTAAGTTTTTGAGGGCTGATTTCTTGTCCTGTGATAAAAAGCCTTCTGTTTCGAGTGCCAAACCTTTCAGGAGAGCATTTTAAGGCTTTTGGCACCATTTTTGAGTGAATTGCCAAAAGTCAGATTTTTGCTGAAATTGTGACCCCGGGGCTTAGGGATTTTTTCAAAAAAATATTTTCTGCTGGTTAAGTTTTTGAGGGCTGATTTCTTGTCCGGTGATAAAAAGACTTCCGTTTCCATCGCCAAAGCTTTCAGGGGAGCATTTTCACGCTTTTGGCACCATTTTTGAGTGAATTGCCAAAAGTCAGATTTTTGCTGAAATTGTGACCCCGGGGTTTAGGGATTTTTTCAAAAAAATATTTTCTGCCGGTTAAGTTTTTGAGGGCTGATTTCTTGTCCTGTGATAAAAAGCCTTCTGTTTCGAGTGCCAAACCTTTCAGGAGAGCATTTTCAAGCTTTTGGCACCATTTTTGAGTGAATTGCCAAAAGTCAGATATTTGCTGAAATTGTGACACCGGGGCTTAGGGATTTTTTCAAAAAAATATTTTCTGCCGGTTAAGTTTTTGAGGGCTGATTTCTTGACGTGTGAGAAAAAGACTTCCGTTTCCATCGCCAAAGCTTTCAGGGGAGCATTTTCACGCTTTTGGCACCATTTTTGATTGAATTGCCAAAAGTCAGATTTTTGCTGAAATTGTGACCCCGGGGCTTAGGGATTTTTTCAAAAAAATATTTTCTGCCGGTTAAGTTTTTGAGGGCTGATTTCTTGTCCTGTGATAAAAAGCCTTCTGTTTCGACTGCCAAACCTTTCAGGAGAGCATTTTCAAGCTTTTGGCACCATTTTTGAGTGAATTGCCAAAAGTCAGATTTTTGCTGAAATTGTGACCCCGGGGCTTAGGGATTTTTTCAAAAAAAAATTTCTGCCGGTTAAGTTTTTGAGGGCTGATTTCTTGTCCTGTGATAAAAAGCCTTCTGTTTCGAGTGCCAAACTTTTCAGGAGAGCATTTTCAGGGTTTTGGCACCATTTTTGAGTGAATTGCCAAAAGTCAGATTTTAGCTGAAATTGTGACCCCGGGGCTTAGGGATTTTTTCAAAAAAATATTTTCTGCTGGTTAAGTTTTTGAGGGCTGATTTCTTGACCTGTGATCAAAAGCCTTCCATTTCCATCGCCAAAGCTTTCAGGGGAGCATTTTCACGCTTTTGGCACCATTTTTGAGTGAATTGCCAAAAGTCAGATTTTTGCTGAAAATGTCACCCCGGGGCTTAGGGATTTTTTCAAAAAAATATTTTCTGCCGGTTAAGTTTTTGAGGGCTGATTTCTTGTCCTGTGATAAAAAGCCTTCTGTTTCGAGTGCCAAACCTTTCAGGAGAGCATTTTGAAGCTTTTGGCACCATTTTTGAGTGAATTGCCAAAAGTCAGATTTTTGCTGAAATTGTGACCCCGGGGCTTAGGGATTTTTTGAAAAAAATATTTTCTGCTGGTTAAGTTTTTGAGGGCTGATTTCTTGACCTGTGATAAAAAGACTTCTGTTTCCATCGCCAAAGCTTTCAGGGGAGCATTTTCAAGCTTTTGGCACCATTTTTGAGTGAATTGCCAAAAGTCAGATTTTTGCTGAAAATGTGACCCCGGGGCTTAGGGATTTTTTCAAAAAAATATTTTCTGCCGGTTAAGTTTTTGAGGGCTGATTTCTTGTCCTGTGATAAAAAGCCTTCTGTTTCGAGTGCCAAACCTTTCAGGAGAGCATTTTCAGGGTTTTGGCACCATTTTTGAGTGAATTGCCAAAAGTCAGATTTTTGCTGAAATTGTGACCCCGGGGCTTAGGGATTTTTTCAAAAAAATATTTTCTGCCGGTTAAGTTTTTGAGGGCTGATTTCTTGTCCTGTGATAAAAAGCCTTCTGTTTCGAGTGCCAAACCTTTCAGGAGAGCATTTTCAGGCTTTTGGCACCATTTTTGAGTGAATTGCCAAAAGTCAGATTTTTGCTGAAATTGTGACCCCGGGGCTTAGGGATTTTTTCAAAAAAATATTTTCTGCCGGTTAAGTTTTTGAGGGCTGATTTCTTGTCCTGTGATAAAAAGCCTTCTGTTTCGAGTGCCAAACCTTTCAGGAGAGCATTTTCAGGCTTTTGGCACCATTTTTGAGTGAATTGCCAAAAGTCAGATTTTTGCTGAAATTGTGACCCCGGGGCTTAGGGTTTTTTTCAAAAAAATATTTTCTGCTGGTTAAGTTTTTGAGGGCTGATTTCTTGACCTGTGATCAAAAGCCTTCCATTTCCATCGCCAAAGCTTTCAGGGGAGCATTTTCACGCTTTTGGCACCATTTTTGAGTGAATTGCCAAAAGTCAGATTATTGCTGAAATTGTGACCCCGGGGCTTAGGGATTTTTTCAAAAAAATATTTTCTGCCGGTTAAGTTTTTGAGGGCTGATTTCTTGTCCTGTGATAAAAAGCCTTCTGTTTCGAGTGCCAAACCTTTCAGGAGAGCATTTTCAAGCTTTTGGCACCATTTTTGAGTGAATTGCCAAAAGTCAGATTTTTGCTGAAATTGTTCAAAAAAATATTTTCTGCCGGTTAGGTTTTTGAGGGCTGATTTCTTGTCCTGTGATAAAAAGCCTTCTGTTTCGAGTGCCAAACCTTTCAGGAGAGCTTTTTCAAGCTTTTGGCACCATTTTTGAGTGAATTGCCAAAAGTCAGATTTTTGCCGAAATTGTGACCCCGGGGCTTAGGGATTTTTTCAAAAAAATATTTTCTGCCGGTTAAGTTTTTGAGGGCTGATTTCTTGTCCTGTGATAAAAAGCCTTCTGTTTCGAGTGCCAAACCTTTCAGGAGAGCATTTTCAGGCTTTTGGCACCATTTTTGAGTGAATTGCCAAAAGTCAGATTTTTGCTGAAATTGTGACCCCGGGGCTTAGGGATTTTTTCAAAAAAATATTTTCTGCTCCTTAAGTTTTTGAGGGCTGATTTCTTGACCTGTGATAAAAAGCCTTCCATTTCCATCGCCAAAGCTTTCAGGGGAGCATTTTCACGCTTTTGGCACCATTTTTGAGTGAATTGCCAAAAGTCAGATTTTTGCTGAAAATGTGACCCCGGGGCTTAGGGATTTTTTCAAAAAAATATTTTCTGCCGGTTAAGTTTTTGAGGGCTGATTTCTTGTCCTGTGATAAAAAGCCTTCTGTTTCGAGTGCCAAACCTTTCAGGAGAGCATTTTAAGGCTTTTGGCACCATTTTTGAGTGAATTGCCAAAAGTCAGATTTTTGCTGAAATTGTGACCCCGGGGCTTAGGGATTTTTTCAAAAAAATATTTTCTGCTGGTTAAGTTTTTGAGGGCTGATTTCTTGTCCGGTGATAAAAAGACTTCCGTTTCCATCGCCAAAGCTTTCAGGGGAGCATTTTCACGCTTTTGGCACCATTTTTGAGTGAATTGCCAAAAGTCAGATTTTTGCTGAAATTGTGACCCCGGGGTTTAGGGATTTTTTCAAAAAAATATTTTCTGCCGGTTAAGTTTTTGAGGGCTGATTTCTTGTCCTGTGATAAAAAGCCTTCTGTTTCGAGTGCCAAACCTTTCAGGAGAGCATTTTCAAGCTTTTGGCACCATTTTTGAGTGAATTGCCAAAAGTCAGATTTTTGCTGAAATTGTGACCCCGGGGCTTAGGGATTTTTTCAAAAAAATATTTTCTGCCGGTTAAGTTTTTGAGGGCTGATTTCTTGACGTGTGATAAAAAGACTTCCGTTTCCATCGCCAAAGCTTTCAGGGGAGCATTTTCACGCTTTTGGCACCATTTTTGAGTGAATTGCCAAAAGTCAGATTTTTGCTGAAATTGTGACCCCGGGGCTTAGGGATTTTTTCAAAAAAATATTTTCTGCCGGTTAAGTTTTTGAGGGCTGATTTCTTGTCCTGTGATAAAAAGCCTTCTGTTTCGACTGCCAAACCTTTCAGGAGAGCATTTTCAAGCTTTTGGCACCATTTTTGAGTGAATTGCCAAAAGTCAGATTTTTGCTGAAATTGTGACCCCGGGGCTTAGGGATTTTTTCAAAAAAATATTTTCTGCCGGTAAAGTTTTTGAGGGCTGATTTCTTGTCCTGTGATAAAAAGCCTTCTGTTTCGAGTGCCAAACTTTTCAGGAGAGCATTTTCAGGGTTTTGGCACCATTTTTGAGTGAATTGCCAAAAGTCAGATTTTTGCTGAAATTGTGACCCCGGGGCTTAGGGATTTTTTCAAAAAAATATTTTCTGCTGGTTAAGTTTTTGAGGGCTGATTTCTTGACCTGTGATCAAAAGCCTTCCATTTCCATCGCCAAAGCTTTCAGGGGAGCATTTTCACGCTTTTGGCACCATTTTTGAGTGAATTGCCAAAAGTCAGATTTTTGCTGAAAATGTGACCCCGGGGCTTAGGGATTTTTTCAAAAAAATATTTTCTGCCGGTTAAGTTTTTGAGGGCTGATTTCTTGTCCTGTGATAAAAAGCCTTCTGTTTCGAGTGCCAAACCTTTCAGGAGAGCATTTTCAAGCTTTTGGCACCATTTTTGAGTGAATTGCCAAAAGTCAGTTTTTTGCTGAAATTGTGACCCCGGGGCTTAGGGATTTTTTCAAAAAAATATTTTGTGCCGGTTAAGTTTTTGAGGGCTGATTTCTTGTCCTGTGATAAAAAGACTTCCGTTTCCATCGCCAAAGCTTTCAGGGGAGCATTTTCACGCTTTTGGCACCATTTTTGAGTGAATTGCCAAAAGTCAGATTTTTGCTGAAAATGTGACCCCGGGGCTTAGGGATTTTTTCAAAAAAATATTTTCTGCCGGTTAAGTTTTTGAGGGCTGATTTCTTGTCCTGTGATAAAAAGCCTTCTGTTTCGAGTGCCAAACCTTTCAGGAGAGCATTTTCAAGCTTTTGGCACCATTTTTGAGTGAATTGCCAAAAGTCAGATTTTTGCTGAAATTGTGACCCCGGGGCTTAGGGATTTTTTCAAAAAAATATTTTCTGCCGGTTAAGTTTTTGAGGGCTGATTTCTTCTCCTGTGATAAAAAGCCTTCTGTTTCGAGTGCCAAACCTTTCAGGAGAGCATTTTCAGGCTTTTGGCACCATTTTTGAGTGAATTGCCAAAAGTCAGATTTTTGCTGAAATTGTGACCCCGGGGCTTAGGGTTTTTTTCAAAAAAATATTTTCTGCTGGTTAAGTTTTTGAGGGCTGATTTCTTGACCTGTGATCAAAAGCCTTCCATTTCCATCGCCAAAGCTTTCAGGGGAGCATTTTCACGCTTTTGGCACCATTTTTGAGTGAATTGCCAAAAGTCAGATTATTGCTGAAATTGTGACCCCGGGGCTTAGGGATTTTTTCAAAAAAATATTTTGTGTCGGATAAGTTTTTGAGGGCTGATTTCTTGACGTGTGATAAAAAGACTTCCGTTTCCATCGCCAAAGCTTTCAGGGGAGCATTTTCACGCTTTTGGCACCATTTTTGAGTGAATTGCCAAAAGTCAGATTTTTGCTGAAATTGTGACCCCGGGGCTTAGGGATTTTTTCAAAAAAATATTTTCTGCCGGTTAAGTTTTTGAGGGCTGATTTCTTGTCCTGTGATAAAAAGCCTTCTGTTTCGAGTGCCAAACCTTTCAGGAGAGCATTTTCAGGCTTTTGGCACCATTTTTGAGTGAATTGCCAAAAGTCAGATTTTTGCTGAAATTGTGACCCCGGGGCTTAGGGTTTTTTTCAAAAAAATATTATCTGCTGGTTAAGTTTTTGAGGGCTGATTTCTTGACCTGTGATCAAAAGCCTTCCATTTCCATCGCCAAAGCTTTCAGGGGAGCATTTTCACGCTTTTGGCACCATTTTTGAGTGAATTGCCAAAAGTCAGATTATTGCTGAAATTGTGACCCCGGGGCTTAGGGATTTTTTCAAAAAAATATTTTCTGCCGGTTAAGTTTTTGAGGGCTGATTTCTTGTCCTGTGATAAAAAGCCTTCTGTTTCGAGTGCCAAACCTTTCAGGAGAGCATTTTCAAGCTTTTGGCACCATTTTTGAGTGAATTGCCAAAAGTCAGATTTTTGCCGAAATTGTGACCCCGGGGCTTAGGGATTTTTTCAAAAAAATATTTTCTGCCGGTTAAGTTTTTGAGGGCTGATTTCTTGTCCTGTGATAAAAAGCCTTCTGTTTCGAGTGCCAAACCTTTCAGGAGAGCATTTTCAGGCTTTTGGCACCATTTTTGAGTGAATTGCCAAAAGTCAGATTTTTGCTGAAATTGTGACCCCGGGGCTTAGGGATTTTTTCAAAAAAATATTTTCTGCTGGTTAAGTTTTTGAGGGCTGATTTCTTGACCTGTGATAAAAAGACTTCTGTTTCCATCGCCAAAGCTTTCAGGGGAGCATTTTCAAGCTTTTGGCACCATTTTTGAGTGAATTGCCAAAAGTCAGATTTTTGCTGAAAATGTGACCCCGGGGCTTAGGGATTTTTTCAAAAAAATATTTTCTGCCAGTTAAGTTTTTGAGGGCTGATTTCTTGTCCTGTGATAAAAAGACTTCTGTTTCGAGTGCCAAACCTTTCAGGAGAGCATTTTCAGGGTTTTGGCACCATTTTTGAGTGAATTGCCAAAAGTCAGATTTTTGCTGAAATTGTTACCCCGGGGCTTAGGGATTTTTTCAAAAAAATATTTTCTGCTGGTTAAGTTTTTGAGGGCTGATTTCTTGACCTGTGATAAAAAGACTTCTGTTTCCATCGCCAAAGCTTTCAGGGGAGCATTTTCAAGCTTTTGGCACCATTTTTCAGTGAATTGCCAAAAGTCAGATTTTTGCTGAAATTGTGACCCCGGGGCTTGGGATTTTTTCAAAAAAATATTTTCTGCCGGTTAAGTTTTTGAGGGCTGATTTCTTGTCCTGTGATAAAAAGCCTTCTGTTTCGAGTGCCAAACCTTTCAGGAGAGCATTTTCAGGCTTTTGGCACCATTTTTGAGTGAATTGCCAAAAGTCAGGTTTTTGCTGAAACTGTGATCCCGGGGCTTAGGGATTTTTTCAAAAAAATATTTTCTGCTGGTTAAGTTTTTGAGGGCTGATTTCTTGACCTGTGATCAAAAGCCTTCCATTTCCATCGCCAAAGCTTTCAGGGGAGCATTTTCACGCTTTTGGCACCATTTTTGAGTGAATTGCCAAAAGTCAGATTTTTGCTGAAAATGTGACCCCGGGGCTTAGGGATTTTTTCAAAAAAATATTTTCTGCCGGTTAAGTTTTTGAGGGCTGATTTCTTGTCCTGTGATAAAAAGCCTTCTGTTTCGAGTGCCAAACCTTTCAGGAGAGCATTTTCAGGCTTTTGGCACCATTTTTGAGTGAATTGCCAAAAGTCAGATTTTTGCTGAAATTGTGACCCCGGGGCTTAGGGATTTTTTCAAAAAAATATTTTGTGTCGGATAAGTTTTTGAGGGCTGATTTCTTGACGTGTGATAAAAAGACTTCCGTTTCCATCGCCAAAGCTTTCAGGGGAGCATTTTCACGCTTTTGGCACCATTTTTGAGTGAATTGCCAAAAGTCAGATTTTTGCTGAAATTGTGACCCCGGGGCTTAGGGATTTTTTCAAAAAAATATTTTCTGCCGGTTAAGTTTTTGAGGGCTGATTTCTTGTCCTGTGATAAAAAGCCTTCTGTTTCGAGTGCCAAACCTTTCAGGAGAGCATTTTCAAGCTTTTGGCACCATTTTTGAGTGAATTGCCAAAAGTCAGATTTTTGCTGAAATTGTGACCCCGGGGCTTAGGGATTTTTTCAAAAAAATATTTTCTGCCGGTTAAGTTTTTGAGGGCTGATTTCTTGTCCTGTGATAAAAAGCCTTCTGTTTCGAGTGCCAAACTTTTCAGGACAGCATTTTCAGGGTTTTGGCACCATTTTTGAGTGAATTGCCAAAAGTCAGATTTTTGCTGAAATTGTGACCCCGGGGCTTAGGGATTTTTTCAAAAAAATATTTTCTGCTGGTTAAGTTTTTGAGGGCTGATTTCTTGACCTGTGATCAAAAGCCTTCCATTTCCATCGCCAAAGCTTTCAGGGGAGCATTTTCACGCTTTTGGCACCATTTTTGAGTGAATTGCCAAAAGTCAGATTTTTGCTGAAATTGTGACCCCGGGGCTTAGGGATTTTTTCAAAAAAATATTTTCTGCCGGTTAAGTTTTTGAGGGCTGATTTCTTGTCCTGTGATAAAAAGCCTTCTGTTTCGAGTGCCAAACCTTTCAGGAGAGCATTTTCAAGCTTTTGGCACCATTTTTGAGTGAATTGCCAAAAGTCAGATTTTTGCTGAAATTGTGACCCCGGGGCTTAGGGATTTTTTCAAAAAAATATTTTCTGCCGGTTAAGTTTTTGAGGGCCGATTTCTTGTCCTGTGATAAAAAGCCTTCTGTTTTGAGTGCCAAACCTTTCAGGAGAGCATTTTCAGGCTTTTGGCACCATTTTTGAGTGAATTGCCAAAAGTCAGATTTTTGCTGAAATTGTGACCCCGGGGCTTAGGGTTTTTTTCAAAAAAATATTTTCTGCTGGTTAAGTTTTTGAGGGCTGATTTCTTGACCTGTGATCAAAAGCCTTCCATTTCCATCGCCAAAGCTTTCAGGGGAGCATTTTCACGCTTTTGGCACCATTTTTGAGTGAATTGCCAAAAGTCAGATTATTGCTGAAATTGTGACCCCGGGGCTTAGGGATTTTTTCAAAAAAATATTTTGTGTCGGATAAGTTTTTGAGGGCTGATTTCTGGACGTGTGATAAAAAGACTTCCGTTTCCATCGCCAAAGCTTTCAGGGGAGCATTTTCACGCTTTTGGCACCATTTTTGAGTGAATTGCCAAAAGTCAGATTTTTGCTGAAATTGTGACCCCGGGGCTTAGGGATTTTTTCAAAAAAATATTTTCTGCCGGTTAAGTTTTTGAGGGCTGATTTCTTGTCCTGTGATAAAAAGCCTTCTGTTTCGAGTGCCAAACCTTTCAGGAGAGCATTTTCAAGCTTTTGGCACCATTTTTGAGTGAATTGCCAAAAGTCAGATTTTTGCTGAAATTGTGACCCCGGGGCTTAGGGATTTTTTCAAAAAAATATTTTCTGCCGGTTAAGTTTTTGAGGGCTGATTTCTTGTCCTGTGATAAAAAGCCTTCTGTTTCGAGTGCCAAACCTTTCAGGAGAGCATTTTCAGGCTTTTGGCACCATTTTTGAGTGAATTGCCAAAAGTCAGATTTTTGCTGAAATTGTGACCCCGGGGCTTAGGGTTTTTTTCAAAAAAATATTTTCTGCTGGTTAAGTTTTTGAGGGCTGATTTCTTGACCTGTGATCAAAAGCCTTCCATTTCCATCGCCAAAGCTTTCAGGGGAGCATTTTCACGCTTTTGGCACCATTTTTGAGTGAATTGCCAAAAGTCAGATTATTGCTGAAATTGTGACCCCGGGGCTTAGGGATTTTTTCAAAAAAATATTTTCTGCCGGTTAAGTTTTTGAGGGCTGATTTCTTGTCCTGTGATAAAAAGCCTTCTGTTTCGAGTGCCAAACCTTTCAGGAGAGCATTTTCAAGCTTTTGGCACCATTTTTGAGTGAATTGCCAAAAGTCAGATTTTTGCTGAAATTGTTCAAAAAAATATTTTCTGCCGGTTAGGTTTTTGAGGGCTGATTTCTTGTCCTGTGATAAAAAGCCTTCTGTTTCGAGTGCCAAACCTTTCAGGAGAGCATTTTCAAGCTTTTGGCACCATTTTTGAGTGAATTGCCAAAAGTCAGATTTTTGCTGAAATTGTGACCCCGGGGCTTAGGGATTTTTTCAAAAAAATATTTTCTGCCGGTTAAGTTTTTGAGGGCTGATTTCTTGTCCTGTGATAAAAAGCCTTCTGTTTCGAGTGCCAAACTTTTCAGGACAGCATTTTCAGGGTTTTGGCACCATTTTTGAGTGAATTGCCAAAAGTCAGATTTTTGCTGAAATTGTGACCCCGGGGCTTAGGGATTTTTTCAAAAAAATATTTTCTGCTGGTTAAGTTTTTGAGGGCTGATTTCTTGACCTGTGATCAAAAGCCTTCCATTTCCATCGCCAAAGCTTTCAGGGGAGCATTTTCACGCTTTTGGCACCATTTTTGAGTGAATTGCCAAAAGTCAGATTTTTGCTGAAATTGTGACCCCGGGGCTTAGGGATTTTTTCAAAAAAATATTTTCTGCCGGTTAAGTTTTTGAGGGCTGATTTCTTGTCCTGTGATAAAAAGCCTTCTGTTTCGAGTGCCAAACCTTTCAGGAGAGCATTTTCAAGCTTTTGGCACCATTTTTGAGTGAATTGCCAAAAGTCAGATTTTTGCTGAAATTGTGACCCCGGGGCTTAGGGATTTTTTCAAAAAAATATTTTCTGCCGGTTAAGTTTTTGAGGGCCGATTTCTTGTCCTGTGATAAAAAGCCTTCTGTTTTGAGTGCCAAACCTTTCAGGAGAGCATTTTCAGGCTTTTGGCACCATTTTTGAGTGAATTGCCAAAAGTCAGATTTTTGCTGAAATTGTGACCCCGGGGCTTAGGGTTTTTTTCAAAAAAATATTTTCTGCTGGTTAAGTTTTTGAGGGCTGATTTCTTGACCTGTGATCAAAAGCCTTCCATTTCCATCGCCAAAGCTTTCAGGGGAGCATTTTCACGCTTTTGGCACCATTTTTGAGTGAATTGCCAAAAGTCAGATTATTGCTGAAATTGTGACCCCGGGGCTTAGGGATTTTTTCAAAAAAATATTTTGTGTCGGATAAGTTTTTGAGGGCTGATTTCTTGACGTGTGATAAAAAGACTTCCGTTTCCATCGCCAAAGCTTTCAGGGGAGCATTTTCACGCTTTTGGCACCATTTTTGAGTGAATTGCCAAAAGTCAGATTTTTGCTGAAATTGTGACCCCGGGGCTTAGGGATTTTTTCAAAAAAATATTTTCTGCCGGTTAAGTTTTTGAGGGCTGATTTCTTGTCCTGTGATAAAAAGCCTTCTGTTTCGAGTGCCAAACCTTTCAGGAGAGCATTTTCAAGCTTTTGGCACCATTTTTGAGTGAATTGCCAAAAGTCAGATTTTTGCTGAAATTGTGACCCCGGGGCTTAGGGATTTTTTCAAAAAAATATTTTCTGCCGGTTAAGTTTTTGAGGGCTGATTTCTTGTCCTGTGATAAAAAGCCTTCTGTTTCGAGTGCCAAACCTTTCAGGAGAGCATTTTCAGGCTTTTGGCACCATTTTTGAGTGAATTGCCAAAAGTCAGATTTTTGCTGAAATTGTGACCCCGGGGCTTAGGGTTTTTTTCAAAAAAATATTTTCTGCTGGTTAAGTTTTTGAGGGCTGATTTCTTGACCTGTGATCAAAAGCCTTCCATTTCCATCGCCAAAGCTTTCAGGGGAGCATTTTCACGCTTTTGGCACCATTTTTGAGTGAATTGCCAAAAGTCAGATTATTGCTGAAATTGTGACCCCGGGGCTTAGGGATTTTTTCAAAAAAATATTTTCTGCCGGTTAAGTTTTTGAGGGCTGATTTCTTGTCCTGTGATAAAAAGCCTTCTGTTTCGAGTGCCAAACCTTTCAGGAGAGCATTTTCAAGCTTTTGGCACCATTTTTGAGTGAATTGCCAAAAGTCAGATTTTTGCTGAAATTGTTCAAAAAAATATTTTCTGCCGGTTAGGTTTTTGAGGGCTGATTTCTTGTCCTGTGATAAAAAGCCTTCTGTTTCGAGTGCCAAACCTTTCAGGAGAGCATTTTCAAGCTTTTGGCACCATTTTTGAGTGAATTGCCAAAAGTCAGATTTTTGCCGAAATTGTGACCCCGGGGCTTAGGGATTTTTTCAAAAAAATATTTTCTGCCGGTTAAGTTTTTGAGGGCTGATTTCTTGTCCTGTGATAAAAAGCCTTCTGTTTCGAGTGCCAAACCTTTCAGGAGAGCATTTTCAGGCTTTTGGCACCATTTTTGAGTGAATTGCCAAAAGTCAGATTTTTGCTGAAATTGTGGCTTAGGGATTTTTTCAAAAAAATATTTTCTGCTGGTTAAGTTTTTGAGGGCTGATTTCTTGACCTGTGATCAAAAGCCTTCCATTTCCATCGCCAAAGCTTTCAGGGGAGCATTTTCACGCTTTTGGCACCATTTTTGAGTGAATTGCCAAAAGTCAGATTTTTGCTGAAAATGTGACCCCGGGGCTTAGGGATTTTTTCAAAAAAATATTTTCTGCCGGTTAAGTTTTTGAGGGCTGATTTCTTGTCCTGTGATAAAAAGCCTTCTGTTTCGAGTGCCAAACCTTTCAGGAGAGCATTTTAAGGCTTTTGGCACCATTTTTGAGTGAATTGCCAAAAGTCAGATTTTTGCTGAAATTGTGACCCCGGGGCTTAGGGATTTTTTCAAAAAAATATTTTCTGCTGGTTAAGTTTTTGAGGGCTGATTTCTTGTCCGGTGATAAAAAGACTTCCGTTTCCATCGCCAAAGCTTTCAGGGGAGCATTTTCACGCTTTTGGCACCATTTTTGAGTGAATTGCCAAAAGTCAGATTTTTGCTGAAATTGTGACCCCGGGGTTTAGGGATTTTTTCAAAAAAATATTTTCTGCCGGTTAAGTTTTTGAGGGCTGATTTCTTGTCCTGTGATAAAAAGCCTTCTGTTTCGAGTGCCAAACCTTTCAGGAGAGCATTTTCAGGCTTTTGGCACCATTTTTGAGTGAATTGCCAAAAGTCAGATTTTTGCTGAAATTGTGACCCCGGGGCTTAGGGATTTTTTCAAAAAAATATTTTCTGCCGGTTAAGTTTTTGAGGGCTGATTTCTTGTCCTGTGATAAAAAGCCTTCTGTTTCGAGTGCCAAACCTTTCAGGAGAGCATTTTCAGGCTTTTGGCACCATTTTTGAGTGAATTGCCAAAAGTCAGATTTTTGCTGAAATTGTGACCCCGGGGCTTAGGGATTTTTTCAAAAAAATATTTTCTGCCGGTTAAGTTTTTGAGGGCTGATTTCTTGTCCTGTGATAAAAAGCCTTCGGTTTCGAGTGCCAAACCTTTCAGGAGAGCATTTTCAGGCTTTTGGCACCATTTTTGAGTGAATTGCCAAAAGTCAGATTTTTGCTGAAATTGTGACCCCGGGGCTTAGGGATTTTTTCAAAAAAATATTTTCTGCTGGTTAAGTTTTTGAGGGCTGATTTCTTGACCTGTGATAAAAAGACTTCTGTTTCCATCGCCAAAGCTTTCAGGGGAGCATTTTCAAGCTTTTGGCACCATTTTTGAGTGAATTGCCAAAAGTCAGATTTTTGCTGAAAATGTGACCCCGGGGCTTAGGGATTTTTTCAAAAAAATATTTTCTGCCGGTTAAGTTTTTGAGGGCTGATTTCTTGTCCTGTGATAAAAAGACTTCTGTTTCGAGTGCCAAACCTTTCAGGAGAGCATTTTCAGGCTTTTGGCACCATTTTTGAGTGAATTGCCAAAAGTCAGATTTTTGCTGAAATTGTGACCCCGGGGCTTAGGGATTTTTTCAAAAAAATATTTTCTGCCGGTTAAGTTTTTGAGGGCTGATTTCTTGTCCTGTGATAAAAAGCCTTCTGTTTCGAGTGCCAAACCTTTCAGGAGAGCATATTCAGGCTTTTGGCACCATTTTTGAGTGAATTGCCAAAAGTCAGATTTTTGCTGAAACTGTGACCCCGGGGCTTAGGGATTTTTTCAAAAAAATATTTTCTGCTCGTTAAGTTTTTGAGGGCTGATTTCTTGACCTGTGATCAAAAGCCTTCCATTTCCATCGCCAAAGCTTTCAGGGGAGCATTTTCACGCTTTTGGCACCATTTTTGAGTGAATTGCCAAAAGTCAGATTTTTGCTGAAAATGTGACCCCGGGGCTTAGGGATTTTTTCAAAAAAATATTTTCTGCCGGTTAAGTTTTTGAGGGCTGATTTCTTGTCCTGTGATAAAAAGCCTTCTGTTTCGAGTGCCAAACCTTTCAGGAGAGCATTTTAAGGCTTTTGGCACCATTTTTGAGTGAATTGCCAAAAGTCAGATTTTTGCTGAAATTGTGACCCCGGGGCTTAGGGATTTTTTCAAAAAAATATTTTCTGCTGGTTAAGTTTTTGAGGGCTGATTTCTTGTCCTGTGATAAAAAGACTTCCGTTTCCATCGCCAAAGCTTTCAGGGGAGCATTTTCACGCTTTTGGCACCATTTTTGAGTGAATTGCCAAAAGTCAGATTTTTGCTGAAATTGTGACACCGGGGTTTAGGGATTTTTTCAAAAAAATATTTTCTGCCGGTTAAGTTTTTGAGGGCTGATTTCTTGTCCTGTGATAAAAAGCCTTCTGTTTCGAGTGCCAAACCTTTCAGGAGAGCATTTTCAGGCTTTTGGCACCATTTTTGAGTGAATTGCCAAAAGTCAGATTTTTGCTGAAAATGTGACCCCGGGGCTTAGGGATTTTTTCAAAAAAATATTTTCTGCCGGTTAAGTTTTTGAGGGCTGATTTCTTGTCCTGTGATAAAAAGCCTTCTGTTTCGAGTGCCAAACCTTTCAGGAGAGCATTTTCAGGCTTTTGGCACCATTTTTGAGTGAATTGCCAAAAGTCAGATTTTTGCTGAAATTGTGACCCCGGGGCTTAGGGATTTTTTCAAAAAAATATTTTCTGCTGGTTAATTTTTTGAGGGCTGATTTCTTGACCTGTGATCAAAAGCCTTCCATTTCCATCGCCAAAGCTTTCAGGGGAGCATTTTCACGCTTTTGGCACCATTTTTGAGTGAATTGCCAAAAGTCAGATTTTTGCTGAAAATGTGACCCCGGGGCTTAGGGATTTTTTCAAAAAAATATTTTCTGCCGGTTAAGTTTTTGAGGGCTGATTTCTTGTCCTGTGATAAAAAGCCTTCTGTTTCGAGTGCCAAACCTTTCAGGAGAGCATTTTCAGGCTTTTGGCACCATTTTTGAGTGAATTGCCAAAAGTCAGATTTTTGCTGAAATTGTGACCCCGGGGCTTAGGGATTTTTTGAAAAAAATATTTTCTGCTGGTTAAGTTTTTGAGGGCTGATTTCTTGACCTGTGATAAAAAGACTTCTGTTTCCATCGCCAAAGCTTTCAGGGGAGCATTTTCACGCTTTTGGCACCATTTTTGAGTGAATTGCCAAAAGTCAGATTTTTGCTGAAAATGTGACCCCGGGGCTTAGGGATTTTTTCAAAAAAATATTTTCTGCCGGTTAAGTTTTTGAGGGCTGATTTCTTGTCCTGTGATAAAAAGCCTTCTGTTTCGAGTGCCAAACCTTTCAGGAGAGCATTTTCAGGCTTTTGGCACCATTTTTGAGTGAATTGCCAAAAGTCAGATTTTTGCTGAAATTGTGACCCCGGGGCTTAGGGATTTTTTCAAAAAAATATTTTCTGCTGGTTAAGTTTTTGAGGGCTGATTTCTTGACCTGTGATAAAAAGACTTCTGTTTCCATCGCCAAAGCTTTCAGGGGAGCATTTTCAAGCTTTTGGCACCATTTTTGAGTGAATTGCCAAAAGTCAGATTTTTGCTGAAAATGTGACCCCGGGGCTTAGGGATTTTTTCAAAAAAATATTTTCTGCCGGTTAAGTTTTTGAGGGCTGATTTCTTGTCCTGTGATAAAAAGCCTTCTGTTTCGAGTGCCAAACCTTTCAGGAGAGCATTTTCAGGGTTTTGGCACCATTTTTGAGTGAATTGCCAAAAGTCAGATTTTTGCTGAAATTGTGACCCCGGGGCTTAGGGATTTTTTCAAAAAAATATTTTCTGCCGGTTAAGTTTTTGAGGGCTGATTTCTTGTCCTGTGATAAAAAGCCTTCTGTTTCGAGTGCCAAACCTTTCAGGAGAGCATTTTCAGGCTTTTGGCACCATTTTTGAGTGAATTGCCAAAAGTCAGATTTTTGCTGAAATTGTGACCCCGGGGCTTAGGGATTTTTTCAAAAAAATATTTTCTGCTGGTTAATTTTTTGAGGGCTGATTTCTTGACCTGTGATCAAAAGCCTTCCATTTCCATCGCCAAAGCTTTCAGGGGAGCATTTTCACGCTTTTGGCACCATTTTTGAGTGAATTGCCAAAAGTCAGATTTTTGCTGAAAATGTGACCCCGGGGCTTAGGGATTTTTTCAAAAAAATATTTTCTGCCGGTTAAGTTTTTGAGGGCTGATTTCTTGTCCTGTGATAAAAAGCCTTCTGTTTCGAGTGCCAAACCTTTCAGGAGAGCATTTTCAGGCTTTTGGCACCATTTTTGAGTGAATTGCCAAAAGTCAGATTTTTGCTGAAATTGTGACCCCGGGGCTTAGGGATTTTTTGAAAAAAATATTTTCTGCTGGTTAAGTTTTTGAGGGCTGATTTCTTGACCTGTGATAAAAAGACTTCTGTTTCCATCGCCAAAGCTTTCAGGGGAGCATTTTCAAGCTTTTGGCACCATTTTTGAGTGAATTGCCAAAAGTCAGATTTTTGCTGAAAATGTGACCCCGGGGCTTAGGGATTTTTTCAAAAAAATATTTTCTGCCGGTTAAGTTTTTGAGGGCTGATTTCTTGTCCTGTGATAAAAAGCCTTCTGTTTCGAGTGCCAAACCTTTCAGGAGAGCATTTTCCCGGTTTTGGCACCATTTTTGAGTGAATTGCCAAAAGTCAGATTTTTGCTGAAATTGTGACCCCGGGGCTTAGGGATTTTTTCAAAAAAATATTTTCTGCCGGTTAAGTTTTTGAGGGCTGATTTCTTGTCCTGTGATAAAAAGCCTTCTGTTTCGAGTGCCAAACCTTTCAGGAGAGCATTTTCAGGCTTTTGGCACCATTTTTGAGTGAATTGCCAAAAGTCAGATTTTTGCTGAAATTGTGTGTCAGGGGTTTAGGAGCAGAAGCACGGGCAAGGGAGGAAACAGAGAGTGAAGGGGAGGAGGCAGAAGAAAAGATGAGTGATGACGACGACCCGAGATCTCCTAGTCTTTCCAGTGAATCAGAGGATTCACAGAAAGGAGCACCAGTGGCGAGGGCAAGGGGGGAGTCTAGGGGGGCACCCCAGGAAGACAGAGCCAGAGAGGACTCAGGGGGGAGCAGCTGGAAATCGGGACCAGCGTCACCGCCAGGAAGCAGGGAAGAGGAAGGGAGCCAGGGGGGAAACGCTGGCAGCTCACCACAGGAGGGAGGACATGAGTCAGGAGTGGCCACACCTCCACAGGAGGGAGGACATGAGTCGGGAGTGGCCACACCTCCATCGGGAAGCGAAGAAACGGTTGAGAGGAAAGTGGAAGGTTGGGCGCGCGCGCCAAGTTCAAATGCAGAGGAAGGCGGCGCAGTAAGCAGCCCCGAAAGGGAACCAGGTCCTAAAGCCCGGCGCAAGGAGGCAGGAGGGTCTGGGTCAGCGTCAGAAGAATCCCGGAAGGAAGAAGCCCCGGGGGGTAGAGGGACCCAGAGGAGGACAGTCAGGAGGAAAAGGTGGAGCAAGGCTAGGATATTAAGCTGGTGCACACAGGGCGGAGACTCAGACGGAGCTTCGCCGACCTAGCCACTAGGCGTAGAGTTGCGCGCAGCAGCGTGAGAATGGAAACTGTAATTCAATAAAGACTTTTACTTAATGACCGCTGGCTAGCGTGATCCTCTGTGAGCTAGGATCTTCAAGCAGCTCTGACAGTAAGCTCCGTCTCAACTTGTGGGCATCTACAGCCTCGAGGAGGGGAGAGACACAGGTGCCTACTAGCGAGCTCACGAACGGCAGACGACATGACGGCTGAGCAGCAGATAGAGGAACTCAGAAAAGCAGTGGCACAACTGAACGCCGAGGCTCTCGCATCCAGGAAGAGAGAGGAGGAGGCAGCCGCAGCCTGCAGGGATCTCCAGGTCAGGTTAGACGTGCTGACAAAGCAGACACCCCGGCAGGAGGGAATTGGGTTGGCGAGACGGACAGGCGGGCTGGTCTCTCACTTCGATGGGAACCTGCAACAGTATCCCAACTTTAGAGCCGACGTACTGTGCGCACTGCAACTGCTGCATAAAGACTTTAGAGATGAACAAGAGAGAGTGGGGTTCATCATGTCCCATCTGCATGGGGATGCGAGAGCATGGCTACGCAATTTATGGAGAGATAAGGATCCGGCGCTACAGAATGCAGATGCCTTTATTAAAGCAATGGATGGGTGTTTTTTATCAAGTATTGACGTGGATCTTGCACGGAAGGAGGTGCATGGGCTGAGACAAGGGAGGGCCAGCGTCAGGCAGTATCATGCCCGCTTTTTCGCCTTGGTCAGTGCCCTGGAATGGGACAGAGATTCGGCTCCTGTAAGAGACCTCTTTTGGGAGGGGCTGCACAACTCGATTAAAGATGAGATAGCGAGGGGGGAGAGACCCCGAACCACCCAGGAGGTCGTGCAGAGGGCACTGGCAGTGGGGGTGAGGCTGGAAGGACGTCCGTGGAACAGGGACGAAGGGCGTGGAGGGCGCGAACCAGCCGGGGGCCCCTCCTTCTTTCCCAGGGAAGCAGCGCGGGCGCAATCCACGCCTCCGCCAGGAGGAGGAGCCGAACCTATGGAGGTGGGAGGTGCAAGGGCTCAGTCAGCAGCCAGAGCCCTAGCACCGGCAGCAGTGAAAGCGAAGCCTCCTAGAGGGAACAGGAAGTGTTACGTCTGTGAGGAGCCAGGGCATATGGCGAAAGAGTGTCCCCAGAGGCCCCACAAGTTCACTGCAGCCTCAGCAATGGTGACTGCAGCAACACAGCAAGGAGGACCACAGCAGGGAAACGAGGCTGTCTGGCTGGAGGAAGAGGCACTGGGGCCCAGCCAGACGTGTTAGTGACGCAGTCCCCAGAGATTTTACAGCCCGTGAACCCCCTCCCGCCCAAACCAGTAGTGAGGCTCACAGCGTCTCTCCAGCTGCCCAATGGAATCACCATGGACGTACCAATCACCATTGACTCAGGCAGCAATGCGGACTTTATAGGGCAGGACTTTGTCGACAGGCACGCTGTGCAGTTGCTGCCGGCCACACTGCCCCTGCAGGTTGTCACGGTGGATGGCAGGGAGCTGCTCGGGGGGCAAGTGGTGAAGCAGACGCCACCAATGGTGATGCGACTTGGGAATCACAGAGAAATCATCAGCTTCAACGTCACTCAACTATCTGACACGCCCATTGTATTGGGCATGAGTTGGCTGGACAAGCACAGCCCAGCGATGGCTTGGTACCAGAGGCAGCTGACCTTCGGCTCTTCCTTTTGTGCTGAACACTGCATCGTGCCCAGGCAGGAAGGAGAGGAAGAGGAGTCACAGCTGCTGCTAGGCACGCTGCAAGCGATTCCCCACAAGTACGCTGAATTTTTGGAAGTTTTCTGCGAGAAGGAGGCAGACAGGCTACCCCCTCACAGACCATATGACTGCAAAATTGACCTGCTGCCGGGGGCGGCGCTGCCTAAAGGGAAACTGTATTCCATGTCAGAGGACGAACTGCAAGAACTCAAGGCGTTCATTGATCATAATTTGCAACGCGGCTTCATCCGGGAGTCCAGGGCAGTGGGGGGCAGTCCCGTATTCTTTGTTAAGAAGCGGGACACGCCCCAAAAAAGACTGGTAGTGGATTACAGGATTTTGAACAGTCTGACTAGGCCATCGGACTTCCCCATGCCCCGTATTGACGACCTCCTCGCAAAGGTACGGAAGGGCAGAGTGTTCACCAAGCTGGACCTGCGGGGGGCGTACAACCTCATTCGCATGCGGGAAGGAGATGAGTGGAAGACAGCCATGTTCACGCCACTGGGGACCTACGAATATAGAGTTATGCCTTTTGGATTGCAAAATGGCTCCCACGTTTTTCAAGCGTTTATGCATCACGTGCTGGCAGGACTTCTCTACAAGACGTGCGTCTGTTTCTTAGATGACATCCTGATCTTTTCGGAGTCGCGGCAGGAGCATGACGGACACGTCAAGGAAGTGCTGAGCAGGCTAAAGCAACATAGGCTCTACGCCAAGCTGGAGAAGTGCCAATTTGACGTGCCGGAGGTGGATTTTCTGGGCTACAAGCTGTCTGACAAGGGGCTCGCCATGGACAGCGCCAAGGTTCGAGCGGTGTTGGATTGGAAGAGTCCGCGCAACCGGAAGGAGGTCCAACGGTTTGTCGGCTTTGCGAACTTCTATCGCAAGTTTATCAAGGGCTTCGCTATGCAGACAGCGGCCATCACTGACACGCTTAGCTCCAAGAAAAAGAAGTTCGTTTGGACAGAGCAGGCGGAGCAGTCCTTTCAGGCACTCAAGCGTCTCTTCGCGTCGGAAGAGCAGCTGCTTCATGTCAACCCCAGCAAGCCGATGAGGGTGGAGACAGACGCCTCGGACAGAGCCGTGGGGGCGGTCCTGCTGCAGAAAGACCCGCAGGGGGTGTGGCGACCGGGAGCGTTTTACTCCAGGAAGCTCAGCAAGTCCGAACAGAACTACACCATCTGGGACAGGGAGTTGCTGGCCATTCACGCAGCGTTCAAGGCGTGGAGGCACTTTCTGATCGGCGCCAAGCACACGGTGCAGGTTTGCACGGACCACAAGAATCTAGAGCACTGGCGCACGGCACAGTTCCTGAACCAGAGGCAGATACGTTGGGCTGAGTTCTTTGCAAACTTCGACTTCCGAATAGAGTATGTCCCGGGGGACACCAACATCATGGCAGACGCTCTCTCCCGTAAGCCACAGTATCTGGAGGACGCAACACCAGCGGCCGCCATGCACATCTTCGCACCAACAGTGTGGGCGTGCGCCGCGGCGACCGTGGACCTAGAGGCGGTGCGACGAGCGTTGCAGGGGGACTCCTTCGCACAAGCAAAGATGGCAGAAGTGCAAAGGGGCAAGGCAGCGGCCGACGGTTTCCAGCTAAGAGATGGATTGCTCATCCGTAAAGGGGCCATCTACGTGCCGGGAGACGAACTTCGAGCCAAGGTGCTGCAGCAGCTGCACGACGCGCCCACGGCCGGGCACTTTGGCAAGGAGAAGACGGTGGAATTAGTAGCCAGGGATTTCTGGTGGCCTGGAATGAGAGGGGAGGTCGCAGACTACGTGGCGAGGTGTGACACCTGCCAGAGGGCCAAACCAGTGCACAGACCGCCGGCCGGACTGTTGGAACCGCTGCAAACTCCGGTCGAACCTTGGGAAAGGGTGGCCCTGGACTTTGTCACGGATCTGCCCAGCTCAAGGGGCAAGACGGCAGTGCTGGTGGTGGTGGACCTGTTTTCCAAGATGGCGCATTTCATTCCGTGTGCTAAGGTGGCCACGGCGGAGCAAACCGCCAAACTGTTCATAGACCACGTGTTCAAGGTTCACGGTCTGCCACGGTCTATTCTGTCCGACCGGGGGCGGCAGTTCATCTCGAATTTCTGGCAGAAGCTGATGGGCTTCCTGAACGTCAAGATCAACCTGGCGTCGGCGAGACACCCGCAGACCAACGGGCAAGCAGAGCGGGTCAATGCCATCATGCAGCAGTACCTGAGATGTTATGCAAATCAACAGCCTGCGACGTGGGTGGATTACCTGCCGCTTGCCGAGTTCGCCTACAACAACACGAAGCACGTGTCCACGGGGGTCACGCCGTTCTTCGCCAACAACGGGAGGCACCCCAGAACCTTCCCGGGACTGGAAAGAATGGGGGAGGGGGAGCCGCAGACAGCAGATGCGTTCGCGTCGGAGCTGCAGGAAGTCCACGATCAGCTGAGGCGCCACCTGGAGCTGGCCAAGCACGCATACAAGGTACAAGCAGACAAGCACAGGAGGGTTGGAGAAGAGCTCCACGTGGGAGACTGGGTTTGGTTAGCAGCCCACGCAGTGCCGGCCAGGTCGTTGGCCAAGAAGAAACTAGGGCATAAACAACTGGGGCCCTACCAAGTCGAAGAGCAGGTCAACCCGGTAGCTTTCAGACTGGCACTTCCGGAGGGTTCCAGAATGCATCCGGTATTCCACAGATCGGTGCTCACTCCCTACAAGGCACCGCACAGGTTCCAGGAACCTGGAACGGCGCCGAGTCCGGCCAGAGACAGAACAGGGCACGCGGGAGTGGCACAGAAGGAGCGCATCAACGAAGTCACTGAGATTTTGGACTCCAGATGGGGGGAAGAGGGGGTAGAATACTTTCTCGCCAAGGAGGGCACCCCGGCCAGTGCGAACAGCTGGGTGCCGGGCTACGCCTTAGACGAACCTCTGCTCAAAGAAGAGTTTCATGCCCTCTTCCCACATAGACCTATGCCAGCAGACTTTTTCGACGACTGGCTTTTCACGCCCACGCTTTCGGCCAGCACGTTCCGGGGGTTCGACTCGGACGAGGAACCGACACGAGACGTCCGTTCCCCGGAGGGGTCACCCTCGGGATCTGCATCAGAACCCTCGTATTGGTGGGACGATAGACCAGAGGAGCAGTGGCGCAGACGATGGCTGGAAGGCCCAGGACGAGCAACACCGACAGGAGGAAGTGAGGGAGAGACGGACATGGACGTTTTCGGGGACGACCCTGGTTTCGAGCACGGCGGCACAGAGATGGAAGCGGAGGTGACTGTCGTCGACGAGAGCAGGGAGGAAGACCCGGGAGACTTCAGATGGAGGCCTGACACGGGAAGCGAACGATATCCGACGTTCGTCCCTTTGCAACAGAAGCCCCCAGCTCCAGCACCGGAAGGAGGGGAGGGGGGAATGGGGGGCTTCGAGGGGGGGATGGATGTCAGGGGTTTAGGAGCAGAAGCACGAGCAAGGGAGGAAACAGAGAGTGAAGGGGAGGAGGCAGAAGAAAAGATGAGTGATGACGACGACCCGAGATCTCCTAGTCTTTCCAGTGAATCAGAGGATTCACAGAAAGGAGCACCAGTGGCGAGGGCAAGGGGGGAGTCTAGGGGGGCACCCCAGGAAGACAGAGCCAGAGAGGACTCAGGGGGGAGCAGCTGGAAATCGGGACCAGCGTCACCGCCAGGAAGCAGGGAAGAGGAAGGGAGCCAGGGGGGAAACGCTGGCAGCTCACCACAGGAGGGAGGACATGAGTCAGGAGTGGCCACACCTCCACAGGAGGGAGGACATGAGTCGGGAGTGGCCACACCTCCATCGGGAAGCGAAGAAACGGTTGAGAGGAAAGTGGAAGGTTGGGCGCGCGCGCCAAGTTCAAATGCAGAGGAAGGCGGCGCAGTAAGCAGCCCCGAAAGGGAACCAGGTCCTAAAGCCCGGCGCAAGGAGGCAGGAGGGTCTGGGTCAGCGTCAGAAGAATCCCGGAAGGAAGAAGCCCCGGGGGGTAGAGGGACCCAGAGGAGGACAGTCAGGAGGAAAAGGTGGAGCAAGGCTAGGATATTAAGCTGGTGCACACAGGGCGGAGACTCAGACGGAGCTTCGCCGACCTAGCCACTAGGCGTAGAGTTGCGCGCAGCAGCGTGAGAATGGAAACTGTAATTCAATAAAGACTTTTACTTAATGACCGCTGGCTAGCGTGATCCTCTGTGAGCTAGGATCTTCAAGCAGCTCTGACATTGTGGCTTAGGGATTTTTTCAAAAAAATATTTTCTGCTGGTTAAGTTTTTGAGGGCTGATTTCTTGACCTGTGATCAAAAGCCTTCCATTTCCATCGCCAAAGCTTTCAGGGGAGCATTTTCACGCTTTTGGCACCATTTTTGAGTGAATTGCCAAAAGTCAGATTTTTGCTGAAAATGTGACCCCGGGGCTTAGGGATTTTTTCAAAAAAATATTTTCTGCCGGTTAAGTTTTTGAGGGCTGATTTCTTGTCCTGTGATAAAAAGCCTTCTGTTTCGAGTGCCAAACCTTTCAGGAGAGCATTTTAAGGCTTTTGGCACCATTTTTGAGTGAATTGCCAAAAGTCAGATTTTTGCTGAAATTGTGACCCCGGGGCTTAGGGATTTTTTCAAAAAAATATTTTCTGCTGGTTAAGTTTTTGAGGGCTGATTTCTTGTCCGGTGATAAAAAGACTTCCGTTTCCATCGCCAAAGCTTTCAGGGGAGCATTTTCACGCTTTTGGCACCATTTTTGAGTGAATTGCCAAAAGTCAGATTTTTGCTGAAATTGTGACCCCGGGGTTTAGGGATTTTTTCAAAAAAATATTTTCTGCCGGTTAAGTTTTTGAGGGCTGATTTCTTGTCCTGTGATAAAAAGCCTTCTGTTTCGAGTGCCAAACCTTTCAGGAGAGCATTTTCAGGCTTTTGGCACCATTTTTGAGTGAATTGCCAAAAGTCAGATTTTTGCTGAAAATGTGACCCCGGGGCTTAGGGATTTTTTCAAAAAAATATTTTCTGCCGGTTAAGTTTTTGAGGGCTGATTTCTTGTCCTGTGATAAAAAGCCTTCTGTTTCGAGTGCCAAACCTTTCAGGAGAGCATTTTCAGGCTTTTGGCACCATTTTTGAGTGAATTGCCAAAAGTCAGATTTTTGCTGAAATTGTGACCCCGGGGCTTAGGGATTTTTTCAAAAAAATATTTTCTGCCGGTTAAGTTTTTGAGGGCTGATTTCTTGTCCTGTGATAAAAAGCCTTCTGTTTCGAGTGCCAAACCTTTCAGGAGAGCATTTTCAGGCTTTTGGCACCATTTTTGAGTGAATTGCCAAAAGTCAGATTTTTGCTGAAATTGTGACCCCGGGGCTTAGGGATTTTTTCAAAAAAATATTTTCTGCCGGTTAAGTTTTTGAGGGCTGATTTCTTGTCCTGTGATAAAAAGCCTTCTGTTTCGAGTGCCAAACCTTTCAGGAGAGCATTTTCAGGGTTTTGGCACCATTTTTGAGTGAATTGCCAAAAGTCAGATTTTTGCTGAAATTGTGACCCCGGGGCTTAGGGATTTTTTCAAAAAAATATTTTCTTCCGGTTAAGTTTTTGAGGGCTGATTTCTTGTCCTGTGATAAAAAGCCTTCTGTTTCGAGTGCCAAACTTTTCAGGACAGCATTTTCAGGGTTTTGGCACCATTTTTGAGTGAATTGCCAAAAGTCAGATTTTTGCTGAAATTGTGACCCCGGGGCTTAGGGATTTTTTCAAAAAAATATTTTCTGCTGGTTAAGTTTTTGAGGGCTGATTTCTTGACCTGTGATCAAAAGCCTTCCATTTCCATCGCCAAAGCTTTCAGGGGAGCATTTTCACGCTTTTGGCACCATTTTTGAGTGAATTGCCAAAAGTCAGATTTTTGATGAAATTGTGACCCCGGGGCTTAGGGATTTTTTCAAAAAAATATTTTCTGCCGGTTAAGTTTTTGAGGGCTGATTTCTTGTCCTGTGATAAAAAGCCTTCTGTTTCGAGTGCCAAACCTTTCAGGAGAGCATTTTCAAGCTTTTGGCACCATTTTTGAGTGAATTGCCAAAAGTCAGATTTTTGCTGAAATTGTGACCCCGGGGCTTAGGGATTTTTTCAAAAAAATATTTTCTGCCGGTTAAGTTTTTGAGGGCCGATTTCTTGTCCTGTGATAAAAAGCCTTCTCTTTTGAGTGCCAAACCTTTCAGGAGAGCATTTTCAGGCTTTTGGCACCATTTTTGAGTGAATTGCCAAAAGTCAGATTTTTGCTGAAATTGTGACCCCGGGGCTTAGGGTTTTTTTCAAAAAAATATTTTCTGCTGGTTAAGTTTTTGAGGGCTGATTTCTTGACCTGTGATCAAAAGCCTTCCATTTCCATCACCAAAGCTTTCAGGGGAGCATTTTCACGCTTTTGGCACCATTTTTGAGTGAATTGCCAAAAGTCAGATTATTGCTGAAATTGTGACCCCGGGGCTTAGGGATTTTTTCAAAAAAATATTTTGTGTCGGATAAGTTTTTGAGGGCTGATTTCTTGACGTGTGATAAAAAGACTTCCGTTTCCATCGCCAAAGCTTTCAGGGGAGCATTTTCACGCTTTTGGCACCATTTTTGAGTGAATTGCCAAAAGTCAGATTTTTGCTGAAATTGTGACCCCGGGGCTTAGGGATTTTTTCAAAAAAATATTTTCTGCCGGTTAAGTTTTTGAGGGCTGATTTCTTGTCCTGTGATAAAAAGCCTTCTGTTTCGAGTGCCAAACCTTTCAGGAGAGCATTTTCAAGCTTTTGGCACCATTTTTGAGTGAATTGCCAAAAGTCAGATTTTTGCTGAAATTGTGACCCCGGGGCTTAGGGATTTTTTCAAAAAAATATTTTCTGCCGGTTAAGTTTTTGAGGGCTGATTTCTTGTCCTGTGATAAAAAGCCTTCTGTTTCGAGTGCCAAACCTTTCAGGAGAGCATTTTCAGGCTTTTGGCACCATTTTTGAGTGAATTGCCAAAAGTCAGATTTTTGCTGAAATTGTGACCCCGGGGCTTAGGGTTTTTTTCAAAAAAATATTTTCTGCTGGTTAAGTTTTTGAGGGCTGATTTCTTGACCTGTGATCAAAAGCCTTCCATTTCCATCGCCAAAGCTTTCAGGGGAGCATTTTCACGCTTTTGGCACCATTTTTGAGTGAATTGCCAAAAGTCAGATTATTGCTGAAATTGTGACCCCGGGGCTTAGGGATTTTTTCAAAAAAATATTTTCTGCCGGTTAAGTTTTTGAGGGCTGATTTCTTGTCCTGTGATAAAAAGCCTTCTGTTTCGAGTGCCAAACCTTTCAGGAGAGCATTTTCAAGCTTTTGGCACCATTTTTGAGTGAATTGCCAAAAGTCAGATTTTTGCTGAAATTGTTCAAAAAAATATTTTCTGCCGGTTAGGTTTTTGAGGGCTGATTTCTTGTCCTGTGATAAAAAGCCTTCTGTTTCGAGTGCCAAACCTTTCAGGAGAGCATTTTCAAGCTTTTGGCACCATTTTTGAGTGAATTGCCAAAAGTCAGATTTTTGCCGAAATTGTGACCCCGGGGCTTAGGGATTTTTTCAAAAAAATATTTTCTGCCGGTTAAGTTTTTGAGGGCTGATTTCTTGTCCTGTGATAAAAAGCCTTCTGTTTCGAGTGCCAAACCTTTCAGGAGAGCATTTTCAGGCTTTTGGCACCATTTTTGAGTGAATTGCCAAAAGTCAGATTTTTGCTGAAATTGTGGCTTAGGGATTTTTTCAAAAAAATATTTTCTGCTGGTTAAGTTTTTGAGGGCTGATTTCTTGACCTGTGATCAAAAGCCTTCCATTTCCATCGCCAAAGCTTTCAGGGGAGCATTTTCACGCTTTTGGCACCATTTTTGAGTGAATTGCCAAAAGTCAGATTTTTGCTGAAAATGTGACCCCGGGGCTTAGGGATTTTTTCAAAAAAATATTTTCTGCCGGTTAAGTTTTTGAGGGCTGATTTCTTGTCCTGTGATAAAAAGCCTTCTGTTTCGAGTGCCAAACCTTTCAGGAGAGCATTTTAAGGCTTTTGGCACCATTTTTGAGTGAATTGCCAAAAGTCAGATTTTTGCTGAAATTGTGACCCCGGGGCTTAGGGATTTTTTCAAAAAAATATTTTCTGCTGGTTAAGTTTTTGAGGGCTGATTTCTTGTCCGGTGATAAAAAGACTTCCGTTTCCATCGCCAAAGCTTTCAGGGGAGCATTTTCACGCTTTTGGCACCATTTTTGAGTGAATTGCCAAAAGTCAGATTTTTGCTGAAATTGTGACCCCGGGGTTTAGGGATTTTTTCAAAAAAATATTTTCTGCCGGTTAAGTTTTTGAGGGCTGATTTCTTGTCCTGTGATAAAAAGCCTTCTGTTTCGAGTGCCAAACCTTTCAGGAGAGCATTTTCAGGCTTTTGGCACCATTTTTGAGTGAATTGCCAAAAGTCAGATTTTTGCTGAAAATGTGACCCCGGGGCTTAGGGATTTTTTCAAAAAAATATTTTCTGCCGGTTAAGTTTTTGAGGGCTGATTTCTTGTCCTGTGATAAAAAGCCTTCTGTTTCGAGTGCCAAACCTTTCAGGAGAGCATTTTCAGGCTTTTGGCACCATTTTTGAGTGAATTGCCAAAAGTCAGATTTTTGCTGAAATTGTGACCCCGGGGCTTAGGGATTTTTTCAAAAAAATATTTTCTGCCGGTTAAGTTTTTGAGGGCTGATTTCTTGTCCTGTGATAAAAAGCCTTCTGTTTCGAGTGCCAAACCTTTCAGGAGAGCATTTTCAGGCTTTTGGCACCATTTTTGAGTGAATTGCCAAAAGTCAGATTTTTGCTGAAATTGTGACCCCGGGGCTTAGGGATTTTTTCAAAAAAATATTTTCTGCCGGTTAAGTTTTTGAGGGCTGATTTCTTGTCCTGTGATAAAAAGCCTTCTGTTTCGAGTGCCAAACCTTTCAGGAGAGCATTTTCAGGCTTTTGGCACCATTTTTGAGTGAATTGCCAAAAGTCAGATTTTTGCTGAAATTGTGACCCCGGGGCTTAGGGATTTTTTCAAAAAAATATTTTCTGCCGGTTAAGTTTTTGAGGGCTGATTTCTTGTCCTGTGATAAAAAGCCTTCTGTTTCGAGTGCCAAACCTTTCAGGAGAGCATTTTCAGGCTTTTGGCACCATTTTTGAGTGAATTGCCAAAAGTCAGATTTTTGCTGAAATTGTGACCCCGGGGCTTAGGGATTTTTTCAAAAAAATATTTTCTGCCGGTTAAGTTTTTGAGGGCTGATTTCTTGTCCTGTGATAAAAAGCCTTCTGTTTCGAGTGCCAAACCTTTCAGGAGAGCATTTTCAGGCTTTTGGCACCATTTTTGAGTGAATTGCCAAAAGTCAGATTTTTGCTGAAACTGTGACCCCGGGGCTTAGGGATTTTTTCAAAAAAATATTTTCTGCTCGTTAAGTTTTTGAGGGCTGATTTCTTGACCTGTGATCAAAAGCCTTCCATTTCCATCGCCAAAGCTTTCAGGGGAGCATTTTCACGCTTTTGGCACCATTTTTGAGTGAATTGCCAAAAGTCAGATTTTTGCTGAAAATGTGACCCCGGGGCTTAGGGATTTTTTCAAAAAAATATTTTCTGCCGGTTAAGTTTTTGAGGGCTGATTTCTTGTCCTGTGATAAAAAGCCTTCTGTTTCGAGTGCCAAACCTTTCAGGAGAGCATTTTAAGGCTTTTGGCACCATTTTTGAGTGAATTGCCAAAAGTCAGATTTTTGCTGAAAATGTGACCCCGGGGCTTAGGGATTTTTTCAAAAAAATATTTTCTGCCGGTTAAGTTTTTGAGGGCTGATTTCTTGTCCTGTGATAAAAAGACTTCCGTTTCCATCGCCAAAGCTTTCAGGGGAGCATTTTCACGCTTTTGGCACCATCTTTGAGTGAATTGCCAAAAGTCAGATTTTTGCTGAAATTGTGACACCGGGGTTTAGGGATTTTTTCAAAAAAATATTTTCTGCCGGTTAAGTTTTTGAGGGCTGATTTCTTGTCCTGTGATAAAAAGCCTTCTGTTTCGAGTGCCAAACCTTTCAGGAGAGCATTTTCAGGCTTTTGGCACCATTTTTGAGTGAATTGCCAAAAGTCAGATTTTTGCTGAAAATGTGACCCCGGGGCTTAGGGATTTTTTCAAAAAAATATTTTCTGCCGGTTAAGTTTTTGAGGGCTGATTTCTTGTCCTGTGATAAAAAGCCTTCTGTTTCGAGTGCCAAACCTTTCAGGAGAGCATTTTCAGGCTTTTGGCACCATTTTTGAGTGAATTGCCAAAAGTCAGATTTTTGCTGAAATTGTGACCCCGGGGCTTAGGGATTTTTTCAAAAAAATATTTTCTGCCGGTTAAGTTTTTGAGGGCTGATTTCTTGTCCTGTGATAAAAAGCCTTCTGTTTCGAGTGCCAAACCTTTCAGGAGAGCATTTTCAGGCTTTTGGCACCATTTTTGAGTGAATTGCCAAAAGTCAGATTTTTGCTGAAATTGTGACCCCGGGGCTTAGGGATTTTTTCAAAAAAATATTTTCTGCCGGTTAAGTTTTTGAGGGCTGATTTCTTGTCCTGTGATAAAAAGCCTTCTGTTTCGAGTGCCAAACCTTTCAGGAGAGCATTTTCAGGCTTTTGGCACCATTTTTGAGTGAATTGCCAAAAGTCAGATTTTTGCTGAAATTGTGACCCCGGGGCTTAGGGATTTTTTCAAAAAAATATTTTCTGCTGGTTAATTTTTTGAGGGCTGATTTCTTGACCTGTGATCAAAAGCCTTCCATTTCCATCGCCAAAGCTTTCAGGGGAGCATTTTCACGCTTTTGGCACCATTTTTGAGTGAATTGCCAAAAGTCAGATTTTTGCTGAAAATGTGACCCCGGGGCTTAGGGATTTTTTCAAAAAAATATTTTCTGCCGGTTAAGTTTTTGAGGGCTGATTTCTTGTCCTGTGATAAAAAGCCTTCTCTTTCGAGTGCCAAACCTTTCAGGAGAGCATTTTCAGGCTTTTGGCACCATTTTTGAGTGAATTGCCAAAAGTCAGATTTTTGCTGAAATTGTGACCCCGGGGCTTAGGGATTTTTTGAAAAAAATATTTTCTGCTGGTTAAGTTTTTGAGGGCTGATTTCTTGACCTGTGATAAAAAGACTTCTGTTTCCATCGCCAAAGCTTTCAGGGGAGCATTTTCACGCTTTTGGCACCATTTTTGAGTGAATTGCCAAAAGTCAGATTTTTGCTGAAAATGTGACCCCGGGGCTTAGGGATTTTTTCAAAAAAATATTTTCTGCCGGTTAAGTTTTTGAGGGCTGATTTCTTGTCCTGTGATAAAAAGCCTTCTGTTTCGAGTGCCAAACCTTTCAGGAGAGCATTTTCAGGCTTTTGGCACCATTTTTGAGTGAATTGCCAAAAGTCAGATTTTTGCTGAAATTGTGACCCCGGGGCTTAGGGATTTTTTCAAAAAAATATTTTCTGCTGGTTAAGTTTTTGAGGGCTGATTTCTTGACCTGTGATAAAAAGACTTCTGTTTCCATCGCCAAAGCTTTCAGGGGAGCATTTTCAAGCTTTTGGCACCATTTTTGAGTGAATTGCCAAAAGTCAGATTTTTGCTGAAAATGTGACCCCGGGGCTTAGGGATTTTTTCAAAAAAATATTTTCTGCCGGTTAAGTTTTTGAGGGCTGATTTCTTGTCCTGTGATAAAAAGCCTTCTGTTTCGAGTGCCAAACCTTTCAGGAGAGCATTTTCAGGCTTTTGGCACCATTTTTGAGTGAATTGCCAAAAGTCAGATTTTTGCTGAAATTGTGACCCCGGGGCTTAGGGATTTTTTCAAAAAAATATTTTCTGCCGGTTAAGTTTTTGAGGGCTGATTTCTTGTCCTGTGATAAAAAGCCTTCTGTTTCGAGTGCCAAACCTTTCAGGAGAGCATTTTCAGGCTTTTGGCACCATTTTTGAGTGAATTGCCAAAAGTCAGATTTTTGCTGAAATTGTGACCCCGGGGCTTAGGGATTTTTTCAAAAAAATATTTTCTGCTGGTTAATTTTTTGAGGGCTGATTTCTTGACCTGTGATCAAAAGCCTTCCATTTCCATCGCCAAAGCTTTCAGGGGAGCATTTTCACGCTTTTGGCACCATTTTTGAGTGAATTGCCAAAAGTCAGATTTTTGCTGAAAATGTGACCCCGGGGCTTAGGGATTTTTTCAAAAAAATATTTTCTGCCGGTTAAGTTTTTGAGGGCTGATTTCTTGTCCTGTGATAAAAAGCCTTCTGTTTCGAGTGCCAAACCTTTCAGGAGAGCATTTTCAGGCTTTTGGCACCATTTTTGAGTGAATTGCCAAAAGTCAGATTTTTGCTGAAATTGTGACCCCGGGGCTTAGGGATTTTTTGAAAAAAATATTTTCTGCTGGTTAAGTTTTTGAGGGCTGATTTCTTGACCTGTGATAAAAAGACTTCTGTTTCCATCGCCAAAGCTTTCAGGGGAGCATTTTCACGCTTTTGGCACCATTTTTGAGTGAATTGCCAAAAGTCAGATTTTTGCTGAAAATGTGACCCCGGGGCTTAGGGATTTTTTCAAAAAAATATTTTCTGCCGGTTAAGTTTTTGAGGGCTGATTTCTTGTCCTGTGATAAAAAGCCTTCTGTTTCGAGTGCCAAACCTTTCAGGAGAGCATTTTCAGGCTTTTGGCACCATTTTTGAGTGAATTGCCAAAAGTCAGATTTTTGCTGAAATTGTGACCCCGGGGCTTAGGGATTTTTTGAAAAAAATATTTTCTGCTGGTTAAGTTTTTGAGGGCTGATTTCTTGACCTGTGATAAAAAGACTTCTGTTTCCATCGCCAAAGCTTTCAGGGGAGCATTTTCAAGCTTTTGGCACCATTTTTGAGTGAATTGCCAAAAGTCAGATTTTTGCTGAAAATGTGACCCCGGGGCTTAGGGATTTTTTCAAAAAAATATTTTCTGCCGGTTAAGTTTTTGAGGGCTGATTTCTTGTCCTGTGATAAAAAGCCTTCTGTTTCGAGTGCCAAACCTTTCAGGAGAGCATTTTCAGGGTTTTGGCACCATTTTTGAGTGAATTGCCAAAAGTCAGATTTTTGCTGAAATTGTGACCCCGGGGCTTAGGGATTTTTTCAAAAAAATATTTTCTGCCGGTAAAGTTTTTGAGGGCTGATTTCTTGTCCTGTGATAAAAAGCCTTCTGTTTCGAGTGCCAAACTTTTCAGGAGAGCATTTTCAGGGTTTTGGCACCATTTTTGAGTGAATTGCCAAAAGTCAGATTTTTGCTGAAAATGTGACCCCGGGGCTTAGGGATTTTTTCAAAAAAATATTTTCTGCCGGTTAAGTTTTTGAGGGCTGATTTCTTGTCCTGTGGTAAAAAGACTTCTGTTTCGAGTGCCAAACCTTTCAGGAGAGCATTTTCAGGGTTTTGGCACCATTTTTGAGTGAATTGCCAAAAGTCAGATTTTTGCTGAAATTGTGACCCCGGGGCTTAGGGATTTTTTCAAAAAAATATTTTCTGCCGGTTAAGTTTTTGAGGGCTGATTTCTTGTCCTGTGATAAAAAGCCTTCTGTTTCGACTGCCAAACCTTTCAGGAGAGCATTTTCAAGCTTTTGGCACCATTTTTGAGTGAATTGCCAAAAGTCAGATTTTTGCTGAAATTGTGACCCCGGGGCTTAGGGATTTTTTCAAAAAAATATTTTCTGCCGGTTAAGTTTTTGAGGGCTGATTTCTTGTCCTGTGATAAAAAGCCTTCTGTTTCGAGTGCCAAACTTTTCAGGAGAGCATTTTCAGGGTTTTGGCACCATTTTTGAGTGAATTGCCAAAAGTCAGATTTTTGCTGAAATTGTGACCCCGGGGCTTAGGGATTTTTTCAAAAAAATATTTTCTGCTGGTTAAGTTTTTGAGGGCTGATTTCTTGACCTGTGATCAAAAGCCTTCCATTTCCATCGCCAAAGCTTTCAGGGGAGCATTTTCACGCTTTTGGCACCATTTTTGAGTGAATTGCCAAAAGTCAGATTTTTGCTGAAAATGTGACCCCGGGGCTTAGGGATTTTTTCAAAAAAATATTTTCTGCCGGTTAAGTTTTTGAGGGCTGATTTCTTGTCCTGTGATAAAAAGCCTTCTGTTTCGAGTGCCAAACCTTTCAGGAGAGCATTTTGAAGCTTTTGGCACCATTTTTGAGTGAATTGCCAAAAGTCAGATTTTTGCTGAAATTGTGACCCCGGGGCTTAGGGATTTTTTCAAAAAAATATTTTCTGCCGGTTAAGTTTTTGAGGGCTGATTTCTTGACGTGTGATAAAAAGACTTCCGTTTCCATCGCCAAAGCTTTCAGGGGAGCATTTTCACGCTTTTGGCACCATTTTTGAGTGAATTGCCAAAAGTCAGATTTTTGCTGAAATTGTGACCCCGGGGCTTAGGGATTTTTTCAAAAAAATATTTTCTGCCGGTTAAGTTTTTGAGGGCTGATTTCTTGTCCTGTGATAAAAAGCCTTCTGTTTCGAGTGCCAAACCTTTCAGGAGAGCATTTTCAAGCTTTTGGCACCATTTTTGAGTGAATTGCCAAAAGTCAGATTTTTGCTGAAATTGTGACCCCGGGGCTTAGGGATTTTTTCAAAAAAATATTTTCTGCCGGTTAAGTTTTTGAGGGCTGATTTCTTGTCCTGTGATAAAAAGCCTTCTGTTTCGAGTGCCAAACCTTTCAGGAGAGCATTTTCAGGGTTTTGGCACCATTTTTGAGTGAATTGCCAAAAGTCAGATTTTTGCTGAAATTGTGACCCCGGGGCTTAGGGATTTTTTCAAAAAAATATTTTCTGCCGGTTAAGTTTTTGAGGGCTGATTTCTTGTCCTGTGATAAAAAGCCTTCTGTTTCGAGTGCCAAACCTTTCAGGAGAGCATTTTCAGGCTTTTGGCACCATTTTTGAGTGAATTGCCAAAAGTCAGATTTTTGCTGAAATTGTGACCCCGGGGCTTAGGGATTTTTTCAAAAAAATATTTTCTGCCGGTAAAGTTTTTGAGGGCTGATTTCTTGTCCTGTGATAAAAAGCCTTCTGTTTCGAGTGCCAAACTTTTCAGGAGAGCATTTTCAGGGTATTGGCACCATTTTTGAGTGAATTGCCAAAAGTCAGATTTTTGCTGAAAATGTGACCCCGGGGCTTAGGGATTTTTTCAAAAAAATATTTTCTGCCGGTTAAGTTTTTGAGGGCTGATTTCTTGTCCTGTGGTAAAAAGACTTCTGTTTCGAGTGCCAAACCTTTCAGGAGAGCATTTTCAGGGTTTTGGCACCATTTTTGAGTGAATTGCCAAAAGTCAGATTTTTGCTGAAATTGTGACCCCGGGGCTTAGGGATTTTTTCAAAAAAATATTTTCTGCTGGTTAAGTTTTTGAGGTCTGATTTCTTGACCTGTGATAAAAAGACTTCTGTTTCCATCGCCAAAGCTTTCAGGGGAGCATTTTCAAGCTTTTGGCACCATTTTTGAGTGAATTGCCAAAAGTCAGATTTTTGCTGAAATTGTGACCCCGGGGCTTGGGATTTTTTCAAAAAAATATTTTCTGCCGGTTAAGTTTTTGAGGGCTGATTTCTTGTCCTGTGATAAAAAGCCTTCTGTTTCGAGTGCCAAACCTTTCAGGAGAGCATTTTCAGGCTTTTGGCACCATTTTTGAGTGAATTGCCAAAAGTCAGGTTTTTGCTGAAACTGTGACCCCGGGGCTCAGGGATTTTTTCAAAAAAATATTTTCTGCTGGTTAAGTTTTTGAGGGCTGATTTCTTGACCTGTGATCAAAAGCCTTCCATTTCCATCGCCAAAGCTTTCAGGGGAGCATTTTCACGCTTTTGGCACCATTTTTGAGTGAATTGCCAAAAGTCAGATTTTTGCTGAAAATGTGACCCCGGGGCTTAGGGATTTTTTCAAAAAAATATTTTCTGCTGGTTAAGTTTTTGAGGGCTGATTTCTTGTCCGGTGATAAAAAGACTTCCGTTTCCATCGCCAAAGCTTTCAGGGGAGCATTTTCACGCTTTTGGCACCATTTTTGAGTGAATTGCCAAAAGTCAGATTTTTGCTGAAATTGTGACCCCGGGGTTTAGGGATTTTTTCAAAAAAATATTTTCTGCCGGTTAAGTTTTTGAGGGCTGATTTCTTGTCCTGTGATAAAAAGCCTTCTGTTTCGAGTGCCAAACCTTTCAGGAGAGCATTTTCAAGCTTTTGGCACCATTTTTGAGTGAATTGCCAAAAGTCAGATATTTGCTGAAATTGTGACCCCGGGGCTTAGGGATTTTTTCAAAAAAATATTTTCTGCCGGTTAAGTTTTTGAGGGCTGATTTCTTGACGTGTGATAAAAAGACTTCCGTTTCCATCGCCAAAGCTTTCAGGGGAGCATTTTCACGCTTTTGGCACCATTTTTGAGTGAATTGCCAAAAGTCAGATTTTTGCTGAAATTGTGACCCCGGGGCTTAGGGATTTTTTCAAAAAAATATTTTCTGCCGGTTAAGTTTTTGAGGGCTGATTTCTTGTCCTGTGATAAAAAGCCTTCTGTTTCGACTGCCAAACCTTTCAGGAGAGCATTTTCAAGCTTTTGGCACCATTTTTGAGTGAATTGCCAAAAGTCAGATTTTTGCTGAAATTGTGACCCCGGGGCTTAGGGATTTTTTCAAAAAAATATTTTCTGCCGGTTAAGTTTTTGAGGGCTGATTTCTTGTCCTGTGATAAAAAGCCTTCTGTTTCGAGTGCCAAACTTTTCAGGAGAGCATTTTCAGGGTTTTGGCACCATTTTTGAGTGAATTGCCAAAAGTCAGATTTTTGCTGAAATTGTGACCCCGGGGCTTAGGGATTTTTTCAAAAAAATATTTTCTGCTGGTTAAGTTTTTGAGGGCTGATTTCTTGACCTGTGATCAAAAGCCTTCCATTTCCATCGCCAAAGCTTTCAGGGGAGCATTTTCACGCTTTTGGCACCATTTTTGAGTGAATTGCCAAAAGTCAGATTTTTGCTGAAAATGTGACCCCGGGGCTTAGGGATTTTTTCAAAAAAATATTTTCTGCCGGTTAAGTTTTTGAGGGCTGATTTCTTGTCCTGTGATAAAAAGCCTTCTGTTTCGAGTGCCAAACCTTTCAGGAGAGCATTTTGAAGCTTTTGGCACCATTTTTGAGTGAATTGCCAAAAGTCAGATTTTTGCTGAAATTGTGACCCCGGGGCTTAGGGATTTTTTCAAAAAAATATTTTCTGCCGGTTAAGTTTTTGAGGGCTGATTTCTTGACGTGTGATAAAAAGACTTCCGTTTCCATCGCCAAAGCTTTCAGGGGAGCATTTTCACGCTTTTGGCACCATTTTTGAGTGAATTGCCAAAAGTCAGATTTTTGCTGAAATTGTGACCCCGGGGCTTAGGGATTTTTTCAAAAAAATATTTTCTGCCGGTTAAGTTTTTGAGGGCTGATTTCTTGTCCTGTGATAAAAAGCCTTCTGTTTCGAGTGCCAAACCTTTCAGGAGAGCATTTTCAAGCTTTTGGCACCATTTTTGAGTGAATTGCCAAAAGTCAGATTTTTGCTGAAATTGTGACCCCGGGGCTTAGGGATTTTTTCAAAAAAATATTTTCTGCCGGTTAAGTTTTTGAGGGCTGATTTCTTGTCCTGTGATAAAAAGCCTTCTGTTTCGAGTGCCAAACCTTTCAGGAGAGCATTTTCAGGCTTTTGGCACCATTTTTGAGTGAATTGCCAAAAGTCAGATTTTTGCTGAAATTGTGACCCCGGGGCTTAGGGATTTTTTCAAAAAAATATTTTGTGTCGGATAAGTTTTTGAGGGCTGATTTCTTGACGTGTGATAAAAAGACTTCCGTTTCCATCGCCAAAGCTTTCAGGGGAGCATTTTCACGCTTTTGGCACCATTTTTGAGTGAATTGCCAAAAGTCAGATTTTTGCTGAAATTGTGACCCCGGGGCTTAGGGATTTTTTCAAAAAAATATTTTCTGCCGGTTAAGTTTTTGAGGGCTGATTTCTTGTCCTGTGATAAAAAGCCTTCTGTTTCGAGTGCCAAACCTTTCAGGAGAGCATTTTCAGGCTTTTGGCACCATTTTTGAGTGAATTGCCAAAAGTCAGATTTTTGCTGAAATTGTGACCCCGGGGCTTAGGGATTTTTTCAAAAAAATATTTTGTGTCGGATAAGTTTTTGAGGGCTGATTTCTTGACGTGTGATAAAAAGACTTCCGTTTCCATCGCCAAAGCTTTCAGGGGAGCATTTTCACGCTTTTGGCACCATTTTTGAGTGAATTGCCAAAAGTCAGATTTTTGCTGAAATTGTGACCCCGGGGCTTAGGGATTTTTTCAAAAAAATATTTTCTGCCGGTTAAGTTTTTGAGGGCTGATTTCTTGTCCTGTGATAAAAAGCCTTCTGTTTCGAGTGCCAAACCTTTCAGGAGAGCATTTTCAAGCTTTTGGCACCATTTTTGAGTGAATTGCCAAAAGTCAGATTTTTGCTGAAATTGTGACCCCGGGGCTTAGGGATTTTTTCAAAAAAATATTTTCTGCCGGTTAAGTTTTTGAGGGCTGATTTCTTGTCCTGTGATAAAAAGCCTTCTGTTTCGAGTGCCAAACCTTTCAGGAGAGCATTTTCAGGCTTTTGGCACCATTTTTGAGTGAATTGCCAAAAGTCAGATTTTTGCTGAAATTGTGACCCCGGGGCTTAGGGATTTTTTCAAAAAAATATTTTCTGCTGGTTAAGTTTTTGAGGGCTGATTTCTTGACCTGTGATCAAAAGCCTTCCATTTCCATCGCCAAAGCTTTCAGGGGAGCATTTTCACGCTTTTGGCACCATTTTTGAGTGAATTGCCAAAAGTCAGATTATTGCTGAAATTGTGACCCCGGGGCTTAGGGATTTTTTCAAAAAAATATTTTCTGCCGGTTAAGTTTTTGAGGGCTGATTTCTTGTCCTGTGATAAAAAGCCTTCTGTTTCGAGTGCCAAACCTTTCAGGAGAGCATTTTCAAGCTTTTGGCACCATTTTTGAGTGAATTGCCAAAAGTCAGATTTTTGCTGAAATTGTTCAAAAAAATATTTTCTGCCGGTTAGGTTTTTGAGGGCTGATTTCTTGTCCTGTGATAAAAAGCCTTCTGTTTCGAGTGCCAAACCTTTCAGGAGAGCTTTTTCAAGCTTTTGGCACCATTTTTGAATGAATTGCCAAAAGTCAGATTTTTGCCGAAATTGTGACCCCGGGGCTTAGGGATTTTTTCAAAAAAATATTTTCTGCCGGTTAAGTTTTTGAGGGCTGATTTCTTGTCCTGTGATAAAAAGCCTTCTGTTTCGAGTGCCAAACCTTTCAGGAGAGCATTTTCAGGCTTTTGGCACCATTTTTGAGTGAATTGCCAAAAGTCAGATTTTTGCTGAAATTGTGACCCCGCGGCTTAGGGATTTTTTCAAAAAAATATTTTCTGCTCCTTAAGTTTTTGAGGGCTGATTTCTTGACCTGTGATAAAAAGCCTTCCATTTCCATCGCCAAAGCTTTCAGGGGAGCATTTTCACGCTTTTGGCACCATTTTTGAGTGAATTGCCAAAAGTCAGATTTTTGCTGAAAATGTGACCCCGGGGCTTAGGGATTTTTTCAAAAAAATATTTTCTGCCGGTTAAGTTTTTGAGGGCTGATTTCTTGTCCTGTGATAAAAAGCCTTCTGTTTCGAGTGCCAAACCTTTCAGGAGAGCATTTTAAGGCTTTTGGCACCATTTTTGAGTGAATTGCCAAAAGTCAGATTTTTGCTGAAATTGTGACCCCGGGGCTTAGGGATTTTTTCAAAAAAATATTTTCTGCTGGTTAAGTTTTTGAGGGCTGATTTCTTGTCCGGTGATAAAAAGACTTCCGTTTCCATCGCCAAAGCTTTCAGGGGAGCATTTTCACGCTTTTGGCACCATTTTTGAGTGAATTGCCAAAAGTCAGATTTTTGCTGAAATTGTGACCCCGGGGTTTAGGGATTTTTTCAAAAAAATATTTTCTGCCGGTTAAGTTTTTGAGGGCTGATTTCTTGTCCTGTGATAAAAAGCCTTCTGTTTCGAGTGCCAAACCTTTCAGGAGAGCATTTTCAAGCTTTTGGCACCATTTTTGAGTGAATTGCCAAAAGTCAGATTTTTGCTGAAATTGTGACCCCGGGGCTTAGGGATTTTTTCAAAAAAATATTTTCTGCCGGTTAAGTTTTTGAGGGCTGATTTCTTGACGTGTGATAAAAAGACTTCCGTTTCCATCGCCAAAGCTTTCAGGGGAGCATTTTCACGCTTTTGGCACCATTTTTGAGTGAATTGCCAAAAGTCAGATTTTTGCTGAAATTGTGACCCCGGGGCTTAGGGATTTTTTCAAAAAAATATTTTCTGCCGGTTAAGTTTTTGAGGGCTGATTTCTTGTCCTGTGATAAAAAGCCTTCTGTTTCGACTGCCAAACCTTTCAGGAGAGCATTTTCAAGCTTTTGGCACCATTTTTGAGTGAATTGCCAAAAGTCAGATTTTTGCTGAAATTGTGACCCCGGGGCTTAGGGATTTTTTCAAAAAAATATTTTCTGCCGGTAAAGTTTTTGAGGGCTGATTTCTTGTCCTGTGATAAAAAGCCTTCTGTTTCGAGTGCCAAACTTTTCAGGAGAGCATTTTCAGGGTTTTGGCACCATTTTTGAGTGAATTGCCAAAAGTCAGATTTTTGCTGAAATTGTGACCCCGGGGCTTAGGGATTTTTTCAAAAAAATATTTTCTGCTGGTTAAGTTTTTGAGGGCTGATTTCTTGACCTGTGATCAAAAGCCTTCCATTTCCATCGCCAAAGCTTTCAGGGGAGCATTTTCACGCTTTTGGCACCATTTTTGAGTGAATTGCCAAAAGTCAGATTTTTGCTGAAAATGTGACCCCGGGGCTTAGGGATTTTTTCAAAAAAATATTTTCTGCCGGTTAAGTTTTTGAGGGCTGATTTCTTGTCCTGTGATAAAAAGCCTTCTGTTTCGAGTGCCAAACCTTTCAGGAGAGCATTTTCAAGCTTTTGGCACCATTTTTGAGTGAATTGCCAAAAGTCAGTTTTTTGCTGAAATTGTGACCCCGGGGCTTAGGGATTTTTTCAAAAAAATATTTTGTGCCGGTTAAGTTTTTGAGGGCTGATTTCTTGTCCTGTGATAAAAAGACTTCCGTTTCCATCGCCAAAGCTTTCAGGGGAGCATTTTCACGCTTTTGGCACCATTTTTGAGTGAATTGCCAAAAGTCAGATTTTTGCTGAAATTGTGACCCCGGGGCTTAGGGATTTTTTCAAAAAAATATTTTCTGCCGGTTAAGTTTTTGAGGGCTGATTTCTTGTCCTGTGATAAAAAGCCTTCTGTTTCGAGTGCCAAACCTTTCAGGAGAGCATTTTCAAGCTTTTGGCACCATTTTTGAGTGAATTGCCAAAAGTCAGATTTTTGCTGAAATTGTGACCCCGGGGCTTAGGGATTTTTTCAAAAAAATATTTTCTGCCGGTTAAGTTTTTGAGGGCTGATTTCTTCTCCTGTGATAAAAAGCCTTCTGTTTCGAGTGCCAAACCTTTCAGGAGAGCATTTTCAGGCTTTTGGCACCATTTTTGAGTGAATTGCCAAAAGTCAGATTTTTGCTGAAATTGTGACCCCGGGGCTTAGGGTTTTTTTCAAAAAAATATTTTCTGCTGGTTAAGTTTTTGAGGGCTGATTTCTTGACCTGTGATCAAAAGCCTTCCATTTCCATCGCCAAAGCTTTCAGGGGAGCATTTTCACGCTTTTGGCACCATTTTTGAGTGAATTGCCAAAAGTCAGATTATTGCTGAAATTGTGACCCCGGGGCTTAGGGATTTTTTCAAAAAAATATTTTGTGTCGGATAAGTTTTTGAGGGCTGATTTCTTGACGTGTGATAAAAAGACTTCCGTTTCCATCGCCAAAGCTTTCAGGGGAGCATTTTCACGATTTGGCACCATTTTTGAGTGAATTGCCAAAAGTCAGATTTTTGCTGAAATTGTGACCCCGGGGCTTAGGGATTTTTTCAAAAAAATATTTTCTGCCGGTTAAGTTTTTGAGGGCTGATTTCTTGTCCTGTGATAAAAAGCCTTCTGTTTCGAGTGCCAAACCTTTCAGGAGAGCATTTTCAAGCTTTTGGCACCATTTTTGAGTGAATTGCCAAAAGTCAGATTTTTGCTGAAATTGTGACCCCGGGGCTTAGGGATTTTTTCAAAAAAATATTTTCTGCCGGTTAAGTTTTTGAGGGCTGATTTCTTGTCCTGTGATAAAAAGCCTTCTGTTTCGAGTGCCAAACCTTTCAGGAGAGCATTTTCAGGCTTTTGGCACCATTTTTGAGTGAATTGCCAAAAGTCAGATTTTTGCTGAAATTGTGACCCCGGGGCTTAGGGTTTTTTTCAAAAAAATATTATCTGCTGGTTAAGTTTTTGAGGGCTGATTTCTTGACCTGTGATCAAAAGCCTTCCATTTCCATCGCCAAAGCTTTCAGGGGAGCATTTTCACGCTTTTGACACCATTTTTGAGTGAATTGCCAAAAGTCAGATTATTGCTGAAATTGTGACCCCGGGGCTTAGGGATTTTTTCAAAAAAATATTTTCTGCCGGTTAAGTTTTTGAGGGCTGATTTCTTGTCCTGTGATAAAAAGCCTTCTGTTTCGAGTGCCAAACCTTTCAGGAGAGCATTTTCAAGCTTTTGGCACCATTTTTGAGTGAATTGCCAAAAGTCAGATTTTTGCTGAAATTGTTCAAAAAAATATTTTCTGCTGGTTAAGTTTTTGAGGGCTGATTTCTTGACCTGTGATAAAAAGACTTCTGTTTCCATCGCCAAAGCTTTCAGGGGAGCATTTTCAAGCTTTTGGCACCATTTTTCAGTGAATTGCCAAAAGTCAGATTTTTGCTGAAATTGTGACCCCGGGGCTTAGGGATTTTTTCAAAAAAATATTTTCTGCCGGTTAAGTTTTTGAGGGCTGATTTCTTGTCCTGTGATAAAAAGCCTTCTGTTTCGAGTGCCAAACCTTTCAGGAGAGCATTTTCAGGCTTTTGGCACCATTTTTGAGTGAATTGCCAAAAGTCAGGTTTTTGCTGAAACTGTGACCCCGGGGCTTAGGGATTTTTTCAAAAAAATATTTTCTGCTGGTTAAGTTTTTGAGGGCTGATTTCTTGACCTGTGATCAAAAGCCTTCCATTTCCATCGCCAAAGCTTTCAGGGGAGCATTTTCACGCTTTTGGCACCATTTTTGAGTGAATTGCCAAAAGTCAGATTTTTGCTGAAAATGTGACCCCGGGGCTTAGGGATTTTTTCAAAAAAATATTTTCTGCCGGTTAAGTTTTTGAGGGCTGATTTCTTGTCCTGTGATAAAAAGCCTTCTGTTTCGAGTGCCAAACCTTTCAGGAGAGCATTTTCAGGCTTTTGGCACCATTTTTGAGTGAATTGCCAAAAGTCAGATTTTTGCTGAAATTGTGACCCCGGGGCTTAGGGATTTTTTCAAAAAAATATTTTGTGTCGGATAAGTTTTTGAGGGCTGATTTCTTGACGTGTGATAAAAAGACTTCCGTTTCCATCGCCAAAGCTTTCAGGGGAGCATTTTCACGCTTTTGGCACCATTTTTGAGTGAATTGCCAAAAGTCAGATTTTTGCTGAAATTGTGACCCCGGGGCTTAGGGATTTTTTCAAAAAAATATTTTCTGCCGGTTAAGTTTTTGAGGGCTGATTTCTTGTCCTGTGATAAAAAGCCTTCTGTTTCGAGTGCCAAACCTTTCAGGAGAGCATTTTCAAGCTTTTGGCACCATTTTTGAGTGAATTGCCAAAAGTCAGATTTTTGCTGAAATTGTGACCCCGGGGCTTAGGGATTTTTTCAAAAAAATATTTTCTGCCGGTTAAGTTTTTGAGGGCTGATTTCTTGTCCTGTGATAAAAAGCCTTCTGTTTCGAGTGCCAAACTTTTCAGGACAGCATTTTCAGGGTTTTGGCACCATTTTTGAGTGAATTGCCAAAAGTCAGATTTTTGCTGAAATTGTGACCCCGGGGCTTAGGGATTTTTTCAAAAAAATATTTTCTGCTGGTTAAGTTTTTGAGGGCTGATTTCTTGACCTGTGATCAAAAGCCTTCCATTTCCATCGCCAAAGCTTTCAGGGGAGCATTTTCACGCTTTTGGCACCATTTTTGAGTGAATTGCCAAAAGTCAGATTTTTGCTGAAATTGTGACCCCGGGGCTTAGGGATTTTTTCAAAAAAATATTTTCTGCCGGTTAAGTTTTTGAGGGCTGATTTCTTGTCCTGTGATAAAAAGCCTTCTGTTTCGAGTGCCAAACCTTTCAGGAGAGCATTTTCAAGCTTTTGGCACCATTTTTGAGTGAATTGCCAAAAGTCAGATTTTTGCTGAAATTGTGACCCCGGGGCTTAGGGATTTTTTCAAAAAAATATTTTCTGCCGGTTAAGTTTTTGAGGGCCGATTTCTTGTCCTGTGATAAAAAGCCTTCTGTTTTGAGTGCCAAACCTTTCAGGAGAGCATTTTCAGGCTTTTGGCACCATTTTTGAGTGAATTGCCAAAAGTCAGATTTTTGCTGAAATTGTGACCCCGGGGCTTAGGGTTTTTTTCAAAAAAATATTTTCTGCTGGTTAAGTTTTTGAGGGCTGATTTCTTGACCTGTGATCAAAAGCCTTCCATTTCCATCGCCAAAGCTTTCAGGGGAGCATTTTCACGCTTTTGGCACCATTTTTGAGTGAATTGCCAAAAGTCAGATTATTGCTGAAATTGTGACCCCGGGGCTTAGGGATTTTTTCAAAAAAATATTTTGTGTCGGATAAGTTTTTGAGGGCTGATTTCTTGACGTGTGATAAAAAGACTTCCGTTTCCATCGCCAAAGCTTTCAGGGGAGCATTTTCACGCTTTTGGCACCATTTTTGAGTGAATTGCCAAAAGTCAGATTTTTGCTGAAATTGTGACCCCGGGGCTTAGGGATTTTTTCAAAAAAATATTTTCTGCCGGTTAAGTTTTTGAGGGCTGATTTCTTGTCCTGTGATAAAAAGCCTTCTGTTTCGAGTGCCAAACCTTTCAGGAGAGCATTTTCAAGCTTTTGGCACCATTTTTGAGTGAATTGCCAAAAGTCAGATTTTTGCTGAAATTGTGACCCCGGGGCTTAGGGATTTTTTCAAAAAAATATTTTCTGCCGGTTAAGTTTTTGAGGGCTGATTTCTTGTCCTGTGATAAAAAGCCTTCTGTTTCGAGTGCCAAACCTTTCAGGAGAGCATTTTCAGGCTTTTGGCACCATTTTTGAGTGAATTGCCAAAAGTCAGATTTTTGCTGAAATTGTGACCCCGGGGCTTAGGGTTTTTTTCAAAAAAATATTTTCTGCTGGTTAAGTTTTTGAGGGCTGATTTCTTGACCTGTGATCAAAAGCCTTCCATTTCCATCGCCAAAGCTTTCAGGGGAGCATTTTCACGCTTTTGGCACCATTTTTGAGTGAATTGCCAAAAGTCAGATTTTTGCTGAAATTGTTCAAAAAAATATTTTCTGCCGGTTAGGTTTTTGAGGGCTGATTTCTTGTCCTGTGATAAAAAGCCTTCTGTTTCGAGTGCCAAACCTTTCAGGAGAGCATTTTCAAGCTTTTGGCACCATTTTTGAGTGAATTGCCAAAAGTCAGATTTTTGCCGAAATTGTGACCCCGGGGCTTAGGGATTTTTTCAAAAAAATATTTTCTGCCGGTTAAGTTTTTGAGGGCTGATTTCTTGTCCTGTGATAAAAAGCCTTCTGTTTCGAGTGCCAAACCTTTCAGGAGAGCATTTTCAGGCTTTTGGCACCATTTTTGAGTGAATTGCCAAAAGTCAGATTTTTGCTGAAATTGTGGCTTAGGGATTTTTTCAAAAAAATATTTTCTGCTGGTTAAGTTTTTGAGGGCTGATTTCTTGACCTGTGATCAAAAGCCTTCCATTTCCATCGCCAAAGCTTTCAGGGGAGCATTTTCACGCTTTTGGCACCATTTTTGAGTGAATTGCCAAAAGTCAGATTTTTGCTGAAAATGTGACCCCGGGGCTTAGGGATTTTTTCAAAAAAATATTTTCTGCCGGTTAAGTTTTTGAGGGCTGATTTCTTGTCCTGTGATAAAAAGCCTTCTGTTTCGAGTGCCAAACCTTTCAGGAGAGCATTTTAAGGCTTTTGGCACCATTTTTGAGTGAATTGCCAAAAGTCAGATTTTTGCTGAAATTGTGACCCCGGGGCTTAGGGATTTTTTCAAAAAAATATTTTCTGCTGGTTAAGTTTTTGAGGGCTGATTTCTTGTCCGGTGATAAAAAGACTTCCGTTTCCATCGCCAAAGCTTTCAGGGGAGCATTTTCACGCTTTTGGCACCATTTTTGAGTGAATTGCCAAAAGTCAGATTTTTGCTGAAATTGTGACCCCGGGGTTTAGGGATTTTTTCAAAAAAATATTTTCTGCCGGTTAAGTTTTTGAGGGCTGATTTCTTGTCCTGTGATAAAAAGCCTTCTGTTTCGAGTGCCAAACCTTTCAGGAGAGCATTTTCAAGCTTTTGGCACCATTTTTGAGTGAATTGCCAAAAGTCAGATTTTTGCTGAAATTGTGACCCCGGGGCTTAGGGATTTTTTCAAAAAAATATTTTCTGCCGGTTAAGTTTTTGAGGGCTGATTTCTTGACGTGTGATAAAAAGACTTCCGTTTCCATCGCCAAAGCTTTCAGGGGAGCATTTTCACGCTTTTGGCACCATTTTTGAGTGAATTGCCAAAAGTCAGATTTTTGCTGAAATTGTGACCCCGGGGCTTAGGGATTTTTTCAAAAAAATATTTTCTGCCGGTTAAGTTTTTGAGGGCTGATTTCTTGTCCTGTGATAAAAAGCCTTCTGTTTCGACTGCCAAACCTTTCAGGAGAGCATTTTCAAGCTTTTGGCACCATTTTTGAGTGAATTGCCAAAAGTCAGATTTTTGCTGAAATTGTGACCCCGGGGCTTAGGGATTTTTTCAAAAAAATATTTTCTGCCGGTAAAGTTTTTGAGGGCTGATTTCTTGTCCTGTGATAAAAAGCCTTCTGTTTCGAGTGCCAAACTTTTCAGGAGAGCATTTTCAGGGTTTTGGCACCATTTTTGAGTGAATTGCCAAAAGTCAGATTTTTGCTGAAATTGTGACCCCGGGGCTTAGGGATTTTTTCAAAAAAATATTTTCTGCTGGTTAAGTTTTTGAGGGCTGATTTCTTGACCTGTGATCAAAAGCCTTCCATTTCCATCGCCAAAGCTTTCAGGGGAGCATTTTCACGCTTTTGGCACCATTTTTGAGTGAATTGCCAAAAGTCAGATTTTTGCTGAAAATGTGACCCCGGGGCTTAGGGATTTTTTCAAAAAAATATTTTCTGCCGGTTAAGTTTTTGAGGGCTGATTTCTTGTCCTGTGATAAAAAGCCTTCTGTTTCGAGTGCCAAACCTTTCAGGAGAGCATTTTCAAGCTTTTGGCACCATTTTTGAGTGAATTGCCAAAAGTCAGATTTTTGCTGAAATTGTGACCCCGGGGCTTAGGGATTTTTTCAAAAAAATATTTTCTGCCGGTTAAGTTTTTGAGGGCTGATTTCTTGTCCTGTGATAAAAAGACTTCCGTTTCCATCGCCAAAGCTTTCAGGGGAGCATTTTCACGCTTTTGGCACCATTTTTGAGTGAATTGCCAAAAGTCAGATTTTTGCTGAAATTGTGACCCCGGGGCTTAGGGATTTTTTCAAAAAAATATTTTCTGCCGGTTAAGTTTTTGAGGGCTGATTTCTTGTCCTGTGATAAAAAGCCTTCTGTTTCGAGTGCCAAACTTTTCAGGAGAGCATTTTCAAGCTTTTGGCACCATTTTTGAGTGAATTGCCAAAAGTCAGATTTTTGCTGAAATTGTGACCCCGGGGCTTCGGGATTTTTTCAAAAAAATATTTTCTGCCGGTTAAGTTTTTGAGGGCTGATTTCTTCTCCTGTGATAAAAAGCCTTCTGTTTCGAGTGCCAAACCTTTCAGGAGAGCATTTTCAGGCTTTTGGCACCATTTTTGAGTGAATTGCCAAAAGTCAGATTTTTGCTGAAATTGTGACCCCGGGGCTTAGGGTTTTTTTCAAAAAAATATTTTCTGCCGGTTAAGTTTTTGAGGGCTGATTTCTTGACCTGTGATCAAAAGCCTTCCATTTCCATCGCCAAAGCTTTCCGGGGAGCATTTTCACGCTTTTGGCACCATTTTTGAGTGAATTGCCAAAAGTCAGATTATTGCTGAAATTGTGACCCCGGGGCTTAGGGATTTTTTCAAAAAAATATTTTGTGTCGGATAAGTTTTTGAGGGCTGATTTCTTGACGTGTGATAAAAAGACTTCCGTTTCCATCGCCAAAGCTTTCAGGGGAGCATTTTCACGCTTTTGGCACCATTTTTGAGTGAATTGCCAAAAGTCAGATTTTTGCTGAAATTGTGACCCCGGGGCTTAGGGATTTTTTCAAAAAAATATTTTCTGCCGGTTAAGTTTTTGAGGGCTGATTTCTTGTCCTGTGATAAAAAGCCTTCTGTTTCGAGTGCCAAACCTTTCAGGAGAGCATTTTCAAGCTTTTGGCACCATTTTTGAGTGAATTGCCAAAAGTCAGATTTTTGCTGAAATTGTGACCCCGGGGCTTAGGGATTTTTTCAAAAAAATATTTTCTGCCGGTTAAGTTTTTGAGGGCTGATTTCTTGTCCTGTGATAAAAAGCCTTCTGTTTCGAGTGCCAAACCTTTCAGGAGAGCATTTTCAAGCTTTTGGCACCATTTTTGAGTGAATTGCCAAAAGTCAGATTTTTGCCGAAATTGTGACCCCGGGGCTTAGGGATTTTTTCAAAAAAATATTTTCTGCCGGTTAAGTTTTTGAGGGCTGATTTCTTGTCCTGTGATAAAAAGCCTTCTGTTTCGAGTGCCAAACCTTTCAGGAGAGCATTTTCAGGCTTTTGGCACCATTTTTGAGTGAATTGCCAAAAGTCAGATTTTTGCTGAAATTGTGACCCCGGGGCTTAGGGATTTTTTCAAAAAAATATTTTCTGCTGGTTAAGTTTTTGAGGGCTGATTTCTTGACCTGTGATAAAAAGACTTCTGTTTCCATCGCCAAAGCTTTCAGGGGAGCATTTTCAAGCTTTTGGCACCATTTTTGAGTGAATTGCCAAAAGTCAGATTTTTGCTGAAAATGTGACCCCGGGGCTTAGGGATTTTTTCAAAAAAATATTTTCTGCCGGTTAAGTTTTTGAGGGCTGATTTCTTGTCCTGTGATAAAAAGACTTCTGTTTCGAGTGCCAAACCTTTCAGGAGAGCATTTTCAGGGTTTTGGCACCATTTTTGAGTGAATTGCCAAAAGTCAGATTTTTGCTGAAATTGTGACCCCGGGGCTTAGGGATTTTTTCAAAAAAATATTTTCTGCTGGTTAAGTTTTTGAGGGCTGATTTCTTGACCTGTGATAAAAAGACTTCTGTTTCCATCGCCAAAGCTTTCAGGGGAGCATTTTCAAGCTTTTGGCACCATTTTTCAGTGAATTGCCAAAAGTCAGATTTTTGCTGAAATTGTGACCCCGGGGCTTAGGGATTTTTTCAAAAAAATATTTTCTGCCGGTTAAGTTTTTGAGGGCTGATTTCTTGTCCTGTGATAAAAAGCCTTCTGTTTCGAGTGCCAAACCTTTCAGGAGAGCATTTTCAGGCTTTTGGCACCATTTTTGAGTGAATTGCCAAAAGTCAGGTTTTTGCTGAAACTGTGACCCCGGGGCTTAGGGATTTTTTCAAAAAAATATTTTCTGCTGGTTAAGTTTTTGAGGGCTGATTTCTTGACCTGTGATCAAAAGCCTTCCATTTCCATCGCCAAAGCTTTCAGGGGAGCATTTTCACGCTTTTGGCACCATTTTTGAGTGAATTGCCAAAAGTCAGATTTTTGCTGAAAATGTGACCCCGGGGCTTAGGGATTTTTTCAAAAAAATATTTTCTGCCGGTTAAGTTTTTGAGGGCTGATTTCTTGTCCTGTGATAAAAAGCCTTCTGTTTCGAGTGCCAAACCTTTCAGGAGAGCATTTTCAGGCTTTTGGCACCATTTTTGAGTGAATTGCCAAAAGTCAGATTTTTGCTGAAATTGTGACCCCGGGGCTTAGGGATTTTTTCAAAAAAATATTTTGTGTCGGATAAGTTTTTGAGGGCTGATTTCTTGACGTGTGATAAAAAGACTTCCGTTTCCATCGCCAAAGCTTTCAGGGGAGCATTTTCACGCTTTTGGCACCATTTTTGAGTGAATTGCCAAAAGTCAGATTTTTGCTGAAATTGTGACCCCGGGGCTTAGGGATTTTTTCAAAAAAATATTTTCTGCCGGTTAAGTTTTTGAGGGCTGATTTCTTGTCCTGTGATAAAAAGCCTTCTGTTTCGAGTGCCAAACCTTTCAGGAGAGCATTTTCAAGCTTTTGGCACCATTTTTGAGTGAATTGCCAAAAGTCAGATTTTTGCTGAAATTGTGACCCCGGGGCTTAGGGATTTTTTCAAAAAAATATTTTCTGCCGGTTAAGTTTTTGAGGGCTGATTTCTTGTCCTGTGATAAAAAGCCTTCTGTTTCGAGTGCCAAACTTTTCAGGACAGCATTTTCAGGGTTTTGGCACCATTTTTGAGTGAATTGCCAAAAGTCAGATTTTTGCTGAAATTGTGACCCCGGGGCTTAGGGATTTTTTCAAAAAAATATTTTCTGCTGGTTAAGTTTTTGAGGGCTGATTTCTTGACCTGTGATCAAAAGCCTTCCATTTCCATCGCCAAAGCTTTCAGGGGAGCATTTTCACGCTTTTGGCACCATTTTTGAGTGAATTGCCAAAAGTCAGATTTTTGCTGAAATTGTGACCCCGGGGCTTAGGGATTTTTTCAAAAAAATATTTTCTGCCGGTTAAGTTTTTGAGGGCTGATTTCTTGTCCTGTGATAAAAAGCCTTCTGTTTCGAGTGCCAAACCTTTCAGGAGAGCATTTTCAAGCTTTTGGCACCATTTTTGAGTGAATTGCCAAAAGTCAGATTTTTGCTGAAATTGTTCAAAAAAATATTTTCTGCCGGTTAGGTTTTTGAGGGCTGATTTCTTGTCCTGTGATAAAAAGCCTTCTGTTTCGAGTGCCAAACCTTTCAGGAGAGCATTTTCAAGCTTTTGGCACCATTTTTGAGTGAATTGCCAAAAGTCAGATTTTTGCCGAAATTGTGACCCCGGGGCTTAGGGATTTTTTCAAAAAAATATTTTCTGCCGGTTAAGTTTTTGAGGGCTGATTTCTTGTCCTGTGATAAAAAGCCTTCTGTTTCGAGTGCCAAACCTTTCAGGAGAGCATTTTCAGGCTTTTGGCACCATTTTTGAGTGAATTGCCAAAAGTCAGATTTTTGCTGAAATTGTGGCTTAGGGATTTTTTCAAAAAAATATTTTCTGCTGGTTAAGTTTTTGAGGGCTGATTTCTTGACCTGTGATCAAAAGCCTTCCATTTCCATCTCCAAAGCTTTCAGGGGAGCATTTTCACGCTTTTGGCACCATTTTTGAGTGAATTGCCAAAAGTCAGATTTTTGCTGAAAATGTGACCCCGGGGCTTAGGGATTTTTTCAAAAAAATATTTTCTGCCGGTTAAGTTTTTGAGGGCTGATTTCTTGTCCTGTGATAAAAAGCCTTCTGTTTCGAGTGCCAAACCTTTCAGGAGAGCATTTTAAGGCTTTTGGCACCATTTTTGAGTGAATTGCCAAAAGTCAGATTTTTGCTGAAATTGTGACCCCGGGGCTTAGGGATTTTTTCAAAAAAATATTTTCTGCTGGTTAAGTTTTTGAGGGCTGATTTCTTGTCCGGTGATAAAAAGACTTCCGTTTCCATCGCCAAAGCTTTCAGGGGAGCATTTTCACGCTTTTGGCACCATTTTTGAGTGAATTGCCAAAAGTCAGATTTTTGCTGAAATTGTGACCCCGGGGTTTAGGGATTTTTTCAAAAAAATATTTTCTGCCGGTTAAGTTTTTGAGGGCTGATTTCTTGTCCTGTGATAAAAAGCCTTCTGTTTCGAGTGCCAAACCTTTCAGGAGAGCATTTTCAAGCTTTTGGCACCATTTTTGAGTGAATTGCCAAAAGTCAGATTTTTGCTGAAATTGTGACCCCGGGGCTTAGGGATTTTTTCAAAAAAATATTTTCTGCCGGTTAAGTTTTTGAGGGCTGATTTCTTGACGTGTGATAAAAAGACTTCCGTTTCCATCGCCAAAGCTTTCAGGGGAGCATTTTCACGCTTTTGGCACCATTTTTGAGTGAATTGCCAAAAGTCAGATTTTTGCTGAAATTGTGACCCCGGGGCTTAGGGATTTTTTCAAAAAAATATTTTCTGCCGGTTAAGTTTTTGAGGGCTGATTTCTTGTCCTGTGATAAAAAGCCTTCTGTTTCGACTGCCAAACCTTTCAGGAGAGCATTTTCAAGCTTTTGGCACCATTTTTGAGTGAATTGCCAAAAGTCAGATTTTTGCTGAAATTGTGACCCCGGGGCTTAGGGATTTTTTCAAAAAAATATTTTCTGCCGGTAAAGTTTTTGAGGGCTGATTTCTTGTCCTGTGATAAAAAGCCTTCTGTTTCGAGTGCCAAACTTTTCAGGAGAGCATTTTCAGGGTTTTGGCACCATTTTTGAGTGAATTGCCAAAAGTCAGATTTTTGCTGAAATTGTGACCCCGGGGCTTAGGGTTTTTTTCAAAAAAATATTTTCTGCTGGTTAAGTTTTTGAGGGCTGATTTCTTGACCTGTGATCAAAAGCCTTCCATTTCCATCGCCAAAGCTTTCAGGGGAGCATTTTCACGCTTTTGGCACCATTTTTGAGTGAATTGCCAAAAGTCAGATTATTGCTGAAATTGTGACCCCGGGGCTTAGGGATTTTTTCAAAAAAATATTTTCTGCCGGTTAAGTTTTTGAGGGCTGATTTCTTGTCCTGTGATAAAAAGCCTTCTGTTTCGAGTGCCAAACCTTTCAGGAGAGCATTTTCAAGCTTTTGGCACCATTTTTGAGTGAATTGCCAAAAGTCAGATTTTTGCTGAAATTGTTCAAAAAAATATTTTCTGCCGGTTAGGTTTTTGAGGGCTGATTTCTTGTCCTGTGATAAAAAGCCTTCTGTTTCGAGTGCCAAACCTTTCAGGAGAGCATTTTCAAGCTTTTGGCACCATTTTTGAGTGAATTGCCAAAAGTCAGATTTTTGCCGAAATTGTGACCCCGGGGCTTAGGGATTTTTTCAAAAAAATATTTTCTGCCGGTTAAGTTTTTGAGGGCTGATTTCTTGTCCTGTGATAAAAAGCCTTCTGTTTCGAGTGCCAAACCTTTCAGGAGAGCATTTTCAGGCTTTTGGCACCATTTTTGAGTGAATTGCCAAAAGTCAGATTTTTGCTGAAATTGTGGCTTAGGGATTTTTTCAAAAAAATATTTTCTGCTGGTTAAGTTTTTGAGGGCTGATTTCTTGACCTGTGATCAAAAGCCTTCCATTTCCATCGCCAAAGCTTTCAGGGGAGCATTTTCACGCTTTTGGCACCATTTTTGAGTGAATTGCCAAAAGTCAGATTTTTGCTGAAAATGTGACCCCGGGGCTTAGGGATTTTTTCAAAAAAATATTTTCTGCCGGTTAAGTTTTTGAGGGCTGATTTCTTGTCCTGTGATAAAAAGCCTTCTGTTTCGAGTGCCAAACCTTTCAGGAGAGCATTTTAAGGCTTTTGGCACCATTTTTGAGTGAATTGCCAAAAGTCAGATTTTTGCTGAAATTGTGACCCCGGGGCTTAGGGATTTTTTCAAAAAAATATTTTCTGCTGGTTAAGTTTTTGAGGGCTGATTTCTTGTCCGGTGATAAAAAGACTTCCGTTTCCATCGCCAAAGCTTTCAGGGGAGCATTTTCACGCTTTTGGCACCATTTTTGAGTGAATTGCCAAAAGTCAGATTTTTGCTGAAATTGTGACCCCGGGGTTTAGGGATTTTTTCAAAAAAATATTTTCTGCCGGTTAAGTTTTTGAGGGCTGATTTCTTGTCCTGTGATAAAAAGCCTTCTGTTTCGAGTGCCAAACCTTTCAGGAGAGCATTTTCAAGCTTTTGGCACCATTTTTGAGTGAATTGCCAAAAGTCAGATTTTTGCTGAAATTGTGACCCCGGGGCTTAGGGATTTTTTCAAAAAAATATTTTCTGCCGGTTAAGTTTTTGAGGGCTGATTTCTTGACGTGTGATAAAAAGACTTCCGTTTCCATCGCCAAAGCTTTCAGGGGAGCATTTTCACGCTTTTGGCACCATTTTTGAGTGAATTGCCAAAAGTCAGATTTTTGCTGAAATTGTGACCCCGGGGCTTAGGGATTTTTTCAAAAAAATATTTTCTGCCGGTTAAGTTTTTGAGGGCTGATTTCTTGTCCTGTGATAAAAAGCCTTCTGTTTCGACTGCCAAACCTTTCAGGAGAGCATTTTCAAGCTTTTGGCACCATTTTTGAGTGAATTGCCAAAAGTCAGATTTTTGCTGAAATTGTGACCCCGGGGCTTAGGGATTTTTTCAAAAAAATATTTTCTGCCGGTAAAGTTTTTGAGGGCTGATTTCTTGTCCTGTGATAAAAAGCCTTCTGTTTCGAGTGCCAAACTTTTCAGGAGAGCATTTTCAGGGTTTTGGCACCATTTTTGAGTGAATTGCCAAAAGTCAGATTTTTGCTGAAATTGTGACCCCGGGGCTTAGGGATTTTTTCAAAAAAATATTTTCTGCTGGTTAAGTTTTTGAGGGCTGATTTCTTGTCCGGTGATAAAAAGACTTCCGTTTCCATCGCCAAAGCTTTCAGGGGAGCATTTTCACGCTTTTGGCACCATTTTTGAGTGAATTGCCAAAAGTCAGATTTTTGCTGAAATTGTGACCCCGGGGTTTAGGGATTTTTTCAAAAAAATATTTTCTGCCGGTTAAGTTTTTGAGGGCTGATTTCTTGTCCTGTGATAAAAAGCCTTCTGTTTCGAGTGCCAAACCTTTCAGGAGAGCATTTTCAAGCTTTTGGCACCATTTTTGAGTGAATTGCCAAAAGTCAGATTTTTGCTGAAATTGTTCAAAAAAATATTTTCTGCCGGTTAGGTTTTTGAGGGCTGATTTCTTGTCCTGTGATAAAAAGCCTTCTGTTTCGAGTGCCAAACCTTTCAGGAGAGCATTTTCAAGCTTTTGGCACCATTTTTGAGTGAATTGCCAAAAGTCAGATTTTTGCCGAAATTGTGACCCCGGGGCTTAGGGATTTTTTCAAAAAAATATTTTCTGCCGGTTAAGTTTTTGAGGGCTGATTTCTTGTCCTGTGATAAAAAGCCTTCTGTTTCGAGTGCCAAACCTTTCAGGAGAGCATTTTCAGGCTTTTGGCACCATTTTTGAGTGAATTGCCAAAAGTCAGATTTTTGCTGAAATTGTGGCTTAGGGATTTTTTCAAAAAAATATTTTCTGCTGGTTAAGTTTTTGAGGGCTGATTTCTTGACCTGTGATCAAAAGCCTTCCATTTCCATCGCCAAAGCTTTCAGGGGAGCATTTTCACGCTTTTGGCACCATTTTTGAGTGAATTGCCAAAAGTCAGATTTTTGCTGAAAATGTGACCCCGGGGCTTAGGGATTTTTTCAAAAAAATATTTTCTGCCGGTTAAGTTTTTGAGGGCTGATTTCTTGTCCTGTGATAAAAAGCCTTCTGTTTCGAGTGCCAAACCTTTCAGGAGAGCATTTTAAGGCTTTTGGCACCATTTTTGAGTGAATTGCCAAAAGTCAGATTTTTGCTGAAATTGTGACCCCGGGGCTTAGGGATTTTTTCAAAAAAATATTTTCTGCTGGTTAAGTTTTTGAGGGCTGATTTCTTGTCCGGTGATAAAAAGACTTCCGTTTCCATCGCCAAAGCTTTCAGGGGAGCATTTTCACGCTTTTGGCACCATTTTTGAGTGAATTGCCAAAAGTCAGATTTTTGCTGAAATTGTGACCCCGGGGTTTAGGGATTTTTTCAAAAAAATATTTTCTGCCGGTTAAGTTTTTGAGGGCTGATTTCTTGTCCTGTGATAAAAAGCCTTCTGTTTCGAGTGCCAAACCTTTCAGGAGAGCATTTTCAAGCTTTTGGCACCATTTTTGAGTGAATTGCCAAAAGTCAGATTTTTGCTGAAATTGTGACCCCGGGGCTTAGGGATTTTTTCAAAAAAATATTTTCTGCCGGTTAAGTTTTTGAGGGCTGATTTCTTGACGTGTGATAAAAAGACTTCCGTTTCCATCGCCAAAGCTTTCAGGGGAGCATTTTCACGCTTTTGGCACCATTTTTGAGTGAATTGCCAAAAGTCAGATTTTTGCTGAAATTGTGACCCCGGGGCTTAGGGATTTTTTCAAAAAAATATTTTCTGCCGGTTAAGTTTTTGAGGGCTGATTTCTTGTCCTGTGATAAAAAGCCTTCTGTTTCGACTGCCAAACCTTTCAGGAGAGCATTTTCAAGCTTTTGGCACCATTTTTGAGTGAATTGCCAAAAGTCAGATTTTTGCTGAAATTGTGACCCCGGGGCTTAGGGATTTTTTCAAAAAAATATTTTCTGCCGGTAAAGTTTTTGAGGGCTGATTTCTTGTCCTGTGATAAAAAGCCTTCTGTTTCGAGTGCCAAACTTTTCAGGAGAGCATTTTCAGGGTTTTGGCACCATTTTTGAGTGAATTGCCAAAAGTCAGATTTTTGCTGAAATTGTGACCCCGGGGCTTAGGGATTTTTTCAAAAAAATATTTTCTGCTGGTTAAGTTTTTGAGGGCTGATTTCTTGACCTGTGATCAAAAGCCTTCCATTTCCATCGCCAAAGCTTTCAGGGGAGCATTTTCACGCTTTTGGCACCATTTTTGAGTGAATTGCCAAAAGTCAGATTTTTGCTGAAAATGTGACCCCGGGGCTTAGGGATTTTTTCAAAAAAATATTTTCTGCCGGTTAAGTTTTTGAGGGCTGATTTCTTGTCCTGTGATAAAAAGCCTTCTGTTTCGAGTGCCAAACCTTTCAGGAGAGCATTTTCAAGCTTTTGGCACCATTTTTGAGTGAATTGCCAAAAGTCAGATTTTTGCTGAAATTGTGACCCCGGGGCTTAGGGATTTTTTCAAAAAAATATTTTCTGCCGGTTAAGTTTTTGAGGGCTGATTTCTTGTCCTGTGATAAAAAGACTTCCGTTTCCATCGCCAAAGCTTTCAGGGGAGCATTTTCACGCTTTTGGCACCATTTTTGAGTGAATTGCCAAAAGTCAGATTTTTGCTGAAATTGTGACCCCGGGGCTTAGGGATTTTTTCAAAAAAATATTTTCTGCCGGTTAAGTTTTTGAGGGCTGATTTCTTGTCCTGTGATAAAAAGCCTTCTGTTTCGAGTGCCAAACCTTTCAGGAGAGCATTTTCAAGCTTTTGGCACCATTTTTGAGTGAATTGCCAAAAGTCAGATTTTTGCTGAAATTGTGACCCCGGGGCTTAGGGATTTTTTCAAAAAAATATTTTCTGCCGGTTAAGTTTTTGAGGGCTGATTTCTTGTCCTGTGATAAAAAGCCTTCTGTTTCGAGTGCCAAACCTTTCAGGAGAGCATTTTCAAGCTTTTGGCACCATTTTTGAGTGAATTGCCAAAAGTCAGATTTTTGCTGAAATTGTGACCCCGGGGCTTAGGGATTTTTTCAAAAAAATATTTTCTGCCGGTTAAGTTTTTGAGGGCTGATTTCTTGTCCTGTGATAAAAAGCCTTCTGTTTCGAGTGCCAAACCTTTCAGGAGAGCATTTTCAGGGTTTTGGCACCATTTTTGAGTGAATTGCCAAAAGTCAGATTTTTGCTGAAATTGTGACCCCGGGGCTTAGGGATTTTTTCAAAAAAATATTTTCTGCCGGTTAAGTTTTTGAGGGCTGATTTCTTGTCCTGTGATAAAAAGCCTTCTGTTTCGAGTGCCAAACCTTTCAGGAGAGCATTTTCAGGCTTTTGGCACCATTTTTGAGTGAATTGCCAAAAGTCAGATTTTTGCTGAAATTGTGACCCCGGGGCTTAGGGATTTTTTCAAAAAAATATTTTCTGCCGGTAAAGTTTTTGAGGGCTGATTTCTTGTCCTGTGATAAAAAGCCTTCTGTTTCGAGTGCCAAACTTTTCAGGAGAGCATTTTCAGGGTTTTGGCACCATTTTTGAGTGAATTGCCAAAAGTCAGATTTTTGCTGAAAATGTGACCCCGGGGCTTAGGGATTTTTTCAAAAAAATATTTTCTGCCGGTTAAGTTTTTGAGGGCTGATTTCTTGTCCTGTGGTAAAAAGACTTCTGTTTCGAGTGCCAAACCTTTCAGGAGAGCATTTTCAGGGTTTTGGCACCATTTTTGAGTGAATTGCCAAAAGTCAGATTTTTGCTGAAATTGTGACCCCGGGGCTTAGGGATTTTTTCAAAAAAATATTTTCTGCTGGTTAAGTTTTTGAGGTCTGATTTCTTGACCTGTGATAAAAAGACTTCTGTTTCGAGTGCCAAACCTTTCAGGAGAGCATTTTCAAGCTTTTGGCACCATTTTTGAGTGAATTGCCAAAAGTCAGATTTTTGCTGAAATTGTTCAAAAAAATATTTTCTGCCGGTTAGGTTTTTGAGGGCTGATTTCTTGTCCTGTGATAAAAAGCCTTCTGTTTCGAGTGCCAAACCTTTCAGGAGAGCATTTTCAAGCTTTTGGCACCATTTTTGAGTGAATTGCCAAAAGTCAGATTTTTGCCGAAATTGTGACCCCGGGGCTTAGGGATTTTTTCAAAAAAATATTTTCTGCCGGTTAAGTTTTTGAGGGCTGATTTCTTGTCCTGTGATAAAAAGCCTTCTGTTTCGAGTGCCAAACCTTTCAGGAGAGCATTTTCAGGCTTTTGGCACCATTTTTGAGTGAATTGCCAAAAGTCAGATTTTTGCTGAAATTGTGGCTTAGGGATTTTTTCAAAAAAATATTTTCTGCCGGTTAAGTTTTTGAGGGCTGATTTCTTGTCCTGTGATAAAAAGCCTTCTGTTTCGACTGCCAAACCTTTCAGGAGAGCATTTTCAAGCTTTTGGCACCATTTTTGAGTGAATTGCCAAAAGTCAGATTTTTGCTGAAATTGTGACCCCGGGGCTTAGGGATTTTTTCAAAAAAATATTTTCTGCCGGTAAAGTTTTTGAGGGCTGATTTCTTGTCCTGTGATAAAAAGCCTTCTGTTTCGAGTGCCAAACTTTTCAGGAGAGCATTTTCAGGGTTTTGGCACCATTTTTGAGTGAATTGCCAAAAGTCAGATTTTTGCTGAAATTGTGACCCCGGGGCTTAGGGATTTTTTCAAAAAAATATTTTCTGCTGGTTAAGTTTTTGAGGGCTGATTTCTTGTCCGGTGATAAAAAGACTTCCGTTTCCATCGCCAAAGCTTTCAGGGGAGCATTTTCACGCTTTTGGCACCATTTTTGAGTGAATTGCCAAAAGTCAGATTTTTGCTGAAATTGTGACCCCGGGGTTTAGGGATTTTTTCAAAAAAATATTTTCTGCCGGTTAAGTTTTTGAGGGCTGATTTCTTGTCCTGTGATAAAAAGCCTTCTGTTTCGAGTGCCAAACCTTTCAGGAGAGCATTTTCAAGCTTTTGGCACCATTTTTGAGTGAATTGCCAAAAGTCAGATTTTTGCTGAAATTGTTCAAAAAAATATTTTCTGCCGGTTAGGTTTTTGAGGGCTGATTTCTTGTCCTGTGATAAAAAGCCTTCTGTTTCGAGTGCCAAACCTTTCAGGAGAGCATTTTCAAGCTTTTGGCACCATTTTTGAGTGAATTGCCAAAAGTCAGATTTTTGCCGAAATTGTGACCCCGGGGCTTAGGGATTTTTTCAAAAAAATATTTTCTGCCGGTTAAGTTTTTGAGGGCTGATTTCTTGTCCTGTGATAAAAAGCCTTCTGTTTCGAGTGCCAAACCTTTCAGGAGAGCATTTTCAGGCTTTTGGCACCATTTTTGAGTGAATTGCCAAAAGTCAGATTTTTGCTGAAATTGTGGCTTAGGGATTTTTTCAAAAAAATATTTTCTGCTGGTTAAGTTTTTGAGGGCTGATTTCTTGACCTGTGATCAAAAGCCTTCCATTTCCATCGCCAAAGCTTTCAGGGGAGCATTTTCACGCTTTTGGCACCATTTTTGAGTGAATTGCCAAAAGTCAGATTTTTGCTGAAAATGTGACCCCGGGGCTTAGGGATTTTTTCAAAAAAATATTTTCTGCCGGTTAAGTTTTTGAGGGCTGATTTCTTGTCCTGTGATAAAAAGCCTTCTGTTTCGAGTGCCAAACCTTTCAGGAGAGCATTTTAAGGCTTTTGGCACCATTTTTGAGTGAATTGCCAAAAGTCAGATTTTTGCTGAAATTGTGACCCCGGGGTTTAGGGATTTTTTCAAAAAAATATTTTCTGCCGGTTAAGTTTTTGAGGGCTGATTTCTTGTCCTGTGATAAAAAGCCTTCTGTTTCGAGTGCCAAACCTTTCAGGAGAGCATTTTCAAGCTTTTGGCACCATTTTTGAGTGAATTGCCAAAAGTCAGATTTTTGCTGAAATTGTGACCCCGGGGCTTAGGGATTTTTTCAAAAAAATATTTTCTGCCGGTTAAGTTTTTGAGGGCTGATTTCTTGACGTGTGATAAAAAGACTTCCGTTTCCATCGCCAAAGCTTTCAGGGGAGCATTTTCACGCTTTTGGCACCATTTTTGAGTGAATTGCCAAAAGTCAGATTTTTGCTGAAATTGTGACCCCGGGGCTTAGGGATTTTTTCAAAAAAATATTTTCTGCCGGTTAAGTTTTTGAGGGCTGATTTCTTGTCCTGTGATAAAAAGCCTTCTGTTTCGACTGCCAAACCTTTCAGGAGAGCATTTTCAAGCTTTTGGCACCATTTTTGAGTGAATTGCCAAAAGTCAGATTTTTGCTGAAATTGTGACCCCGGGGCTTAGGGATTTTTTCAAAAAAATATTTTCTGCCGGTAAAGTTTTTGAGGGCTGATTTCTTGTCCTGTGATAAAAAGCCTTCTGTTTCGAGTGCCAAACTTTTCAGGAGAGCATTTTCAGGGTTTTGGCACCATTTTTGAGTGAATTGCCAAAAGTCAGATTTTTGCTGAAATTGTGACCCCGGGGCTTAGGGATTTTTTCAAAAAAATATTTTCTGCTGGTTAAGTTTTTGAGGGCTGATTTCTTGACCTGTGATCAAAAGCCTTCCATTTCCATCGCCAAAGCTTTCAGGGGAGCATTTTCACGCTTTTGGCACCATTTTTGAGTGAATTGCCAAAAGTCAGATTTTTGCTGAAAATGTGACCCCGGGGCTTAGGGATTTTTTCAAAAAAATATTTTCTGCCGGTTAAGTTTTTGAGGGCTGATTTCTTGTCCTGTGATAAAAAGCCTTCTGTTTCGAGTGCCAAACCTTTCAGGAGAGCATTTTCAAGCTTTTGGCACCATTTTTGAGTGAATTGCCAAAAGTCAGATTTTTGCTGAAATTGTGACCCCGGGGCTTAGGGATTTTTTCAAAAAAATATTTTCTGCCGGTTAAGTTTTTGAGGGCTGATTTCTTGTCCTGTGATAAAAAGACTTCCGTTTCCATCGCCAAAGCTTTCAGGGGAGCATTTTCACGCTTTTGGCACCATTTTTGAGTGAATTGCCAAAAGTCAGATTTTTGCTGAAATTGTGACCCCGGGGCTTAGGGATTTTTTCAAAAAAATATTTTCTGCCGGTTAAGTTTTTGAGGGCTGATTTCTTGTCCTGTGATAAAAAGCCTTCTGTTTCGAGTGCCAAACCTTTCAGGAGAGCATTTTCAAGCTTTTGGCACCATTTTTGAGTGAATTGCCAAAAGTCAGATTTTTGCCGAAATTGTGACCCCGGGGCTTAGGGATTTTTTCAAAAAAATATTTTCTGCCGGTTAAGTTTTTGAGGGCTGATTTCTTGTCCTGTGATAAAAAGCCTTCTGTTTCGAGTGCCAAACCTTTCAGGAGAGCATTTTCAGGCTTTTGGCACCATTTTTGAGTGAATTGCCAAAAGTCAGATTTTTGCTGAAATTGTGGCTTAGGGATTTTTTCAAAAAAATATTTTCTGCTGGTTAAGTTTTTGAGGGCTGATTTCTTGACCTGTGATCAAAAGCCTTCCATTTCCATCGCCAAAGCTTTCAGGGGAGCATTTTCACGCTTTTGGCACCATTTTTGAGTGAATTGCCAAAAGTCAGATTTTTGCTGAAAATGTGACCCCGGGGCTTAGGGATTTTTTCAAAAAAATATTTTCTGCCGGTTAAGTTTTTGAGGGCTGATTTCTTGTCCTGTGATAAAAAGCCTTCTGTTTCGAGTGCCAAACCTTTCAGGAGAGCATTTTAAGGCTTTTGGCACCATTTTTGAGTGAATTGCCAAAAGTCAGATTTTTGCTGAAATTGTGACCCCGGGGCTTAGGGATTTTTTCAAAAAAATATTTTCTGCTGGTTAAGTTTTTGAGGGCTGATTTCTTGTCCGGTGATAAAAAGACTTCCGTTTCCATCGCCAAAGCTTTCAGGGGAGCATTTTCACGCTTTTGGCACCATTTTTGAGTGAATTGCCAAAAGTCAGATTTTTGCTGAAATTGTGACCCCGGGGTTTAGGGATTTTTTCAAAAAAATATTTTCTGCCGGTTAAGTTTTTGAGGGCTGATTTCTTGTCCTGTGATAAAAAGCCTTCTGTTTCGAGTGCCAAACCTTTCAGGAGAGCATTTTCAAGCTTTTGGCACCATTTTTGAGTGAATTGCCAAAAGTCAGATTTTTGCTGAAATTGTGACCCCGGGGCTTAGGGATTTTTTCAAAAAAATATTTTCTGCCGGTTAAGTTTTTGAGGGCTGATTTCTTGACGTGTGATAAAAAGACTTCCGTTTCCATCGCCAAAGCTTTCAGGGGAGCATTTTCACGCTTTTGGCACCATTTTTGAGTGAATTGCCAAAAGTCAGATTTTTGCTGAAATTGTGACCCCGGGGCTTAGGGATTTTTTCAAAAAAATATTTTCTGCCGGTTAAGTTTTTGAGGGCTGATTTCTTGTCCTGTGATAAAAAGCCTTCTGTTTCGACTGCCAAACCTTTCAGGAGAGCATTTTCAAGCTTTTGGCACCATTTTTGAGTGAATTGCCAAAAGTCAGATTTTTGCTGAAATTGTGACCCCGGGGCTTAGGGATTTTTTCAAAAAAATATTTTCTGCCGGTAAAGTTTTTGAGGGCTGATTTCTTGTCCTGTGATAAAAAGCCTTCTGTTTCGAGTGCCAAACTTTTCAGGAGAGCATTTTCAGGGTTTTGGCACCATTTTTGAGTGAATTGCCAAAAGTCAGATTTTTGCTGAAATTGTGACCCCGGGGCTTAGGGATTTTTTCAAAAAAATATTTTCTGCTGGTTAAGTTTTTGAGGGCTGATTTCTTGACCTGTGATCAAAAGCCTTCCATTTCCATCGCCAAAGCTTTCAGGGGAGCATTTTCACGCTTTTGGCACCATTTTTGAGTGAATTGCCAAAAGTCAGATTTTTGCTGAAAATGTGACCCCGGGGCTTAGGGATTTTTTCAAAAAAATATTTTCTGCCGGTTAAGTTTTTGAGGGCTGATTTCTTGTCCTGTGATAAAAAGCCTTCTGTTTCGAGTGCCAAACCTTTCAGGAGAGCATTTTCAAGCTTTTGGCACCATTTTTGAGTGAATTGCCAAAAGTCAGATTTTTGCTGAAATTGTGACCCCGGGGCTTAGGGATTTTTTCAAAAAAATATTTTCTGCCGGTTAAGTTTTTGAGGGCTGATTTCTTGTCCTGTGATAAAAAGACTTCCGTTTCCATCGCCAAAGCTTTCAGGGGAGCATTTTCACGCTTTTGGCACCATTTTTGAGTGAATTGCCAAAAGTCAGATTTTTGCTGAAATTGTGACCCCGGGGCTTAGGGATTTTTTCAAAAAAATATTTTCTGCCGGTTAAGTTTTTGAGGGCTGATTTCTTGTCCTGTGATAAAAAGCCTTCTGTTTCGAGTGCCAAACCTTTCAGGAGAGCATTTTCAAGCTTTTGGCACCATTTTTGAGTGAATTGCCAAAAGTCAGATTTTTGCTGAAATTGTGACCCCGGGGCTTAGGGATTTTTTCAAAAAAATATTTTCTGCCGGTTAAGTTTTTGAGGGCTGATTTCTTCTCCTGTGATAAAAAGCCTTCTGTTTCGAGTGCCAAACCTTTCAGGAGAGCATTTTCAGGCTTTTGGCACCATTTTTGAGTGAATTGCCAAAAGTCAGATTTTTGCTGAAATTGTGACCCCGGGGCTTAGGGTTTTTTTCAAAAAAATATTTTCTGCTGGTTAAGTTTTTGAGGGCTGATTTCTTGACCTGTGATCAAAAGCCTTCCATTTCCATCGCCAAAGCTTTCAGGGGAGCATTTTCACGCTTTTGGCACCATTTTTGAGTGAATTGCCAAAAGTCAGATTATTGCTGAAATTGTGACCCCGGGGCTTAGGGATTTTTTCAAAAAAATATTTTGTGTCGGATAAGTTTTTGAGGGCTGATTTCTTGACGTGTGATAAAAAGACTTCCGTTTCCATCGCCAAAGCTTTCAGGGGAGCATTTTCACGCTTTTGGCACCATTTTTGAGTGAATTGCCAAAAGTCAGATTTTTGCTGAAATTGTGACCCCGGGGCTTAGGGATTTTTTCAAAAAAATATTTTCTGCCGGTTAAGTTTTTGAGGGCTGATTTCTTGTCCTGTGATAAAAAGCCTTCTGTTTCGAGTGCCAAACCTTTCAGGAGAGCATTTTCAAGCTTTTGGCACCATTTTTGAGTGAATTGCCAAAAGTCAGATTTTTGCTGAAATTGTGACCCCGGGGCTTAGGGATTTTTTCAAAAAAATATTTTCTGCCGGTTAAGTTTTTGAGGGCTGATTTCTTGTCCTGTGATAAAAAGCCTTCTGTTTCGAGTGCCAAACCTTTCAGGAGAGCATTTTCAGGCTTTTGGCACCATTTTTGAGTGAATTGCCAAAAGTCAGATTTTTGCTGAAATTGTGACCCCGGGGCTTAGGGTTTTTTTCAAAAAAATATTTTCTGCTGGTTAAGTTTTTGAGGGCTGATTTCTTGACCTGTGATCAAAAGCCTTCCATTTCCATCGCCAAAGCTTTCAGGGGAGCATTTTCACGCTTTTGGCACCATTTTTGAGTGAATAGCCAAAAGTCAGATTATTGCTGAAATTGTGACCCCGGGGCTTAGGGATTTTTTCAAAAAAATATTTTCTGCCGGTTAAGTTTTTGAGGGCTGATTTCTTGTCCTGTGATAAAAAGCCTTCTGTTTCGAGTGCCAAACCTTTCAGGAGAGCATTTTCAAGCTTTTGGCACCATTTTTGAGTGAATTGCCAAAAGTCAGATTTTTGCTGAAATTGTTCAAAAAAATATTTTCTGCCGGTTAAGTTTTTGAGGGCTGATTTCTTGTCCTGTGATAAAAAGCCTTCTGTTTCGAGTGCCAAACCTTTCAGGAGAGCATTTTCAAGCTTTTGGCACCATTTTTGAGTGAATTGCCAAAAGTCAGATTTTTGCCGAAATTGTGACCCCGGGGCTTAGGGATTTTTTCAAAAAAATATTTTCTGCCGGTTAAGTTTTTGAGGGCTGATTTCTTGTCCTGTGATAAAAAGCCTTCTGTTTCGAGTGCCAAACCTGTCAGGAGAGCATTTTCAGGCTTTTGGCACCATTTTTGAGTGAATTGCCAAAAGTCAGATTTTTGCTGAAATTGTGACCCCGGGGCTTAGGGATTTTTTCAAAAAAATATTTTCTGCTGGTTAAGTTTTTGAGGGCTGATTTCTTGACCTGTGATCAAAAGCCTTCCATTTCCATCGCCAAAGCTTTCAGGGGAGCATTTTCACGCTTTTGGCACCATTTTTGAGTGAATTGCCAAAAGTCAGATTTTTGCTGAAAATGTGACCCCGGGGCTTAGGGATTTTTTCAAAAAAATATTTTCTGCCGGTTAAGTTTTTGAGGGCTGATTTCTTGTCCTGTGATAAAAAGCCTTCTGTTTCGAGTGCCAAACCTTTCAGGAGAGCATTTTAAGGCTTTTGGCACCATTTTTGAGTGAATTGCCAAAAGTCAGATTTTTGCTGAAATTGTTACCCCGGGGCTTAGGGATTTTTTCAAAAAAATATTTTCTGCTGGTTAAGTTTTTGAGGGCTGATTTCTTGTCCGGTGATAAAAAGACTTCCGTTTCCATCGCCAAAGCTTTCAGGGGAGCATTTTCACGCTTTTGGCACCATTTTTGAGTGAATTGCCAAAAGTCAGATTTTTGCTGAAATTGTGACCCCGGGGTTTAGGGATTTTTTCAAAAAAATATTTTCTGCCGGTTAAGTTTTTGAGGGCTGATTTCTTGTCCTGTGATAAAAAGCCTTCTGTTTCGAGTGCCAAACCTTTCAGGAGAGCATTTTCAAGCTTTTGGCACCATTTTTGAGTGAATTGCCAAAAGTCAGATTTTTGCTGAAATTGTGACCCCGGGGCTTAGGGATTTTTTCAAAAAAATATTTTCTGCCGGTTAAGTTTTTGAGGGCTGATTTCTTGACGTGTGATAAAAAGACTTCCGTTTCCATCGCCAAAGCTTTCAGGGGAGCATTTTCACGCTTTTGGCACCATTTTTGAGTGAATTGCCAAAAGTCAGATTTTTGCTGAAATTGTGACCCCGGGGCTTAGGGATTTTTTCAAAAAAATATTTTCTGCCGGTTAAGTTTTTGAGGGCTGATTTCTTGTCCTGTGATAAAAAGCCTTCTGTTTCGACTGCCAAACCTTTCAGGAGAGCATTTTCAAGCTTTTGGCACCATTTTTGAGTGAATTGCCAAAAGTCAGATTTTTGCTGAAATTGTGACCCCGGGGCTTAGGGATTTTTTCAAAAAAATATTTTCTGCCGGTAAAGTTTTTGAGGGCTGATTTCTTGTCCTGTGATAAAAAGCCTTCTGTTTCGAGTGCCAAACTTTTCAGGAGAGCATTTTCAGGGTTTTGGCACCATTTTTGAGTGAATTGCCAAAAGTCAGATTTTTGCTGAAATTGTGACCCCGGGGCTTAGGGATTTTTTCAAAAAAATATTTTCTGCTGGTTAAGTTTTTGAGGGCTGATTTCTTGACCTGTGATCAAAAGCCTTCCATTTCCATCGCCAAAGCTTTCAGGGGAGCATTTTCACGCTTTTGGCACCATTTTTGAGTGAATTGCCAAAAGTCAGATTTTTGCTGAAAATGTGACCCCGGGGCTTAGGGATTTTTTCAAAAAAATATTTTCTGCCGGTTAAGTTTTTGAGGGCTGATTTCATGTCCTGTGATAAAAAGCCTTCTGTTTCGAGTGCCAAACCTTTCAGGAGAGCATTTTCAAGCTTTTGGCACCATTTTTGAGTGAATTGCCAAAAGTCAGATTTTTGCTGAAATTGTGACCCCGGGGCTTAGGGATTTTTTCAAAAAAATATTTTCTGCCGGTTAAGTTTTTGAGGGCTGATTTCTTGTCCTGTGATAAAAAGACTTCCGTTTCCATCGCCAAAGCTTTCAGGGGAGCATTTTCACGCTTTTGGCACCATTTTTGAGTGAATTGCCAAAAGTCAGATTTTTGCTGAAATTGTGACCCCGGGGCTTAGGGATTTTTTCAAAAAAATATTTTCTGCCGGTTAAGTTTTTGAGGGCTGATTTCTTGTCCTGTGATAAAAAGCCTTCTGTTTCGAGTGCCAAACCTTTCAGGAGAGCATTTTCAAGCTTTTGGCACCATTTTTGAGTGAATTGCCAAAAGTCAGATTTTTGCTGAAATTGTGACCCCGGGGCTTAGGGATTTTTTCAAAAAAATATTTTCTGCCGGTTAAGTTTTTGAGGGCTGATTTCTTCTCCTGTGATAAAAAGCCTTCTGTTTCGAGTGCCAAACCTTTCAGGAGAGCATTTTCAGGCTTTTGGCACCATTTTTGAGTGAATTGCCAAAAGTCAGATTTTTGCTGAAATTGTGACCCCGGGGCTTAGGGTTTTTTTCAAAAAAATATTTTCTGCTGGTTAAGTTTTTGAGGGCTGATTTCTTGACCTGTGATCAAAAGCCTTCCATTTCCATCGCCAAAGCTTTCAGGGGAGCATTTTCACGCTTTTGGCACCATTTTTGAGTGAATTGCCAAAAGTCAGATTATTGCTGAAATTGTGACCCCGGGGCTTAGGGATTTTTTCAAAAAAATATTTTGTGTCGGATAAGTTTTTGAGGGCTGATTTCTTGACGTGTGATAAAAAGACTTCCGTTTCCATCGCCAAAGCTTTCAGGGGAGCATTTTCACGCTTTTGGCACCATTTTTGAGTGAATTGCCAAAAGTCAGATTTTTGCTGAAATTGTGACCCCGGGGCTTAGGGATTTTTTCAAAAAAATATTTTCTGCCGGTTAAGTTTTTGAGGGCTGATTTCTTGTCCTGTGATAAAAAGCCTTCTGTTTCGAGTGCCAAACCTTTCAGGAGAGCATTTTCAAGCTTTTGGCACCATTTTTGAGTGAATTGCCAAAAGTCAGATTTTTGCTGAAATTGTGACCCCGGGGCTTAGGGATTTTTTCAAAAAAATATTTTCTGCCGGTTAAGTTTTTGAGGGCTGATTTCTTGTCCTGTGATAAAAAGCCTTCTGTTTCGAGTGCCAAACCTTTCAGGAGAGCATTTTCAGGCTTTTGGCACCATTTTTGAGTGAATTGCCAAAAGTCAGATTTTTGCTGAAATTGTGACCCCGGGGCTTAGGGTTTTTTTCAAAAAAATATTTTCTGCTGGTTAAGTTTTTGAGGGCTGATTTCTTGACCTGTGATCAAAAGCCTTCCATTTCCATCGCCAAAGCTTTCAGGGGAGCATTTTCACGCTTTTGGCACCATTTTTGAGTGAATTGCCAAAAGTCAGATTATTGCTGAAATTGTGACCCCGGGCCTTAGGGATTTTTTCAAAAAAATATTTTCTGCCGGTTAAGTTTTTGAGGGCTGATTTCTTGTCCTGTGATAAAAAGCCTTCTGTTTCGAGTGCCAAACCTTTCAGGAGAGCATTTTCAAGCTTTTGGCACCATTTTTGAGTGAATTGCCAAAAGTCAGATTTTTGCTGAAATTGTTCAAAAAAATATTTTCTGCCGGTTAAGTTTTTGAGGGCTGATTTCTTGTCCTGTGATAAAAAGCCTTCTGTTTCGAGTGCCAAACCTTTCAGGAGAGCATTTTCAAGCTTTTGGCACCATTTTTGAGTGAATTGCCAAAAGTCAGATTTTTGCCGAAATTGTGACCCCGGGGCTTAGGGATTTTTTCAAAAAAATATTTTCTGCCGGTTAAGTTTTTGAGGGCTGATTTCTTGTCCTGTGATAAAAAGCCTTCTGTTTCGAGTGCCAAACCTTTCAGGAGAGCATTTTCAGGCTTTTGGCACCATTTTTGAGTGAATTGCCAAAAGTCAGATTTTTGCTGAAATTGTGACCCCGGGGCTTAGGGATTTTTTCAAAAAAATATTTTCTGCCGGTTAAGTTTTTGAGGGCTGATTTCTTGTCCTGTGATAAAAAGCCTTCTGTTTCGAGTGCCAAACCTTTCAGGAGAGCATTTTCAGGCTTTTGGCACCATTTTTGAGTGAATTGCCAAAAGTCAGATTTTTGCTGAAATTGTTCAAAAAAATATTTTCTGCCGGTTAAGTTTTTGAGGGCTGATTTCTTGTCCTGTGATAAAAAGACTTCTGTTTCCATCGCCAAAGCTTTAGAGGGAGCATTTTCAAGCTTTTGGCACCATTTCTGAGTGAATTGCCAAAAGTCAGATTTTTGCTGAAATTGTGACCCCGGGGCTTAGGGATTTTTTCAAAAAAATATTTTCTGCCGGTTAAGTTTTTGAGGGCTGATTTCTTGTCCTGTGATAAAAAGACTTCTGTTTCCATCGCCAAAGCTTTCAGGGGAGCATTTTCAAGCTTTTGGCACCATTTTTGAGTGAATTGCCAAAAGTCAGATTTTTGCTGAAATTGTGACCCCGGGGCTTAGGGATTTTTTCAAAAAAATATTTTCTGCCGGTTAAGTTTTTGAGGGCTGATTTCTTGTCCTGTGATAAAAAGACTTCTGTTTCCATCGCCAAAGCTTTCAGGGGAGCATTTCCACGCTTTTGGCACCATTTTTGAGTGAATTGCCAAAAGTCAGATTTTTGCTAAAAATGTGACCCCGGGGCTTAGGGATTTTTTCAAAAAAATATTTTCTGCCGTTTAAGTTTTTGAGGGCTGATTTCTTGTCCTGTGATAAAAAGCCTTCTGTTTCGAGTGCCAAACCTTTCAGGAGAGCATTTTCAGGCTTTTGGCACCATTTTTGAGTGAATTGCCAAAAGTCAGATTTTTGCTGAAATTGTTCAAAAAAATATTTTCTGCCGGTTAAGTTTTTGAGGGCTGATTTCTTGTCCTGTGATAAAGAGACTTCTGTTTCCATCGCCAAAGCTTTCAGGGGAGCATTTTCAAGCTTTTGGCACCATTTTTGAGTGAATTGCCAAAAGTCAGATTTTTGCTGAAATTGTGACCCCGGGGCTTAGGGTTTTTTTCAAAAAAATATTTTCTGCCGGTTAAGTTTTTGAGGGCTGATTTCTTGTCCTGTGATAAAAAGCCTTCTGTTTCGAGTGCCAAACCTTTCATGAGAGCATTTTCAAGCTTTTGGCACCATTTTTGAGTGAATTGCCAAAAGTCAGATTTTTGCTGAAATTGTGACCCCGGGGCTTAGGGATTTTTTCAAAAAAATATTTTCTGCCGGTTAAGTTTTTGAGGGCTGATTTCTTGTCCTGTGATAAAAAGCCTTCTGTTTCGAGTGCCAAACCTTTCAGGAGAGCATTTTCAGGCTTTTGGCACCATTTTTGAGTGAATTGCCAAAAGTCAGATTTTTGCTGAAATTGTGACCCCGGGGCTTAGGGATTTTTTCAAAAAAATATTTTCTGCTGGTTAAGTTTTTGAGGGCTGATTTCTTGACCTGTGATCAAAAGCCTTCCGTTTCCATCGCCAAAGCTTTCAGGGGAGCATTTCCACGCTTTTGGCACCATTTTTGAGTGAATTGCCAAAAGTCAGATTTTTGCTAAAAATGTGACCCCGGGGCTTAGGGATTTTTTCAAAAAAATATTTTCTGCCGTTTAAGTTTTTGAGGGCTGATTTCTTGTCCTGTGATAAAAAGCCTTCTGTTTCGAGTGCCAAACCTTTCAGGAGAGCATTTTCAGGCTTTTGGCACCATTTTTGAGTGAATTGCCAAATGTCAGATTTTTGCTGAAATTGTGACCCCGGGGCTTAGGGATTTTTTCAAAAAAATATTTTCTGCTGGCTAAGTTTTTGAGGGCTGATTTCTTGACCTGTGATAAAAAGACTTCCATTTCCATCGCCAAAGCTTTCAGGGGAGCATTTTCACGCTTTTGGCACCATTTTTGAGTGAATTGCCAAAAGTCAGATTTTTGCTGAAATTGTTCAAAAAAATATTTTCTGCCGGTTAAGTTTTTGAGGGCTGATTTCTTGTCCTGTGATAAGGAGACTTCTGTTTCCAACGCCAAAGCTTTCAGGGGAGCATTTTCAAGCTTTTGGCACCATTTTTGAGTGAATTGCCAAAAGTCAGATTTTTGCTGAAATTGTGACCCCGGGGCTTAGGGATTTTTTCAAAAAAATATTTTCTGCCGGTTAAGTTTTTGAGGGCTGATTTCTTGTCCTGTGATAAAAAGCCTTCTGTTTCGAGTGCCAAACCTTTCAGGAGAGCATTTTCAAGCTTTTGGCACCATTTTTGAGTGAATTGCCAAAAGTCAGATTTTTGCTGAAATTGTGACCCCGGGGCTTAGGGATTTTTTCAAAAAAATATTTTCTGCCGGTTAAGTTTTTGAGGGCTGATTTCTTGTCCTGTGATAAAAAGCCTTCTGTTTCGTGTCCCAAACCTTTCAGGAGAGCATTTTCAGGCTTTTGGCACCATTTTTGAGTGAATTGCCAAAAGTCAGATTTTTTTTTGAAATTGTTCAAAAAAATATTTTCTGCCGGTTAAGTTTTTGAGGGCTGTTTTCTTGTCCTGTGATAAAAAGACTTCTGTTTCCATCGCCAAAACATTCAGGGGAGCATTTTCAAGCTTTTGGCACCATTTTGAGTGAATTGCCAAAAGTCAGATTTTTGCTGAAATTGTGACCCCGGGGCTTAGGGATTTTTTCAAAAAAATATTTTCTGCCGGTTAAGTTTTTGAGGGCTGATTTCTTGTCCTGTGATAAAAAGACTTCTGTTTCCATCGCCAAAACATTCAGGGGAGCATTTTCAAGCTTTTGGCACCATTTTGAGTGAATTGCCAAAAGTCAGATTTTTGCTGAAATTGTGACCCCGGGGCTTAGGGATTTTTTCAAAAAAATATTTTCTGCCGGTTAAGTTTTTGAGGGCTGATTTCTTGTCCTGTGATAAAAAGACTTCTGTTTCCATCGCCAAAACATTCAGGGGAGCATTTTCAAGCTTTTGGCACCATTTTTGAGTGAATTGCCAAAAGTCAGATTTTTGCTGAAATTGTGACCCCGGGGCTTAGGGATTTTTTCAAAAAAATATTTTCTGCCGGTTAAGTTTTTGAGGGCTGATTTCTTGTCCTGTGATAAAAAGCCTTCTGTTTCGAGTGCCAAACCTTTCAAGAGAGCATTTTCAGGCTTTTGGCACCATTTTTGAGTGAATTGCCAAAAGTCAGATTTTTGCTGAAATTGTTCAAAAAAATATTTTCTGCCGGTTAAGTTTTGGAGGGCTGATTTCTTGTCCTGTGATAAAAAGACTTCTGTTTCCAGCGCCAAAGCTTTCAGGGGAGCATTTTCAAGCTTTTGGCACCATTTTTGAGTGAATTGCCAAAAGTCAGATTTTTGCTGAAATTGTGACCCCGGGGCTTACGGATTTTTTCAAAAAAATATTTTCTGCCGGTTAAGTTTTTGAGGGCTGATTTCTTGTCCTGTGATAAAAAGCCTTCTGTTTCTAGTGCCAAACCTTTCAGGAGAGCATTTTCAAGCTTTTGGCACCATTTTTGAGTGAATTGCCAAAAGTCAGATTTTTGCTGAAATTGTGACCCCGGGGCTTAGGGATTTTTTCAAAAAAATATTTTCTGCCGGTTAAGTTTTTGAGGGCTGATTTCTTGTCCTGTGATAAAAAGCCTTCTGTTTCGAGTGCCAAACCTTTCAGGAGAGCATTTTCAAGCTTTTGGCACCACTTTTGAGTGAATTGCCAAAAGTCAGATTTTTGCTGAAATTGTGACCCCGGGGCTTAGGGATTTTTTCAAAAAAATATTTTCTGCCGGTTAAGTTTTTGAGGGCTGATTTCTTGTCCTGTGATAAAAAGCCTTCTGTTTCGAGTGCCAAACCTTTCAGGAGAGCATTTTCAAGCTTTTGGCACCATTTTTGAGTGAATTGCCAAAAGTCAGATTTTTGCTGAAATTGTGACCCCGGGGCTTAGGGATTTTTTCAAAAAAATATTTTCTGCCGGTTAAGTTTTTGAGGGCTGATTTCTTGTCCTGTGATAAAAAGCCTTCTGTTTCGAGTGCCAAACCTTTCAGGGGAGCATTTTCAAGCTTTTGGCACCATTTTTGAGTGAATTGCCAAAAGTCAGATTTTTGCTGAAATTGTGACTCCGGGGCTTAGGGATTTTTTCAAAAAAATATTTTCTGCCGCTTAGGTTTTGAGGGCTGATTTATTTTCCTTTGATAAAAAGACTTCTGATTCCATCGCCAAAGCTTTCAGGGGAGCATTTTCAGGCTTTTGGCACCATTTTTGAGTGAATTGCCAAAAGTCAGATTTTTGCTGAAATTGTGACCCCGGGGCTTAGGGATTTTTTCAAAAAAATATTTTCTGCCGGTTAAGTTTTTGAGGGCTGATTTCTTGTCCTGTGATAAAAAGCCTTCTGTTTCCATCGCCAAAGCTTTCAGGGCAGCATTTTCAAGCTTTTGGCACCATTTTTGAGTGAATTGCCAAAAGTCAGATTTTTGCTGAAATTGTGACCCCGGGGCTTAGGGATTTTATGAAAAAAAATATTTTCTGCCAGTTAAGTTTTTGAGGGCTGATTTCTTGTCCTGTGATAAAAAGCCTTCTGTTTCGAGTGCCAAACCTTTCAGGAGAGCATTTTCAAGCTTTTGGCACCACTTTTGAGTGAATTGCCAAAAGTCAGATTTTTGCTGAAATTGTGACCCCGGGGCTTAGGGATTTTTTCAAAAAAATATTTTCTGCCGGTTAAGTTTTTGAGGGCTGATTTCTTGTCCTGTGATAAAAAGCCTTCTGTTTCGAGTGCCAAACCTTTCAGGAGAGCATTTTCAGGCTTTTGGCACCATTTTTGAGTGAATTGCCAAAAGTCAGATTTTTGCTGAAATTGTGACCCCGGGGCTTAGGGATTTTTTCAAAAAAATATTTTCTGCCGGTTAAGTTTTTGAGGGCTGATTTCTTGTCCTGTGATAAAAAGACTTCTGTTTCCATCGCCAAAGCTTTCAGGGGAGCATTTTCAAGCTTTTGGCACCATTTTTGAGTGAATTGCCAAAAGTCAGATTTTTGTTGAAATTGTGACCCCGGGGTTTAGGGATTTTTTCAAAAAAATATTTTCTGCCGGTTAAGTTTTTGAGGGCTGATTTCTTGTCCTGTGATAAAAAGACTTCTGTTTCCATCGCCAAAGCTTTCAGGGGAGCATTTTCAAGCTTTTGGCACCATTTTTGAGTGAATTGCCAAAAGTCAGATTTTTGCTGAAATTGTGACCCCGGGGCTTAGGGATTTTTTCAAAAAAATATTTTCTGCCGGTTAAGTTTTTGAGGGCTTATTTCTTGTCCTGTGATAAAAAGACTTCTGTTTCCATCGCCAAAGCTTTCAGGGGAGCATTTTCAAGCTTTTGGCACCATTTTTGAGTGAATTGCCAAAAGTCAGATTTTTGCTGAAATTGTGACCCCGGGGCTTAGGGATTTTATCAAAAAAATATTTTCTGCCGCTTAGGTTTTTGAGGGCTGATTTATTTTCCTTTGATAAAAAGACTTCTGTTTCCATCGCCAAAGCTTTCAGGGGACCATTTTCAGGCTTTTGGCACCATTTTTGAGTGAATTGCCAAAATTCAGATTTTTGCTGAAATTGTTACCCCGGGGCTTAGGGATTTTTTCAGAAAAATATTTTCTGCCGGTTAAGTTTTTGAGGGCTGATTTCTTGTCCTGTGATAAAAAGCCTTCTGTTTCGAGTTCCAAACCTTTCAGGAGAGCATTTTCAGGCTTTGGGCACCATTTTTGAGTGAATTGCCAAAAGTCAGATTTTTGCTGAAATTGTTCAAAAAAATATTTTCTGCCGGTTAAGTTTTTGAGGGCTGATTTCTTGTCCTGCGATAAAAAGCCTTCTGTTTCGAGTGCCAAACCTTTCAGGAGAGCATTTTCAAGCTTTTGGCACCATTTTTGAGTGAATTGCCAAAAGTCAGATTTTTGCTGAAATTGTGACCCCGGGGCTTAGGGATTTTTTCAAAAAAATATTTTCTGCCGGTGACGTTTTTGAGGGCTGATTTCTTGTCCTGTGATAAAAAGCCTTCTGTTTCGAGTGCCAAACCTTTCAGGAGAGCATTTTCAGGCTTTTGGCACCATTTTTGAGTGAATTGCCAAAAGTCAGATATTTGCTGAAATTGTGACCCCGGGGCTTAGGGATTTTTTCAAAAAAATATTTTCTGCCGGTTACGTTTTTGAGGGCTGATTTCTTGTCCCGTGATAAAAAGCCTTCTGTTTCCATCGCCAAGCTTTCAGGGCAGCATTTTCAAGCTTTTGGCACCATTTTTGAGTGAATTGCCAAAAGTCAGATTTTTGCTGACATTGTGACCCCGGGGCTTAGGAATTTTATGAAAAAAAATATTTTCTGCCAGTTAAGTTTTTGAGGGCTGATTTCTTGTCCTGCGATAAAAAGCCTTCTGTTTCGAGTTCCAAACCTTTCAGGAGAGCATTTTCAGGCTTTGGGCACCATTTTTGAGTGAATTGCCAAAAGTCAGATTTTTGCTGAAATTGTTCAAAAAAATATTTTCTGCCGGTTAAGTTTTTGAGGGCTGATTTCTTGTCCTGCGATAAAAAGCCTTCTGTTTCGAGTGCCAAACCTTTCAGGAGAGCATTTTCAAGCTTTTGGCACCATTTTTGAGTGAATTGCCAAAAGTCAGATTTTTGCTGAAATTGTGACCCCGGGGCTTAGGGATTTTTTCAAAAAAATATTTTCTGCCGGTGACGTTTTTGAGGGCTGATTTCTTGTCCTGTGATAAAAAGCCTTCTGTTTCGAGTGCCAAACCTTTCAGGAGAGCATTTTCAGGCTTTTGGCACCATTTTTGAGTGAATTGCCAAAAGTCAGATATTTGCTGAAATTGTGACCCCGGGGCTTAGGGATTTTTTCAAAAAAATATTTTCTGCCGGTTACGTTTTTGAGGGCTGATTTCTTGTCCCGTGATAAAAAGCCTTCTGTTTCCATCGCCAAGCTTTCAGGGCAGCATTTTCAAGCTTTTGGCACCATTTTTGAGTGAATTGCCAAAAGTCAGATTTTTGCTGACATTGTGACCCCGGGGCTTAGGAATTTTATGAAAAAAAATATTTTCTGCCAGTTAAGTTTTTGAGGGCTGATTTCTTGTCCTGCGATAAAAAGCCTTCTGTTTCGAGTGCCAAACCTTTCAGGAGAGCATTTTCAAGCTTTTGGCACCATTTTTGAGTGAATTGCCAAAAGTCAGATTTTTGCTGAAATTGTGACCCCGGGGCTTAGGGATTTTTTCAAAAAAATATTTTCTGCCGGTGACGTTTTTGAGGGCTGATTTCTTGTCCTGTGATAAAAAGCCTTCTGTTTCGAGTGCCAAACCTTTCAGGAGAGCATTTTCAGGCTTTTGGCACCATTTTTGAGTGAATTGCCAAAAGTCAGATTTTTGCTGAAATTGTGACCCCGGGGCTTAGGGATTTTTTCAAAAAAATATTTTCTGCCGGTTACGTTTTTGAGGGCTGATTTCTTGTCCCGTGATAAAAAGCCTTCTGTTTCCATCGCCAAGCTTTCAGGGCAGCATTTTCAAGCTTTTGGCACCATTTTTGAGTGAATTGCCAAAAGTCAGATTTTTGCTGAAATTGTGACCCCGGGGCTTAGGGATTTTTTCAAAAAAATATTTTCTGCCGGTTACGTTTTTGAGGGCTGATTTCTTGTCCTGTGATAAAAAGCCTTCTGTTTCCATCGCCAAAGCTTACAGGGCAGCATTTTCAAGCTTTTGGCACCATTTTTGAGTGAATTGCCAAAAGTCAGATTTTTGCTGACATTGTGACCCCGGGGCTTAGGAATTTTATGAAAAAAAATATTTTCTGCCAGTTAAGTTTTTGAGGGCTGATTTCTTGTCCTGCGATAAAAAGCCTTCTGTTTCGAGTGCCAAACCTTTCAGGAGAGCATTTTCAAGCTTTTGGCACCATTTTTGAGTGAATTGCCAAAAGTCAGATTTTTGCTGAAATTGTGACCCCGGGGCTTAGGGATTTTTTCAAAAAAATATTTTCTGCCGGTGACGTTTTTGAGGGCTGATTTCTTGTCCTGTGATAAAAAGCCTTCTGTTTCGAGTGCCAAACCTTTCAGGAGAGCATTTTCAGGCTTTTGGCACCATTTTTGAGTGAATTGCCAAAAGTCAGATATTTGCTGAAATTGTGACCCCGGGGCTTAGGGATTTTTTCAAAAAAATATTTTCTGCCGGTTACGTTTTTGAGGGCTGATTTCTTGTCCCGTGATAAAAAGCCTTCTGTTTCCATCGCCAAGCTTTCAGGGCAGCATTTTCAAGCTTTTGGCACCATTTTTGAGTGAATTGCCAAAAGTCAGATTTTTGCTGACATTGTGACCCCGGGGCTTAGGAATTTTATGAAAAAAAATATTTTCTGCCAGTTAAGTTTTTGAGGGCTGATTTCTTGTCCTGCGATAAAAAGCCTTCTGTTTCGAGTGCCAAACCTTTCAGGAGAGCATTTTCAAGCTTTTGGCACCATTTTTGAGTGAATTGCCAAAAGTCAGATTTTTGCTGAAATTGTGACCCCGGGGCTTAGGGATTTTTTCAAAAAAATATTTTCTGCCGGTGACGTTTTTGAGGGCTGATTTCTTGTCCTGTGATAAAAAGCCTTCTGTTTCGAGTGCCAAACCTTTCAGGAGAGCATTTTCAGGCTTTTGGCACCATTTTTGAGTGAATTGCCAAAAGTCAGATATTTGCTGAAATTGTGACCCCGGGGCTTAGGGATTTTTTCAAAAAAATATTTTCTGCCGGTTACGTTTTTGAGGGCTGATTTCTTGTCCCGTGATAAAAAGCCTTCTGTTTCCATCGCCAAGCTTTCAGGGCAGCATTTTCAAGCTTTTGGCACCATTTTTGAGTGAATTGCCAAAAGTCAGATTTTTGCTGAAATTGTGACCCCGGGGCTTAGGGATTTTATGAAAAAAAATATTTTCTGCCAGTTAAGTTTTTGAGGGCTGATTTCTTGTCCTGTGATAAAAAGCCTTCTGTTTCGAGTGCCAAACCTTTGAGGAGAGCATTTTCAGGCTTTTGGCAGCATTTTTGAGTGAATTGCCAAAAGTCAGATTTTTGCTGAAATTGTGACCCCGGGGCTTAGGGATTTTTTCAAAAAAATATTTTCTGCCGGTTAAGTTGTTGAGGGCTGATTTCTTGTCCTGTGATAAAAAGACTTCTGTTTCCATCGCCAAAGCTTTCAGGGGAGCATTTTCACGCTTTTGGCACCATTTTTGAGTGAATTGCCAAAAGTCAGATTTTTGCTGAAATTGTGACCCCGGGGCTTAGGGATTTTTTCAAAAATATATTTTCTGCCTGTTAAGTTTTTGAGGGCTTATTTCTTGTCCTGTGATAAAAAGACTTCTGTTTCCATCGCCAAAGCTTTCAGGGGAGCATTTTCAAGCTTTTGGCACCATTTTTGAGTGAATTGCCAAAAGTCAGATTTTTGTTGAAATTGTGACCCCGGGGTTTAGGGATTTTTTCAAAAAAATATTTTCTGCCGGTTAAGTTTTTGAGGGCTGATTTCTTGTCCTGTGATAAAAGACTTCTGTTTCCATCGCCAAAGCTTTCAGGGGAGCATTTTCAAGCTTTTGGCACCATTTTTGAGTGAATTGCCAAAAGTCAGATTTTTGCTGAAATTGTGACCCCGGGGCTTAGGGATTTTTTCAAAAAAATATTTTCTGCCGGTTAAGTTTTTGAGGGCTGATTTCTTGTCCTGTGATAAAAAGCCTTCTGTTTCGAGTGCCAAACCTTTCAGGAGAGCATTTTCAGGCTTTTGGCACCATTTTTGAGTGAATTGCAAAAAGTCAGATTTTTGCTGAAATTGTGACCCCGGGGCTTAGGGATTTTTTCAAAAAAATATTTTCTGCCGGTTAAGTTTTTGAGGGCTGATTTCTTGTCCTGTGATAAAAAGACTTCTGTTTCGAGTGCCAAACCTTTCAAGAGAGCATTTTCAGGCTTTTGGCACCATTTTTGAGTGAATTGCCAAAAGTCAGATTTTTGCTGAAATTGTGACCCCGGGGCTTAGGGATTTTTTCAAAAAAATATTTTCTGCCGGTTAAGTTTTTGAGGGCTGATTTCTTGTCCTGTGATAAAAAGCCTTCTGTTTCGAGTGCCAAACCTTTCAGGAGAGCATTTTCAGGCTTTTGGCACCATTTTTGAGTGAATTGCCAAAAGTCAGATTTTTGCTGAAACTGTGACCCCGGGGCTTGGGGATTTTTTCAAAAAAATATTTTCTGCCGGTTAAGTTTTTGAGGGCTGATTTCTTGTCCTGTGATAAAAAGCCTTCTGTTTCGAGTGCCATACCTTTCAGGAGAGCATTTTCAGGCTTTTGGCACCATTTTTGAGTGAATTGCCAAAAGTCAGATTTTTGCTGAAATTGTGACCCCGGGGCTTAGGGATTTTTTCAAAAAAATATTTTCTGCCGGTTACGTTTTTGAGGGCTGATTTCTTGTCCTGTGATAAAAAGCCTTCTGTTTCCATCGCCAAAGCTTACAGGGCAGCATTTTCAAGCTTTTGGCACCATTTTTGAGTGAATTGCCAAAAGTCAGATTTTTGCTGACATTGTGACCCCGGGGCTTAGGAATTTTATGAAAAAAAATATTTTCTGCCAGTTAAGTTTTTGAGGGCTGATTTCTTGTCCTGCGATAAAAAGCCTTCTGTTTCGAGTGCCAAACCTTTCAGGAGAGCATTTTCAAGCTTTTGGCACCATTTTTGAGTGAATTGCCAAAAGTCAGATTTTTGCTGAAATTGTGACCCCGGGGCTTAGGGATTTTTTCAAAAAAATATTTTCTGCCGGTGACGTTTTTGAGGGCTGATTTCTTGTCCTGTGATAAAAAGCCTTCTGTTTCGAGTGCCAAACCTTTCAGGAGAGCATTTTCAGGCTTTTGGCACCATTTTTGAGTGAATTGCCAAAAGTCAGATATTTGCTGAAATTGTGACCCCGGGGCTTAGGGATTTTTTCAAAAAAATATTTTCTGCCGGTTACGTTTTTGAGGGCTGATTTCTTGTCCCGTGATAAAAAGCCTTCTGTTTCCATCGCCAAGCTTTCAGGGCAGCATTTTCAAGCTTTTGGCACCATTTTTGAGTGAATTGCCAAAAGTCAGATTTTTGCTGAAATTGTGACCCCGGGGCTTAGGGATTTTATGAAAAAAAATATTTTCTGCCAGTTAAGTTTTTGAGGGCTGATTTCTTGTCCTGTGATAAAAAGCCTTCTGTTTCGAGTGCCAAACCTTTGAGGAGAGCATTTTCAGGCTTTTGGCAGCATTTTTGAGTGAATTGCCAAAAGTCAGATTTTTGCTGAAATTGTGACCCCGGGGCTTAGGGATTTTTTCAAAAAAATATTTTCTGCCGGTTAAGTTGTTGAGGGCTGATTTCTTGTCCTGTGATAAAAAGACTTCTGTTTCCATCGCCAAAGCTTTCAGGGGAGCATTTTCACGCTTTTGGCACCATTTTTGAGTGAATTGCCAAAAGTCAGATTTTTGCTGAAATTGTGACCCCGGGGCTTAGGGATTTTTTCAAAAATATATTTTCTGCCGGTTAAGTTTTTGAGGGCTTATTTCTTGTCCTGTGATAAAAAGACTTCTGTTTCCATCGCCAAAGCTTTCAGGAGAGCATTTTCAAGCTTTTGGCACCATTTTTGAGTGAATTGCCAAAAGTCAGATTTTTGTTGAAATTGTGACCCCGGGGTTTAGGGATTTTTTCAAAAAAATATTTTCTGCCGGTTAAGTTTTTGAGGGCTGATTTCTTGTCCTGTGATAAAAGACTTCTGTTTCCATCGCCAAAGCTTTCAGGGGAGCATTTTCAAGCTTTTGGCACCATTTTTGAGTGAATTGCCAAAAGTCAGATTTTTGCTGAAATTGTGACCCCGGGGCTTAGGGATTTTTTCAAAAAAATATTTTCTGCCGGTTAAGTTTTTGAGGGCTTATTTCTTGTCCTGTGATAAAAAGACTTCTGTTTCCATCGCCAAAGCTTTCAGGGGAGCATTTTCAAGCTTTTGGCACCATTTTTGAGTGAATTGCCAAAAGTCAGATTTTTGCTGAAATTGTGACCCCGGGGCTTAGGGATTTTTTCAAAAAAATATTTTCTGCCGCTTAGGTTTTTGAGGGCTGATTTATTTTCCTTTGATAAAAAGACTTCTGTTTCCATCGCCAAAGCTTTCAGGGGACCATTTTCAGGCTTTTGGCACCATTTTTGAGTGAATTGCCAAAAGTCAGATTTTTGCTGAAATTGTGACCCCGGGGCTTAGGGATTTTTTCAGAAAAATATTTTCTGCCGGTTAAGTTTTTGAGGGCTGATTTCTTGTCCTGTGATAAAAAGCCTTCTGTTTCGAGTTCCAAACCTTTCAGGAGAGCATTTTCAGGCTTTGGGCACCATTTTTGAGTGAATTGCCAAAAGTCAGATTTTTGCTGAAATTGTTCAAAAAAATATTTTCTGCCGGTTAAGTTTTTGAGGGCTGATTTCTTGTCCTGCGATAAAAAGCCTTCTGTTTCGAGTGCCAAACCTTTCAGGAGAGCATTTTCAAGCTTTTGGCACCATTTTTGAGTGAATTGCCAAAAGTCAGATTTTTTTCTGAAATTGTTCAAAAAAATATTTTCTGCCGGTTAAGTTTTTGAGGGCTGATTTCTTGTCCTGCGATAAAAAGCCTTCTGTTTCGAGTGCCAAACCTTTCAGGAGAGCATTTTCAGGCTTTTGGCACCATTTTTGAGTGAATTGCCAAAAGTCAGATTTTTGCTGAAATTGTGGCTTAGGGATTTTTTCAAAAAAATATTTTCTGCTGGTTAAGTTTTTGAGGGCTGATTTCTTGACCTGTGATCAAAAGCCTTCCATTTCCATCGCCAAAGCTTTCAGGGGAGCATTTTCACGCTTTTGGCACCATTTTTGAGTGAATTGCCAAAAGTCAGATTTTTGCTGAAAATGTGACCCCGGGGCTTAGGGATTTTTTCAAAAAAATATTTTCTGCCGGTTAAGTTTTTGAGGGCTGATTTCTTGTCCTGTGATAAAAAGCCTTCTGTTTCGAGTGCCAAACCTTTCAGGAGAGCATTTTAAGGCTTTTGGCACCATTTTTGAGTGAATTGCCAAAAGTCAGATTTTTGCTGAAATTGTGACCCCGGGGTTTAGGGATTTTTTCAAAAAAATATTTTCTGCCGGTTAAGTTTTTGAGGGCTGATTTCTTGTCCTGTGATAAAAAGCCTTCTGTTTCGAGTGCCAAACCTTTCAGGAGAGCATTTTCAAGCTTTTGGCAGCATTTTTGAGTGAATTGCCAAAAGTCAGATTTTTGCTGAAATTGTGACCCCGGGGCTTAGGGATTTTTTCAAAAAAATATTTTCTGCTGGTTAAGTTTTTGAGGGCTGATTTCTTGACCTGTGATAAAAAGACTTCTGTTTCCATCGCCAAAGCTTTCAGGGGAGCATTTTCAAGCTTTTGCCACCATTTTTGAGTGAATTGCCAAAAGTCAGATTTTTGCTGAAATTGTTCAAAAAAATATTTTCTGCCGGTTAAGTTTTTGAGGGCTGAATTCTTGTCCTGTGATAAAAAGACTTCTGTTTCCATCGCCAAAACTTTCAGCGGAGCATTTTCAAGCTTTTGGCACCATTTTTGAGTGAATTGCCAAAAGTCAGATTTTTGCTGAAATTGTGACCCCGGGGCTTAGGGATTTTTTCAAAAAAATATTTTCTGCCGGTTAAGTTTTTGAGGGCTGATTTCTTGTCCTGTGATAAAAAGCCTTCTGTTTCGAGTCCCAAACCTTTCAGGAGAGCATTTTCAGGCTTTTGTCACCATTTTTGAGTGAATTGCCAAAAGTCAGATTTTTGCTGAAATTGTTCAAAAAAATATTTTCTGCCGGTTAAGTTTTTGAGGGCTGATTTCTTGTCCTGTGATAAAAAGACTTCCGTTTCCATCGCCAAAGCTTTCAGGGGAGCATTTTCACGCTTTTGGCACCATTTTTGAGTGAATTGCCAAAAGTCAGATTTTTGCTGAAATTGTGACCCCGGGGCTTAGGGATTTTTTCAAAAAAATATTTTCTGCCGGTTAAGTTTTTGAGGGCTGATTTCTTGTCCTGTGATAAAAAGCCTTCTGTTTCTAGTGCCAAACCTTTCAGGATAGCATTTTCAAGCTTTTGGCACCATTTTTGAGTGAATTGCCAAAAGTCAGATTTTTGCTGAAATTGTGACCCCGGGGCTTAGGGATTTTTTCAAAAAAATATTTTCTGCCGGTTAAGTTTTTGAGGGCTGATTTCTTGTCCTGTGATAAAAAGCCTTCTGTTTCGAGTGCCAAACCTTTCAGGACAGCATTTTCAGGCTTTTGGCACCATTTTTGAGTGAATTGCCAAAAGTCAGATTTTTGCTGAAATTGTGACCCCGGGGCTTAGGGATTTTTTCAAAAAAATATTTTCTGCCGGTTAAGTTTTTGAGGGCTGATTTCTTGACCTGTGATAAAAAGCCTTCTGTTTCGAGTGCCAAACATTTCAGGAGAGCATTTTCAAGCTTTTGGCACCATTTTTGAGTGAATTGCCAAAAGTCAGATTTTTGCTGAAATTGTGACCCCGGGGCTTAGGGATTTTTTCAAAAAAATATTTTCTGCCGGTTAAGTTTTTGAGGGCTGATTTCTTGTCCTGTGAAAAAAAGACTTCTGTTTCCATCGCCAAACCTTTCAGGACAGCATTTTCAGGCTTTTGGCACCATTTTTGAGTGAATTGCCAAAAGTCAGATTTTTGCTGAAATTGTGACCCCGGGGCTTAGGGATTTTTTCAAAAAAATATTTTCTGCCGGTTAAGTTTTTGAGGGCTGAATTCTTGTCCTGTGATAAAAAGCCTTCTGTTTCGAGTGCCAAACCTTTCAGGAGAGCATTTTCAGGCTTTTGGCACCATTTTTGAGTGAATTGCCAAAAGTCAGATTTTTGCTGAAATTGTGACCCCGGGGCTTAGGGATTTTTTCAAAAAAATATTTTCTGCCGGTTACGTTTTTGAGGGCTGATTTCTTGTCCTGTGATCAAAAGCCTTCCGTTTCCATCGCCAAAGCTTTCAGGGGCGCATTTTCACGCTTTTGGCACCATTTTTGAGTGAATTGCCAAAAGTCAGATTTTTGCTGAAAATGTGACCCCGGGGCTTAGGGATTTTTTCAAAAAAATATTTTCTGCCGGTTAAGTTTTTGAGGGCTGATTTCTTGTCCTGTGATAAAAAGACTTCTGTTTCCATCGCCAAAACATTCAGGGGAGCATTTTCAAGCTTTTGGCACCATTTTTGAGTGAATTGCCAAAAGTCAGATTTTTGCTGAAATTGTGACCCCGGGGTTTAGGGATTTTTTCAAAAAAAATATTTTCTGCCGGTTAAGTTTTTGAGGGCTGATTTCTTGTCCTGTGATAAAAAGCCTTCTGTTTCGAGTGCCAAACCTTTCAGGAGAGCATTTTCAGGCTTTTGGCACCATTTTTGAGTGAATTGCCAAAAGTCAGATTTTTGCTGAAATTGTTCAAAAAAATATTTTCTGCCGGTTAAGTTTTTGAGGGCTGATTTCTTGTCCTGTGATAAAAAGACTTCTGTTTCCATCGCCAAAGCTTTCAGGGGAGCATTTTCAAGCTTTTGGCACCATTTTTGAGTGAATTGCCAAAAGTCAGATTTTTCTGAAATTGTGACCCCGAGGCTTAGGGATTTTTTCAAAAAAATATTTTCTGCCGGTTAAGTTTTTGAGGGCTGATTTCTTGTCCTGTGATAAAAAGCCTTCTGTTTCTAGTGCCAAACCTTTCAGGAGAGCATTTTCAAGCTTTTGGCACCATTTTTGAGTGAATTGCCAAAAGTCAGATTTTTGCTGAAATTGTGACCCCGGGGCTTAGGGATTTTTTCAAAAAAATATTTTCTGCCGGTTAAGTTTTTGAGGGCTGATTTCTTGTCCTGTGATAAAAAGACTTCTGTTTCCATCGCCAAAGCTTTCAGGGGAGCATTTTCAAGCTTTTGGCACCATTTTTGAGTGAATTGCCAAAAGTCAGATTTTTGCTGAAATTGTGACCCCGGGGCTTAGGGATTTTTTCAAAAAAATATTTTCTGCCGGTTAAGTTTTTGAGGGCTGATTTCTTGTCCTGTGATAAAAAGCCTTCTGTTTCGAGTGCCAAACCTTTCAGGAGAGCATTTTCAGGCTTTTGGCACCATTTTTGAGTGAATTGCCAAAAGTCAGATTTTTGCTGAAATTGTGACCCCGGGGCTTAGGGATTTTTTCAAAAAAATATTTTCTGCCGGTTAAGTTTTTGAGGGCTGATTTCTTGTCCTGTGATAAAAAGCCTTCTGTTTCCATCGCCAAAGCTTTCAGGGCAGCATTTTCAAGCTTTTGGCACCATTTTTGAGTGAATTGCCAAAAGTCAGATTTTTGCTGCAATTGTGACCCCGGGGCTTAGGGATTTTTTCAAAAAAATATTTTCTGCTGGTTAAGTTTTTGAGGGCTGATTTCTTGACCTGTGATAAAAAGACTTCTGTTTCCATCGCCAAAGCTTTCAGGGGAGCATTTTCAAGCTTTTGCCACCATTTTTGAGTGAATTGCCAAAAGTCAGATTTTTGCTGAAATTGTTCAAAAAAATATTTTCTGCCGGTTAAGTTTTTGAGGGCTGAATTCTTGTCCTGTGATAAAAAGACTTCTGTTTCCATCGCCAAAACTTTCAGGGGAGCATTTTCAAGCTTTTGGCACCATTTTTGAGTGAATTGCCAAAAGTCAGATTTTTGCTGAAATTGTGACCCCGGGGCTTAGGGATTTTTTCAAAAAAATATTTTCTGCCGGTTAAGTTTTTGAGGGCTGATTTCTTGTCCTGTGATAAAAAGCCTTCTGTTTCGAGTCCCAAACCTTTCAGGAGAGCATTTTCAGGCTTTTGTCACCATTTTTGAGTGAATTGCCAAAAGTCAGATTTTTGCTGAAATTGTTCAAAAAAATATTTTCTGCCGGTTAAGTTTTTGAGGGCTGATTTCTTGTCCTGTGATAAAAAGACTTCCGTTTCCATCGCCAAAGCTTTCAGGGGAGCATTTTCACGCTTTTGGCACCATTTTTGAGTGAATTGCCAAAAGTCAGATTTTTGCTGAAATTGTGACCCCGGGGCTTAGGGATTTTTTCAAAAAAATATTTTCTGCCGGTTAAGTTTTTGAGGGCTGATTTCTTGTCCTGTGATAAAAAGCCGTCTGTTTCTAGTGCCAAACCTTTCAGGATAGCATTTTCAAGCTTTTGGCACCATTTTTGAGTGAATTGCCAAAAGTCAGATTTTTGCTGAAATTGTGACCCCGGGGCTTAGGGATTTTTTCAAAAAAATATTTTCTGCCGGTTAAGTTTTTGAGGGCTGATTTCTTGTCCTGTGATAAAAAGCCTTCTGTTTCGAGTGCCAAACCTTTCAGGACAGCATTTTCAGGCTTTTGGCACCATTTTTGAGTGAATTGCCAAAAGTCAGATTTTTGCTGAAATTGTGATCCCGGGGCTTAGGGATTTTTTCAAAAAAATATTTTCTGCCGGTTAAGTTTTTGAGGGCTGATTTCTTGACCTGTGATAAAAAGCCTTCTGTTTCGAGTGCCAAACATTTCAGGAGAGCATTTTCAAGCTTTTGGCACCATTTTTGAGTGAATTGCCAAAAGTCAGATTTTTGCTGAAATTGTGACCCCGGGGCTTAGGGATTTTTTCAAAAAAATATTTTCTGCCGGTTAAGTTTTTGAGGGCTGATTTCTTGTCCTGTGAAAAAAAGACTTCTGTTTCCATCGCCAAACCTTTCAGGACAGCATTTTCAGGCTTTTGGCACCATTTTTGAGTGAATTGCCAAAAGTCAGATTTTTGCTGAAATTGTGACCCCGGGGCTTAGGGATTTTTTCAAAAAAATATTTTCTGCCGGTTAAGTTTTTGAGGGCTGAATTCTTGTCCTGTGATAAAAAGCCTTCTGTTTCGAGTGCCAAACCTTTCAGGAGAGCATTTTCAGGCTTTTGGCACCATTTTTGAGTGAATTGCCAAAAGTCAGATTTTTGCTGAAATTGTGACCCCGGGGCTTAGGGATTTTTTCAAAAAAATATTTTCTGCCGGTTACGTTTTTGAGGGCTGATTTCTTGTCCTGTGATCAAAAGCCTTCCGTTTCCATCGCCAAAGCTTTCAGGGGCGCATTTTCACGCTTTTGGCACCATTTTTGAGTGAATTGCCAAAAGTCAGATTTTTGCTGAAAATGTGACCCCGGGGCTTAGGGATTTTTTCAAAAAAATATTTTCTGCCGGTTAAGTTTTTGAGGGCTGATTTCTTGTCCTGTGATAAAAAGCCTTCTGTTTCGAGTGCCAAACCTTTCAGGAGAGCATTTTCAGGCTTTTGGCACCATTTTTGAGTGAATTGCCAAAAGTCAGATTTTTGCTGAAATTGTGACCCCGGGGCTTAGGGATTTTTTCAAAAAAATATTTTCTGCTGGTTAAGTTTTTGAGGGCTGATTTCTTGACCTGTGATAAAAAGACTTCCGTTTCCATCGCCAAAGCTTTCAGGGGAGCATTTTCACGCTTTTGGCACCATTTTTGAGTGAATTGCCAAAAGTCAGATTTTTGCTGAAATTGTGACCCCGGGGCTTAGGGATTTTTTCAAAAAAATATTTTCTGCCGGTTAAGTTTTTGAGGGCTGATTTCTTGTCCTGTGATAAAAAGCCTTCTGTTTCGAGTGCCAAACCTTTCAGGAGAGCATTTTCAGGCTTTTGGCACCATTTTTGAGTGAATTGCCAAAAGTCAGATTTTTGCTGAAATTGTGACCCCGGGGCTTAGGGATTTTTTCAAAAAAATATTTTCTGCCGGTTACGTTTTTGAGGGCTGATTTCTTGTCCTGTGATAAAAAGACTTCTGTTTCCATCGCCAAAGCTTTCAGGGGAGCATTTTCAAGCTTTTGGCAGCATTTTTGAGTGAATTGCCAAAAGTCAGATTTTTGCTGAAATTGTGACCCCGGGGCTTAGGGATTTTTTCAAAAAAATATTTTCTGCCGGTTAAGTTTTTGAGGGCTGATTTCTTGTCCTGTGATAAAAAGCCTTCTGTTTCGAGTGCCAAACCTTTCAGGAGAGCATTTTCAGGCTTTTGGCACCATTTTTGAGTGAATTGCCAAAAGTCAGATTTTTTTCTGAAATTGTTCAAAAAAATATTTTCTGCCGGTTAAGTTTTTGAGGGCTGATTTCTTGTCCTGTGATAAAAAGACTTCTGTTTCCATCGCCAAAGCTTTCAGGGGAGCATTTTCAAGCTTTTGGCACCATTTTTGAGTGAATTGCCAAAAGTCAGATTTTTGCTGAAATTGTGACCCCGGGGTTTAGGAATTTTTTCAAAAAAATATTTTCTGCCGGTTAAGTTTTTGAGGGCTGATTTCTTGTCCTGTGATAAAAAGACTTCTGTTTCCATCGCCAAAACATTCAGGGGAGCATTTTCAAGCTTTTGGCACCATTTTTGAGTGAATTGCCAAAAGTCAGATTTTTGCTGAAATTGTGACCCCGGGGCTTAGGGATTTTTTCAAAAAAATATTTTCTGCCGGTTAAGTTTTTGAGGGCTGATTTCTTGTCCTGTGATAAAAAGACTTCTGTTTCCATCGCCAAACCTTTCAGGAGAGCATTTTCAGGCTTTTGGCACCATTTTTGAGTGAATTGCCAAAAGTCAGATTTTTGCTGAAATTGTTCAAAAAAATATTTTCTGCCGGTTAAGTTTTTGAGGGCTGATTTCTTGTCCTGTGATAAAAAGACTTCTGTTTCCATCGCCAAAGCTTTCAGGGGAGCATTTTCAAGCTTTTGGCATCATTTTTGAGTGAATTGCCAAAAGTCAGATTTTTGCTGAAATTGTGACCCCGGGGTTTAGGAATTTTTTCAAAAAAATATTTTCTGCCGGTTAAGTTTTTGAGGGCTGATTTCTTGTCCTGTGATAAAAAGACTTCTGTTTCCATCGCCAAAGCTTTCAGGGGAGCATTTTCAAGCTTTTGGCAGCATTTTTGAGTGAATTGCCAAAAGTCAGATTTTTGCTGAAATTGTGACCCCGGGGCTTAGGGATTTTTTCAAAAAAATATTTTCTGCCGGTTAAGTTTTTGAGGGCTGATTTCTTGTCCTGTGATAAAAAGCCTTCTGTTTCGAGTGCCAAACCTTTCAGGAGAGCATTTTCAGGCTTTTGGCACCATTTTTGAGTGAATTGCCAAAAGTCAGATTTTTTTCTGAAATTGTTCAAAAAAATATTTTCTGCCGGTTAAGTTTTTGAGCGCTGATTTCTTGTCCTGTGATAAAAAGACTTCTGTTTCCATCGCCAAAACATTCAGGGGAGCATTTTCAAGCTTTTGGCACCATTTTTGAGTGAATTGCCAAAAGTCAGATTTTTGCTGAAATTGTGACCCCGGGGCTTAGGGATTTTTTCAAAAAAATATTTTCTGCCGGTTAAGTTTTTGAGGGCTGATTTCTTGTCCTGTGATAAAAAGACTTCTGTTTCCATCGCCAAAACATTCAGGGGAGCATTTTCAAGCTTTTGGCAACATTTTTGAGTGAATTGCCAAAAGTCAGATTTTTGCTGAAATTGTGACCCCGGGGCTTAGGGATTTTTTCAGAAAAATATTTTCTGCCGGTTAAGTTTTTGAGGGCTGATTTCTTGTCCTGTGATAAAAAGACTTCTGTTTCCATCGCCAAAGCTTTCAGGGGAGCATTTTCAAGCTTTTGGCACGATTTTTGAGTGAATTGCCAAAAGTCAGATTTTTGCTGAAATTGTGACCCCGGGGCTTAGGGATTTTTTCAAAAAAATATTTTCTGCCGGTTAAGTTTTTGAGGGCTGATTTCTTGTCCTGTGATAAAAAGCCTTCTGTTTCGAGTGCCAAACCTTTCAGGAGAGCATTTTCAGGCTTTTGGCACCATTTTTGAGTGAATTGCCAAAAGTCAGATTTTTGCTGAAATTGTGACCCCGGGGTTTAGGAATTTTTTCAAAAAAATATTTTCTGCCGGTTAAGTTTTTGAGGGCTGATTTCTTGTCCTGTGATAAAAAGACTTCTGTTTCCATCGCCAAAACATTCAGGGGAGCATTTTCAAGCTTTTGGCACCATTTTTGAGTGAATTGCCAAAAGTCAGATTTTTGCTGAAATTGTGACCCCGGGGCTTAGGGATTTTTTCAAAAAAATATTTTCTGCCGGTTAAGTTTTTGAGGGCTGATTTCTTGTCCTGTGATAAAAAGACTTCTGTTTCCATCGCCAAACCTTTCAGGAGAGCATTTTCAGGCTTTTGGCACCATTTTTGAGTGAATTGCCAAAAGTCAGATTTTTGCTGAAATTGTTCAAAAAAATATTTTCTGCCGGTTAAGTTTTTGAGGGCTGATTTCTTGTCCTGTGATAAAAAGACTTCTGTTTCCATCGCCAAAGCTTTCAGGGGAGCATTTTCAAGCTTTTGGCATCATTTTTGAGTGAATTGCCAAAAGTCAGATTTTTGCTGAAATTGTGACCCCGGGGTTTAGGAATTTTTTCAAAAAAATATTTTCTGCCGGTTAAGTTTTTGAGGGCTGATTTCTTGTCCTGTGATAAAAAGACTTCTGTTTCCATCGCCAAAGCTTTCAGGGGAGCATTTTCAAGCTTTTGGCAGCATTTTTGAGTGAATTGCCAAAAGTCAGATTTTTGCTGAAATTGTGACCCCGGGGCTTAGGGATTTTTTCAAAAAAATATTTTCTGCCGGTTAAGTTTTTGAGGGCTGATTTCTTGTCCTGTGATAAAAAGCCTTCTGTTTCGAGTGCCAAACCTTTCAGGAGAGCATTTTCAGGCTTTTGGCACCATTTTTGAGTGAATTGCCAAAAGTCAGATTTTTTTCTGAAATTGTTCAAAAAAATATTTTCTGCCGGTTAAGTTTTTGAGCGCTGATTTCTTGTCCTGTGATAAAAAGACTTCTGTTTCCATCGCCAAAACATTCAGGGGAGCATTTTCAAGCTTTTGGCACCATTTTTGAGTGAATTGCCAAAAGTCAGATTTTTGCTGAAATTGTGACCCCGGGGCTTAGGGATTTTTTCAAAAAAATATTTTCTGCCGGTTAAGTTTTTGAGGGCTGATTTCTTGTCCTGTGATAAAAAGACTTCTGTTTCCATCGCCAAAACATTCAGGGGAGCATTTTCAAGCTTTTGGCAACATTTTTGAGTGAATTGCCAAAAGTCAGATTTTTGCTGAAATTGTGACCCCGGGGCTTAGGGATTTTTTCAGAAAAATATTTTCTGCCGGTTAAGTTTTTGAGGGCTGATTTCTTGTCCTGTGATAAAAAGACTTCTGTTTCCATCGCCAAAGCTTTCAGGGGAGCATTTTCAAGCTTTTGGCACGATTTTTGAGTGAATTGCCAAAAGTCAGATTTTTGCTGAAATTGTGACCCCGGGGCTTAGGGATTTTTTCAAAAAAATATTTTCTGCCGGTTAAGTTTTTGAGGGCTGATTTCTTGTCCTGTGATAAAAAGCCTTCTGTTTCGAGTGCCAAACCTTTCAGGAGAGCATTTTCAGGCTTTTGGCACCATTTTTGAGTGAATTGCCAAAAGTCAGATTTTTGCTGAAATTGTGACTCCGGGGCTTAGGGATTTTTTCAAAAAAATATTTTCTGCCGGTTAAGTTTTTGAGGGCTGATTTCTTGTCCTGTGATAAAAAGCCTTCTGTTTCCATCGCCAAAGCTTTCAGGGGAGCATTTTCAAGCTTTTGGCACCATTTTTGAGTGAATTGCCAAAAGTCAGATTTTTGCTGAAATTGTGACCCCGGGGCTTAGGGATTTTTTCAAAAAAATATTTTCTGCCGGTTAAGTTTTTGAGGGCTGATTTCTTGTCCTGTGATAAAAAGACTTCTGTTTCCATAGCCAAAACATTCAGGGGAGCATTTTCAAGCTTTTGGCACCATTTTTGAGTGAATTGCCAAAAGTCAGATTTTTGCTGAAATTGTGACCCCGGGGCTTAGGGATTTTTTCAAAAAAATATTTTCTGCCGGTTAAGTTTTTGAGGGCTGATTTCTTGTCCTGTGATAAAAAGCCTTCTGTTTCGAGTGCCAAACCTTTCAGGAGAGCATTTTCATGCTTTTGGCACCATTTTTGAGTGAATTGCCAAAAGTCAGATTTTTGCTGAAATTGTTCAAAAAAATATTTTCTGCCGGTTAAGTTTTTGAGGGCTGATTTCTTGTCCTGTGATAAAAAGACTTCTGTTTCCATCGCCAAAGCTTTCAGGGGAGCATTTTCAAGCTTTTGGCAGCATTTTTGAGTGAATTGCCAAAAGTCAGATTTTTGCTGAAATTGTGACCCCGGGGCTTAGGGATTTTTTCAAAAAAATATTTTCTGCCGGTTAAGTTTTTGAGGGCTGATTTCTTGTCCTGTGATAAAAAGCCTTCTGTTTCGAGTGCCAAACCTTTCAGGAGAGCATTTTCAGGCTTTTGGCACCATTTTTGAGTGAATTGCCAAAAGTCAGATTTTTGCTGAAATTGTGACCCCGGGGTTTAGGAATTTTTTCAAAAAAATATTTTCTGCCGGTTAAGTTTTTGAGGGCTGATTTCTTGTCCTGTGATAAAAAGACTTCTGTTTCCATCGCCAAAACATTCAGGGGAGCATTTTCAAGCTTTTGGCACCATTTTTGAGTGAATTGCCAAAAGTCAGATTTTTGCTGAAATTGTGACCCCGGGGCTTAGGGATTTTTTCAAAAAAATATTTTCTGCCGGTTAAGTTTTTGAGGGCTGATTTCTTGTCCTGTGATAAAAAGACTTCTGTTTCCATCGCCAAAGCTTTTAGGGGAGCATTTTCATGCTTTTGGCACCATTTTTGAGTGAATTGCCAAAAGTCAGATTTTTGCTGAAATTGTTCAAAAAAATATTTTCTGCCGGTTAAGTTTTTGAGGGCTGATTTCTTGTCCTGTGATAAAAAGACTTCTGTTTCCATCGCCAAAGCTTTCAGGGGAGCATTTTCAAGCTTTTGGCAGCATTTTTGAGTGAATTGCCAAAAGTCAGATTTTTGCTGAAATTGTGACCCCGGGGCTTAGGGATTTTTTGAAAAAAAATATTTTCTGCCGGTTAAGTTTTTGAGGGCTGATTTCTTGTCCTGTGATAAAAAGCCTTCTGTTTCGAGTGCCAAACCTTTCAGGAGAGCATTTTCAGGCTTTTGGCACCATTTTTGAGTGAATTGCCAAAAGTCAGATTTTTTTCTGAAATTGTTCAAAAAAATATTTTCTGCCGGTTAAGTTTTTGAGGGCTGATTTCTTGTCCTGTGATAAAAAGACTTCTGTTTCCATCGCCAAAGCTTTCAGGGGAGCATTTTGAAGCTTTTGGCATCATTTTTGAGTGAATTGCCAAAAGTCAGATTTTTGCTGAAATTGTGACCCCGGGGTTTAGGAATTTTTTCAAAAAAATATTTTCTGCCGGTTAAGTTTTTGAGGGCTGATTTCTTGTCCTGTGATAAAAAGACTTCTGTTTCCATCGCCAAAGCTTTCAGGGGAGCATTTTCAAGCTTTTGGCAGCATTTTTGAGTGAATTGCCAAAAGTCAGATTTTTGCTGAAATTGTGACCCCGGGGCTTAGGGATTTTTTCAAAAAAATATTTTCTGCCGGTTAAGTTTTTGAGGGCTGATTTCTTGTCCTGTGATAAAAAGACTTCTGTTTCCATCGCCAAAGCTTTCAGGGGAGCATTTTCAAGCTTTTGGCAGCATTTTTGAGTGAATTGCCAAAAGTCAGATTTTTGCTGAAATTGTGACCCCGGGGCTTAGGGATTTTTTCAAAAAAATATTTTCTGCCGGTTAAGTTTTTGAGGGCTGATTTCTTGTCCTGTGATAAAAAGCCTTCTGTTTCGAGTGCCAAACCTTTCAGGAGAGCATTTTCAGGCTTTTGGCACCATTTTTGAGTGAATTGCCAAAAGTCAGATTTTTTTCTGAAATTGTTCAAAAAAATATTTTCTGCCGGTTAAGTTTTTGAGGGCTGATTTCTTGTCCTGTGATAAAAAGCCTTCTGTTTCGAGTGCCAAACCTTTCAGGAGAGCATTTTCAGGCTTTTGGCACCATTTTTGAGTGAATTGCCAAAAGTCAGATTTTTGCTGAAATTGTTCAAAAAAATATTTTCTGCCGGTTAAGTTTTTGAGGGCTGATTTCTTGTCCTGTGATAAAAAGACTTCTGTTTCCATCGCCAAAGCTTTTAGGGGAGCATTTTCATGCTTTTGGCACCATTTTTGAGTGAATTGCCAAAAGTCAGATTTTTGCTGAAATTGTTCAAAAAAATATTTTCTGCCGGTTAAGTTTTTGAGGGCTGATTTCTTGTCCTGTGATAAAAAGACTTCTGTTTCCATCGCCAAAGCTTTCAGGGGAGCATTTTCAAGCTTTTGGCAGCATTTTTGAGTGAATTGCCAAAAGTCAGATTTTTGCTGAAATTGTGACCCCGGGGCTTAGGGATTTTTTGAAAAAAAATATTTTCTGCCGGTTAAGTTTTTGAGGGCTGATTTCTTGTCCTGTGATAAAAAGCCTTCTGTTTCGAGTGCCAAACCTTTCAGGAGAGCATTTTCAGGCTTTTGGCACCATTTTTGAGTGAATTGCCAAAAGTCAGATTTTTTTCTGAAATTGTTCAAAAAAATATTTTCTGCCGGTTAAGTTTTTGAGGGCTGATTTCTTGTCCTGTGATAAAAAGACTTCTGTTTCCATCGCCAAAGCTTTCAGGGGAGCATTTTGAAGCTTTTGGCATCATTTTTGAGTGAATTGCCAAAAGTCAGATTTTTGCTGAAATTGTGACCCCGGGGTTTAGGAATTTTTTCAAAAAAATATTTTCTGCCGGTTAAGTTTTTGAGGGCTGATTTCTTGTCCTGTGATAAAAAGACTTCTGTTTCCATCGCCAAAGCTTTCAGGGGAGCATTTTCAAGCTTTTGGCAGCATTTTTGAGTGAATTGCCAAAAGTCAGATTTTTGCTGAAATTGTGACCCCGGGGCTTAGGGATTTTTTCAAAAAAATATTTTCTGCCGGTTAAGTTTTTGAGGGCTGATTTCTTGTCCTGTGATAAAAAGCCTTCTGTTTCGAGTGCCAAACCTTTCAGGAGAGCATTTTCAGGCTTTTGGCACCATTTTTGAGTGAATTGCCAAAAGTCAGATTTTTTTCTGAAATTGTTCAAAAAAATATTTTCTGCCGGTTAAGTTTTTGAGGGCTGATTTCTTGTCCTGTGATAAAAAGACTTCTGTTTCCATCGCCAAAACATTCAGGGGAGCATTTTCAAGCTTTTGGCACCATTTTTGAGTGAATTGCCAAAAGTCAGATTTTTGCTGAAATTGTGACCCCGGGGCTTAGGGATTTTTTCAAAAAAATATTTTCTGCCGGTTAAGTTTTTGAGGGCTGATTTCTTGTCCTGTGATAAAAAGACTTCTGTTTCCATCGCCAAAACATTCAGGGGAGCATTTTCAAGCTTTTGGCACCATTTTTGAGTGAATTGCCAAAAGTCAGATTTTTGCTGAAATTGTGACCCCGGGGCTTAGGGATTTTTTCAAAAAAATATTTTCTGCCGGTTAAGTTTTTGAGGGCTGATTTCTTGTCCAGTGATAAAAAGTGTTCTGTTTCTAGTGCCAAACCTTTCAGGAGAGCATTTTCAAGCTTTTGGCACCATTTTTGAGTGAATTGCCAAAAGTCAGATTTTTGCTGAAATTGTGACCCCGGGGCTTAGGGATTTTTTCAAAAAAATATTTTCTGCCGGTTAACTTTTTGAGGGCTGATTTCTTGTCCTGTGATAAAAAGCCTTCTGTTTCGAGTGCCAAACCTTTCAGGAGAGCATTTTCAGGCTTTTGGCACCATTTTTGAGTGAATTGCCAAAAGTCAGATTTTTGCTGAAATTGTGATCCCGGGGCTTAGGGATTTTTTCAAAAAAATATTTTCTGCTGGTTAAGTTTTTGAGGGCTTATTTCTTGACCTGTGATAAAAAGCCTTCTGTTTCGAGTGCCAAACCTTTCAGGAGAGCATTTTCACGCTTTTGGCACCATTTTTGAGTGAATTGCCAAAAGTCAGATTTTTGCTGAAATTGTGACCCCAGGGCTTAGGGATTTTTTCAGAAAAATATTTTCTGCCGGTTAAGTTTTTGAGGGCTGATTTCTTGTCCTGTGATAAAAAGACTTCTGTTTCCATCGCCAAAGCTTTCAGGGGAGCATTTTCAAGCTTTTGGCACCATTTTTGAGTGAATTGCCAAAAGTCAGATTTTTGCTGAAATTGTTCAAAAAAATATTTTCTGCCGGTTAAGTTTTTGAGGGCTGATTTCTTGTCCTGTGATAAAAAGACTTCTGTTTCCATCGCCAAAGCTTTCAGGGGAGCATTTTCAAGCTTTTCGCACCATTTTTGAGTGAATTGCCAAAAGTCAGATTTTTGCTGAAATTGTGACCCCGGGGCTTAGGGATTTTTTCAAAAAAATATTTTCTGCCGGTTAAGTTTTTGAGGGCTGATTTCTTGTCCTGTGATAAAAAGCCTTCTGTTTCGAGTGCCAAACCTTTCAGGAGAGCATTTTCAAGCTTTTGGCACCATTTTTGAGTGAATTGCCAAAAGTCAGATTTTTGCTGAAATTGTGACCCCGGGGCTTAGGGATTTTTTCAAAAAAAATATTTTCTGCCGGTTAAGTTTTTGAGGGCTGATTTCTTGTCCTGTGATAAAAAGACTTCTGTTTCCATCGCCAAAGCTTTCAGGGGAGCATTTTGAGGCTTTTGGCATCATTTTTGAGTGAATTGCCAAAAGTCAGATTTTTGCTGAAATTGTGACCCCGGGGTTTAGGAATTTTTTCAAAAAAATATTTTCTGCCGGTTAAGTTTTTGAGGGCTGATTTCTTGTCCTGTGATAAAAAGACTTCTGTTTCCATCGCCAAAGCTTTCAGGGGAGCATTTTCAAGCTTTTGGCAGCATTTTTGAGTGAATTGCCAAAAGTCAGATTTTTGCTGAAATTGTGACCCCGGGGCTTAGGGATTTTTTCAAAAAAATATTTTCTGCCGGTTAAGTTTTTGAGGGCTGATTTCTTGTCCTGTGATAAAAAGCCTTCTGTTTCGAGTGCCAAACCTTTCAGGAGAGCATTTTCAGGCTTTTGGCACCATTTTTGAGTGAATTGCCAAAAGTCAGATTTTTTTCTGAAATTGTTCAAAAAAATATTTTCTGCCGGTTAAGTTTTTGAGGGCTGATTTCTTGTCCTGTGATAAAAAGACTTCTGTTTCCATCGCCAAAGCTTTCAGGGGAGCATTTTCAAGCTTTTGGCACCATTATTGAGTGAATTGCCAAAAGTCAGATTTTTGCTGAAATTGTGACCCCGGGGCTTTGGAATTTTTTCAAAAAAATATTTTCTGCCGGTTAAGTTTTTGAGGGCTGATTTCTTGTCCTGTGATAAAAAGACTTCTGTTTCCATCGCCAAAACATTCAGGGGAGCATTTTCAAGCTTTTGGCACCATTTTTGAGTGAATTGCCAAAAGTCAGATTTTTGCTGAAATTGTGACCCCGGGGCTTAGGGATTTTTTAAAAAAAATATTTTCTGCCGGTTAAGTTTTTGAGGGCTGATTTCTTGTCCTGTGATAAAAAGACTTCTGTTTCCATCGCCAAAACATTCAGGGGAGCATTTTCAAGCTTTTGGCACCATTTTTGAGTGAATTGCCAAAAGTCAGATTTTTGCTGAAATTGTGACCCCGGGGCTTAGGGATTTTTTCAAAAAAATATTTTCTGCCGGTTAAGTTTTTGAGGGCTGATTTCTTGTCCAGTGATAAAAAGTGTTCTGTTTCTAGTGCCAAACCTTTCAGGAGAGCATTTTCAAGCTTTTGGCACCATTTTTGAGTGAATTGCCAAAAGTCAGATTTTTGCTGAAATTGTGACCCCGGGGCTTAGGGATTTTTTCAAAAAAATATTTTCTGCCGGTTAAGTTTTTGAGGGCTGATTTCTTGTCCTGTGATAAAAAGCCTTCTGTTTCGAGTGCCAAACCTTTCAGGAGAGCATTTTCAGGCTTTTGGCACCATTTTTGAGTGAATTGCCAAAAGTCAGATTTTTGCTGAAATTGTGATCCCGGGGCTTAGGGATTTTTTCAAAAAAATATTTTCTGCTGGTTAAGTTTTTGAGGGCTGATTTCTTGACCTGTGATAAAAAGCCTTCTGTTTCGAGTGCCAAACCTTTCAGGAGAGCATTTTCAAGCTTTTGGCACGATTTTTGAGTGAATTGCCAAAAGTCAGATTTTTGCTGAAATTGTGACCCCGGGGCTTAGGGATTTTTTCAAAAAAATATTTTCTGCCGGTTAAGTTTTTGAGGGCTGATTTCTTGTCCTGTGATAAAAAGCCTTCTGTTTCGAGTGCCAAACCTTTCAGGAGAGCATTTTCAAGCTTTTGGCACCATTTTTGAGTGAATTGCCAAAAGTCAGATTTTTGCTGAAATTGTTCAAAAAAATATTTTCTGCCGGTTAAGTTTTTGAGGGCTGATTTCTTGTCCTGTGATAAAAAGACTTCTGTTTCCATCGCCAAAGCTTTCAGGGGAGCATTTTCAAGCTTTTGGCACCATTTTTGAGTGAATTGCCAAAAGTCAGATTTTTGCTGAAATTGTTCAAAAAAATATTTTCTGCCGGTTAAGTTTTTGAGGGCTGATTTCTTGTCCTGTGATAAAAAGACTTCTGTTTCCATCGCCAAAGCTTTCAGGGGAGCATTTTCAAGCTTTTCGCACCATTTTTGAGTGAATTGCCAAAAGTCAGATTTTTGCTGAAATTGTGACCCCGGGGCTTAGGGATTTTTTCAAAAAAATATTTTCTGCCGGTTAAGTTTTTGAGGGCTGATTTCTTGTCCTGTGATAAAAAGCCTTCTGTTTCGAGTGCCAAACCTTTCAGGAGAGCATTTTCAAGCTTTTGGCACCATTTTTGAGTGAATTGCCAAAAGTCAGATTTTTGCTGAAATTGTGACCCCGGGGCTTAGGGATTTTTTCAAAAAAATATTTTCTGCCGGTTAAGTTTTTGAGGGCTGATTTCTTGTCCTGTGATAAAAAGACTTCTGTTTCCATCGCCAAAGCTTTCAGGGGAGCATTTTCAAGCTTTTGGCACCATTTTTGAGTGAATTGCCAAAAGTCAGATTTTTGCTGAAATTGTGACCCCGGGGCTTAGGGATTTTTTCAAAAAAAATATTTTCTGCCGGTTAAGTTTTTGAGGGCTGATTTCTTGTCCTGTGATAAAAAGACTTCTGTTTCCATCGCCAAAGCTTTCAGGGGAGCATTTTCAAGCTTTTGGCACCATTATTGAGTGAATTGCCAAAAGTCAGATTTTTGCTGAAATTGTGACCCCGGGGCTTAGGGATTTTTTCAAAAAAATATTTTCTGCCGGTTAAGTTTTTGAGGGCTGATTTCTTGTCCTGTGATAAAAAGACTTCTGTTTCCATCGCCAAAACATTCAGGGGAGCATTTTCAAGCTTTTGGCACCATTTTTGAGTGAATTGCCAAAAGTCAGATTTTTGCTGAAATTGTGACCCCGGGGCTTAGGGATTTTTTCAAAAAAATATTTTCTGCCGGTTAAGTTTTTGAGGGCTGATTTCTTGTCCAGTGATAAAAAGTGTTCTGTTTCTAGTGCCAAACCTTTCAGGAGAGCATTTTCAAGCTTTTGGCACCATTTTTGAGTGAATTGCCAAAAGTCAGATTTTTGCTGAAATTGTGACCCCGGGGCTTAGGGATTTTTTCAAAAAAATATTTTCTGCCGGTTAAGTTTTTGAGGGCTGATTTCTTGTCCTGTGATAAAAAGCCTTCTGTTTCGAGTGCCAAACCTTTCAGGAGAGCATTTTCAGGCTTTTGGCACCATTTTTGAGTGAATTGCCAAAAGTCAGATTTTTGCTGAAATTGTGATCCCGGGGCTTAGGGATTTTTTCAAAAAAATATTTTCTGCTGGTTAAGTTTTTGAGGGCTGATTTCTTGACCTGTGATAAAAAGCCTTCTGTTTCCATCGCCAAAGCTTTCAGGGGAGCATTTTCAAGCTTTTGGCACCATTTTTGAGTGAATTGCCAAAAGTCAGATTTTTGCTGAAATTGTGACCCCGGGGCTTAGGGATTCTTTCAAAAAAATATTTTCTGCCGGTTAAGTTTTTGAGGGCTGATTTCTTGTCCTGTGATAAAAAGCCTTCTGTTTCGAGTGCCAAACCTTTCAGGAGAGCATTTTCAAGCTTTTGGCACCATTTTTGAGTGAATTGCCAAAAGTCAGATTTTTGCTGAAATTGTTCAAAAAAATATTTTCTGCCGGTTAAGTTTTTGAGGGCTGATTTCTTGTCCGGTGATAAAAAGACTTCTGTTTCCATCGCCAAAGCTTTCAGGGGAGCATTTTCAAGCTTTTGGCACCATTTTTGAGTGAATTGCCAAAAGTCAGATTTTTGCTGAAATTGTTCAAAAAAATATTTTCTGCCGGTTAAGTTTTTGAGGGCTGATTTCTTGTCCTGTGATAAAAAGACTTCTGTTTCCATCGCCAAAGCTTTCAGGGGAGCATTTTCAAGCTTTTCGCACCATTTTTGAGTGAATTGCCAAAAGTCAGATTTTTGCTGAAATTGTGACCCCGGGGCTTAGGGATTTTTTCAAAAAAATATTTTCTGCCGGTTAAGTTTTTGAGGGCTGATTTCTTGTCCTGTGATAAAAAGCCTTCTGTTTCGAGTGCCAAACCTTTCAGGAGAGCATTTTCAAGCTTTTGGCACCATTTTTGAGTGAATTGCCAAAAGTCAGATTTTTGCTGAAATTGTGACCCCGGGGCTTAGGGATTTTTTCAAAAAAATATTTTCTGCCGGTTAAGTTTTTGAGGGCTGATTTCTTGTCCTGTGATAAAAAGACTTCTGTTTCCATCGCCAAAGCTTTCAGGGGAGCATTTTCAAGCTTTTGGCACCATTTTTGAGTGAATTGCCAAAAGTCAGATTTTTGCTGAAATTGTGACCCCGGGGCTTAGGGATTTTTTCAAAAAAAATATTTTCTGCCGGTTAAGTTTTTGAGGGCTGATTTCTTGTCCTGTGATAAAAAGCCTTCTGTTTCCATCGCCAAAGCTTTCAGGGGAGCATTTTCAAGCTTTTGGCATCATTTTTGAGTGAATTGCCAAAAGTCAGATTTTTGCTGAAATTGTGACCCCGGGGTTTAGGAATTTTTTCAAAAAAATATTTTCTGCCGGTTAAGTTTTTGAGGGCTGATTTCTTGTCCTGTGATAAAAAGACTTCTGTTTCCATCGCCAAAGCTTTCAGGGGAGCATTTTCAAGCTTTTGGCAGCATTTTTGAGTGAATTGCCAAAAGTCAGATTTTTGCTGAAATTGTGACCCCGGGGCTTAGGGATTTTTTCAAAAAAATATTTTCTGCCGGTTAAGTTTTTGAGGGCTGATTTCTTGTCCTGTGATAAAAAGCCTTCTGTTTCGAGTGCCAAACCTTTCAGGAGAGCATTTTCAGGCTTTTGGCACCATTTTTGAGTGAATTGCCAAAAGTCAGATTTTTGCTGAAATTGTGATCCCGGGGCTTAGGGATTTTTTCAAAAAAATATTTTCTGCCGGTTAAGTTTTTGAGGGCTGATTTCTTGTCCTGTGATAAAAAGACTTCTGTTTCCATCGCCAAAACATTCAGGGGAGCATTTTCAAGCTTTTGGCACCATTTTTGAGTGAATTGCCAAAAGTCAGATTTTTGCTGAAATTGTGACCCCGGGGCTTAGGGATTTTTTCAAAAAAATATTTTCTGCCGGTTAAGTTTTTGAGGGCTGATTTCTTGTCCAGTGATAAAAAGTGTTCTGTTTCTAGTGCCAAACCTTTCAGGAGAGCATTTTCAAGCTTTTGGCACCATTTTTGAGTGAATTGCCAAAAGTCAGATTTTTGCTGAAATTGTGACCCCGGGGCTTAGGGATTTTTTCAAAAAAATATTTTCTGCCGGTTAAGTTTTTGAGGGCTGATTTCTTGTCCTGTGATAAAAAGCCTTCTGTTTCGAGTGCCAAACCTTTCAGGAGAGCATTTTCAGGCTTTTGGCACCATTTTTGAGTGAATTGCCAAAAGTCAGATTTTTGCTGAAATTGTGATCCCGGGGCTTAGGGATTTTTTCAAAAAAATATTTTCTGCTGTTTAAGTTTTTGAGGGCTGATTTCTTGACCTGTGATAAAAAGCCTTCTGTTTCCATCGCCAAAGCTTTCAGGGGAGCATTTTCAAGCTTTTGGCACCATTTTTGAGTGAATTGCCAAAAGTCAGATTTTTGCTGAAATTGTGACCCCGGGGCTTAGGGATTCTTTCAAAAAAATATTTTCTGCCGGTTAAGTTTTTGAGGGCTGATTTCTTGTCCTGTGATAAAAAGCCTTCTGTTTCGAGTGCCAAACCTTTCAGGAGAGCATTTTCAAGCTTTTGGCACCATTTTTGAGTGAATTGCCAAAAGTCAGATTTTTGCTGAAATTGTTCAAAAAAATATTTTCTGCCGGTTAAGTTTTTGAGGGCTGATTTCTTGTCCGGTGATAAAAAGACTTCTGTTTCCATCGCCAAAGCTTTCAGGGGAGCATTTTCAAGCTTTTGGCACCATTTTTGAGTGAATTGCCAAAAGTCAGATTTTTGCTGAAATTGTTCAAAAAAATATTTTCTGCCGGTTAAGTTTTTGAGGGCTGATTTCTTGTCCTGTGATAAAAAGACTTCTGTTTCCATCGCCAAAGCTTTCAGGGGAGCATTTTCAAGCTTTTCGCACCATTTTTGAGTGAATTGCCAAAAGTCAGATTTTTGCTGAAATTGTGACCCCGGGGCTTAGGGATTTTTTCAAAAAAATATTTTCTGCCGGTTAAGTTTTTGAGGGCTGATTTCTTGTCCTGTGATAAAAAGCCTTCTGTTTCGAGTGCCAAACCTTTCAGGAGAGCATTTTCAAGCTTTTGGCACCATTTTTGAGTGAATTGCCAAAAGTCAGATTTTTGCTGAAATTGTGACCCCGGGGCTTAGGGATTTTTTCAAAAAAATATTTTCTGCCGGTTAAGTTTTTGAGGGCTGATTTCTTGTCCTGTGATAAAAAGACTTCTGTTTCCATCGCCAAAGCTTTCAGGGGAGCATTTTCAAGCTTTTGGCACCATTTTTGAGTGAATTGCCAAAAGTCAGATTTTTGCTGAAATTGTGACCCCGGGGCTTAGGGATTTTTTCAAAAAAAATATTTTCTGCCGGTTAAGTTTTTGAGGGCTGATTTCTTGTCCTGTGATAAAAAGCCTTCTGTTTCCATCGCCAAAGCTTTCAGGGGAGCATTTTCAAGCTTTTGGCATCATTTTTGAGTGAATTGCCAAAAGTCAGATTTTTGCTGAAATTGTGACCCCGGGGTTTAGGAATTTTTTCAAAAAAATATTTTCTGCCGGTTAAGTTTTTGAGGGCTGATTTCTTGTCCTGTGATAAAAAGACTTCTGTTTCCATCGCCAAAGCTTTCAGGGGAGCATTTTCAAGCTTTTGGCAGCATTTTTGAGTGAATTGCCAAAAGTCAGATTTTTGCTGAAATTGTGACCCCGGGGCTTAGGGATTTTTTCAAAAAAATATTTTCTGCCGGTTAAGTTTTTGAGGGCTGATTTCTTGTCCTGTGATAAAAAAGACTTCTGTTTCGAGTGCCAAACCTTTCAGGAGAGCATTTTCAGGCTTTTGGCACCATTTTTGAGTGAATTGCCAAAAGTCAGATTTTTTTCTGAAATTGTTCAAAAAAATATTTTCTGCCGGTTAAGTTTTTGAGGGCTGATTTCTTGTCCTGTGATAAAAAGACTTCTGTTTCCATCGCCAAAGCTTTCAGGGGAGCATTTTCAAGCTTTTGGCACCATTTTTGAGTGAATTGCCAAAAGTCAGATTTTTGCTGAAATTGTGACCCCGGGGCTTAGGGATTTTTTCAAAAAAATATTTTCTGCCGGTTAAGTTTTTGAGGGCTGATTTCTTGTCCTGTGATAAAAAGACTTCTGTTTCCATCGCCAAAACATTCAGGGGAGCATTTTCAAGCTTTTGGCACCATTTTTGAGTGAATTGCCAAAAGTCAGATTTTTGCTGAAATTGTGACCCCGGGGCTTAGGGATTTTTTCAAAAAAATATTTTCTGCCGGTTAAGTTTTTGAGGGCTGATTTCTTGTCCAGTGATAAAAAGTGTTCTGTTTCTAGTGCCAAACCTTTCAGGAGAGCATTTTCAAGCTTTTGGCACCATTTTTGAGTGAATTGCCAAAAGTCAGATTTTTGCTGAAATTGTGACCCCGGGGCTTAGGGATTTTTTCAAAAAAATATTTTCTGCCGGTTAAGTTTTTGAGGGCTGATTTCTTGTCCTGTGATAAAAAGCCTTCTGTTTCGAGTGCCAAACCTTTCAGGAGAGCATTTTCAGGCTTTTGGCACCATTTTTGAGTGAATTGCCAAAGTCAGATTTTTGCTGAAATTGTGATCCCGGGGCTTAGGGATTTTTTCAAAAAAATATTTTCTGCCGGTTAAGTTTTTGAGGGCTGATTTCTTGTCCTGTGATAAAAAGACTTCTGTTTCCATCGCCAAAACATTCAGGGGAGCATTTTCAAGCTTTTGGCACCATTTTTGAGTGAATTGCCAAAAGTCAGATTTTTGCTGAAATTGTGACCCCGGGGCTTAGGGATTTTTTCAAAAAAATATTTTCTGCCGGTTAAGTTTTTGAGGGCTGATTTCTTGTCCAGTGATAAAAAGTGTTCTGTTTCTAGTGCCAAACCTTTCAGGAGAGCATTTTCAAGCTTTTGGCACCATTTTTGAGTGAATTGCCAAAAGTCAGATTTTTGCTGAAATTGTGACCCCAGGGCTTAGGGATTTTTTCAAAAAAATATTTTCTGCCGGTTAAGTTTTTGAGGGCTGATTTCTTGTCCTGTGATAAAAAGCCTTCTGTTTCGAGTGCCAAACCTTTCAGGAGAGCATTTTCAGGCTTTTGGCACCATTTTTGAGTGAATTGCCAAAGTCAGATTTTTGCTGAAATTGTGATCCCGGGGCTTAGGGATTTTTTCAAAAAAATATTTTCTGCTGGTTAAGTTTTTGAGGGCTGATTTCTTGTCCTGTGATAAAAAGCCTTCTGTTTCGAGTGCCAAACCTTTCAGGAGAGCATTTTCACGCTTTTGGCACCATTTTTGAGTGAATTGCCAAAAGTCAGATTTTTGCTGAAATTGTGACCCCAGGGCTTAGGGATTTTTTCAGAAAAATATTTTCTGCCGGTTAAGTTTTTGAGGGCTGATTTCTTGTCCTGTGATAAAAAGACTTCTGTTTCCATCGCCAAAGCTTTCAGGGGAGCATTTTCAAGCTTTTGGCACGATTTTTGAGTGAATTGCCAAAAGTCAGATTTTTGCTGAAATTGTGACCCCGGGGCTTAGGGATTTTTTCAAAAAAATATTTTCTGCCGGTTAAGTTTTTGAGGGCTGATTTCTTGTCCTGTGATAAAAAGCCTTCTGTTTCGAGTGCCAAACCTTTCAGGAGAGCATTTTCAGGCTTTTGGCACCATTTTTGAGTGAATTGCCAAAAGTCAGATTTTTGCTGAAATTGTGACTCCGGGGCTTAGGGATTTTTTCAAAAAAATATTTTCTGCCGGTTACGTTTTTGAGGGCTGATTTCTTGTCCTGTGATAAAAAGCCTTCTGTTTCGAGTGCCAAACCTTTCAGGAGAGCATTTTCAGGCTTTTGGCACCATTTTTGAGTGAATTGCCAAAAGTCAGATTTTTGCTGAAATTGTGACTCCGGGGCTTAGGGATTTTTTCAAAAAAATATTTTCTGCCGGTTACGTTTTTGAGGGCCGATTTCTTGTCCTGTGATAAAAAGCCTTCTGTTTCCATCGCCAAAGCTTTCAGGGGAGCATTTTCAAGCTTTTGGCACCATTTTTGAGTGAATTGCCAAAAGTCAGATTTTTGCTGAAATTGTGACCCCGGGGCTTAGGGATTCTTTCAAAAAAATATTTTCTGCCGGTTAAGTTTTTGAGGGCTGATTTCTTGTCCTGTGATAAAAAGCCTTCTGTTTCGAGTGCCAAACCTTTCAGGAGAGCATTTTCAAGCTTTTGGCACCATTTTTGAGTGAATTGCCAAAAGTCAGATTTTTGCTGAAATTGTTCAAAAAAATATTTTCTGCCGGTTAAGTTTTTGAGGGCTGATTTCTTGTCCTGTGATAAAAAGACTTCTGTTTCCATCGCCAAAGCTTTCAGGGGAGCATTTTCAAGCTTTTGGCACCATTTTTGAGTGAATTGCCAAAAGTCAGATTTTTGCTGAAATTGTTCAAAAAAATATTTTCTGCCGGTTAAGTTTTTGAGGGCTGATTTCTTGTCCTGTGATAAAAAGACTTCTGTTTCCATCGCCAAAGCTTTCAGGGGAGCATTTTCAAGCTTTTCGCACCATTTTTGAGTGAATTGCCAAAAGTCAGATTTTTGCTGAAATTGTGACCCCGGGGCTTAGGGATTTTTTCAAAAAAATATTTTCTGCCGGTTAAGTTTTTGAGGGCTGATTTCTTGTCCTGTGATAAAAAGCCTTCTGTTTCGAGTGCCAAACCTTTCAGGAGAGCATTTTCAAGCTTTTGGCACCATTTTTGAGTGAATTGCCAAAAGTCAGATTTTTGCTGAAATTGTGACCCCGGGGCTTAGGGATTTTTTCAAAAAAATATTTTCTGCCGGTTAAGGTTTTGAGGGCTGATTTCTTGTCCTGTGATAAAAAGACTTCTTTTTCCATCGCCAAAGCTTTCAGGGGAGCATTTTCAAGCTTTTGGCACCATTTTTGAGTGAATTGCCAAAAGTCAGATTTTTGCTGAAATTGTGACCCCGGGGCTTAGGGATTTTTTCAAAAAAAATATTTTCTGCCGGTTAAGTTTTTGAGGGCTGATTTCTTGTCCTGTGATAAAAAGCCTTCTGTTTCCATCGCCAACGCTTTCAGGGGAGCATTTTCAAGCTTTTGGCACCATTTTTGAGTGAATTGCCAAAAGTCAGATTTTTGCTGAAATTGTGACCCCGGGGCTTAGGGATTTTATGAAAAAAAATATTTTCTGCCGGTTAAGTTTTTGAGGGCTGATTTCTTGTCCTGTGATAAAAAGCCTTCTGTTTCGAGTGCCAAACCTTTCAGGAGAGCATTTTCAAGCTTTTGGCACCACTTTTGAGTGAATTGCCAAAAGTCAGATTTTTGCTGAAATTGTGACCCCGGGGCTTAGGGATTCTTTCAAAAAAATATTTTCTGCCGGTTAAGTTTTTGAGGGCTGATTTCTTGTCCTGTGATAAAAAGCCTTCTGTTTCGAGTGCCAAACCTTTCAGGAGAGCATTTTCAGGCTTTTGGCACCATTTTTGAGTGAATTGCCAAAAGTCAGATTTTTGCTGAAATTGTGACCCCGGGGCTTAGGGATTTTTTCAAAAAAATATTTTCTGCCGGTTACGTTTTTGAGGGCTGATTTCTTGTCCCGTGATAAAAAGCCTTCTGTTTCGAGTGCCAAACCTTTCAGGAGAGCATTTTCAGGCTTTTGGCACCATTTTTGAGTGAATTGCCAAAAGTCAGATTTTTTTCTGAAATTGTTCAAAAAAATATTTTCTGCCGGTTAAGTTTTTGAGGGCTGATTTCTTGTCCTGTGATAAAAAGACTTCTGTTTCCATCGCCAAAGCTTTCAGGGGAGCATTTTCAAGCTTTTGGCACCATTTTTGAGTGAATTGCCAAAAGTCAGATTTTTGCTGAAATTGTGACCCCGGGGCTTAGGAATTTTTTCAAAAAAATATTTTCTGCCGGTTAAGTTTTTGAGGGCTGATTTCTTGTCCTGTGATAAAAGCCTTCTGTTTCGAGTGCCAAACCTTTCAGGAGAGCATTTTCAAGCTTTTGGCACCATTTTTGAGTGAACTGCCAAAAGTCAGATTTTTGCTGAAATTGTGACCCCGGGGCTTAGGGATTTTTTCAAAAAAATATTTTCTTCCGGTTAAGTTTTTGAGGGCTGATTTCTTGTCCTGTGATAAAAAGCCTTCTGTTTCCATCGCCAAAACATTCAGGGGAGCATTTTCAAGCTTTTGGCACCATTTTTGAGTGAATTGCCAAAAGTCAGATTTTTGCTGAAATTGTGACCCCGGGGCTTAGGGATTTTTTGAAAAAATATATTTTCTGCCGGTTAAGTTTTTGAGGGCTGATTTCTTGTCCTGTGATAAAAAGCCTTCTGTTTCGAGTGCCAAACCTTTCAGGAGAGCATTTTCAGGCTTTTGGCACCATTTTTGAGTGAATTGCCAAAAGTCAGATTTTTTTCTGAAATTGTTCAAAAAAATATTTTCTGCCGGTTAAGTTTTTGAGGGCTGATTTCTTGTCCTGTGATAAAAAGACTTCTGTTTCCATCGCCAAAGCTTTCAGGGGAGCATTTTCAAGCTTTTGGCAGCATTTTTGAGTGAATTGCCAAAAGTCAGATTTTTGCTGAAATTGTGACCCCGGGGCTTAGGAATTTTTTCAAAAAAATATTTTCTGCCGGTTAAGTTTTTGAGGGCTGATTTCTTGTCCTGTGATAAAAAGCCTTCTGTTTCGAGTGCCAAACCTTTCAGGAGAGCATTTTCAAGCTTTTGGCACCACTTTTGAGTGAATTGCCAAAAGTCAGATTTTTGCTGAAATTGTGACCCCGGGGCTTAGGGATTCTTTCAAAAAAATATTTTCTGCCGGTTAAGTTTTTGAGGGCTGATTTCTTGTCCTGTGATAAAAAGCCTTCTGTTTCGAGTGCCAAACCTTTCAGGAGAGCATTTTCAGGCTTTTGGCACCATTTTTGAGTGAATTGCCAAAAGTCAGATTTTTTTCTGAAATTGTTCAAAAAAATATTTTCTGCCGGTTAAGTTTTTGAGGGCTGATTTCTTGTCCTGTGATAAAAAGACTTCTGTTTCCATCGCCAAAGCTTTCAGGGGAGCATTTTCAAGCTTTTGGCACCATTTTTGAGTGAATTGCCAAAAGTCAGATTTTTGCTGAAATTGTGACCCCGGGGCTTAGGAATTTTTTCAAAAAAATATTTTCTGCCGGTTAAGTTTTTGAGGGCTGATTTCTTGTCCTGTGATAAAAGCCTTCTGTTTCGAGTGCCAAACCTTTCAGGAGAGCATTTTCAAGCTTTTGGCACCATTTTTGAGTGAACTGCCAAAAGTCAGATTTTTGCTGAAATTGTGACCCCGGGGCTTAGGGATTTTTTCAAAAAAATATTTTCTTCCGGTTAAGTTTTTGAGGGCTGATTTCTTGTCCTGTGATAAAAAGCCTTCTGTTTCCATCGCCAAAACATTCAGGGGAGCATTTTCAAGCTTTTGGCACCATTTTTGAGTGAATTGCCAAAAGTCAGATTTTTGCTGAAATTGTGACCCCGGGGCTTAGGGATTTTTTGAAAAAATATATTTTCTGCCGGTTAAGTTTTTGAGGGCTGATTTCTTGTCCTGTGATAAAAAGCCTTCTGTTTCGAGTGCCAAACCTTTCAGGAGAGCATTTTCAGGCTTTTGGCACCATTTTTGAGTGAATTGCCAAAAGTCAGATTTTTTTCTGAAATTGTTCAAAAAAATATTTTCTGCCGGTTAAGTTTTTGAGGGCTGATTTCTTGTCCTGTGATAAAAAGACTTCTGTTTCCATCGCCAAAGCTTTCAGGGGAGCATTTTCAAGCTTTTGGCAGCATTTTTGAGTGAATTGCCAAAAGTCAGATTTTTGCTGAAATTGTGACCCCGGGGCTTAGGAATTTTTTCAAAAAAATATTTTCTGCCGGTTAAGTTTTTGAGGGCTGATTTCTTGTCCTGTGATAAAAAGACTTCTGTTTCCATCGCCAAAACATTCAGGGGAGCATTTTCAAGCTTTTGGCACCATTTTTGAGTGAATTGCCAAAAGTCAGATTTTTGCTGAAATTGTTCAAAAAAATATTTTCTGCCGGTTAAGTTTTTGAGGGCTGATTTCTTGTCCTGTGATAAAAAGACTTCTGTTTCCATCGCCAAAGCTTTCAGGGGAGCATTTTCAAGCTTTTGGCAGCATTTTTGAGTGAATTGCCAAAAGTCAGATTTTTGCTGAAATTGGGAAATTAGGGATTTTTTCAAAAAAATATTTTCTGCCGGTTAAGTTTTTGAGGGCTGATTTCTTGTCCTGTGATAAAAAGCCTTCTGTTTCGAGTGCCAAACCTTTCAGGAGAGCATTTTCAGGCTTTTGGCACCATTTTTGAGTGAATTGCCAAAAGTCAGATTTTTTTCTGAAATTGTTCAAAAAAATATTTTCTGCCGGTTAAGTTTTTGAGGGCTGATTTCTTGTCCTGTGATAAAAAGACTTCTGTTTCCATCGCCGAAGCTTTCAGGGGAGCATTTTCAAGCTTTTGGCACCATTTTTGAGTGAATTGCCAAAAGTCAGATTTTTGCTGAAATTGTGACCCCGGGGCTTAGGAATTTTTTCAAAAAAATATTTTCTGCCGGTTAAGTTTTTGAGGGCTGATTTCTTGTCCTGTGATAAAAAGACTTCTGTTTCCATCGCCAAAACATTCAGGGGAGCATTTTCAAGCTTTTGGCACCATTTTTGAGTGAATTGCCAAAAGTCAGATTTTTGCTGAAATTGTGACCCCGGGGCTTAGGGATTTTTTCAAAAAAATATTTTCTGCCGGTTAAGTTTTTGAGGGCTGATTTCTTGTCCTGTGATAAAAAGCCTTCTGTTTCGAGTGCCAAACCTTTCAGGAGAGCATTTTCAGGCTTTTGGCACCATTTTTGAGTGAATTGCCAAAAGTCAGATTTTTGCTGAAATTGTTCAAAAAAATATTTTCTGCCGGTTAAGTTTTTGAGGGCTGATTTCTTGTCCTGTGATAAAAAGACTTCTGTTTCCATCGCCAAAGCTTTCAGGGGAGCATTTTCAAGCTTTTGGCAGCATTTTTGAGTGAATTGCCAAAAGTCAGATTTTTGCTGAAATTGTGACCCCGGGGCTTAGGGATTTTTTCAAAAAAATATTTTCTGCCGGTTAAGTTTTTGAGGGCTGATTTCTTGTCCTGTGATAAAAAGCCTTCTGTTTCGAGTGCCAAACCTTTCAGGAGAGCATTTTCAGGCTTTTGGCACCATTTTTGAGTGAATTGCCAAAAGTCAGATTTTTTTCTGAAATTGTTCAAAAAAATATTTTCTGCCGGTTAAGTTTTTGAGGGCTGATTTCTTGTCCTGTGATAAAAAGACTTCTGTTTCCATCGCCGAAGCTTTCAGGGGAGCATTTTCAAGCTTTTGGCACCATTTTTGAGTGAATTGCCAAAAGTCAGATTTTTGCTGAAATTGTGACCCCGGGGCTTAGGGATTTTATGAAAAAAAATATTTTCTGCCAGTTAAGTTTTTGAGGGCTGATTTCTTGTCCTGTGATAAAAAGGCTTCTGTTTCGAGTGCCAAACCTTTCAGGAGAGCATTTTCAAGCTTTTGGCACCACTTTTGAGTGAATTGCCAAAAGTCAGATTTTTGCTGAAATTGTGACCCCGGGGCTTAGGGATTCTTTCAAAAAAATATTTTCTGCCGGTTAAGTTTTTGAGGGCTGATTTCTTGTCCTGTGATAAAAAGCCTTCTGTTTCGAGTGCCAAACCTTTCAGGAGAGCATTTTCAGGCTTTTGGCACCATTTTTGAGTGAATTGCCAAAAGTCAGATTTTTGCTGAAATTGTGACCCCGGGGCTTAGGGATTTTTTCAAAAAAATATTTTCTGCCGGTTACGTTTTTGAGGGCTGATTTCTTGTCCCGTGATAAAAAGCCTTCTGTTTCGAGTGCCAAACCTTTCAGGAGAGCATTTTCAGGCTTTTGGCACCATTTTTGAGTGAATTGCCAAAAGTCAGATTTTTTTCTGAAATTGTTCAAAAAAATATTTTCTGCCGGTTAAGTTTTTGAGGGCTGATTTCTTGTCCTGTGATAAAAAGACTTCTGTTTCCATCGCCAAAGCTTTCAGGGGAGCATTTTCAAGCTTTTGGCACCATTTTTGAGTGAATTGCCAAAAGTCAGATTTTTGCTGAAATTGTGACCCCGGGGCTTAGGAATTTTTTCAAAAAAATATTTTCTGCCGGTTAAGTTTTTGAGGGCTGATTTCTTGTCCTGTGATAAAAAGACTTCTGTTTCCATCGCTAAAACATTCAGGGGAGCATTTTCAAGCTTTTGGCACCATTTTTGAGTGAACTGCCAAAAGTCAGATTTTTGCTGAAATTGTGACCCCGGGGCTTAGGGATTTTTTCAAAAAAATATTTTCTGCCGGTTAAGTTTTTGAGGGCTGATTTCTTGTCCTGTGATAAAAAGACTTCTGTTTCCATCGCCAAAACATTCAGGGGAGCATTTTCAAGCTTTTGGCACCATTTTTGAGTGAATTGCCAAAAGTCAGATTTTTGCTGAAATTGTGACCCCGGGGCTTAGGGATTTTTTCAAAAAAATATTTTCTGCCGGTTAAGTTTTTGAGGGCTGATTTCTTGTCCAGTGATAAAAAGTTTTCTGTTTCTAGTGCCAAACCTTTCAGGAGAGCATTTTCAAGCTTTTGGCACCATTTTTGAGTGAATTGCCAAAAGTCAGATTTTTGCTGAAATTGTGACCCCGGGGCTTAGGGATTTTTTCAAAAAAATATTTTCTGCCGGTTAAGTTTTTGAGGGCTGATTTCTTGTCCTGTGATAAAAAGCCTTCTGTTTCGAGTGCCAAACCTTTCAGGAGAGCATTTTCAGGCTTTTGGCACCATTTTTGAGTGAATTGCCAAAAGTCAGATTTTTGCTGAAATTGTGACCCCGGGGCTTAGGAATTTTTTCAAAAAAATATTTTCTGCCGGTTAAGTTTTTGAGGGCTGATTTCTTGTCCTGTGATAAAAAGACTTCTGTTTCCATCGCCAAAACATTCAGGGGAGCATTTTCAAGCTTTTGGCACCATTTTTGAGTGAATTGCCAAAAGTCAGATTTTTGCTGAAATTGTGACCCCGGGGCTTAGGGATTTTTTCAAAAAAATATTTTCTGCCGGTTAAGTTTTTGAGGGCTGATTTCTTGTCCTGTGATAAAAAGACTTCTGTTTCCATCGCCAAAACATTCAGGGGAGCATTTTCAAGCTTTTGGCACCATTTTTGAGTGAATTGCCAAAAGTCAGATTTTTGCTGAAATTGTGACCCCGGGGCTTAGGGATTTTTTCAAAAAAATATTTTCTGCCGGTTAAGTTTTTGAGGGCTGATTTCTTGTCCTGTGATAAAAAGCCTTCTGTTTCGAGTGCCAAACCTTTCAGGAGAGCATTTTCAGGCTTTTGGCACCATTTTTGAGTGAATTGCCAAAAGTCAGATTTTTGCTGAAATTGTTCAAAAAAATATTTTCTGCCGGTTAAGTTTTTGAGGGCTGATTTCTTGTCCTGTGATAAAAAGACTTCTGTTTCCATCGCCAAAGCTTTCAGGGGAGCATTTTCAAGCTTTTGGCAGCATTTTTGAGTGAATTGCCAAAAGTCAGATTTTTGCTGAAATTGTGACCCCGGGGCTTAGGGATTTTTTCAAAAAAATATTTTCTGCCGGTTAAGTTTTTGAGGGCTGATTTCTTGTCCTGTGATAAAAAGCCTTCTGTTTCGAGTGCCAAACCTTTCAGGAGAGCATTTTCAGGCTTTTGGCACCATTTTTGAGTGAATTGCCAAAAGTCAGATTTTTGCTGAAATTGTGACTCCGGGGCTTAGGGATTTTTTCAAAAAAATATTTTCTGCCGGTTACGTTTTTGAGGGCTGATTTCTTGTCCTGTGATAAAAAGCCTTCTGTTTCCATCGCCAAAGCTTTCAGGGGAGCATTTTCAAGCTTTTGGCACCATTTTTGAGTGAATTGCCAAAAGTCAGATTTTTGCTGAAAATGTGACCCCGGGGCTTAGGGATTTTATGAAAAAAAATATTTTCTGCCAGTTAAGTTTTTGAGGGCTGATTTCTTGTCCTGTGATAAAAAGGCTTCTGTTTCGAGTGCCAAACCTTTCAGGAGAGCATTTTCAAGCTTTTGGCACCACTTTTGAGTGAATTGCCAAAAGTCAGATTTTTGCTGAAATTGTGACCCCGGGGCTTAGGGATTCTTTCAAAAAAATATTTTCTGCCGGTTAAGTTTTTGAGGGCTGATTTCTTGTCCTGTGATAAAAAGCCTTCTGTTTCGAGTGCCAAACCTTTCAGGAGAGCATTTTCAAGCTTTTGGCACCATTTTTGAGTGAATTGCCAAAAGTCAGATTTTTGCTGAAATTGTTCAAAAAAATATTTTCTGCCGGTTAAGTTTTTGAGGGCTGATTTCTTGTCCTGTGATAAAAAGACTTCTGTTTCCATCGCCAAAGCTTTCAGGGGAGCATTTTCAAGCTTTTGGCACCATTTTTGAGTGAATTGCCAAAAGTCAGATTTTTGCTGAAATTGTGACCCCGGGGCTTAGGGATTTTTTCAAAAAAATATTTTCTGCCGGTTAAGTTTTTGAGGGCTGATTTCTTGTCCAGTGATAAAAAGTGTTCTGTTTCTAGTGCCAAACCTTTCAGGAGAGCATTTTCAAGCTTTTGGCACCATTTTTGAGTGAATTGCCAAAAGTCAGATTTTTGCTGAAATTGTGACCCCGGGGCTTAGGGATTTTTTCAAAAAAATATTTTCTGCCGGTTAAGTTTTTGAGGGCTGATTTCTTGTCCTGTGATAAAAAGCCTTCTGTTTCGAGTGCCAAACCTTTCAGGAGAGCATTTTCAGGCTTTTGGCACCATTTTTGAGTGAATTGCCAAAAGTCAGATTTTTGCTGAAATTGTGACTCCGGGGCTTAGGGATTTTTTCAAAAAAATATTTTCTGCCGGTTACGTTTTTGAGGGCTGATTTCTTGTCCTGTGATAAAAAGCCTTCTGTTTCCATCGCCAAAGCTTTCAGGGGAGCATTTTCAAGCTTTTGGCACCATTTTTGAGTGAATTGCCAAAAGTCAGATTTTTGCTGAAATTGTGACCCCGGGGCTTAGGGATTTTATGAAAAAAAATATTTTCTGCCAGTTAAGTTTTTGAGGGCTGATTTCTTGTCCTGTGATAAAAAGGCTTCTGTTTCGAGTGCCAAACCTTTCAGGAGAGCATTTTCAAGCTTTTGGCACCACTTTTGAGTGAATTGCCAAAAGTCAGATTTTTGCTGAAATTGTGACCCCGGGGCTTAGGGATTCTTTCAAAAAAATATTTTCTGCCGGTTAAGTTTTTGAGGGCTGATTTCTTGTCCTGTGATAAAAAGCCTTCTGTTTCGAGTGCCAAACCTTTCAGGAGAGCATTTTCAAGCTTTTGGCACCATTTTTGAGTGAATTGCCAAAAGTCAGATTTTTGCTGAAATTGTTCAAAAAAATATTTTCTGCCGGTTAAGTTTTTGAGGGCTGATTTCTTGTCCTGTGATAAAAAGACTTCTGTTTCCATCGCCAAAGCTTTCAGGGGAGCATTTTCAAGCTTTTCGCACCATTTTTGAGTGAATTGCCAAAAGTCAGATTTTTGCTGAAATTGTGACCCCGGGGCTTAGGGATTTTTTCAAAAAAATATTTTCTGCCGGTTAAGTTTTTGAGGGCTGATTTCTTGTCCTGTGATAAAAAGCCTTCTGTTTCGAGTGCCAAACCTTTCAGGAGAGCATTTTCAAGCTTTTGGCACCATTTTTGAGTGAATTGCCAAAAGTCAGATTTTTGCTGAAATTGTGACCCCGGGGCTTAGGGATTTTTTCAAAAAAATATTTTCTGCCGGTTAAGTTTTTGAGGGCTGATTTCTTGTCCTGTGATAAAAAGACTTCTGTTTCCATCGCCAAAGCTTTCAGGGGAGCATTTTCAAGCTTTTGGCACCATTTTTGAGTGAATTGCCAAAAGTCAGATTTTTGCTGAAATTGTGACCCCGGGGCTTAGGGATTTTTTCAAAAAAATATTTTCTGCCGGTTAAGTTTTTGAGGGCTGATTTCTTCTCCTGTGATAAAAGACTTCTGTTTCCATCGCCAAAGCTTTCAGGGGAGCATTTTCAAAAGCTTTTGGCACCATTTTTGAGTGAATTGCCAAAAGTCAGATTTTTGCTGAAATTGTGACCCCGGGCCTTAGGGATTTTTTCAAAAAAATATTTTCTGCCGGTTAAGTTTTTGAGGGCTGATTTCTTGTCCTGTGATAAAAAGACTTCTGTTTCCATCGCCAAAGCGTTCAGGGGAGCATTTTCAAGCTTTTGGCACCATTTTTGAGTGAATTGCCAAAAGTCAGATTTTTGCTGAAATTGTGACCCCGGGGCTTAGGGATTCTTTCAAAAAAATATTTTCTGCCGGTTAAGTTTTTGAGGGCTGATTTCTTGTCCTGTGATAAAAAGACTTCTGTTTCCATAACCAAAGCTTTCAGGGGAGCATTTTCAAGCTTTTGGCACCATTTTTGAGTGAATTGCCAAAAGTCAGATTTTTGCTGAAATTGTTCAAAAAAATATTTTCTGCCGGTTAAGTTTTTGAGGGCTGATTTCTTGTCCTGTGATAAAAAGACTTCTGTTTCCATCGCCAAAGCTTTCAGGGGAGCATTTTCAAGCTTTTCGCACCATTTTTGAGTGAATTGCCAAAAGTCAGATTTTTGCTGAAATTGTGACCCCGGGGCTTAGGGATTTTTTCAAAAAAATATTTTCTGCCGGTTAAGTTTTTGAGGGCTGATTTCTTGTCCTGTGATGAAAAGCCTTCTGTTTCTAGTGCCAAACCTTTCAGGAGAGCATTTTCAAGCTTTTGGCACCATTTTTGAGTGAATTGCCAAAAGTCAGATTTTTGCTGAAATTGTGACCCCGGGGCTTAGGGATTTTTTCAAAAAAATATTTTCTGCCGGTTAAGTTTTTGAGGGCTGATTTCTTGTCCTGTGATAAAAAGACTTCTGTTTCCATTGCCAAAGCTTTCAGGGGAGCATTTTCAAGCTTTTGGCACCATTTTTTGAGTGAATTGCCAAAAGTCAGATTTTTGCTGAAATTGTGACCCCGGGGCTTAGGGATTTTTTCAAAAAAATATTTTCTGCCGGTTAAGTTTTTGAGGGCTGATTTCTTGTCCTGTGATAAAAAGACTTCTGTTTCCATCGCCAAAGCTTTCAGGGGAGCATTTTCAAGCTTTTGGCACCATTTTTGAGTGAATTGCCAAAAGTCAGATTTTTGCTGAAATTGTGACCCCGGGGCTTAGGGATTTTTTCAAAAAAATATTTTCTGCCGGTTAAGTTTTTGAGGGCTGATTTCTTGTCCTGTGATAAAAAGACTTCTGTTTCCATCGCCAAAGCTTTCAGGGGAGCATTTTCAAGCTTTTGGCACCATTTTTGAGTGAATTGCCAAAAGTCAGATTTTTGCTGAAATTGTGACCCCGGGGCTTAGGGATTTTTTCAAAAAAATATTTTCTGCCGGTTAAGTTTTTGAGGGCTGATTTCTTCTCCTGTGATAAAAGACTTCTGTTTCCATCGCCAAAGCTTTCAGGGGAGCATTTTCAAAAGCTTTTGGCACCATTTTTGAGTGAATTGCCAAAAGTCAGATTTTTGCTGAAATTGTGACCCCGGGCCTTAGGGATTTTTTCAAAAAAATATTTTCTGCCGGTTAAGTTTTTGAGGGCTGATTTCTTGTCCTGTGATAAAAAGACTTCTGTTTCCATCGCCAAAGCGTTCAGGGGAGCATTTTCAAGCTTTTGGCACCATTTTTGAGTGAATTGCCAAAAGTCAGATTTTTGCTGAAATTGTGACCCCGGGGCTTAGGGATTCTTTCAAAAAAATATTTTCTGCCGGTTAAGTTTTTGAGGGCTGATTTCTTGTCCTGTGATAAAAAGACTTCTGTTTCCATAACCAAAGCTTTCAGGGGAGCATTTTCAAGCTTTTGGCACCATTTTTGAGTGAATTGCCAAAAGTCAGATTTTTGCTGAAATTGTTCAAAAAAATATTTTCTGCCGGTTAAGTTTTTGAGGGCTGATTTCTTGTCCTGTGATAAAAAGACTTCTGTTTCCATCGCCAAAGCTTTCAGGGGAGCATTTTCAAGCTTTTCGCACCATTTTTGAGTGAATTGCCAAAAGTCAGATTTTTGCTGAAATTGTGACCCCGGGGCTTAGGGATTTTTTCAAAAAAATATTTTCTGCCGGTTAAGTTTTTGAGGGCTGATTTCTTGTCCTGTGATGAAAAGCCTTCTGTTTCTAGTGCCAAACCTTTCAGGAGAGCATTTTCAAGCTTTTGGCACCATTTTTGAGTGAATTGCCAAAAGTCAGATTTTTGCTGAAATTGTGACCCCGGGGCTTAGGGATTTTTTCAAAAAAATATTTTCTGCCGGTTAAGTTTTTGAGGGCTGATTTCTTGTCCTGTGATAAAAAGACTTCTGTTTCCATTGCCAAAGCTTTCAGGGGAGCATTTTCAAGCTTTTGGCACCATTTTTTGAGTGAATTGCCAAAAGTCAGATTTTTGCTGAAATTGTGACCCCGGGGCTTAGGGATTTTTTCAAAAAAATATTTTCTGCCGGTTAAGTTTTTGAGGGCTGATTTCTTGTCCTGTGATAAAAAGACTTCTGTTTCCATTGCCAAAGCTTTCAGGGGAGCATTTTCAAGCTTTTGGCACCATTTTTTGAGTGAATTGCCAAAAGTCAGATTTTTGCTGAAATTGTGACCCCGGGGCTTAGGGATTTTTTCAAAAAAATATTTTCTGCCGGTTAAGTTTTTGAGGGCTGATTTCTTGTCCTGTGATAAAAAGCCTTCTGTTTCGAGTGCCAAACCTTTCAGGAGAGCATTTTCAAGCTTTTGGCACCACTTTTGAGTGAATTGCCAAAAGTCAGATTTTTGCTGAAATCGTGACCCCGGGGCTTAGGGATTTTTTCAAAAAAATATTTTCTGCCGGTTAAGTTTTTGAGGGCTGATTTCTTGTCCTGTGATAAAAAGCCTTCTGTTTCAAGTGCCAAACCTTTCAGGAGAGCATTTTCAGGCTTTTGGCACCATTTTTGAGTGAATTGCCAAAAGTCAGATTTTTGCTGAAATTGTGACCCCGGGGCTTAGGGATTTTTTCAAAAAAATATTTTCTGCCGGTTAAGTTTTTGAGGGCTGATTTCTTGTCCTGTGATAAAAAGCCTTCTGTTTCGAGTGCCAAACCTTTCAGGAGAGCATTTTCAGGCTTTTGGCACCATTTTTGAGTGAATTGCCAAAAGTCAGATTTTTGCTGAAATTGTGACCCCGGGGCTTAGGGATTTTTTCAAAAAAATATTTTCTGCCGGTTAAGTTTTTGAGGGCTGATTTCTTGTCCTGTGATAAAAAGACTTCTGTTTCCATCGCCAAAGCTTTCAGGGGAGCATTTTCAAGCTTTTGGCACCATTTTTGAGTGAATTGCCAAAAGTCAGATTTTTGCTGAAATTGTGACCCCGGGGCTTGGGGATTTTTTCAAAAAAATATTTTCTGCCGGTTAAGTTTTTGAGGGCTGATTTCTTCTCCTGTGATAAAAGACTTCTGTTTCCATCGCCAAAGCTTTCAGGGGAGCATTTTCAAAAGCTTTTGGCACCATTTTTGAGTGAATTGCCAAAAGTCAGATTTTTGCTGAAATTGTGACCCCGGGCCTTAGGGATTTTTTCAAAAAAATATTTTCTGCCGGTTAAGTTTTTGAGGGCTGATTTCTTGTCCTGTGATAAAAAGACTTCTGTTTCCATCGCCAAAGCGTTCAGGGGAGCATTTTCAAGCTTTTGGCACCATTTTTGAGTGAATTGCCAAAAGTCAGATTTTTGCTGAAATTGTGACCCCGGGGCTTAGGGATTCTTTCAAAAAAATATTTTCTGCCGGTTAAGTTTTTGAGGGCTGATTTCTTGTCCTGTGATAAAAAGACTTCTGTTTCCATCGCCAAAGCTTTCAGGGGAGCATTTTCAAGCTTTTGGCACCATTTTTGAGTGAATTGCCAAAAGTCAGATTTTTGCTGAAATTGTGACCCCGGGGCTTAGGGATTTTTTCAAAAAAATATTTTCTGCCGGTTAAGTTTTTGAGGGCTGATTTCTTGTCCTGTCATAAAAAGCCTTCTGTTTCGAGTGCCAAACCTTTCAGGAGAGCATTTTCAGGCTTTGGGCACCATTTTTGAGTGAATTGCCAAAAGTCAGATTTTTGCTGAAATTGTTCAAAAAAATATTTTCTGCCGGTTAAGTTTTTGAGGGCTGATTTCTTGTCCTGCGATAAAAAGCCTTCTGTTTCGAGTGCCAAACCTTTCAGGAGAGCATTTTCAAGCTTTTGGCACCATTTTTGAGTGAATTGCCAAAAGTCAGATTTTTGCTGAAATTGTGACCCCGGGGCTTAGGGATTTTTTCAAAAAAATATTTTCTGCCGGTGACGTTTTTGAGGGCTGATTTCTTGTCCTGTGATAAAAAGCCTTCTGTTTCGAGTGCCAAACCTTTCAGGAGAGCATTTTCAAGCTTTTGGCACCATTTTTGAGTGAATTGCCAAAAGTCAGATTTTTGCTGAAATTGTGACCCCGGCGCTTAGGGATTTTTTCAAAAAAATATTTTCTGCCGGTTAAGTTTTTGAGGGCTGATTTCTTGTCCTGTGATAAAAAGCCTTCTGTTTCGAGTGCCAAACCTTTCAGGAGAGCATTTTCAGACTTTTGGCACCATTTTTGAGTGAATTGCCAAAAGTCAGATTTTTGCTGAAATTGTGACCCCGGGGCTTAGGGATTTTTTCAAAAAAATATTTTCTGCCGGTTACGTTTTTGAGGGGTGATTTCTTGTCCCGTGATAAAAAGCCTTCTGTTTCCATCGCCAAGCTTTCAGGGCAGCATTTTCAAGCTTTTGGCACCATTTTTGAGTGAATTGCCAAAAGTCAGATTTTTGCTGAAATTGTGACCCCGGGGCTTAGGGATTTTTTCAAAAAAATATTTTCTGCCGGTGACGTTTTTGAGGGCTGATTTCTTGTCCTGTGATAAAAAGCCTTCTGTTTCGAGTGCCAAACCTTTCAGGAGAGCATTTTCAAGCTTTTGGCACCATTTTTGAGTGAATTGCCAAAAGTCAGATTTTTGCTGAAATTGTGACCCCGGCGCTTAGGGATTTTTTCAAAAAAATATTTTCTGCCGGTTAAGTTTTTGAGGGCTGATTTCTTGTCCTGTGATAAAAAGCCTTCTGTTTCGAGTGCCAAACCTTTCAGGAGAGCATTTTCAGACTTTTGGCACCATTTTTGAGTGAATTGCCAAAAGTCAGATTTTTGCTGAAATTGTGACCCCGGGGCTTAGGGATTTTTTCAAAAAAATATTTTCTGCCGGTTACGTTTTTGAGGGGTGATTTCTTGTCCCGTGATAAAAAGCCTTCTGTTTCCATCGCCAAGCTTTCAGGGCAGCATTTTCAAGCTTTTGGCACCATTTTTGAGTGAATTGCCAAAAGTCAGATTTTTGCTGAAATTGTGACCCCGGGGCTTAGGGATTTTTTCAAAAAAATATTTTCTGCCGGTTAAGTTTTTGAGGGCTGATTTCTTGTCCTGTGATAAAAAGCCTTCGGTTTCGAGTGCCAAACCTTTCAGGAGAGCATTTTCAGGCTTTTGGCACCATTTTTGAGTGTATTGCCAAAAGTCAGATTTTTGCTGAAATTGTGACCCCGGGGCTTAGGGATTTTTTCAAAAAAATATTTTCTGCCGGTTACGTTTTTGAGGGCTGATTTCTTGTCCCGTGATAAAAAGCCTTCTGTTTCCATCGCCAAGCTTTCAGGGCAGCAATTTCAAGCTTTTGGCACCATTTTTGAGTGAATTGCCAAAAGTCAGATTTTTGCTGAAATTGTGACCCCGGGGCTTAGGGATTTTTTCAAAAAAATATTTTCTGCCGCTTAGGTTTTTGAGGGCTGATTTCTTGTCCTGTGATAAAAAGCCTTCTGTTTCGAGTGCCAAACCTTTCAGGAGAGCATTTTCAGGCTTTTGGCACCATTTTTGAGTGAATTGCCAAAAGTCTGATTTTTGCTGAAATTGTGACCCCGGGGCTTAGGGATTTTTTCAAAAAAATATTTTCTGCCGGTTAAGTTTTTGAGGGCTGATTTCTTGTCCTGTGATAAAAAGACTTCTTTTTCGATCGCCAAAGCTTTCAGGGGAGCATTTTCAAGCTTTTGGCACCATTTTTGAGTGAATTGCCAAAAGTCAGATTTTTGCTGAAATTGTGACCCCGGGGCTTAGGGATTTTTTCAAAAAAATATTTTCTGCCGGTTAAGTTTTTGAGGGCTGATTTCTTGTCCTGTGATAAAAAGACTTCTGTTTCGAGTGCCAAAGCTTTCAGGGGAGCATTTTCAGGCTTTTGGCACCATTTTTGAGTGAATTGCCAAAAGTCAGATTTTTGCTGAAATTGTTCAAAAAAATATTTTCTGCCGGTTAAGTTTTTGAGGGCTGATTTTTTGTCCTGTGATAAAGAGACTTCTGTTTCCATCGCCAAAGCTTTCAGGGGAGCATTTTCAAGCTTTTGGCACCATTTTTGAGTGAATTGCCAAAAGTCAGATTTTTGCTGAAATTGTGACCCCGGGGCTTAGGGATTTTTTCAAAAAAATATTTTCTGCTGGTTAAGTTTTTGAGGGCTGATTTCTTGACGTGTGATAAAAAGACTTCCGTTTCCATCGCCAAAGCTTTCAGGGGAGCATTTTCAAGCTTTTGGCACCATTTTTGAGTGAATTGCCAAAAGTCAGATTTTTGCTGAAATTGTGACCCCGGGGCTTAGGGATTTTTTCAAAAAAATATTTTCTGCCGGTGACGTTTTTGAGGGCTGATTTCTTGTCCTGTGATAAAAAGCCTTCTGTTTCGAGTGCCAAACCTTTCAGGAGAGCATTTTCAAGCTTTTGGCACCATTTTTGAGTGAATTGCCAAAAGTCAGATTTTTGCTGAAATTGTGACCCCGGGGCTTAGGGATTTTTTCAAAAAAATATTTTCTGCCGGTTAAGTTTTTGAGGGCTGATTTCTTGTCCTGTGATAAAAAGACTTCTGTTTCCATCGCCAAAGCTTTCAGGGGAGCATTTTCAAGCTTTTGGCACCATTTTTGAGTGAATTGCCAAAAGTCAGATTTTTGCTGAAATTGTGACCCCGGGGCTTAGGGATTTTATGAAAAAAAATATTTTCTGCCAGTTAAGTTTTCGAGGGCTGATTTCTTGTCCTGTGATAAAAAGCCTTCTGTTTCGAGTGCCAAACCTTTCAGGAGAGCATTTTCAGGCTTTTGGCACCATTTTTGAGTGAATTGCCAAAAGTCAGATTTTTGCTGAAATTGTGACCCCGGGGCTTAGGGATTTTTTCAAAAAAATATTTTCTGCCGGTTACGTTTTTGAGGGCTGATTTCTTGTCCCGTGATAAAAAGCCTTCTGTTTCCATCGCCAAGCTTTCAGGGCAGCATTTTCAAGCTTTTGGCACCATTTTTGAGTGAATTGCCAAAAGTCAGATTTTTGCTGAAATTGTGACCCCGGGGCTTAGGGATTTTATGAAAAAAAATATTTTCTGCCAGTTAAGTTTTCGAGGGCTGATTTCTTGTCCTGTGATAAAAAGCCTTCTGTTTCGAGTGCCAAACCTTTCAGGAGAGCATTTTCAGGCTTTTGGAACCATTTTTGAGTGAATTGCCAAAAGTCAGATTTTTGCTGAAATTGTGACCCCGGGGCTTAGGGATTTTTTCAAAAAAATATTTTCTGCCGGTTAAGTTTTTGAGGGCTGATTTCTTGTCCTGTGATAAAAAGACTTCTGTTTCCATCGCCAAAGCTTTCAGGGGAGCATTTTCAAGCTTTTGGCACCATTTTTGAGTGAATTGCCAAAAGTCAGATTTTTGCTGAAATTGTGACCCCGGGGCTTAGGGATTTTTTCAAAAAAATATTTTCTGCCGGTTAAGTTTTTGAGGGCTGATTTCTTGTCCTGTGATAAAAAGCCTTCTGTTTCCATCGCCAAAGCTTTCAGGGGAGCATTTTCAAGCTTTTGGCACCATTTTTGAGTGAATTGCCAAAAGTCAGATTTTTGCTGAAATTGTGACCCCGGGGCTTAGGGATTTTTTCAAAAAAATATTTTCTGCCGGTTAAGTTTTTGAGGGCTGATTTCTTGTCCTGTGATAAAAAGCCTTCTGTTTCGAGTGCCAAACCTTTCAGGAGAGCATTTTCAGGCTTTTGGCACCATTTTTGAGTGAATTGCCAAAAGTCAGATTTTTGCTGAAATTGTGACCCCGGGGCTTAGGGATTTTTTCAAAAAAATATTTTCTGCCGGTTACGTTTTTGAGGGCTGATTTCTTGTCCCATGATAAAAAGCCTTCTGTTTCCATCGCCAAGCTTTCAGGGCAGCATTTTCAAGCTTTTGGCACCATTTTTGAGTGAATTGCCAAAAGTCAGATTTTTGCTGAAATTGTGACCCCGGGGCTTAGGGATTTTTTCAAAAAAATATTTTCTGCCGGTTAAGTTTTTGAGGGCTGATTTCTTGTCCTGTGATAAAAAAAACTTCTGTTTCGAGTGCCAAACCTTTCAGGAGAGCATTTTCAGGCTTTTGGCACCATTTTTGAGTGAATTGCCAAAAGTCAGATTTTTGCTGAAATTGTGACCCCGGGGCTTAGGGATTTTTTCAAAAAAATATTTTCTGCCGGTTAAGTTTTTGAGGGCTGATTTCTTGTCCTGTGATAAAAAGACTTCTGTTTCCATCGCCAAAGCTTTCAGGGGAGCATTTTCAAGCTTTTGGCACCATTTTTGAGTGAATTGCCAAAAGTCAGATTTTTGCTGAAATTGTGACCCCGGGGCTTAGGGATTTTTTCAAAAAAATATTTTCTGCCGGTTAAGTTTTTGAGGGCTGATTTCTTGTCCTGTGATAAAAAGACTTCTGTTTCGAGTGCCAAAGCTTTCAGGGGAGCATTTTCAGGCTTTTGGCACCATTTTTGAGTGAATTGCCAAAAGTCAGATTTTTGCTGAAATTGTTCAAAAAAATATTTTCTGCCGGTTAAGTTTTTGAGGGCTGATTTTTTGTCCTGTGATAAAGAGACTTCTGTTTCCATCGCCAAAGCTTTCAGGGGAGCATTTTCAAGCTTTTGGCACCATTTTTGAGTGAATTGCCAAAAGTCAGATTTTTGCTGAAATTGTGACCCCGGGGCTTAGGGATTTTTTCAAAAAAATATTTTCTGCTGGTTAAGTTTTTGAGGGCTGATTTCTTGACGTGTGATAAAAAGACTTCCGTTTCCATCGCCAAAGCTTTCAGGGGAGCATTTTCAAGCTTTTGGCACCATTTTTGAGTGAATTGCCAAAAGTCAGATTTTTGCTGAAATTGTGACCCCGGGGCTTAGGGATTTTTTCAAAAAAATATTTTCTGCCGGTGACGTTTTTGAGGGCTGATTTCTTGTCCTGTGATAAAAAGCCTTCTGTTTCGAGTGCCAAACCTTTCAGGAGAGCATTTTCAAGCTTTTGGCACCATTTTTGAGTGAATTGCCAAAAGTCAGATTTTTGCTGAAATTGTGACCCCGGGGCTTAGGGATTTTTTCAAAAAAATATTTTCTGCCGGTTAAGTTTTTGAGGGCTGATTTCTTGTCCTGTGATAAAAAGACTTCTGTTTCCATCGCCAAAGCTTTCAGGGGAGCATTTTCAAGCTTTTGGCACCATTTTTGAGTGAATTGCCAAAAGTCAGATTTTTGCTGAAATTGTGACCCCGGGGCTTAGGGATTTTATGAAAAAAAATATTTTCTGCCAGTTAAGTTTTCGAGGGCTGATTTCTTGTCCTGTGATAAAAAGCCTTCTGTTTCGAGTGCCAAACCTTTCAGGAGAGCATTTTCAGGCTTTTGGCACCATTTTTGAGTGAATTGCCAAAAGTCAGATTTTTGCTGAAATTGTGACCCCGGGGCTTAGGGATTTTTTCAAAAAAATATTTTCTGCCGGTTAAGTTTTTGAGGGCTGATTTCTTGTCCTGTGATAAAAAGACTTCTGTTTCCATCGCCAAAGCTTTCAGGGGAGCATTTTCAAGCTTTTGGCACCATTTTTGAGTGAATTGCCAAAAGTCAGATTTTGCTGAAATTGTGACCCCGGGGCTTAGGGATTTTTTCAAAAAAATATTTTCTGCTGGTTAAGTTTTTGAGGGCTGATTTCTTGACGTGTGATAAAAAGACTTCCGTTTCCATCGCCAAAGCTTTCAGGGGAGCATTTTCAAGCTTTTGGCACCATTTTTGAGTGAATTGCCAAAAGTCAGATTTTTGCTGAAATTGTGACCCCGGGGCTTAGGGATTTTTTCAAAAAAATATTTTCTGCCGGTGACGTTTTTGAGGGCTGATTTCTTGTCCTGTGATAAAAAGCCTTCTGTTTCGAGTGCCAAACCTTTCAGGAGAGCATTTTCAAGCTTTTGGCACCATTTTTGAGTGAATTGCCAAAAGTCAGATTTTTGCTGAAATTGTGACCCCGGGGCTTAGGGATTTTTTCAAAAAAATATTTTCTGCCAGTTAAGTTTTCGAGGGCTGATTTCTTGTCCTGTGATAAAAAGCCTTCTGTTTCGAGTGCCAAACCTTTCAGGAGAGCATTTTCAGGCTTTTGGCACCATTTTTGAGTGAATTGCCAAAAGTCAGATTTTTGCTGAAATTGTGACCCCGGGGCTTAGGGATTTTTTCAAAAAAATATTTTCTGCCGGTGACGTTTTTGAGGGCTGATTTCTTGTCCCATGATAAAAAGCCTTCTGTTTCCATCGCCAAGCTTTCAGGGCAGCATTTTCAAGCTTTTGGCACCATTTTTGAGTGAATTGCCAAAAGTCAGATTTTTGCTGAAATTGTGACCCCGGGGCTTAGGGATTTTTTCAAAAAAATATTTTCTGCCGGTTAAGTTTTTGAGGGCTGATTTCTTGTCCTGTGATAAAAAAAACTTCTGTTTCGAGTGCCAAACCTTTCAGGAGAGCATTTTCAGGCTTTTGGCACCATTTTTGAGTGAATTGCCAAAAGTCAGATTTTTGCTGAAATTGTGACCCCGGGGCTTAGGGATTTTTTCAAAAAAATATTTTCTGCCGGTTAAGTTTTTGAGGGCTGATTTCTTGTCCTGTGATAAAAAGACTTCTGTTTCCATCGCCAAAGCTTTCAGGGGAGCATTTTCAAGCTTTTGGCACCATTTTTGAGTGAATTGCCAAAAGTCAGATTTTTGCTGAAATTGTGACCCCGGGGCTTAGGGATTTTTTCAAAAAAATATTTTCTGCCGGTTAAGTTTTTGAGGGCTGATTTCTTGTCCTGTGATAAAAAGACTTCTGTTTCGAGTGCCAAAGCTTTCAGGGGAGCATTTTCAGGCTTTTGGCACCATTTTTGAGTGAATTGCCAAAAGTCAGATTTTTGCTGAAATTGTTCAAAAAAATATTTTCTGCCGGTTAAGTTTTTGAGGGCTGATTTTTTGTCCTGTGATAAAGAGACTTCTGTTTCCATCGCCAAAGCTTTCAGGGGAGCATTTTCAAGCTTTTGGCACCATTTTTGAGTGAATTGCCAAAAGTCAGATTTTTGCTGAAATTGTGACCCCGGGGCTTAGGGATTTTTTCAAAAAAATATTTTCTGCTGGTTAAGTTTTTGAGGGCTGATTTCTTGACGTGTGATAAAAAGACTTCCGTTTCCATCGCCAAAGCTTTCAGGGGAGTATTTTCAAGCTTTTGGCACCATTTTTGAGTGAATTGCCAAAAGTCAGATTTTTGCTGAAATTGTGACCCCGGGGCTTAGGGATTTTTTCAAAAAAATATTTTCTGCCGGTGACGTTTTTGAGGGCTGATTTCTTGTCCTGTGATAAAAAGCCTTCTGTTTCGAGTGCCAAACCTTTCAGGAGAGCATTTTCAAGCTTTTGGCACCATTTTTGAGTGAATTGCCAAAAGTCAGATTTTTGCTGAAATTGTGACCCCGGGGCTTAGGGATTTTTTCAAAAAAATATTTTCTGCCGGTTAAGTTTTTGAGGGCTGATTTCTTGTCCTGTGATAAAAAGACTTCTGTTTCCATCGCCAAAGCTTTCAGGGGAGCATTTTCAAGCTTTTGGCACCATTTTTGAGTGAATTGCCAAAAGTCAGATTTTTGCTGAAATTGTGACCCCGGGGCTTAGGGATTTTATGAAAAAAAATATTTTCTGCCAGTTAAGTTTTCGAGGGCTGATTTCTTGTCCTGTGATAAAAAGCCTTCTGTTTCGAGTGCCAAACCTTTCAGGAGAGCATTTTCAGGCTTTTGGCACCATTTTTGAGTGAATTGCCAAAAGTCAGATTTTTGCTGAAATTGTGACCCCGGGGCTTAGGGATTTTTTCAAAAAAATATTTTCTGCCGGTTAAGTTTTTGAGGGCTGATTTCTTGTCCTGTGATAAAAAGCCTTCTGTTTCCATCGCCAAAGCTTTCAGGGGAGCATTTTCAAGCTTTTGGCACCATTTTTGAGTGAATTGCCAAAAGTCAGATTTTTGCTGAAATTGTGACCCCGGGGCTTAGGGATTTTTTCAAAAAAATATTTTCTGCTGGTTAAGTTTTTGAGGGCTGATTTCTTGACGTGTGATAAAAAGACTTCCGTTTCCATCGCCAAAGCTTTCAGGGGAGCATTTTCAAGCTTTTGGCACCATTTTTGAGTGAATTGCCAAAAGTCAGATTTTTGCTGAAATTGTGACCCCGGGGCTTAGGGATTTTTTCAAAAAAATATTTTCTGCCGGTGACGTTTTTGAGGGCTGATTTCTTGTCCTGTGATAAAAAGCCTTCTGTTTCGAGTGCCAAACCTTTCAGGAGAGCATTTTCAAGCTTTTGGCACCATTTTTGAGTGAATTGCCAAAAGTCAGATTTTTGCTGAAATTGTGACCCCGGGGCTTAGGGATTTTTTCAAAAAAATATTTTCTGCCAGTTAAGTTTTCGAGGGCTGATTTCTTGTCCTGTGATAAAAAGCCTTCTGTTTCGAGTGCCAAACCTTTCAGGAGAGCATTTTCAGGCTTTTGGCACCATTTTTGAGTGAATTGCCAAAAGTCAGATTTTTGCTGAAATTGTGACCCCGGGGCTTAGGGATTTTTTCAAAAAAATATTTTCTGCCGGTTAAGTTTTTGAGGGCTGATTTCTTGTCCTGTGATAAAAAGACTTCTGTTTCCATCGCCAAAGCTTTCAGGGGAGCATTTTCAAGCTTTTGGCACCATTTTTGAGTGAATTGCCAAAAGTCAGATTTTTGCTGAAATTGTGACCCCGGGGCTTAGGGATTTTTTCAAAAAAATATTTTCTGCTGGTTAAGTTTTTGAGGGCTGATTTCTTGTCCTGTGATAAAAAGCCTTCTGTTTCCATCGCCAAAGCTTTCAGGGGAGCATTTTCAAGCTTTTGGCACCATTTTTGAGTGAATTGCCAAAAGTCAGATTTTTGCTGAAATTGTGACCCCGGGGCTTAGGGATTTTTTCAAAAAAATATTTTCTGCCGGTTAAGTTTTTGAGGGCTGATTTCTTGTCCTGTGATAAAAAGCCTTCTGTTTCGAGTGCCAAACCTTTCAGGAGAGCATTTTCAGGCTTTTGGCACCATTTTTGAGTGAATTGCCAAAAGTCAGATTTTTGCTGAAATTGTGACCCCGGGGCTTAGGGATTTTTTCAAAAAAATATTTTCTGCCGGTTACGTTTTTGAGGGCTGATTTCTTGTCCCGTGATAAAAAGCCTTCTGTTTCCATCGCCAAGCTTTCAGGGCAGCATTTTCAAGCTTTTGGCACCATTTTTGAGTGAATTGCCAAAAGTCAGATTTTTGCTGAAATTGTGACCCCGGGGCTTAGGGATTTTATGAAAAAAAATATTTTCTGCCAGTTAAGTTTTCGAGGGCTGATTTCTTGTCCTGTGATAAAAAGCCTTCTGTTTCGAGTGCCAAACCTTTCAGGAGAGCATTTTCAGGCTTTTGGCACCATTTTTGAGTGAATTGCCAAAAGTCAGATTTTTGCTGAAATTGTGACCCCGGGGCTTAGGGATTTTTTCAAAAAAATATTTTCTGCCGGTTAAGTTTTTGAGGGCTGATTTCTTGTCCTGTGATAAAAAGACTTCTGTTTCCATCGCCAAAGCTTTCAGGGGAGCATTTTCAAGCTTTTGGCACCATTTTTGAGTGAATTGCCAAAAGTCAGATTTTTGCTGAAATTGTGACCCCGGGGCTTAGGGATTTTTTCAAAAAAATATTTTCTGCCGGTTAAGTTTTTGAGGGCTGATTTCTTGTCCTGTGATAAAAAGCCTTCTGTTTCCATCGCCAAAGCTTTCAGGGGAGCATTTTCAAGCTTTTGGCACCATTTTTGAGTGAATTGCCAAAAGTCAGATTTTTGCTGAAATTGTGACCCCGGGGCTTAGGGATTTTTTCAAAAAAATATTTTCTGCCGGTTAAGTTTTTGAGGGCTGATTTCTTGTCCTGTGATAAAAAGCCTTCTGTTTCGAGTGCCAAACCTTTCAGGAGAGCATTTTCAGGCTTTTGGCACCATTTTTGAGTGAATTGCCAAAAGTCAGATTTTTGCTGAAATTGTGACCCCGGGGCTTAGGGATTTTTTCAAAAAAATATTTTCTGCCGGTTACGTTTTTGAGGGCTGATTTCTTGTCCCATGATAAAAAGCCTTCTGTTTCCATCGCCAAGCTTTCAGGAGAGAATTTTCAAGCTTTTGGCACCACTTTTGAGTGAATTGCCAAAAGTCAGATTTTTGCTGAAATTGTGACCCCGGGGCTTAGGGATTTTTTCAAAAAAATATTTTCTGCCGGTTAAGTTTTTGAGGGCTGATTTCTTGTCCTGTGATAAAAAAAACTTCTGTTTCGAGTGCCAAACCTTTCAGGAGAGCATTTTCAGGCTTTTGGCACCATTTTTGAGTGAATTGCCAAAAGTCAGATTTTTGCTGAAATTGTGACCCCGGGGCTTAGGGATTTTTTCAAAAAAATATTTTCTGCCGGTTAAGTTTTTGAGGGCTGATTTCTTGTCCTGTGATAAAAAGACTTCTGTTTCCATCGCCAAAGCTTTCAGGGGAGCATTTTCAAGCTTTTGGCACCATTTTTGAGTGAATTGCCAAAAGTCAGATTTTTGCTGAAATTGTGACCCCGGGGCTTAGGGATTTTTTCAAAAAAATATTTTCTGCCGGTTAAGTTTTTGAGGGCTGATTTCTTGTCCTGTGATAAAAAGACTTCTGTTTCGAGTGCCAAAGCTTTCAGGGGAGCATTTTCAGGCTTTTGGCACCATTTTTGAGTGAATTGCCAAAAATCAGATTTTTGCTGAAATTGTGACCCCGGGGCTTAGGGATTTTTTCAAAAAAATATTTTCTGCCGGTTAAGTTTTTGAGGGCTGATTTCTTGTCCTGTGATAAAAAGCCTTCTGTTTCGAGTGCCAAACCTTTCAGGAGAGCATTTTCAGGCTTTTGGCACCATTTTTGAGTGAATTGCCAAAAGTCAGATTTTTGCTGAAATTGTGACCCCGGGGCTTAGGGATTTTTTCAAAAAAATATTTTCTGCCGGTTACGTTTTTGAGGGCTGATTTCTTGTCCCGTGATAAAAAGCCTTCTGTTTCCATCGCCAAGCTTTCAGGGCAGCATTTTCAAGCTTTTGGCACCATTTTTGAGTGAATTGCCAAAAGTCAGATTTTTGCTGAAATTGTGACCCCGGGGCTTAGGGATTTTTTCAAAAAAATATTTTCTGCCGGTTAAGTTTTTGAGGGCTGATTTCTTGTCCTGTGATAAAAAGACTTCTGTTTCCATCGCCAAAGCTTTCAGGGGAGCATTTTCAAGCTTTTGGCACCATTTTTGAGTGAATTGCCAAAAGTCAGATTTTTGCTGAAATTGTGACCCCGGGGCTTAGGGATTTTATGAAAAAAAATATTTTCTGCCAGTTAAGTTTTCGAGGGCTGATTTCTTGTCCTGTGATAAAAAGCCTTCTGTTTCGAGTGCCAAACCTTTCAGGAGAGCATTTTCAGGCTTTTGGCACCATTTTTGAGTGAATTGCCAAAAGTCAGATTTTTGCTGAAATTGTGACCCCGGGGCTTAGGGATTTTTTCAAAAAAATATTTTCTGCCGGTTAAGTTTTTGAGGGCTGATTTCTTGTCCTGTGATAAAAAGACTTCTGTTTCCATCGCCAAAGCTTTCAGGGGAGCATTTTCAAGCTTTTGGCACCATTTTTGAGTGAATTGCCAAAAGTCAGATTTTTGCTGAAATTGTGACCCCGGGGCTTAGGGATTTTTTCAAAAAAATATTTTCTGCCGGTTAAGTTTTTGAGGGCTGATTTCTTGTCCTGTGATAAAAAGCCTTCTGTTTCGAGTGCCAAACCTTTCAGGAGAGCATTTTCAGGCTTTTGGCACCATTTTTGAGTGAATTGCCAAAAGTCAGATTTTTGCTGAAATTGTGACCCCGGGGCTTAGGGATTTTTTCAAAAAAATATTTTCTGCCGGTTACGTTTTTGAGGGCTGATTTCTTGTCCCATGATAAAAAGCCTTCTGTTTCCATCGCCAAGCTTTCAGGGCAGCATTTTCAAGCTTTTGGCACCATTTTTGAGTGAATTGCCAAAAGTCAGATTTTTGCTGAAATTGTGACCCCGGGGCTTAGGGATTTTTTCAAAAAAATATTTTCTGCCGGTTAAGTTTTTGAGGGCTGATTTCTTGTCCTGTGATAAAAAAAACTTCTGTTTCGAGTGCCAAACCTTTCAGGAGAGCATTTTCAGGCTTTTGGCACCATTTTTGAGTGAATTGCCTAAAGTCAGATTTTTGCTGAAATTGTGACCCCGGGGCTTAGGGATTTTTTCAAAAAAATATTTTCTGCCGGTTAAGTTTTTGAGGGCTGATTTCTTGTCCTGTGATAAAAAGACTTCTGTTTCCATCGCCAAAGCTTTCAGGGGAGCATTTTCAAGCTTTTGGCACCATTTTTGAGTGAATTGCCAAAAGTCAGATTTTTGCTGAAATTGTGACCCCGGGGCTTAGGGATTTTTTCAAAAAAATATTTTCTGCCGGTTAAGTTTTTGAGGGCTGATTTCTTGTCCTGTGATAAAAAGACTTCTGTTTCGAGTGCCAAAGCTTTCAGGGGAGCATTTTCAGGCTTTTGGCACCATTTTTGAGTGAATTGCCAAAAATCAGATTTTTGCTGAAATTGTTCAAAAAAATATTTTCTGCCGGTTAAGTTTTTGAGGGCTGATTTTTTGTCCTGTGATAAAGAGACTTCTGTTTCCATCGCCAAAGCTTTCAGAGGAGCATTTTCAAGCTTTTGGCACCATTTTTGAGTGAATTGCCAAAAGTCAGATTTTTGCTGAAATTGTGACCCCGGGGCTTAGGGATTTTTTCAAAAAAATATTTTCTGCTGGTTAAGTTTTTGAGGGCTGATTTCTTGACGTGTGATAAAAAGACTTCCGTTTCCATCGCCAAAGCTTTCAGGGGAGCATTTTCAAGCTTTTGGCACCATTTTTGAGTGAATTGCCAAAAGTCAGATTTTTGCTGAAATTGTGACCCCGGGGCTTAGGGATTTTTTCAAAAAAATATTTTCTGCCGGTGACGTTTTTGAGGGCTGATTTCTTGTCCTGTGATAAAAAGCCTTCTGTTTCGAGTGCCAAACCTTTCAGGAGAGCATTTTCAAGCTTTTGGCACCATTTTTGAGTGAATTGCCAAAAGTCAGATTTTTGCTGAAATTGTGACCCCGGGGCTTAGGGATTTTTTCAAAAAAATATTTTCTGCCGGTTAAGTTTTTGAGGGCTGATTTCTTGTCCTGTGATAAAAAGCCTTCTGTTTCGAGTGCCAAACCTTTCAGGAGAGCATTTTCAGGCTTTTGGCACCATTTTTGAGTGAATTGCCAAAAGTCAGATTTTTGCTGAAATTGTGACCCCGGGGCTTAGGGATTTTTTCAAAAAAATATTTTCTGCCGGTTACGTTTTTGAGGGCTGATTTTTTGTCCCGTGATAAAAAGCCTTCTGTTTCCATCGCCAAGCTTTCAGGGCAGCATTTTCAAGCTTTTGGCACCATTTTTGAGTGAATTGCCAAAAGTCAGATTTTTGCTGAAATTGTGACCCCGGGGCTTAGGGATTTTATGAAAAAAAATATTTTCTGCCAGTTAAGTTTTCGAGGGCTGATTTCTTGTCCTGTGATAAAAAGCCTTCTGTTTCGAGTGCCAAACCTTTCAGGAGAGCATTTTCAGGCTTTTGGCACCATTTTTGAGTGAATTGCCAAAAGTCAGATTTTTGCTGAAATTGTGACCCCGGGGCTTAGGGATTTTTTCAAAAAAATATTTTCTGCCGGTTAAGTTTTTGAGGGCTGATTTCTTGTCCTGTGATAAAAAGACTTCTGTTTCCATCGCCAAAGCTTTCAGGGGAGCATTTTCAAGCTTTTGGCACCATTTTTGAGTGAATTGCCAAAAGTCAGATTTTTGCTGAAATTGTGACCCCGGGGCTTAGGGATTTTTTCAAAAAAATATTTTCTGCCGGTTAAGTTTTTGAGGGCTGATTTCTTGTCCTGTGATAAAAAGCCTTCTGTTTCGAGTGCCAAACCTTTCAGGAGAGCATTTTCAGGCTTTTGGCACCATTTTTGAGTGAATTGCCAAAAGTCAGATTTTTGCTGAAATTGTGACCCCGGGGCTTAGGGATTTTTTCAAAAAAATATTTTCTGCCGGTTACGTTTTTGAGGGCTGATTTCTTGTCCCGTAATAAAAAGCCTTCTGTTTCCATCGCCAAGCTTTCAGGGCAGCATTTTCAAGCTTTTGGCACCATTTTTGAGTGAATTGCCAAAAGTCAGATTTTTGCTGAAATTGTGACCCCGGGGCTTAGGGATTTTATGAAAAAAAATATTTTCTGCCAGTTAAGTTTTCGAGGGCTGATTTCTTGTCCTGTGATAAAAAGCCTTCTGTTTCGAGTGCCAAACCTTTCAGGAGAGCATTTTCAGGCTTTTGGCACCATTTTTGAGTGAATTGCCAAAAGTCAGATTTTTGCTGAAATTGTGACCCCGGGGCTTAGGGATTTTTTCAAAAAAATATTTTCTGCCGGTTAAGTTTTTGAGGGCTGATTTCTTGTCCTGTGATAAAAAGACTTCTGTTTCCATCGCCAAAGCTTTCAGGGGAGCATTTTCAAGCTTTTGGCACCATTTTTGAGTGAATTGCCAAAAGTCAGATTTTTGCTGAAATTGTGACCCCGGGGCTTAGGGATTTTTTCAAAAAAATATTTTCTGCCGGTTAAGTTTTTGAGGGCTGATTTCTTGTCCTGTGATAAAAAGCCTTCTGTTTCCATCGCCAAAGCTTTCAGGGGAGCATTTTCAAGCTTTTGGCACCATTTTTGAGTGAATTGCCAAAAGTCAGATTTTTGCTGAAATTGTGACCCCGGGGCTTAGGGATTTTTTCAAAAAAATATTTTCTGCCGGTTAAGTTTTTGAGGGCTGATTTCTTGTCCTGTGATAAAAAGCCTTCTGTTTCGAGTGCCAAACCTTTCAGGAGAGCATTTTCAGGCTTTTGGCACCATTTTTGAGTGAATTGCCAAAAGTCAGATTTTTGCTGAAATTGTGACCCCGGGGCTTAGGGATTTTTTCAAAAAAATATTTTCTGCCGGTTACGTTTTTGAGGGCTGATTTCTTGTCCCATGATAAAAAGCCTTCTGTTTCCATCGCCAAGCTTTCAGGGCAGCATTTTCAAGCTTTTGGCACCATTTTTGAGTGAATTGCCAAAAGTCAGATTTTTGCTGAAATTGTGACCCCGGGGCTTAGGGATTTTTTCAAAAAAATATTTTCTGCCGGTTAAGTTTTTGAGGGCTGATTTCTTGTCCTGTGATAAAAAAAACTTCTGTTTCGAGTGCCAAACCTTTCAGGAGAGCATTTTCAGGCTTTTGGCACCATTTTTGAGTGAATTGCCAAAAGTCAGATTTTTGCTGAAATTGTGACCCCGGGGCTTAGGGATTTTTTCAAAAAAATATTTTCTGCCGGTGACGTTTTTGAGGGCTGATTTCTTGTCCTGTGATAAAAAGACTTCTGTTTCCATCGCCAAAGCTTTCAGGGGAGCATTTTCAAGCTTTTGGCACCATTTTTGAGTGAATTGCCAAAAGTCAGATTTTTGCTGAAATTGTGACCCCGGGGCTTAGGGATTTTTTCAAAAAAATATTTTCTGCCGGTTAAGTTTTTGAGGGCTGATTTCTTGTCCTGTGATAAAAAGACTTCTGTTTCGAGTGCCAAAGCTTTCAGGGGAGCATTTTCAGGCTTTTGGCACCATTTTTGAGTGAATTGCCAAAAATCAGATTTTTGCTGAAATTGTTCAAAAAAATATTTTCTGCCGGTTAAGTTTTTGAGGGCTGATTTTTTGTCCTGTGATAAAGAGACTTCTGTTTCCATCGCCAAAGCTTTCAGGGGAGCATTTTCAAGCTTTTGGCACCATTTTTGAGTGAATTGCCAAAAGTCAGATTTTTGCTGAAATTGTGACCCCGGGGCTTAGGGATTTTTTCAAAAAAATATTTTCTGCTGGTTAAGTTTTTGAGGGCTGATTTCTTGACGTGTGATAAAAAGACTTCCGTTTCCATCGCCAAAGCTTTCAGGGGAGCATTTTCAAGCTTTTGGCACCATTTTTGAGTGAATTGCCAAAAGTCAGATTTTTGCTGAAATTGTGACCCCGGGGCTTAGGGATTTTTTCAAAAAAATATTTTCTGCCGGTGACGTTTTTGAGGGCTGATTTCTTGTCCTGTGATAAAAAGCCTTCTGTTTCGAGTGCCAAACCTTTCAGGAGAGCATTTTCAAGCTTTTGGCACCATTTTTGAGTGAATTGCCAAAAGTCAGATTTTTGCTGAAATTGTGACCCCGGGGCTTAGGGATTTTTTCAAAAAAATATTTTCTGCCGGTTAAGTTTTTGAGGGCTGATTTCTTGTCCTGTGATAAAAAGCCTTCTGTTTCGAGTGCCAAACCTTTCAGGAGAGCATTTTCAGGCTTTTGGCACCATTTTTGAGTGAATTGCCAAAAGTCAGATTTTTGCTGAAATTGTGACCCCGGGGCTTAGGGATTTTTTCAAAAAAATATTTTCTGCCGGTTACGTTTTTGAGGGCTGATTTCTTGTCCCGTGATAAAAAGCCTTCTGTTTCCATCGCCAAGCTTTCAGGGCAGCATTTTCAAGCTTTTGGCACCATTTTTGAGTGAATTGCCAAAAGTCAGATTTTTGCTGAAATTGTGACCCCGGGGCTTAGGGATTTTATGAAAAAAAATATTTTCTGCCAGTTAAGTTTTCGAGGGCTGATTTCTTGTCCTGTGATAAAAAGCCTTCTGTTTCGAGTGCCAAACCTTTCAGGAGAGCATTTTCAGGCTTTTGGCACCATTTTTGAGTGAATTGCCAAAAGTCAGATTTTTGCTGAAATTGTGACCCCGGGGCTTAGGGATTTTTTCAAAAAAATATTTTCTGCCGGTTAAGTTTTTGAGGGCTGATTTCTTGTCCTGTGATAAAAAGACTTCTGTTTCCATCGCCAAAGCTTTCAGGGGAGCATTTTCAAGCTTTTGGCACCATTTTTGAGTGAATTGCCAAAAGTCAGATTTTTGCTGAAATTGTGACCCCGGGGCTTAGGGATTTTTTCAAAAAAATATTTTCTGCCGGTTAAGTTTTTGAGGGCTGATTTCTTGTCCTGTGATAAAAAGCCTTCTGTTTCCATCGCCAAAGGTTTCAGGGGAGCATTTTCAAGCTTTTGGCACCATTTTTGAGTGAATTGCCAAAAGTCAGATTTTTGCTGAAATTGTGACCCCGGGGCTTAGGGATTTTTTCAAAAAAATATTTTCTGCCGGTTAAGTTTTTGAGGGCTGATTTCTTGTCCTGTGATAAAAAGCCTTCTGTTTCGAGTGCCAAACCTTTCAGGAGAGCATTTTCAGGCTTTTGGCACCATTTTTGAGTGAATTGCCAAAAGTCAGATTTTTGCTGAAATTGTGACCCCGGGGCTTAGGGATTTTTTCAAAAAAATATTTTCTGCCGGTTAAGTTTTTGAGGGCTGATTTCTTGTCCTGTGATAAAAAGACTTCTGTTTCCATCGCCAAAGCTTTCAGGGGAGCATTTTCAAGCTTTTGGCACCATTTTTGAGTGAATTGCCAAAAGTCAGATTTTTGCTGAAATTGTGACCCCGGGGCTTAGGGATTTTTTCAAAAAAATATTTTCTGCCGGTTAAGTTTTTGAGGGCTGATTTCTTGTCCTGTGATAAAAAGACTTCTGTTTCGAGTGCCAAAGCTTTCAGGGGAGCATTTTCAGGCTTTTGGCACCATTTTTGAGTGAATTGCCAAAAGTCAGATTTTTGCTGAAATTGTTCAAAAAAATATTTTCTGCCGGTTAAGTTTTTGAGGGCTGATTTTTTGTCCTGTGATAAAGAGACTTCTGTTTCCATCGCCAAAGCTTTCAGGGGAGCATTTTCAAGCTTTTGGCACCATTTTTGAGTGAATTGCCAAAAGTCAGATTTTTGCTGAAATTGTGACCCCGGGGCTTAGGGATTTTTTCAAAAAAATATTTTCTGCTGGTTAAGTTTTTGAGGGCTGATTTCTTGACGTGTGATAAAAAGACTTCCGTTTCCATCGCCAAAGCTTTCAGGGGAGCATTTTCAAGCTTTTGGCACCATTTTTGAGTGAATTGCCAAAAGTCAGATTTTTGCTGAAATTGTGACCCCGGGGCTTAGGGATTTTTTCAAAAAAATATTTTCTGCCTGTTAAGTTTTTGAGGGCTGATTTCTTGTCCTGTGATAAAAAGCCTTCTGTTTCGAGTGCCAAACCTTTCAGGAGAGCATTTTCAAGCTTTTGGCACCATTTTTGAGTGAATTGCCAAAAGTCAGATTTTTGCTGAAATTGTGACCCCGGGGCTTAGGGATTTTTTCAAAAAAATATTTTCTGCCGGTTAAGTTTTTGAGGGCTGATTTCTTGTCCTGTGATAAAAAGCCTTCTGTTTCGAGTGCCAAACCTTTCAGGAGAGCATTTTCAGGCTTTTGGCACCATTTTTGAGTGAATTGCCAAAAGTCAGATTTTTGCTGAAATTGTGACCCCGGGGCTTAGGGATTTTTTCAAAAAAATATTTTCTGCCGGTTACGTTTTTGAGGGCTGATTTCTTGTCCCGTGATAAAAAGCCTTCTGTTTCCATCGCCAAGCTTTCAGGGCAGCATTTTCAAGCTTTTGGCACCATTTTTGAGTGAATTGCCAAAAGTCAGATTTTTGCTGAAATTGTGACCCCGGGGCTTAGGGATTTTATGAAAAAAAATATTTTCTGCCAGTTAAGTTTTCGAGGGCTGATTTCTTGTCCTGTGATAAAAAGACTTCTGTTTCGAGTGCCAAAGCTTTCAGGGGAGCATTTTCAGGCTTTTGGCACCATTTTTGAGTGAATTGCCAAAAATCAGATTTTTGCTGAAATTGTTCAAAAAAATATTTTCTGCCGGTTAAGTTTTTGAGGGCTGATTTTTTGTCCTGTGATAAAGAGACTTCTGTTTCCATCGCCAAAGCTTTCAGGGGAGCATTTTCAAGCTTTTGGCACCATTTTTGAGTGAATTGCCAAAAGTCAGATTTTTGCTGAAATTGTGACCCCGGGGCTTAGGGATTTTTTCAAAAAAATATTTTCTGCTGGTTAAGTTTTTGAGGGCTGATTTCTTGACGTGTGATAAAAAGACTTCCGTTTCCATCGCCAAAGCTTTCAGGGGAGCATTTTCAAGCTTTTGGCACCATTTTTGAGTGAATTGCCAAAAGTCAGATTTTTGCTGAAATTGTGACCCCGGGGCTTAGGGATTTTTTCAAAAAAATATTTTCTGCCGGTGACGTTTTTGAGGGCTGATTTCTTGTCCTGTGATAAAAAGCCTTCTGTTTCGAGTGCCAAACCTTTCAGGAGAGCATTTTCAAGCTTTTGGCACCATTTTTGAGTGAATTGCCAAAAGTCAGATTTTTGCTGAAATTGTGACCCCGGGGCTTAGGGATTTTTTCAAAAAAATATTTTCTGCCGGTTAAGTTTTTGAGGGCTGATTTCTTGTCCTGTGATAAAAAGCCTTCTGTTTCGAGTGCCAAACCTTTCAGGAGAGCATTTTCAGGCTTTTGGCACCATTTTTGAGTGAATTGCCAAAAGTCAGATTTTTGCTGAAATTGTGACCCCGGGGCTTAGGGATTTTTTCAAAAAAATATTTTCTGCCGGTTACGTTTTTGAGGGCTGATTTCTTGTCCCGTGATAAAAAGCCTTCTGTTTCCATCGCCAAGCTTTCAGGGCAGCATTTTCAAGCTTTTGGCACCATTTTTGAGTGAATTGCCAAAAGTCAGATTTTTGCTGAAATTGTGACCCCGGGGCTTAGGGATTTTATGAAAAAAAATATTTTCTGCCAGTTAAGTTTTCGAGGGCTGATTTCTTGTCCTGTGATAAAAAGCCTTCTGTTTCGAGTGCCAAACCTTTCAGGAGAGCATTTTCAGGCTTTTGGCACCATTTTTGAGTGAATTGCCAAAAGTCAGATTTTTGCTGAAATTGTGACCCCGGGGCTTAGGGATTTTTTCAAAAAAATATTTTCTGCCGGTTAAGTTTTTGAGGGCTGATTTCTTGTCCTGTGATAAAAAGACTTCTGTTTCCATCGCCAAAGCTTTCAGGGGAGCATTTTCAAGCTTTTGGCACCATTTTTGAGTGAATTGCCAAAAGTCAGATTTTTGCTGAAATTGTGACCCCGGGGCTTAGGGATTTTTTCAAAAAAATATTTTCTGCCGGTTAAGTTTTTGAGGGCTGATTTCTTGTCCTGTGATAAAAAGCCTTCTGTTTCCATCGCCAAAGCTTTCAGGGGAGCATTTTCAAGCTTTTGGCACCATTTTTGAGTGAATTGCCAAAAGTCAGATTTTTGCTGAAATTGTGACCCCGGGGCTTAGGGATTTTTTCAAAAAAATATTTTCTGCCGGTTAAGTTTTTGAGGGCTGATTTCTTGTCCTGTGATAAAAAGCCTTCTGTTTCGAGTGCCAAACCTTTCAGGAGAGCATTTTCAGGCTTTTGGCACCATTTTTGAGTGAATTGCCAAAAGTCAGATTTTTGCTGAAATTGTGACCCCGGGGCTTAGGGATTTTTTCAAAAAAATATTTTCTGCCGGTTAAGTTTTTGAGGGCTGATTTCTTGTCCTGTGATAAAAAGACTTCTGTTTCCATCGCCAAAGCTTTCAGGGGAGCATTTTCAAGCTTTTGGCACCATTTTTGAGTGAATTGCCAAAAGTCAGATTTTTGCTGAAATTGTGACCCCGGGGCTTAGGGATTTTTTCAAAAAAATATTTTCTGCCGGTTAAGTTTTTGAGGGCTGATTTCTTGTCCTGTGATAAAAAGACTTCTGTTTCGAGTGCCAAAGCTTTCAGGGGAGCATTTTCAGGCTTTTGGCACCATTTTTGAGTGAATTGCCAAAAGTCAGATTTTTGCTGAAATTGTTCAAAAAAATATTTTCTGCCGGTTAAGTTTTTGAGGGCTGATTTTTTGTCCTGTGATAAAGAGACTTCTGTTTCCATCGCCAAAGCTTTCAGGGGAGCATTTTCAAGCTTTTGGCACCATTTTTGAGTGAATTGCCAAAAGTCAGATTTTTGCTGAAATTGTGACCCCGGGGCTTAGGGATTTTTTCAAAAAAATATTTTCTGCTGGTTAAGTTTTTGAGGGCTGATTTCTTGACGTGTGATAAAAAGACTTCCGTTTCCATCGCCAAAGCTTTCAGGGGAGCATTTTCAAGCTTTTGGCACCATTTTTGAGTGAATTGCCAAAAGTCAGATTTTTGCTGAAATTGTGACCCCGGGGCTTAGGGATTTTTTCAAAAAAATATTTTCTGCCGGTGACGTTTTTGAGGGCTGATTTCTTGTCCTGTGATAAAAAGCCTTCTGTTTCGAGTGCCAAACCTTTCAGGAGAGCATTTTCAAGCTTTTGGCACCATTTTTGAGTGAATTGCCAAAAGTCAGATTTTTGCTGAAATTGTGACCCCGGGGCTTAGGGATTTTATGAAAAAAAATATTTTCTGCCAGTTAAGTTTTCGAGGGCTGATTTCTTGTCCTGTGATAAAAAGCCTTCTGTTTCGAGTGCCAAACCTTTCAGGAGAGCATTTTCAGGCTTTTGGCACCATTTTTGAGTGAATTGCCAAAAGTCAGATTTTTGCTGAAATTGTGACCCCGGGGCTTAGGGATTTTTTCAAAAAAATATTTTCTGCCGGTTAAGTTTTTGAGGGCTGATTTCTTGTCCTGTGATAAAAAGACTTCTGTTTCCATCGCCAAAGCTTTCAGGGGAGCATTTTCAAGCTTTTGGCACCATTTTTGAGTGAATTGCCAAAAGTCAGATTTTTGCTGAAATTGTGACCCCGGGGCTTAGGGATTTTTTCAAAAAAATATTTTCTGCCGGTTAAGTTTTTGAGGGCTGATTTCTTGTCCTGTGATAAAAAGCCTTCTGTTTCCATCGCCAAAGCTTTCAGGGGAGCATTTTCAAGCTTTTGGCACCATTTTTGAGTGAATTGCCAAAAGTCAGATTTTTGCTGAAATTGTGACCCCGGGGCTTAGGGATTTTTTCAAAAAAATATTTTCTGCCGGTTAAGTTTTTGAGGGCTGATTTCTTGTCCTGTGATAAAAAGCCTTCTGTTTCGAGTGCCAAACCTTTCAGGAGAGCATTTTTAGGCTTTTGGCACCATTTTTGAGTGAATTGCCAAAAGTCAGATTTTTGCTGAAATTGTGACCCCGGGGCTTAGGGATTTTTTCAAAAAAATATTTTCTGCCGGTTACGTTTTTGAGGGCTGATTTCTTGTCCCGTGATAAAAAGCCTTCTGTTTCCATCGCCAAGCTTTCAGGGCAGCATTTTCAAGCTTTTGGCACCATTTTTGAGTGAATTGCCAAAAGTCAGATTTTTGCTGAAATTGTGACCCCGGGGCTTAGGGATTTTATGAAAAAAAATATTTTCTGCCAGTTAAGTTTTCGAGGGCTGATTTCTTGTCCTGTGATAAAAAGCCTTCTGTTTCGAGTGCCAAACCTTTCAGGAGAGCATTTTCAGGCTTTTGGCACCATTTTTGAGTGAATTGCCAAAAGTCAGATTTTTGCTGAAATTGTGACCCCGGGGCTTAGGGATTTTTTCAAAAAAATATTTTCTGCCGGTTAAGTTTTTGAGGGCTGATTTCTTGTCCTGTGATAAAAAGACTTCTGTTTCCATCGCCAAAGCTTTCAGGGGAGCATTTTCAAGCTTTTGGCACCATTTTTGAGTGAATTGCCAAAAGTCAGATTTTTGCTGAAATTGTGACCCCGGGACTTAGGGATTTTTTCAAAAAAATATTTTCTGCCGGTTAAGTTTTTGAGGGCTGATTTCTTGTCCTGTGATAAAAAAACTTCTGTTTCGAGTGCCAAACCTTTCGGGAGAGCATTTTCAGGCTTTTGGCACCATTTTTGAGTGAATTGCCAAAAGTCAGATTTTTGCTGAAATTGTGACCCCGGGGCTTAGGGATTTTTTCAAAAAAATATTTTCTGCCGGTTAAGTTTTTGAGGGCTGATTTCTTGTCCTGTGATAAAAAGACTTCTGTTTCCATCGCCAAAGCTTTCAGGGGAGCATTTTCAAGCTTTTGGCACCATTTTTGAGTGAATTGCCAAAAGTCAGATTTTTGCTGAAATTGTGACCCCGGGGCTTAGGGATTTTTTCAAAAAAATATTTTCTGCCGGTTAAGTTTTTGAGGGCTGATTTCTTGTCCTGTGATAAAAAGACTTCTGTTTCGAGTGCCAAAGCTTTCAGGGGAGCATTTTCAGGCTTTTGGCACCATTTTTGAGTGAATTGCCAAAAGTCAGATTTTTGCTGAAATTGTTCAAAAAAATATTTTCTGCCGGTTAAGTTTTTGAGGGCTGATTTCTTGTCCTGTGATAAAGAGACTTCTGTTTCCATCGCCAAAGCTTTCAGGGGAGCATTTTCAAGCTTTTGGCACCATTTTTGAGTTAATTGCCAAAAGTCAGATTTTTGCTGAAATTGTGACCCCGGGGCTTAGGGATTTTTTCAAAAAAATATTTTCTGCCGGTTAAGTTTTTGAGGGCTGATTTCTTGTCCTGTGATAAAAAGCCTTCTGTTTCGAGTGCCAAACCTTTCAGGAGAGCATTTTCAAGCTTTTGGCACCATTTTTGAGTGAATTGCCAAAAGTCAGATTTTTGCTGAAATTGTGACCCTGGGGCTTAGGGATTTTTTCAAAAAAATATTTTCTGCCGGTTACGTTTTTGAGGGCTGATTTCTTGTCCTGTGATAAAAAGCCTTCTGTTTCGAGTGCCAAACCTTTCAGGAGAGCATTTTCAGGCTTTTGGCACCATTTTTGAGTGAATTGCCAAAAGTCAGATTTTTGCTGAAATTGTGACCCCGGGGCTTAGGGATTTTTTCAAAAAAATATTTTCTGCCGGTTAAGTTTTTGAGGGCTGATTTCTTGTCCTGTGATAAAAAGACTTCTGTTTCCATCGCCAAAGCTTTCAGGGGAGCATTTTCAAGCTTTTGGCACCATTTTTGAGTGAATTGCCAAAAGTCAGATTTTTGCTGAAATTGTGACCCCGGGGCTTAGGGATTTTTTCAAAAAAATATTTTCTGCCGGTTAAGGTTTTGAGGGCTGATTTCTTGTCCTGTGATAAAAAGCCTTCTGTTTCGAGTGCCAAACCTTTCAGGAGAGCATTTTCAGGCTTTTGGCACCATTTTTGAGTGAATTGCCAAAAGTCAGATTTTTGCTGAAATTGTGACCCCGGGGCTTAGGGATTTTTTCAAAAAAATATTTTCTGCCGGTTACGTTTTTGAGGGCTGATTTCTTGTCCTGTGATAAAAAGACTTCTGTTTCCATCGCCAAAGCTTTCAGGGGAGCATTTTCAAGCTTTTGGCACCATTTTTGAGTGAATTGCCAAAAGTCAGATTTTTGCTGAAATTGTGACCCCGGGGCTTAGGGATTTTTTTCAAAAAAATATTTTCTGCCGGTTAAGTTTTTGAGGGCTGATTTCTTGTCCTGTGATAAAAAGCCTTCTGTTTCCATCGCCAAAGCTTTCAGGGGAGCATTTTCAAGCTTTTGGCACCATTTTTGAGTGAATTGCCAAAAGTCAGATTTTTGCTGAAATTGTGACCCCGGGGCTTAGGGATTTTTTCAAAAAAATATTTTCTGCCGGTTAAGTTTTTGAGGGCTGATTTCTTGTCCTGTGATAAAAAGCCTTCTGTTTCGAGTGCCAAACCTTTCAGGAGAGCATTTTCAGGCTTTTGGCACCATTTTTGAGTGAATTGCCAAAAGTCAGATTTTTGCTGAAATTGTGACCCCGGGGCTTAGGGATTTTTTCAAAAAAATATTTTCTGCCGGTTACGTTTTTGAGGGCTGATTTCTTGTCCCATGATAAAAAGCCTTCTGTTTCCATCGCCAAGCTTTCAGGGCAGCATTTTCAAGCTTTTGGCACCATTTTTGAGTGAATTGCCAAAAGTCAGATTTTTGCTGAAATTGTGACCCCGGGGCTTAGGGATTTTTTCAAAAAAATATTTTCTGCCGGTTAAGTTTTTGAGGGCTGATTTCTTGTCCTGTGATAAAAAAACTTCTGTTTCGAGTGCCAAACCTTTCAGGAGAGCATTTTCAGGCTTTTGGCACCATTTTTGAGTGAATTGCCAAAAGTCAGATTTTTGCTGAAATTGTGACCCCGGGGCTTAGGGATTTTTTTCAAAAAAATATTTTCTGCCGGTTAAGTTTTTGAGGGCTGATTTCTTGTCCTGTGATAAAAAGACTTCTGTTTCCATCGCCAAAGCTTTCAGGGGAGCATTTTCAAGCTTTTGGCACCATTTTTGAGTGAATTGCCAAAAGTCAGATTTTTGCTGAAATTGTGACCCCGGGGCTTAGGGATTTTTTCAAAAAAATATTTTCTGCCGGTTAAGTTTTTGAGGGCTGATTTCTTGTCCTGTGATAAAAAGACTTCTGTTTCGAGTGCCAAAGCTTTCAGGGGAGCATTTTCAGGCTTTTGGCACCATTTTTGAGTGAATTGCCAAAAGTCAGATTTTTGCTGAAATTGTTCAAAAAAATATTTTCTGCCGGTTAAGTTTTTGAGGGCTGATTTCTTGTCCTGTGATAAAGAGACTTCTGTTTCCATCGCCAAAGCTTTCAGGGGAGCATTTTCAAGCTTTTGGCACCATTTTTGAGTGAATTGCCAAAAGTCAGATTTTTGCTGAAATTGTGACCCCGGGGCTTAGGGATTTTTTCAAAAAAATATTTTCTGCCGGTTAAGTTTTTGAGGGCTGATTTCTTGTCCTGTGATAAAAAGCCTTCTGTTTCGAGTGCCAAACCTTTCAGGAGAGCATTTTCAAGCTTTTGGCACCATTTTTGAGTGAATTGCCAAAAGTCAGATTTTTGCTGAAATTGTGACCCTGGGGCTTAGGGATGTTTTCAAAAAAATATTTTCTGCCGGTTACGTTTTTGAGGGCTGATTTCTTGTCCTGTGATAAAAAGCCTTCTGTTTCGAGTGCCAAACCTTTCAGGAGAGCATTTTCAGGCTTTTGGCACCATTTTTGAGTGAATTGCCAAAAGTCAGATTTTTGCTGAAATTGTGACCCCGGGGCTTAGGGATTTTTTCAAAAAAATATTTTCTGCCGGTTAAGTTTTTGAGGGCTGATTTCTTGTCCTGTGATAAAAAGACTTCTGTTTCGAGTGCCAAAGCTTTCAGGGGAGCATTTTCAGGCTTTTGGCACCATTTTTGAGTGAATTGCCAAAAGTCAGATTTTTGGTGAAATTGTTCAAAAAAATATTTTCTGCCGGTTAAGTTTTTGAGGGCTGATTTCTTGTCCTGTGATAAAGAGACTTCTGTTTCCATCGCCAAAGCTTTCAGGGGAGCATTTTCAAGCTTTTGGCACCATTTTTGAGTGAATTGCCAAAAGTCAGATTTTTGCTGAAATTGTGACCCTGGGGCTTAGGGATTTTTTCAAAAAAATATTTTCTGCCGGTTACGTTTTTGAGGGCTGATTTCTTGTCCTGTGATAAAAAGGCTTCTGTTTCGAGTGCCAAACCTTTCAGGAGAGCATTTTCAAGCTTTTGGCACCATTTTTGAGTGAATTGCCAAAAGTCAGATTTTTGCTGAAATTGTGACCCCGGGGCTTAGGGATTTTTTCAAAAAAATATTTTCTGCTGGTTAAGTTTTTGAGGGCTGATTTCTTGACCTGTGATCAAAAGCCTTCCGTTTCCATCGCCAAAGCTTTCAGGGGAGCATTTTCAGGCTTTTGGCAGCATTTTTGAGTGAATTGCCAAAAGTCAGATTTTTGCTGAAAATGTGACCCCGGGGCTTAGGGATTTTTTCAAAAAAATATTTTCTGCCGGTTACGTTTTTGAGGGCTGATTTCTTGTCCTGTGATAAAAAGACTTCTGTTTCGAGTGCCAAACCTTTCAGGAGAGCATTTTCAGGCTTTTGGCACCATTTTTGAGTGAATTGCCAAAAGTCAGATTTTTGCTAAAATTGGGACCCTGGGGCTTAGGGATTTTTTCAAAAAAATATTTTCTGCTGGTTAAGTTTTTGAAGGCTGATTTCTTGACCTGTGATAAAAAGACTTCTGTTTCCATCGCCAAAGCTTTCAGGGGAGCATTTTCAAGCTTTTGGCACCACTTTTGAGTGAATTGCCAAAAGTCAGATTTTTGCTGAAATTGTGACCCCGGGGCTTAGGGATATTTTCAAAAAAATATTTTCTGCCGGTTAAGTTTTTGAGGGCTGATTTCTTGTCCTGTGATAAAAAGCCTTCTGTTTCGAGTGCCAAACCTTTCAGGAGAGCATTTTCAGGCTTTTGGCACCATTTTTGAGTGAATTGCCAAAAGTCAGATTTTTGCTGAAATTGTGACCCCGGGGCTTAGGGATTTTTTCAAAAAAATATTTTCTGCCGGTTAAGTTTTTGAGGGCTGATTTCTTGTCCTGTGATAAAAAGACTTCTGTTTCTATCGCCAAAGCTTTCAGGGGAGCATTTTCAAGCTTTTGGCACCATTTTTGAGTGAATTGCCAAAAGTCAGATTTTTGCTGAAATTGTGACCCCGGGGCTTAGGGATTTTTTCAAAAAATTATTTTCTGCCGGTTAAGTTTTTGAGGGCTGATTTCTTGTCCTGTGATAAAAAGACTTCTGTTTCGAGTGCCAAAGCTTTCAGGGGAGCATTTTCAGGCTTTTGGCACCATTTTTGAGTGAATTGCCAAAAGTCAGATTTTTGCTGAAATTGTTCAAAAAAATATTTTCTGCCGGTTAAGTTTTTGAGGGCTGATTTCTTGTCCTGTGATAAAGAGACTTCTGTTTCCATCGCCAAAGCTTTCAGGGGAGCATTTTCAAGCTTTTGGCACCATTTTTGAGTGAATTGCCAAAAGTCAGATTTTTGCTGAAATTGTGACCCCGGGGCTTAGGGATTTTTTCAAAAAAATATTTTCTGCCGGTTAAGTTTTTGAGGGCTGATTTCTTGTCCTGTGATAAAAAGCCTTCTGTTTCGAGTGCCAAACCTTTCAGGAGAGCATTTTCAAGCTTTTGGCACCATTTTTGAGTGAATTGCCAAAAGTCAGATTTTTGCTGAAATTGTGACCCTGGGGCTTAGGGATTTTTTCAAAAAAATATTTTCTGCCGGTTACGTTTTTGAGGGCTGATTTCTTGTCCTGTGATAAAAAGCCTTCTGTTTCGAGTGCCAAACCTTTCAGGAGAGCATTTTCAGGCTTTTGGCACCATTTTTGAGTGAATTGCCAAAAGTCAGATTTTTGCTGAAATTGTGACCCCGGGGCTTAGGGATTTTTTCAAAAAAATATTTTCTGCTGGTTAAGTTTTTGAGGGCTGATTTCTTGACCTGTGATCAAAAGCCTTCCGTTTCCATCGCCAAAGCTTTCAGGGGAGCATTTTCAGGCTTTTGGCAGCATTTTTGAGTGAATTGCCAAAAGTCAGATTTTTGCTGAAAATGTGACCCCGGGGCTTAGGGATTTTTTCAAAAAAATATTTTCTGCCGGTTACGTTTTTGAGGGCTGATTTCTTCTCCTGTGATAAAAAGACTTCTGTTTCGAGTGCCAAACCTTTCAGGAGAGCATTTTCAGGCTTTTGGCACCATTTTTGAGTGAATTGCCAAAAGTCAGATTTTTGCTGAAATTGTGACCCTGGGGCTTAGGGATTTTTTCAAAAAAATATTTTCTGCTGGTTAAGTTTTTGAAGGCTGATTTCTTGACCTGTGATAAAAAGACTTCTGTTTCCATCGCCAAAGCTTTCAGGGGAGCATTTTCAAGCTTTTGGCACCATTTTTGAGTGAATTGCCAAAAGTCAGATTTTTGCTGAAATTGTGACCCCGGGGCTTAGGGATTTTTTCAAAAAAATATTTTCTGCTGGTTAAGTTTTTGAGGGCTGATTTCTTGACCTGTGATAAAAAGCCTTCTGTTTCGAGTGCCAAACCTTTCAGGAGAGCATTTTCAGGCTTTTGGCACCATTTTTGAGCGAATTGCCAAAAGTCAGATTTTTGCTGAAATTGTGACCCCGGGGCTTAGGGATTTTTTCAAAAAAATATTTTCTGCCGGTTAAGTTTTTGAGGGCTGATTTCTTGTCCTGTGATAAAAAGACTTCTGTTTCCATCGCCAAAGCTTTCAGGGGAGCATTTTCAAGCTTTTGGCACCATTTTTGAGTGAATTGCCAAAAGTCAGATTTTTGCTGAAATTGTTCAAAAAAATATTTTCTGCCGGTTAAGTTTTTGAGGGCTGTTTTCTTGTCCTGTGATAAAAAGACTTCTGTTTCCATCGCCAAAGCTTTCAGGGGAGCATTTTCAAGCTTTTGGCACCATTTTTGAGTGAATTGCCAAAAGTCAGATTTTTGCTGAAATTGTGACCCCGGGGCTTAGGGATTTTTTCAAAAAAATATTTTCTGCCGGTTAAGTTTTTGAGGGCTGATTTCTTGTCCTGTGATAAAAAGCCTTCTGTTTCTAGTGCCAAACCTTTCAGGAGAGCATTTTCAAGCTTTTGGCACCATTTTTGAGTGAATTGCCAAAAGTCAGATTTTTGCTGAAATTGTGACCCCGGGGCTTAGGGATTTTTTCAAAAAAAATATTTTCTGCCGGTTAAGTTTTTGAGGGCTGATTTCTTGTCCTGTGATAAAAAGCCTTCTGTTTCGAGTGCCAAACCTTTCAGGAGAGCATTTTCAGGCTTTTGGCACCATTTTTGAGTGAATTGCCAAAAGTCAGATTTTTGCTGAAATTGTGACCCCGGGGCTTAGGGATTTTTTCAAAAAAATATTTTCTGCTGGTTAAGTTTTTGAGGGCTGATTTCTTGTCCTGTGATAAAAAGACTTCTGTTTCCATCACCAAAGCTTTCAGGGGAGCATTTTCAAGCTTTTGGCACCATTTTTGAGTGAATTGCCAAAAGTCAGATTTTTGCTGAAATTGTGACCCCGGGGCTTAGGGATTTTTTCAAAAAAATATTTTCTGCCGGTTAAGTTTTTGAGGGCTGATTTCTTGTCCTGTGATAAAAAGACTTCTGTTTCGAGTGCCAAACCTTTCAGGAGAGCATTTTCAGGCTTTTGGCACCATTTTTGAGTGAATTGCCAAAAGTCAGATGTTTGCTGAAATTGTGACTCCGGGGCTTAGGGATTTTTTCAAAAAAATATTTTCTGCCGGTTACATTTTTGAGGGCTGATTTCTTGTCCTGTGATAAAAAGCCTTCTGTTTCCATCGCCAAAGCTTTCAGGGGAGCATTTTCAAGCTTTTGGCACCATTTTTGAGTGAATTGCCAAAAGTCAGATTTTTGCTGAAATTGTGACCCCGGGGCTTAGGGATTTTTTCAAAAAAAATATTTTCTGCCGGTTAAGTTTTTGAGGGCTGATTTCTTGTCCTGTGATAAAAAGCCTTCTGTTTCGAGTGCCAAACCTTTCAGGAGAGCATTTTCAAGCTTTTGGCACCATTTTTGAGTGAATTGCCAAAAGTCAGATTTTTGCTGAAATTGTGACCCTGGGGCTTAGGGATTTTTTCAAAAAAATATTTTCTGCCGGTTACGTTTTTGAGGGCTGATTTCTTGTCCTGTGATAAAAAGCCTTCTGTTTCGAGTGCCAAACCTTTCAGGAGAGCATTTTCAGGCTTTTGGCACCATTTTTGAGTGAATTGCCAAAAGTCAGATTTTTGCTGAAATTGTGACCCCGGGGCTTAGGGATTTTTTCAAAAAAATATTTTCTGCTGGTTAAGTTTTTGAGGGCTGATTTCTTGACCTGTGATCAAAAGCCTTCCGTTTCCATCGCCAAAGCTTTCAGGGGAGCATTTTCAGGCTTTTGGCAGCATTTTTGAGTGAATTGCCAAAAGTCAGATTTTTGCTGAAAATGTGACCCCGGGGCTTAGGGATTTTTTCAAAAAAATATTTTCTGCCGGTTACGTTTTTGAGGGCTGATTTCTTCTCCTGTGATAAAAAGACTTCTGTTTCGAGTGCCAAACCTTTCAGGAGAGCATTTTCAGGCTTTTGGCACCATTTTTGAGTGAATTGCCAAAAGTCAGATTTTTGCTGAAATTGTGACCCTGGGGCTTAGGGATTTTTTCAAAAAAATATTTTCTGCTGGTTAAGTTTTTGAAGGCTGATTTCTTGACCTGTGATAAAAAGACTTCTGTTTCCATCGCCAAAGCTTTCAGGGGAGCATTTTCAAGCTTTTGGCACCATTTTTGAGTGAATTGCCAAAAGTCAGATTTTTGCTGAAATTGTGACCCCGGGGCTTAGGGATTTTTTCAAAAAAATATTTTCTGCTGGTTAAGTTTTTGAGGGCTGATTTCTTGACCTGTGATAAAAAGCCTTCTGTTTCGAGTGCCAAACCTTTCAGGAGAGCATTTTCAGGCTTTTGGCACCATTTTTGAGCGAATTGCCAAAAGTCAGATTTTTGCTGAAATTGTGACCCCGGGGCTTAGGGATTTTTTCAAAAAAATATTTTCTGCCGGTTAAGTTTTTGAGGGCTGATTTCTTGTCCTGTGATAAAAAGACTTCTGTTTCCATCGCCAAAGCTTTCAGGGGAGCATTTTCAAGCTTTTGGCACCATTTTTGAGTGAATTGCCAAAAGTCAGATTTTTGCTGAAATTGTGACCCTGGGGCTTAGGGATTTTTTCAAAAAAATATTTTCTGCCGGTTAAGTTTTTGAGGGCTGATTTCTTGTCCTGTGATAAAAAGCCTTCTGTTTCGAGTGCCAAACCTTTCAGGAGAGCATTTTCAGGCTTTTGGCACCATTTTTGAGTGAATTGCCAAAAGTCAGATTTTTGCTGAAATTGTTCAAAAAAATATTTTCTGCCGGTTAAGTTTTTGAGGGCTGTTTTCTTGTCCTGTGATAAAAAGACTTCTGTTTCCATCGCCAAAGCTTTCAGGGGAGCATTTTCAAGCTTTTGGCACCATTTTTGAGTGAATTGCCAAAAGTCAGATTTTTGCTGAAATTGTGACCCCGGGGCTTAGGGATTTTTTCAAAAAAATATTTTCTGCCGGTTAAGTTTTTGAGGGCTGATTTCTTGTCCTGTGATAAAAAGCCTTCTGTTTCTAGTGCCAAACCTTTCAGGAGAGCATTTTCAAGCTTTTGGCACCATTTTTGAGTGAATTGCCAAAAGTCAGATTTTTGCTGAAATTGTGACCCCGGGGCTTAGGGATTTTTTCAAAAAAAATATTTTCTGCCGGTTAAGTTTTTGAGGGCTGATTTCTTGTCCTGTGATAAAAAGCCTTCTGTTTCGAGTGCCAAACCTTTCAGGAGAGCATTTTCAGGCTTTTGGCACCATTTTTGAGTGAATTGCCAAAAGTCAGATTTTTGCTGAAATTGTGACCCCGGGGCTTAGGGATTTTTTCAAAAAAATATTTTCTGCTGGTTAAGTTTTTGAGGGCTGATTTCTTGTCCTGTGATAAAAAGACTTCTGTTTCCATCACCAAAGCTTTCAGGGGAGCATTTTCAAGCTTTTGGCACCATTTTTGAGTGAATTGCCAAAAGTCAGATTTTTGCTGAAATTGTGACCCCGGGGCTTAGGGATTTTTTCAAAAAAATATTTTCTGCCGGTTAAGTTTTTGAGGGCTGATTTCTTGTCCTGTGATAAAAAGACTTCTGTTTCGAGTGCCAAACCTTTCAGGAGAGCATTTTCAGGCTTTTGGCACCATTTTTGAGTGAATTGCCAAAAGTCAGATGTTTGCTGAAATTGTGACTCCGGGGCTTAGGGATTTTTTCAAAAAAATATTTTCTGCCGGTTACATTTTTGAGGGCTGATTTCTTGTCCTGTGATAAAAAGCCTTCTGTTTCCATCGCCAAAGCTTTCAGGGGAGCATTTTCAAGCTTTTGGCACCATTTTTGAGTGAATTGCCAAAAGTCAGATTTTTGCTGAAATTGTGACCCCGGGGCTTAGGGATTTTTTCAAAAAAAATATTTTCTGCCGGTTAAGTTTTTGAGGGCTGATTTCTTGTCCTGTTATAAAAAGGCTTCTGTTTCGAGTGCCAAACCTTTCAGGAGAGCATTTTCAAGCTTTTGGCACCACTTTTGAGTGAATTGCCAAAAGTCAGATTTTTGCTGAAATTGTGACCCCGGGGCTTATGGATTCTTTCAAAAAAATATTTTCTGCCGGTTAAGTTTTTGAGGGCTGATTTCTTGTCCTGTGATAAAAAGCCTTCTGTTTCGAGTGCCAAACCTTTCAGGAGAGCATTTTCAAGCTTTTGGCACCATTTTTGAGTGAATTGCGAAAAGTCAGATTTTTGCTGAAATTGTTCAAAAAAATATTTTCTGCCGGTTAAGTTTTTGAGGGCTGATTTCTTGTCCTGTGATAAAAAGCCTTCTGTTTCGAGTGCCAAACCTTTCAGGAGAGCATTTTCAGGCTTTTGGCACCATTTTTGAGCGAATTGCCAAAAGTCAGATTTTTGCTGAAATTGTGACCCCGGGGCTTAGGGATTTTTTCAAAAAAATATTTTCTGCCGGTTAAGTTTTTGAGGGCTGATTTCTTGTCCTGTGATAAAAAGACTTCTGTTTCCATCGCCAAAGCTTTCAGGGGAGCATTTTCAAGCTTTTGGCACCATTTTTGAGTGAATTGCCAAAAGTCAGATTTTTGCTGAAATTGTGACCCTGGGGCTTAGGGATTTTTTCAAAAAAATATTTTCTGCCGGTTAAGTTTTTGAGGGCTGATTTCTTGTCCTGTGATAAAAAGCCTTCTGTTTCGAGTGCCAAACCTTTCAGGAGAGCATTTTCAGGCTTTTGGCACCATTTTTGAGTGAATTGCCAAAAGTCAGATTTTTGCTGAAATTGTTCAAAAAAATATTTTCTGCCGGTTAAGTTTTTGAGGGCTGTTTTCTTGTCCTGTGATAAAAAGACTTCTGTTTCCATCGCCAAAGCTTTCAGGGGAGCATTTTCAAGCTTTTGGCACCATTTTTGAGTGAATTGCCAAAAGTCAGATTTTTGCTGAAATTGTGACCCCGGGGCTTAGGGATTTTTTCAAAAAAATATTTTCTGCCGGTTAAGTTTTTGAGGGCTGATTTCTTGTCCTGTGATAAAAAGCCTTCTGTTTCTAGTGCCAAACCTTTCAGGAGAGCATTTTCAAGCTTTTGGCACCATTTTTGAGTGAATTGCCAAAAGTCAGATTTTTGCTGAAATTGTGACCCCGGGGCTTAGGGATTTTTTCAAAAAAAATATTTTCTGCCGGTTAAGTTTTTGAGGGCTGATTTCTTGTCCTGTGATAAAAAGCCTTCTGTTTCGAGTGCCAAACCTTTCAGGAGAGCATTTTCAGGCTTTTGGCACCATTTTTGAGTGAATTGCCAAAAGTCAGATTTTTGCTGAAATTGTGACCCCGGGGCTTAGGGATTTTTTCAAAAAAATATTTTCTGCTGGTTAAGTTTTTGAGGGCTGATTTCTTGTCCTGTGATAAAAAGACTTCTGTTTCCATCACCAAAGCTTTCAGGGGAGCATTTTCAAGCTTTTGGCACCATTTTTGAGTGAATTGCCAAAAGTCAGATTTTTGCTGAAATTGTGACCCCGGGGCTTAGGGATTTTTTCAAAAAAATATTTTCTGCCGGTTAAGTTTTTGAGGGCTGATTTCTTGTCCTGTGATAAAAAGACTTCTGTTTCGAGTGCCAAACCTTTCAGGAGAGCATTTTCAGGCTTTTGGCACCATTTTTGAGTGAATTGCCAAAAGTCAGATGTTTGCTGAAATTGTGACTCCGGGGCTTAGGGATTTTTTCAAAAAAATATTTTCTGCCGGTTACATTTTTGAGGGCTGATTTCTTGTCCTGTGATAAAAAGCCTTCTGTTTCCATCGCCAAAGCTTTCAGGGGAGCATTTTCAAGCTTTTGGCACCATTTTTGAGTGAATTGCCAAAAGTCAGATTTTTGCTGAAATTGTGACCCCGGGGCTTAGGGATTTTTTCAAAAAAAATATTTTCTGCCGGTTAAGTTTTTGAGGGCTGATTTCTTGTCCTGTTATAAAAAGGCTTCTGTTTCGAGTGCCAAACCTTTCAGGAGAGCATTTTCAAGCTTTTGGCACCACTTTTGAGTGAATTGCCAAAAGTCAGATTTTTGCTGAAATTGTGACCCCGGGGCTTATGGATTCTTTCAAAAAAATATTTTCTGCCGGTTAAGTTTTTGAGGGCTGATTTCTTGTCCTGTGATAAAAAGCCTTCTGTTTCGAGTGCCAAACCTTTCAGGAGAGCATTTTCAAGCTTTTGGCACCATTTTTGAGTGAATTGCGAAAAGTCAGATTTTTGCTGAAATTGTTCAAAAAAATATTTTCTGCCGGTTAAGTTTTTGAGGGCTGATTTCTTGTCCTGTGATAAAAAGACTTCTGTTTCCATCGCCAAAGCTTTCAGGGGAGCATTTTCAAGCTTTTGGCACCATTTTTGAGTGAATTGCCGAAAGTCAGATTTTTGCTGAAATTGTGACCCCGGGGCTTAGGGATTTTTTCAAAAAAATATTTTCTGCCGGTTAAGTTTTTGAGGGCTGATTTCTTGTCCTGTGATAAAAAGCCTTCTGTTTCGAGTGCCAAACCTTTCAGGAGAGCATTTTCAGGCTTTGGGCACCATTTTTGAGTGAATTGCCAAAAGTCAGATTTTTGCTGAAATTGTTCAAAAAAATATTTTCTGCCGGTTAAGTGTTTGAGGGCTGATTTCTTGTCCTGTGATAAAAAGACTTCTGTTTCCATCGCCAAAGCTTTCAGGGGAGCATTTTCAAGCTTTTGGCACCATTTTTGAGTGAATTGCCAAAAGTCAGATTTTTGCTGAAACTGTGACCCCGGGGCTTAGGGATTTTTTCAAAAAAATATTTTCTGCCGGTTAAGTTTTTGAGGGCTGATTTCTTGTCCTGTGATAAAAAGCCTTCTGTTTCTAGTGCCAAACCTTTCAGGAGAGCATCTTCAAGCTTTTGGCACCATTTTTGAGTGAATTGCCAAAAGTCAGATTTTTGCTGAAATTGTGACCATGGGGCTTAGGGATTTTTTCAAAAAAATATTTTCTGCCGGTTAAGTTTTTGAGGGCTGATTTCTTGTCCTGTGATAAAAAGCCTTCTGTTTCGAGTGCCAAACCTTACAGGAGAGCATTTTCAGGCTTTTGGCACCATTTTTGAGTGAATTGCCAAAAGTCAGATTTTTGCTGAAATTGTGATCCCGGGGCTTAGGGATTTTTTCAAAAAAATATTTTCTGCTGGTTAAGTTTTTGAGGGCTGATTTCTTGACCTGTGATAAAAAGCCTTCTGTTTCGAGTGCCAAACCTTTCAGGAGAGCATTTTCACGCTTTTGGCACCATTTTTCAGTGAATAGCCAAAAGTAAGATTTTTGCTGAAATTGTGACCCCGGGGCTTAGGGATTTTTTCAAAAAAATATTTTCTGCCGGTTAAGTTTTTGAGGGCTGATTTCTTGTCCTGTGATAAAAAGACTTCTGTTTCCATCGCCAAAGCTTTCAGGGGAGCATTTTCAAGCTTTTGGCACCATTTTTGAGTGAATTGCCAAAAGTCAGATTTTTGCTGAAATTGTGACCCCGGGGCTTAGGGATTTTTTCAAAAAAATATTTTCTGCCGGTTAAGTTTTTGAGGGCTGATTTCTTGTCCTGTGAGAAAAAGGCTTCTGTTTCGAGTGCCAAACCTTTCAGGAGAGCATATTCAAGCTTTTGGCACCACTTTTGAGTGAATTGCCAAAAGTCAGATTTTTGCTGAAATTGTGACCCCGGGGCTTAGGGATTTTTTCAAAAAAATATTTTCTGCTGGTTAAGTTTTTGAGGGCTGATTTCTTGTCCTGTGATAAAAAGCCTTCTGTTTCGAGTGCCAAACCTTTCAGGAGAGCATTTTCAGGCTTTTGGCACCATTTTTGAGTGAATTGCCAAAAGTCAGATTTTTGCTGAAATTGTGACCCCGGGGCTTAGGGATTTTTTCAAAAAAATATTTTCTGCCGGTTAAGTTTTTGAGAGCTGATTTCTTGTCCTGTGATAAAAAGCCTTCTGTTTCGAGTGCCAAACCTTTCAGGAGAGCATTTTCAGGCTTTTGGCACCATTTTTGAGTGAATTGCCAAAAGTCAGATTTTTGCTGAAATTGTTCAAAAAAATATTTTCTGCCGGTTAAGTTTTTGAGGGCTGATTTCTTGTCCTGTGATAAAGAGAATTCTGTTTCCATCGCCAAAGCTTTCAGGGGAGCATTTTCAAGCTTTTGGCACCATTTTTGAGTGAATTGCCAAAAGTCAGATTTTTGCTGAAATTGTTCAAAAAAATATTTTCTGCCGGTTAAGTTTTTGGGGTCTGATTTCTTGTCCTGTGATAAAAAGCCTTCTGTTTCAAGTGCCAAACCTTTCAGGAGAGCATTTTCAAGCTTTTGGCACCATTTTTGAGTGAATTGCCAAAAGTCAGATTTTTGCTGAAATTGTGACCCCGGGGCTTAGGGATTTTTTCAAAAAAATATTTTCTGCCGGTTAAGTTTTTGACGGCTGATTTCTTGTCCTGTGATCAAAAGACTTCTGTTTCCATCGCCAAAGCTTTCAGGGGAGCATTTTCAAGCTTTTGGCACCATTTTTGAGTGAATTGCCAAAAGTCAGATTTTTGCTGAAATTGTTCAAAAAAATATTTTCTGCCGGTTAAGTTTTTGAGGGCTGATTTCTTGTCCTGTGATAAAAAGACTTCTGTTTCCATCGCCAAAGCTTTCAGGAGAGCATTTTCAAGCTTTTGGCACCATTTTTGAGTGAATTGCCAAAAGTCAGATTTTTGCTGAAATTGTGACCCCTGGGCTTAGGGATTTTTTTAAAAAAATATTTTCTGCCGGTTCAGTTTTTGAGGGCTGATTTCTTGTCCTGTGATAAAAAGCCTTCTGTTTCGAGTGCCAAACCTTTCAGGAGAGCATTTTCAAGCTTTTGGCACCATTTTTGAGTGAATTGCCAAAATTTAGATTTTTGCTGAAATTGTGACCCCGGGGCTTAGGGATTTTTTCAAAAAAAATATTTTCTGCCGGTTAAGTTTTTGAGGGCTGATTTCTTGTCCTGTGATAAAAAGACTTCTGTTTCCATCGCCAAAGCTTTCAGGGGAGCATTTTCAAGCTTTTGGCACCATTTTTGAGTGAATTGCCAAAAGTCAGATTTTTGCTGAAATTGTGACCCCGGGACTTAGGGATTTTTTCAAAAAAATATTTTCTGCCGGTTAAGTTTTTGAGAGCTGATTTCTTGTCCTGTGATAAAAAGCCTTCTGTTTCGAGTGCCAAACCTTACAGGAGAGCATTTTCAGGCTTTTGGCACCATTTTTGAGTGAATTGCCAAAAGTCAGATTTTTGCTGAAATTGTGATCCCGGGGCTTAGGGATTTTTTCAAAAAAATATTTTCTGCTGGTTAAGTTTTTGAGGGCTGATTTCTTGACCTGTGATAAAAAGCCTTCTGTTTCGAGTGCCAAACCTTTCAGGAGAGCATTTTCACGCTTTTGGCACCATTTTTGAGTGAATTGCCAAAAGTCAGATTTTTGCTGAAATTGTGACCCCGGGGCTTAGGGATTTTTTCAAAAAAATATTTTCTGCCGGTTAAGTTTTTGAGGGCTGATTTCTTGTCCTGTGATAAAAAGACTTCTGTTTCCATCGCCAAAGCTTTCAGGGGAGCATTTTCAAGCTTTTGGCACCATTTTTGAGTGAATTGCCAAAAGTCAGATTTTTGCTGAAATTGTGACCCCGGGGCTTAGGGATTTTTTCAAAAAAATATTTTCTGCCGGTTAAGTTTTTGAGGGCTGATTTCTTGTCCTGTGAGAAAAAGGCTTCTGTTTCGAGTGCCAAACCTTTCAGGAGAGCATATTCAAGCTTTTGGCACCACTTTTGAGTGAATTGCCAAAAGTCAGATTTTTGCTGAAATTGTGACCCCGGGGCTTAGGGATTTTTTCAAAAAAATATTTTCTGCTGGTTAAGTTTTTGAGGGCTGATTTCTTGTCCTGTGATAAAAAGCCTTCTGTTTCGAGTGCCAAACCTTTCAGGAGAGCATTTTCAGGCTTTTGGCACCATTTTTGAGTGAATTGCCAAAAGTCAGATTTTTGCTGAAATTGTGACCCCGGGGCTTAGGGATTTTTTCAAAAAAATATTTTCTGCCGGTTAAGTTTTTGAGAGCTGATTTCTTGTCCTGTGATAAAAAGCCTTCTGTTTCGAGTGCCAAACCTTTCAGGAGAGCATTTTCAGGCTTTTGGCACCATTTTTGAGTGAATTGCCAAAAGTCAGATTTTTGCTGAAATTGTTCAAAAAAATATTTTCTGCCGGTTAAGTTTTTGAGGGCTGATTTCTTGTCCTGTGATAAAGAGAATTCTGTTTCCATCGCCAAAGCTTTCAGGGGAGCATTTTCAAGCTTTTGGCACCATTTTTGAGTGAATTGCCAAAAGTCAGATTTTTGCTGAAATTGTTCAAAAAAATATTTTCTGCCGGTTAAGTTTTTGAGGGCTGATTTCTTGTCCTGTGATAAAAAGCCTTCTGTTTCAAGTGCCAAACCTTTCAGGAGAGCATTTTCAAGCTTTTGGCACCATTTTTGAGTGAATTGCCAAAAGTCAGATTTTTGCTGAAATTGTGACCCCGGGGCTTAGGGATTTTTTCAAAAAAATATTTTCTGCCGGTTAAGTTTTTGACGGCTGATTTCTTGTCCTGTGATCAAAAGACTTCTGTTTCCATCGCCAAAGCTTTCAGGGGAGCATTTTCAAGCTTTTGGCACCATTTTTGAGTGAATTGCCAAAAGTCAGATTTTTGCTGAAATTGTTCAAAAAAATATTTTCTGCCGGTTAAGTTTTTGAGGGCTGATTTCTTGTCCTGTGATAAAAAGACTTCTGTTTCCATCGCCAAAGCTTTCAGGACAGCATTTTCAAGCTTTTGGCACCATTTTTGAGTGAATTGCCAAAAGTCAGATTTTTGCTGAAATTGTGACCCCTGGGCTTAGGGATTTTTTTAAAAAAATATTTTCTGCCGGTTCAGTTTTTGAGGGCTGATTTCTTGTCCTGTGATAAAAAGCCTTCTGTTTCGAGTGCCAAACCTTTCAGGAGAGCATTTTCAAGCTTTTGGCACCATTTTTGAGTGAATTGCCAAAATTTAGATTTTTGCTGAAATTGTGACCCCGGGGCTTAGGGATTTTTTCAAAAAAAATATTTTCTGCCGGTTAAGTTTTTGAGGGCTGATTTCTTGTCCTGTGATAAAAAGACTTCTGTTTCCATCGCCAAAGCTTTCAGGGGAGCATTTTCAAGCTTTTGGCACCATTTTTGAGTGAATTGCCAAAAGTCAGATTTTTGCTGAAATTGTGACCCCGGGACTTAGGGATTTTTTCAAAAAAATATTTTCTGCCGGTTAAGTTTTTGAGAGCTGATTTCTTGTCCTGTGATAAAAAGACTTCTGTTTCCATCGCCAAAGCTTTCAGGGGAGCATTTTCAAGCTTTTGGCACCATTTTTTAGTGAATTGCCAAAAGTCAGATTTTTGCTGAAATTGTGACCCCGGGGCTTAGGGATTTTTTCAAAAAAATATTTTCTGCCGGTTAAGTTTTTGAGGGCTGATTTCTTGTCCTGTGATAAAAAGACTTCTGTTTCCATCGCCAAAGCTTTCAGGGGAGCATTTTCAAGCTTTTGGCACCATTTTTGAGTGAATTGCCAAAAGTCAGATTTTTGCTGAAATTGTGACCCCGGGGCTTAGGGATTTTTTCAAAAAAATATTTTCTGCCGGTTAAGTTTTTGAGAGCTGATTTCTTGTCCTGTGATAAAAAGACTTCTGTTTCCATCGCCAAAGCTTTCAGGGGAGCATTTTCAAGCTTTTGGCACCATTTTTGAGTGAATTGCCAAAAGTCAGATTTTTGCTGAAATTGTTCAAAAAAATATTTTCTGCCGGTTAAGTTTTTGAGGGCTGATTTCTTATCCTGTGATAAAAAGAATTCTGTTTCCATCGCCAAAGCTTTCAGGGGAGCATTTTCAAGCTTTTGGCACCATTTTTGAGTGAATTGCCAAAAGTCAGATTTTTGCTGAAATTGTGACCCCTGGGCTTAGGGATTTTTTTAAAAAAATATTTTCTGCCGGTTAAGTTTTTGAGGGCTGATTTCTTGTCCTGTGATAAAAAGCCTTCTGTTTCGAGTGCCAAACCTTTCAGGAGAGCATTTTCAGGCTTTTGGCACCATTTTTGAGTGAATTGCCAAAAGTCAGATTTTTGCTGAAATTGTTCAAAAAAATATTTTCTGCCGGTTAAGTTTTTGAGAGCTGATTTCTTGTCCTGTGATAAAAAGACTTCTGTTTCCATCGCCAAAGCTTTCAGGGGAGCATTTTCAAGCTTTTGGCACCATTTTTGAGTGAATTGCCAAAAGTCAGATTTTTGCTGAAATTGTGACCCCGGGGCTTAGGGATTTTTTCAAAAAAATATTTTCTGCCGGTTAAGTTTTTGAGGGCTGATTTCTTGTCCTGTGATAAAAAGACTTCTGTTTCCATCGCCAAAGCTTTCAGGGGAGCATTTTCAAGCTTTTGGCACCATTTTTGAGTGAATTGCCAAAAGTCAGATTTTTGCTGAAATTGTGACCCCGGGACTTAGGGATTTTTTCAAAAAAATATTTTCTGCCGGTTAAGTTTTTGAGAGCTGATTTCTTGTCCTGTGATAAAAAGACTTCTGTTTCCATCGCCAAAGCTTTCAGGGGAGCATTTTCAAGCTTTTGGCACCATTTTTTAGTGAATTGCCAAAAGTCAGATTTTTGCTGAAATTGTGACCCCGGGGCTTAGGGATTTTTTCAAAAAAATATTTTCTGCCGGTTAAGTTTTTGAGGGCTGATTTCTTGTCCTGTGATAAAAAGTCTTCTCTTTCCATCGCCAAAGCTTTCAGGGGAGCATTTTCAAGCTTTTGGCACCATTTTTGAGTGAATTGCCAAAAGTCAGATTTTTGCTGAAATTGTGACCCCGGGGCTTAGGGATTTTTTCAAAAAAATATTTTCTGCCGGTTAAGTTTTTGAGGGCTGATTTCTTGTCCTGTGATAAAAAGACTTCTGTTTCCATCGCCAAAGCTTTCAGGTGAGCATTTTCAAGCTTTTGGCACCATTTTTGAGTGAATTGCCAAAAGTCAGATTTTTGCTGAAATTGTGACCCCGGGGCTTAGGGATTTTTTCAAAAAAATATTTTCTGCCGGTTAAGTTTTTGAGGGCTGATTTCTTGTCCTGTGATAAAAAGCCTTCTGTTTCGAGTGCCAAACCTTTCAGGAGAGCATTTTCAGGCTTTTGGCACCATTTTTGAGTGAATTGCCAAAAGTCAGATTTTTGCTGAAATTGTGACCCCGGGGCTTAGGGATTTTTTCAAAAAAATATTTTCTGCTGGTTAAGTTTTTGAGGGCTGATTTCTTGACCTGTGATGAAAAGACTTCCGTTTCGAGTGCCAAACCTTTCAGGAGAGCATTTTCAGGCTTTTGGCACCATTTTTGAGTGAATTGCCAAAAGTCAGATTTTTGCTGAAATTGTGACCCCGGGGCTTAGGAATTTTTTTAAAAAAAATATTTTCTGCCGGTTACGTTTTTGAGGGCTGATTTCTTGTCCTGTGATAAAAAGACTTCTGTTTCCATCGCCAAAGCTTTCAGGGGAGCATTTTCAAGCTTTTGGCACCATTTTTGAGTGAATTGCCAAAAGTCAGATTTTTGCTGAAATTGTGACCCCGGGGCTTAGGAATTTTTTCAAAAAAATATTTTCTGCTGGTTAAGTTTTTGAGGGCTGATTTCTTGACCTGTGATCAAAAGACTTCCGTTTCGAGTGCCAAACCTTTCAGGAGAGCATTTTCAGGCTTTTGGCACCATTTTTGAGTGAATTGCCAAAAGTCAGATTTTTGCTGAAATTGTGACCCCGGGGCTTAGGGATTTTTTCAAAAAAATATTTTCTGCTGGTTAAGTTTTTGAGGGCTGATTTCTTGACCTGTGATCAAAAGCCTTCCATTTCCATCGCCAAAGCTTTCAGGGGAGCATTTTCACGCTTTTGGTACCATTTTTGAGTGAATTGCTAAAAGTCAGATTTTTGCTGAAAATGTGACCCCGGGGCTTAGGGATTTTTTCAAAAAAATATTTTCTGCCGGTTAAGTTTTTGACGGCTGATTTCTTGTCCTGTGATAAAAAGCCTTCTGTTTCGAGTGCCAAACCTTTCAGGAGAGCATTTTCAGGCTTTTGGCACCATTTTTGAGTGAATTGCCAAAAGTCAGATTTTTGCTGAAATTGTTCAAAAAAATATTTTCTGCCGGTTAAGTTTTTGAGGGCTGATTTCTTGTCCTGTGATAAAAAGCCTTCTGTTTCAAGTGCCAAACCTTTCAGGAGAGCATTTTCAAGCTTTTGGCACCATTTTTGAGTGAATTGCCAAAAGTCAGATTTTTGCTGAAATTGTGACCCCGGGGCTTAGGGATTTTTTCAAAAAAATATTTTCTGCCGGTTAAGTTTTTGACGGCTGATTTCTTGTCCTGTGATAAAAAGACTTCTGTTTCCATCGCCAAAGCTTTCAGGGGAGCATTTTCAAGCTTTTGGCACCATTTTTGAGTGAATTGCCAAAAGTCAGATTTTTGCTGAAATTGTTCAAAAAAATATTTTCTGCCGGTTAAGTTTTTGAGGGCTGATTTCTTATCCTGTGATAAAAAGAATTCTGTTTCCATCGCCAAAGCTTTCAGGGGAGCATTTTCAAGCTTTTGGCACCATTTTTGAGTGAATTGCCAAAAGTCAGATTTTTGCTGAAATTGTGACTCCTGGGCTTAGGGATTTTTTTTAAAAAATATTTTCTGCCGGTTAAGTTTTTGAGGGCTGATTTCTTGTCCTGTGATAAAAAGCCTTCTGTTTCGAGTGCCAAACCTTTCAGGAGAGCATTTTCAGGCTTTTGGCACCATTTTTGAGTGAATTGCCAAAAGTCAGATTTTTGCTGAAATTGTTCAAAAAAATATTTTCTGCCGGTTAAGTTTTTGAGGGCTGATTTCTTGACCTGTGATCAAAAGCCTTCCATTTCCATCGCCAAAGCTTTCAGGGGAGCATTTTCACGCTTTTGGCACCATTTTTGAGTGAATTGCTAAAAGTCAGATTTTTGCTGAAAATGTGACCCCGGGGCTTAGGGATTTTTTCAAAAAAATATTTTCTGCCGGTTACGTTTTTGAGGGCTGATTTCTTGTCCTGTGATAAAAAGCCTTCTGTTTCGAGTGCCAAACCTTTCAGGAGAGCATTTTCAGGCTTTTGGCACCATTTTTGAGTGAATTGCCAAAAGTCAGATTTTTGCTGAAATTGTGACCCCGGGGCTTAGGGATTTTTTCAAAAAAATATTTTCTGCCGGTTAAGTTTTTGAGGGCTGATTTCTTGTCCTGTGATAAAAAGCCTTCTGTTTCGAGTGCCAAACCTTTCAGGAGAGCATTTTCAGGCTTTTGGCACCATTTTTGAGTGAATTGCCAAAAGTCAGATTTTTGCTGAAATTGTTCAAAAAAATATTTTCTGCCGGTTAAGTTTTTGAGGGCTGATTTCTTGTCCTGTGATAAAGAGAATTCTGTTTCCATCGCCAAAGCTTTCAGGGGAGCATTTTCAAGCTTTTGGCACCATTTTTGAGTGAATTGCCAAAAGTCAGATTTTTGCTGAAATTGTTCAAAAAAATATTTTCTGCCGGTTAAGTTTTTGAGGGCTGATTTCTTGTCCTGTGATAAAAAGCCTTCTGTTTCAAGTGCCAAACCTTTCAGGAGAGCATTTTCAAGCTTTTGGCACCATTTTTGAGTGAATTGCCAAAAGTCAGATTTTTGCTGAAATTGTGACCCCGGGGCTTAGGGATTTTTTCAAAAAAATATTTTCTGCCGGTTAAGTTTTTGACGGCTGATTTCTTGTCCTGTGATAAAAAGACTTCTGTTTCCATCGCCAAAGCTTTCAGGGGAGCATTTTCAAGCTTTTGGCACCATTTTTGAGTGAATTGCCAAAAGTCAGATTTTTGCTGAAATTGTTCAAAAAAATATTTTCTGCCGGTTAAGTTTTTGAGGGCTGATTTCTTGTCCTGTGATAAAAAGCCTTCTGTTTCGAGTGCCAAACCTTTCAGGAGAGCATTTTCAGGCTTTTGGCACCATTTTTGAGTGAATTGCCAAAAGTCAGATTTTTGCTGAAATTGTTCAAAAAAATATTTTCTGCCGGTTAAGTTTTTGAGGGCTGATTTCTTGTCCTGTGATAAAAAGCCTTCTGTTTCGAGTGCCAAACCTTTCAGGAGAGCATTTTCAAGCTTTTGGCACCATTTTTGAGTGAATTGCCAAAATTTAGATTTTTGCTGAAATTGTGACCCCGGGGCTTAGGGATTTTTTCAAAAAAAATATTTTCTGCCGGTTAAGTTTTTGAGGGCTGATTTCTTGTCCTGTGATAAAAAGACTTCTGTTTCCATCGCCAAAGCTTTCAGGGGAGCATTTTCAAGCTTTTGGCACCATTTTTGAGTGAATTGCCAAAAGTCAGATTTTTGCTGAAATTGTGACCCCGGGGCTTAGGGATTTTTTCAAAAAAATATTTTCTGCCGGTTAAGTTTTTGAGGGCTGATTTCTTGTCCTGTGATAAAAAGACTTCTGTTTCCATCGCCAAAGCTTTCAGGGGAGCATTTTCAAGCTTTTGGCACCATTTTTGAGTGAATTGCCAAAAGTCAGATTTTTGCTGAAATTGTGACCCCGGGGCTTAGGGATTTTTTCAAAAAAATATTTTCTGCCGGTTAAGTTTTTGAGAGCTGATTTCTTGTCCTGTGATAAAAAGACTTCTGTTTCCATCGCCAAAGCTTTCAGGGGAGCATTTTCAAGCTTTTGGCACCATTTTTGAGTGAATTGCCAAAAGTCAGATTTTTGCTGAAATTGTGACCCCGGGGCTTAGGGATTTTTTCAAAAAAATATTTTCTGCCGGTTAAGTTTTTGAGGGCTGATTTCTTGTCCTGTGATAAAAAGACTTCTGTTTCCATCGCCAAAGCTTTCAGGGGAGCATTTTCAAGCTTTTGGCACCATTTTTGAGTGAATTGCCAAAAGTCAGATTTTTGCTGAAATTGTGACCCCGGGGCTTAGGGATTTTTTCAAAAAAATATTTTCTGCCGGTTAAGTTTTTGAGAGCTGATTTCTTGTCCTGTGATAAAAAGACTTCTGTTTCCATCGCCAAAGCTTTCAGGGGAGCATTTTCAAGCTTTTGGCACCATTTTTGAGTGAATTGCCAAAAGTCAGATTTTTGCTGAAATTGTGACCCCGGGGCTTCGGGATTTTTTCAAAAAAATATTTTCTGCCGGTTAAGTTTTTGAGGGCTGATTTCTTGTCCTGTGATAAAAAGCCTTCTGTTTCGAGTGCCAAACCTTTCAGGAGAGCATTTTCAAGCTTTTGGCACCATTTTTGAGTGAATTGCCAAAATTTAGATTTTTGCTGAAATTGTGACCCCGGGGCTTAGGGATTTTTTCAAAAAAAATATTTTCTGCCGGTTAAGTTTTTGAGGGCTGATTTCTTGTCCTGTGATAAAAAGACTTCTGTTTCCATCGCCAAAGCTTTCAGGGGAGCATTTTCAAGCTTTTGGCACCATTTTTGAGTGAATTGCCAAAAGTCAGATTTTTGCTGAAATTGTGACCCCGGGGCTTAGGGATTTTTTCAAAAAAATATTTTCTGCCGGTTAAGTTTTTGAGAGCTGATTTCTTGTCCTGTGATAAAAAGACTTCTGTTTCCATCGCCAAAGCTTTCAGGGGAGCATTTTCAAGCTTTTGGCACCATTTTTGAGTGAATTGCCAAAAGTCAGATTTTTGCTGAAATTGTTCAAAAAAATATTTTCTGCCGGTTAAGTTTTTGAGGGCTGATTTCTTATCCTGTGATAAAAAGAATTCTGTTTCCATCACCAAAGCTTTCAGGGGAGCATTTTCAAGCTTTTGGCACCATTTTTGAGTGAATTGCCAAAAGTCAGATTTTTGCTGAAATTGTGACCCCTGGGCTTAGGGATTTTTTTAAAAAAATATTTTCTGCCGGTTAAGTTTTTGAGGGCTGATTTCTTGTCCTGTGATAAAAAGCCTTCTGTTTCGAGTGCCAAACCTTTCAGGAGAGCATTTTCAGGCTTTTGGCACCATTTTTGAGTGAATTGCCAAAAGTCAGATTTTTGCTGAAATTGTTCAAAAAAATATTTTCTGCCGGTTAAGTTTTTGAGGGCTGATTTCTTGTCCTGTGATAAAAAGACTTCTGTTTCCATCGCCAAAGCTTTCAGGGGAGCATTTTCAAGCTTTTGGCACCATTTTTGAGTGAATTGCCAAAAGTCAGATTTTTGCTGAAATTGTGACCCCGGGGCTTAGGGATTTTTTCAAAAAAATATTTTCTGCCGGTTAAGTTTTTGAGGGCTGATTTCTTGTCCTGTGATAAAAAGACTTCTGTTTCCATCGCCAAAGCTTTCAGGGGAGCATTTTCAAGCTTTTGGCACCATTTTTGAGTGAATTGCCAAAAGTCAGATTTTTGCTGAAATGGTTCAAAAAAATATTTTCTGCCGGTTAAGGTTTTGAGGGCTGATTTCTTGTCCTGTGATAAAAAGACTTCTGTTTCCATCGCCAAAGCTTTCAGGGGAGCATTTTCAAGCTTTTGGCACCATTTTTGAGTGAATTGCCAAAAGTCAGATTTTTGCTGAAATTGTGACCCCGGGGCTTAGGGATTTTTTCAAAAAAATATTTTCTGCCGGTCAAGTTTTTGAGGGCTGATTTCTTGTCCTGTGATAAAAACCTTCTGTTTCGAGTGCCAAACCTTTCAGGAGAGCATTTTCAGGCTTTTGGCACCATTTTTGAGTGAATTGCCAAAAGTCAGATTTTTGCTGAAATTGTTCAAAAAAATATTTTCTGCCGGTTAAGTTTTTGAGGGCTGATTTCTTGTCCTGTGATAAAAAGACTTCTGTTTCCATCGCCAAAGCTTTCAGGGGAGCATTTTCAAGCTTTTAGCACCATTTTTGAGTGAATTGCCAAAAGTCAGATTTTTGCTGAAATTGTGACCCCGGGGCTTAGGGATTTTTTCAAAAAAATATTTTCTGCCGGTTAAGTTTTTGAGGGCTGATTTCTTGTCCTGTGATAAAAAGCCTTCTGTTTCGAGTGCCAAACCTTTCAGGAGAGCATTTTCAAGCTTTTGGCACCATTTTTGAGTGAATTGCCAAAAGTCAGATTTTTGCTGAAATTGTGACCCCGGGGCTTAGGGATTTTTTCAAAAAAATATTTTCTGCCGGTTAAGTTTTTGAGGCCTGATTTCTTGTCCTGTGATAAAAAGACTTCTGTTTCCATCGCCAAAGCTTTCAGGGGAGCATTTTCAAGCTTTTGGCACCATTTTTGAGTGAATTGCCAAAAGTCAGATTTTTGCTGAAATTGTGACCCCGGGGCTTAGGGATTTTTTCAAAAAAATATTTTCTGCCGGTTAAGTTTTTGAGGGCTGATTTCTTGTCCTGTGATAAAAAGCCTTCTGTTTCTAGTGCCAAACCTTTCAGGAGAGCATTTTCAAGCTTTTGGCACCATTTTTGAGTGAATTGCCAAAAGTCAGATTTTTGCTGAAATTGTGACCCCGGGGCTTAGGGATTTTTTCAAAAAAATATTTTCTGCCGGTTAAGTTTTTGAGGGCTGATTTCTTGTCCTGTGATAAAAAGACTTCTGTTTCCATCGCCAAAGCTTTCAGGGGAGCATTTTCAAGCTTTTGGCACCATTTTTGAGTGAATTGCCAAAAGTCAGATTTTTGCTGAAATTGTGACCCCGGGGGTTAGGGATTTTTTCAAAAAAATTTTTTCTGCCGGTTAAGTTTTTGAGGGCTGATTTCTTGTCCTGTGATAAAAAGCCTTCTGTTTCGAGTGCCAAACCTTTCAGGAGAGCATTTTCAGGCTTTTGGCACCATTTTTGAGTGAATTGCCAAAAGTCAGATTTTTGCTGAAATTGTGACCCCGGGGCTTAGGGATTTTTTCAAAAAAATATTTTCTGCCGGTTACGTTTTTGAGGGCTGATTTCTTGTCCCGTGATAAAAAGCCTTCTGTTTCCATCGCCAAGCTTTCAGGGCAGCATTTTCAAGCTTTTGGCACCATTTTTGAGTGAATTGCCAAAAGTCAGATTTTTGCTGAAATTGTGACCCCGGAGCTTAGGGATTTTTTCAAAAAAATATTTTCTGCCGGTTAAGTTGTTGAGGGCTGATTTCTTGTCCTGTGATAAAAAGCCTTCTGTTTCGAGTGCCAAACCTTTCAGGAGAGCATTTTCAGGCTTTTGGCACCATTTTTGAGTGAATTGCCAAAAGTCAGATTTTTGCTGAAATTGTTCAAAGAAATATTTTCTGCCGGTTAAGTTTTTGAGGGCTGATTTCTTGTCCTGTGATAAAGAGACTTCTGTTTCCATCGCCAAAGCTTTCAGGGGAGCATTTTCAAGCTTTTAGCACCATTTTTGAGTGAATTGCCAAAAGTCAGATTTTTGCTGAAATTGTGACCCCGGGGCTTAGGGATTTTTTCAAAAAAATATTTTCTGCCAGTTAAGATTTTGAGGGCTGATTTCTTGTCCTGTGATAAAAAGCCTTCTGTTTCTAGTGCCAAACCTTTCAGGAGAGCATTTTCAAGCTTTTGGCACCATTTTTGAGTGAATTGCCAAAAGTCAGATTTTTGCTGAAATTGTTCAAAAAAATATTTTCTGCCGGTTAAGTTTTTGAGGGCTGATTTCTTATCCTGTGATAAAAAGAATTCTGTTTCCATCGCCAAAGCTTTCAGGGGAGCATTTTCAAGCTTTTGGCACCATTTTTGAGTGAATTGCCAAAAGTCAGATTTTTGCTGAAATTGTGACCCCTGGGCTTAGGGATTTTTTTAAAAAAATATTTTCTGCCGGTTAAGTTTTTGAGGGCTGATTTCTTGTCCTGTGATAAAAAGCCTTCTGTTTCGAGTGCCAAACCTTTCAGGAGAGCATTTTCAAGCTTTTGGCACCATTTTTGAGTGAATTGCCAAAAGTCAGATTTTTGCTGAAATTGTTCAAAAAAATATTTTCTGCCGGTTAAGTTTTTGAGGGCTGATTTCTTATCCTGTGATAAAAAGAATTCTGTTTCCATCACCAAAGCTTTCAGGGGAGCATTTTCAAGCTTTTGGCACCATTTTTGAGTGAATTGCCAAAAGTCAGATTTTTGCTGAAATTGTGACCCCTGGGCTTAGGGATTTTTTTAAAAAAATATTTTCTGCCGGTTAAGTTTTTGAGGGCTGATTTCTTGTCCTGTGATAAAAAGCCTTCTGTTTCGAGTGCCAAACCTTTCAGGAGAGCATTTTCAGGCTTTTGGCACCATTTTTGAGTGAATTGCCAAAAGTCAGATTTTTGCTGAAATTGTTCAAAAAAATATTTTCTGCCGGTTAAGTTTTTGAGGGCTGATTTCTTGTCCTGTGATAAAAAGACTTCTGTTTCCATCGCCAAAGCTTTCAGGGGAGCATTTTCAAGCTTTTGGCACCATTTTTGAGTGAATTGCCAAAAGTCAGATTTTTGCTGAAATTGTGACCCCGGGGCTTAGGGATTTTTTCAAAAAAATATTTTCTGCCGGTTAAGTTTTTGAGGGCTGATTTCTTGTCCTGTGATAAAAAGACTTCTGTTTCCATCGCCAAAGCTTTCAGGGGAGCATTTTCAAGCTTTTGGCACCATTTTTGAGTGAATTGCCAAAAGTCAGATTTTTGCTGAAATGGTTCAAAAAAATATTTTCTGCCGGTTAAGGTTTTGAGGGCTGATTTCTTGTCCTGTGATAAAAAGACTTCTGTTTCCATCGCCAAAGCTTTCAGGGGAGCATTTTCAAGCTTTTGGCACCATTTTTGAGTGAATTGCCAAAAGTCAGATTTTTGCTGAAATTGTGACCCCGGGGCTTAGGGATTTTTTCAAAAAAATATTTTCTGCCGGTCAAGTTTTTGAGGGCTGATTTCTTGTCCTGTGATAAAAACCTTCTGTTTCGAGTGCCAAACCTTTCAGGAGAGCATTTTCAGGCTTTTGGCACCATTTTTGAGTGAATTGCCAAAAGTCAGATTTTTGCTGAAATTGTTCAAAAAAATATTTTCTGCCGGTTAAGTTTTTGAGGGCTGATTTCTTGTCCTGTGATAAAAAGACTTCTGTTTCCATCGCCAAAGCTTTCAGGGGAGCATTTTCAAGCTTTTAGCACCATTTTTGAGTGAATTGCCAAAAGTCAGATTTTTGCTGAAATTGTGACCCCGGGGCTTAGGGATTTTTTCAAAAAAATATTTTCTGCCGGTTAAGTTTTTGAGGGCTGATTTCTTGTCCTGTGATAAAAAGCCTTCTGTTTCGAGTGCCAAACCTTTCAGGAGAGCATTTTCAAGCTTTTGGCACCATTTTTGAGTGAATTGCCAAAAGTCAGATTTTTGCTGAAATTGTGACCCCGGGGCTTAGGGATTTTTTCAAAAAAATATTTTCTGCCGGTTAAGTTTTTGAGGCCTGATTTCTTGTCCTGTGATAAAAAGACTTCTGTTTCCATCGCCAAAGCTTTCAGGGGAGCATTTTCAAGCTTTTGGCACCATTTTTGAGTGAATTGCCAAAAGTCAGATTTTTGCTGAAATTGTGACCCCGGGGCTTAGGGATTTTTTCAAAAAAATATTTTCTGCCGGTTAAGTTTTTGAGGGCTGATTTCTTGTCCTGTGATAAAAAGCCTTCTGTTTCTAGTGCCAAACCTTTCAGGAGAGCATTTTCAAGCTTTTGGCACCATTTTTGAGTGAATTGCCAAAAGTCAGATTTTTGCTGAAATTGTGACCCCGGGGCTTAGGGATTTTTTCAAAAAAATATTTTCTGCCGGTTAAGTTTTTGAGGGCTGATTTCTTGTCCTGTGATAAAAAGACTTCTGTTTCCATCGCCAAAGCTTTCAGGGGAGCATTTTCAAGCTTTTGGCACCATTTTTGAGTGAATTGCCAAAAGTCAGATTTTTGCTGAAATTGTGACCCCGGGGGTTAGGGATTTTTTCAAAAAAAATTTTTCTGCCGGTTAAGTTTTTGAGGGCTGATTTCTTGTCCTGTGATAAAAAGCCTTCTGTTTCGAGTGCCAAACCTTTCAGGAGAGCATTTTCAGGCTTTTGGCACCATTTTTGAGTGAATTGCCAAAAGTCAGATTTTTGCTGAAATTGTGACCCCGGGGCTTAGGGATTTTTTCAAAAAAATATTTTCTGCCGGTTACGTTTTTGAGGGCTGATTTCTTGTCCCGTGATAAAAAGCCTTCTGTTTCCATCGCCAAGCTTTCAGGGCAGCATTTTCAAGCTTTTGGCACCATTTTTGAGTGAATTGCCAAAAGTCAGATTTTTGCTGAAATTGTGACCCCGGAGCTTAGGGATTTTTTCAAAAAAATATTTTCTGCCGGTTAAGTTGTTGAGGGCTGATTTCTTGTCCTGTGATAAAAAGCCTTCTGTTTCGAGTGCCAAACCTTTCAGGAGAGCATTTTCAGGCTTTTGGCACCATTTTTGAGTGAATTGCCAAAAGTCAGATTTTTGCTGAAATTGTTCAAAGAAATATTTTCTGCCGGTTAAGTTTTTGAGGGCTGATTTCTTGTCCTGTGATAAAGAGACTTCTGTTTCCATCGCCAAAGCTTTCAGGGGAGCATTTTCAAGCTTTTAGCACCATTTTTGAGTGAATTGCCAAAAGTCAGATTTTTGCTGAAATTGTGACCCCGGGGCTTAGGGATTTTTTCAAAAAAATATTTTCTGCCAGTTAAGATTTTGAGGGCTGATTTCTTGTCCTGTGATAAAAAGCCTTCTGTTTCTAGTGCCAAACCTTTCAGGAGAGCATTTTCAAGCTTTTGGCACCATTTTTGAGTGAATTGCCAAAAGTCAGATTTTTGCTGAAATTGTTCAAAAAAATATTTTCTGCCGGTTAAGTTTTTGAGGGCTGATTTCTTATCCTGTGATAAAAAGAATTCTGTTTCCATCGCCAAAGCTTTCAGGGGAGCATTTTCAAGCTTTTGGCACCATTTTTGAGTGAATTGCCAAAAGTCAGATTTTTGCTGAAATTGTGACCCCTGGGCTTAGGGATTTTTTTAAAAAAATATTTTCTGCCGGTTAAGTTTTTGAGGGCTGATTTCTTGTCCTGTGATAAAAAGCCTTCTGTTTCGAGTGCCAAACCTTTCAGGAGAGCATTTTCAGGCTTTTGGCACCATTTTTGAGTGAATTGCCAAAAGTCAGATTTTTGCTGAAATTGTTCAAAAAAATATTTTCTGCCGGTTAAGTTTTTGAGGGCTGATTTCTTGTCCTGTGATAAAAAGACTTCTGTTTCCATCGCCAAAGCTTTCAGGGGAGCATTTTCAAGCTTTTGGCACCATTTTTGAGTGAATTGCCAAAAGTCAGATTTTTGCTGAAATTGTGACCCCGGGGCTTAGGGATTTTTTCAAAAAAATATTTTCTGCCGGTTAAGTTTTTGAGGGCTGATTTCTTGTCCTGTGATAAAAAGACTTCTGTTTCCATCGCCAAAGCTTTCAGGGGAGCATTTTCAAGCTTTTGGCACCATTTTTGAGTGAATTGCCAAAAGTCAGATTTTTGCTGAAATGGTTCAAAAAAATATTTTCTGCCGGTTAAGGTTTTGAGGGCTGATTTCTTGTCCTGTGATAAAAAGACTTCTGTTTCCATCGCCAAAGCTTTCAGGGGAGCATTTTCAAGCTTTTGGCACCATTTTTGAGTGAATTGCCAAAAGTCAGATTTTTGCTGAAATTGTGACCCCGGGGCTTAGGGATTTTTTCAAAAAAATATTTTCTGCCGGTTAAGTTTTTGAGGGCTGATTTCTTCTCCTGTGATAAAAACCTTCTGTTTCGAGTGCCAAACCTTTCAGGAGAGCATTTTCAGGCTTTTGGCACCATTTTTGAGTGAATTGCCAAAAGTCAGATTTTTGCTGAAATTGTTCAAAAAAATATTTTCTGCCGGTTAAGTTTTTGAGGGCTGATTTCTTGTCCTGTGATAAAAAGACTTCTGTTTCCATCGCCAAAGCTTTCAGGGGAGCATTTTCAAGCTTTTAGCACCATTTTTGAGTGAATTGCCAAAAGTCAGATTTTTGCTGAAATTGTGACCCCGGGGCTTAGGGATTTTTTCAAAAAAATATTTTCTGCCGGTTAAGTTGTTGAGGGCTGATTTCTTGTCCTGTGATAAAAAGCCTTCTGTTTCGAGTGCCAAACCTTTCAGGAGAGCATTTTCAGGCTTTTGGCACCATTTTTGAGTGAATTGCCAAAAGTCAGATTTTTGCTGAAATTGTTCAAAGAAATATTTTCTGCCGGTTAAGTTTTTGAGGGCTGATTTCTTGTCCTGTGATAAAGAGACTTCTGTTTCCATCGCCAAAGCTTTCAGGGGAGCATTTTCAAGCTTTTAGCACCATTTTTGAGTGAATTGCCAAAAGTCAGATTTTTGCTGAAATTGTGACCCCGGGGCTTAGGGATTTTTTCAAAAAAATATTTTCTGCCAGTTAAGATTTTGAGGGCTGATTTCTTGTCCTGTAATAAAAAGCCTTCTGTTTCTAGTGCCAAACCTTTCAGGAGAGCATTTTCAAGCTTTTGGCACCATTTTTGAGTGAATTGCCAAAAGTCAGATTTTTGCTGAAATTGTTCAAAAAAATATTTTCTGCCGGTTAAGTTTTTGAGGGCTGATTTCTTATCCTGTGATAAAAAGAATTCTGTTTCCATCGCCAAAGCTTTCAGGGGAGCATTTTCAAGCTTTTGGCACCATTTTTGAGTGAATTGCCAAAAGTCAGATTTTTGCTGAAATTGTGACCCCTGGGCTTAGGGATTTTTTTAAAAAAATATTTTCTGCCGGTTAAGTTTTTGAGGGCTGATTTCTTGTCCTGTGATAAAAAGCCTTCTGTTTCGAGTGCCAAACCTTTCAGGAGAGCATTTTCAGGCTTTTGGCACCATTTTTGAGTGAATTGCCAAAAGTCAGATTTTTGCTGAAATTGTTCAAAAAAATATTTTCTGCCGGTTAAGTTTTTGAGGGCTGATTTCTTGTCCTGTGATAAAAAGACTTCTGTTTCCATCGCCAAAGCTTTCAGGGGAGCATTTTCAAGCTTTTGGCACCATTTTTGAGTGAATTGCCAAAAGTCAGATTTTTGCTGAAATTGTGACCCCGGGGCTTAGGGATTTTTTCAAAAAAATATTTTCTGCCGGTTAAGTTTTTGAGGGCTGATTTCTTGTCCTGTGATAAAAAGACTTCTGTTTCCATCGCCAAAGCTTTCAGGGGAGCATTTTCAAGCTTTTGGCACCATTTTTGAGTGAATTGCCAAAAGTCAGATTTTTGCTGAAATTGTGACCCCGGGACTTAGGGATTTTTTCAAAAAAATATTTTCTGCCGGTTAAGTTTTTGAGAGCTGATTTCTTGTCCTGTGATAAAAAGACTTCTGTTTCCATCGCCAAAGCTTTCAGGGGAGCATTTTCAAGCTTTTGGCACCATTTTTTAGTGAATTGCCAAAAGTCAGATTTTTGCTGAAATTGTGACCCCGGGGCTTAGGGATTTTTTCAAAAAAATATTTTCTGCCGGTTAAGTTTTTGAGGGCTGATTTCTTGTCCTGTGATAAAAAGACTTCTGTTTCCATCGCCAAAGCTTTCAGGGGAGCATTTTCAAGCTTTTGGCACCATTTTTGAGTGAATTGCCAAAAGTCAGATTTTTGCTGAAATGGTTCAAAAAAATATTTTCTGCCGGTTAAGGTTTTGAGGGCTGATTTCTTGTCCTGTGATAAAAAGACTTCTGTTTCCATCGCCAAAGCTTTCAGGGGAGCATTTTCAAGCTTTTGGCACCATTTTTGAGTGAATTGCCAAAAGTCAGATTTTTGCTGAAATTGTGACCCCGGGGCTTAGGGATTTTTTCAAAAAAATATTTTCTGCCGGTTAAGTTTTTGAGGGCTGATTTCTTCTCCTGTGATAAAAACCTTCTGTTTCGAGTGCCAAACCTTTCAGGAGAGCATTTTCAGGCTTTTGGCACCATTTTTGAGTGAATTGCCAAAAGTCAGATTTTTGCTGAAATTGTTCAAAAAAATATTTTCTGCCGGTTAAGTTTTTGAGGGTTGATTTCTTGTCCTGTGATAAAAAGACTTCTGTTTCCATCGCCAAAGCTTTCAGGGGAGCATTTTCAAGCTTTTAGCACCATTTTTGAGTGAATTGCCAAAAGTCAGATTTTTGCTGAAATTGTGACCCCGGGGCTTAGGGATTTTTTCAAAAAAATATTTTCTGCCGGTTAAGTTTTTGAGGGCTGATTTCTTGTCCTGTGATAAAAAGACTTCTGTTTCCATCGCCAAAGCTTTCAGGGGAGCATTTTCAAGCTTTTGGCACCATTTTTGAGTGAATTGCCAAAAGTCAGATTTTTGCTGAAATTGTGACCCCGGGGCTTAGGGATTTTTTCAAAAAAATATTTTCTGCCAGTTAAGATTTTGAGGGCTGATTTCTTGTCCTGTAATAAAAAGCCTTCTGTTTCTAGTGCCAAACCTTTCAGGAGAGCATTTTCAAGCTTTTGGCACCATTTTTGAGTGAATTGCCAAAAGTCAGATTTTTGCTGAAATTGTTCAAAAAAATATTTTCTGCCGGTTAAGTTTTTGAGGGCTGATTTCTTATCCTGTGATAAAAAGAATTCTGTTTCCATCGCCAAAGCTTTCAGGGGAGCATTTTCAAGCTTTTGGCACCATTTTTGAGTGAATTGCCAAAAGTCAGATTTTTGCTGAAATTGTGACCCCTGGGCTTAGGGATTTTTTTAAAAAAATATTTTCTGCCGGTTAAGTTTTTGAGGGCTGATTTCTTGTCCTGTGATAAAAAGCCTTCTGTTTCGAGTGCCAAACCTTTCAGGAGAGCATTTTCAGGCTTTTGGCACCATTTTTGAGTGAATTGCCAAAAGTCAGATTTTTGCTGAAATTGTTCAAAAAAATATTTTCTGCCGGTTAAGTTTTTGAGGGCTGATTTCTTGTCCTGTGATAAAAAGACTTCTGTTTCCATCGCCAAAGCTTTCAGGGGAGCATTTTCAAGCTTTTGGCACCATTTTTGAGTGAATTGCCAAAAGTCAGATTTTTGCTGAAATTGTGACCCCGGGGCTTAGGGATTTTTTCAAAAAAATATTTTCTGCCGGTTAAGTTTTTGAGGGCTGATTTCTTGTCCTGTGATAAAAAGACTTCTGTTTCCATCGCCAAAGCTTTCAGGGGAGCATTTTCAAGCTTTTGGCACCATTTTTTAGTGAATTGCCAAAAGTCAGATTTTTGCTGAAATTGTGACCCCGGGGCTTAGGGATTTTTTCAAAAAAATATTTTCTGCCGGTTAAGTTTTTGAGGGCTGATTTCTTGTCCTGTGATAAAAAGACTTCTGTTTCCATCGCCAAAGCTTTCAGGGGAGCATTTTCAAGCTTTTGGCACCATTTTTGAGTGAATTGCCAAAAGTCAGATTTTTGCTGAAATTGTGACCCCGGGGCTTAGGGATTTTTTCAAAAAAATATTTTCTGCCGGTTAAGTTTTTGAGGGCTGATTTCTTGTCCTGTGATAAAAAGACTTCTGTTTCCATCGCCAAAGCTTTCAGGGGAGCATTTTCAAGCTTTTGGCACCATTTTTGAGTGAATTGCCAAAAGTCAGATTTTTGCTGAAATGGTTCAAAAAAATATTTTCTGCCGGTTAAGGTTTTGAGGGCTGATTTCTTGTCCTGTGATAAAAAGACTTCTGTTTCCATCGCCAAATCTTTCAGGGGAGCATTTTCAAGCTTTTGGCACCATTTTTGAGTGAATTGCCAAAAGTCAGATTTTTGCTGAAATTGTGACCCCGGGGCTTAGGGATTTTTTCAAAAAAATATTTTCTGCCGCTTAGGTTTTTGAGGGCTGATTTCTTGTCCTGTGATAAAAAGCCTTCTGTTTCGAGTGCCAAACCTTTCAGGAGAGCATTTTCAGGCTTTTGGCACCATTTTTGAGTGAATTGCCAAAAGTCTGATTTTTGCTGAAATTGTGACCCCGGGGCTTAGGGATTTTTTCAAAAAAATATTTTCTGCCGGTTAAGTTTTTGAGGGCTGATTTCTTGTCCTGTGATAAAAAGCCTTCTGTTTCGAGTGCCAAACCTTTCAGGAGAGCATTTTCAGGCTTTTGGCACCATTTTTGAGTGAATTGCCAAAAGTCAGATTTTTGCTGAAATTGTGACCCCGGGGCTTAGGGATTTTTTCAAAAAAATATTTTCTGCCGGTTACGTTTTTGAGGGCTGATTTCTTGTCCCGTGATAAAAAGCCTTCTGTTTCCATCGCCAAGCTTTCAGGGCAGCATTTTCAAGCTTTTGGCACCATTTTTGAGTGAATTGCCAAAAGTCAGATTTTTGCTGAAATTGTTCAAAAAAATATTTTCTGCCGGTTAAGTTTTTGAGGGTTGATTTCTTGTCCTGTGATAAAAAGACTTCTGTTTCCATCGCCAAAGCTTTCAGGGGAGCATTTTCAAGCTTTTAGCACCATTTTTGAGTGAATTGCCAAAAGTCAGATTTTTGCTGAAATTGTGACCCCGGGGCTTAGGGATTTTTTCAAAAAAATATTTTCTGCCGGTTAAGTTTTTGAGGGCTGATTTCTTGTCCTGTGATAAAAAGACTTCTGTTTCCATCGCCAAAGCTTTCAGGGGAGCATTTTCAAGCTTTTGGCACCATTTTTGAGTGAATTGCCAAAAGTCAGATTTTTGCTGAAATTGTTCAAAAAAATATTTTCTGCCGGTTAAGTTTTTGAGGGCTGATTTCTTGTCCTGTGATAAAAAGACTTCTGTTTCCATCGCCAAAGCTTTCAGGGGAGCATTTTCAAGCTTTTAGCACCATTTTTGAGTGAATTGCCAAAAGTCAGATTTTTGCTGAAATTGTGACCCCGGGGCTTAGGGATTTTTTCAAAAAAATATTTTCTGCCGGTTAAGTTGTTGAGGGCTGATTTCTTGTCCTGTGATAAAAAGCCTTCTGTTTCGAGTGCCAAACCTTTCAGGAGAGCATTTTCAGGCTTTTGGCACCATTTTTGAGTGAATTGCCAAAAGTCAGATTTTTGCTGAAATTGTTCAAAGAAATATTTTCTGCCGGTTAAGTTTTTGAGGGCTGATTTCTTGTCCTGTGATAAAGAGACTTCTGTTTCCATCGCCAAAGCTTTCAGGGGAGCATTTTCAAGCTTTTAGCACCATTTTTGAGTGAATTGCCAAAAGTCAGATTTTTGCTGAAATTGTGACCCCGGGGCTTAGGGATTTTTTCAAAAAAATATTTTCTGCCAGTTAAGATTTTGAGGGCTGATTTCTTGTCCTGTAATAAAAAGCCTTCTGTTTCTAGTGCCAAACCTTTCAGGAGAGCATTTTCAAGCTTTTGGCACCATTTTTGAGTGAATTGCCAAAAGTCAGATTTTTGCTGAAATTGTTCAAAAAAATATTTTCTGCCGGTTAAGTTTTTGAGGGCTGATTTCTTATCCTGTGATAAAAAGAATTCTGTTTCCATCGCCAAAGCTTTCAGGGGAGCATTTTCAAGCTTTTGGCACCATTTTTGAGTGAATTGCCAAAAGTCAGATTTTTGCTGAAATTGTGACCCCTGGGCTTAGGGATTTTTTTAAAAAAATATTTTCTGCCGGTTAAGTTTTTGAGGGCTGATTTCTTGTCCTGTGATAAAAAGCCTTCTGTTTCGAGTGCCAAACCTTTCAGGAGAGCATTTTCAGGCTTTTGGCACCATTTTTGAGTGAATTGCCAAAAGTCAGATTTTTGCTGAAATTGTTCAAAAAAATATTTTCTGCCGGTTAAGTTTTTGAGGGCTGATTTCTTGTCCTGTGATAAAAAGACTTCTGTTTCCATCGCCAAAGCTTTCAGGGGAGCATTTTCAAGCTTTTGGCACCATTTTTGAGTGAATTGCCAAAAGTCAGATTTTTGCTGAAATTGTGACCCCGGGGCTTAGGGATTTTTTCAAAAAAATATTTTCTGCCGGTTAAGTTTTTGAGGGCTGATTTCTTGTCCTGTGATAAAAAGACTTCTGTTTCCATCGCCAAAGCTTTCAGGGGAGCATTTTCAAGCTTTTGGCACCATTTTTGAGTGAATTGCCAAAAGTCAGATTTTTGCTGAAATTGTGACCCCGGGACTTAGGGATTTTTTCAAAAAAATATTTTCTGCCGGTTAAGTTTTTGAGAGCTGATTTCTTGTCCTGTGATAAAAAGACTTCTGTTTCCATCGCCAAAGCTTTCAGGGGAGCATTTTCAAGCTTTTGGCACCATTTTTTAGTGAATTGCCAAAAGTCAGATTTTTGCTGAAATTGTGACCCCGGGGCTTAGGGATTTTTTCAAAAAAATATTTTCTGCCGGTTAAGTTTTTGAGGGCTGATTTCTTGTCCTGTGATAAAAAGACTTCTGTTTCCATCGCCAAAGCTTTCAGGGGAGCATTTTCAAGCTTTTGGCACCATTTTTGAGTGAATTGCCAAAAGTCAGATTTTTGCTGAAATTGTGACCCCGGGGCTTAGGGATTTTTTCAAAAAAATATTTTCTGCCGGTTAAGTTTTTGAGGGCTGATTTCTTGTCCTGTGATAAAAAGACTTCTGTTTCCATCGCCAAAGCTTTCAGGGGAGCATTTTCAAGCTTTTGGCACCATTTTTGAGTGAATTGCCAAAAGTCAGATTTTTGCTGAAATGGTTCAAAAAAATATTTTCTGCCGGTTAAGGTTTTGAGGGCTGATTTCTTGTCCTGTGATAAAAAGACTTCTGTTTCCATCGCCAAAGCTTTCAGGGGAGCATTTTCAAGCTTTTGGCACCATTTTTGAGTGAATTGCCAAAAGTCAGATTTTTGCTGAAATTGTGACCCCGGGGCTTAGGGATTTTTTCAAAAAAATATTTTCTGCCGGTTAAGTTTTTGAGGGCTGATTTCTTCTCCTGTGATAAAAACCTTCTGTTTCGAGTGCCAAACCTTTCAGGAGAGCATTTTCAGGCTTTTGGCACCATTTTTGAGTGAATTGCCAAAAGTCAGATTTTTGCTGAAATTGTTCAAAAAAATATTTTCTGCCGGTTAAGTTTTTGAGGGTTGATTTCTTGTCCTGTGATAAAAAGACTTCTGTTTCCATCGCCAAAGCTTTCAGGGGAGCATTTTCAAGCTTTTGGCACCATTTTTGAGTGAATTGCCAAAAGTCAGATTTTTGCTGAAATTGTGACCCCGGGGCTTAGGGATTTTTTCAAAAAAATATTTTCTGCCGGTTAAGTTGTTGAGGGCTGATTTCTTGTCCTGTGATAAAAAGCCTTCTGTTTCGAGTGCCAAACCTTTCAGGAGAGCATTTTCAGGCTTTTGGCACCATTTTTGAGTGAATTGCCAAAAGTCAGATTTTTGCTGAAATTGTTCAAAGAAATATTTTCTGCCGGTTAAGTTTTTGAGGGCTGATTTCTTGTCCTGTGATAAAGAGACTTCTGTTTCCATCGCCAAAGCTTTCAGGGGAGCATTTTCAAGCTTTTAGCACCATTTTTGAGTGAATTGCCAAAAGTCAGATTTTTGCTGAAATTGTGACCCCGGGGCTTAGGGATTTTTTCAAAAAAATATTTTCTGCCAGTTAAGATTTTGAGGGCTGATTTCTTGTCCTGTAATAAAAAGCCTTCTGTTTCGAGTGCCAAACCTTTCAGGAGAGCATTTTCAGGCTTTTGGCACCATTTTTGAGTGAATTGCCAAAAGTCAGATTTTTGCTGAAATTGTGACCCCGGGGCTTAGGGATTTTTTCAAAAAAATATTTTCTGCCGGTTACGTTTTTGAGGGCTGATTTCTTGTCCCGTGATAAAAAGCCTTCTGTTTCCATCGCCAAGCTTTCAGGGCAGCATTTTCAAGCTTTTGGCACCATTTTTGAGTGAATTGCCAAAAGTCAGATTTTTGCTGAAATTGTGACCCCGGAGCTTAGGGATTTTTTCAAAAAAATATTTTCTGCCGGTTAAGTTATTGAGGGCTGATTTCTTGTCCTGTGATAAAAAGCCTTCTGTTTCGAGTGCCAAACCTTTCAGGAGAGCATTTTCAGGCTTTTGGCACCATTTTTGAGTGAATTTGCAAAAGTCAGATTTTTGCTGAAATTGTGACCCCGGGGCTTAGGGATTTTTTCAAAAAAATATTTTCTGCTGGTTAAGTTTTTGAGGGCTGATTTCTTGTCCTGTGATAAAAAGCCTTCTCTTTCGAGTGCCAAACCTTTCAGGAGAGCATTTTCAGGCTTTTGGCACCATTTTTGAGTGAATTGCCAAAAGTCAGATTTTTGCTGAAATTGTTCAAAAAAATATTTTCTGCCGGTTAAGTTTTTGAGGGCTGATTTCTTGTCCTGTGATAAAGAGACTTCTGTTTCCATCGCCAAAGCTTTCAGGGGAGCATTTTCAAGCTTTTAGCACCATTTTTGAGTGAATTGCCAAAAGTCAGATTTTTGCTGAAATTGTGACCCCGGGGCTTAGGGATTTTTTCAAAAAAATATTTTCTGCCAGTTAAGATTTTGAGGGCTGATTTCTTGTCCTGTGATAAAAAGCCTTCTGTTTCTAGTGCCAAACCTTTCAGGAGAGCATTTTCAAGCTTTTGGCACCATTTTTGAGTGAATTGCCAAAAGTCAGATTTTTGCTGAAATTGTTCAAAAAAATATTTTCTGCCGGTTAAGTTTTTGAGGGCTGATTTCTTATCCTGTGATAAAAAGAATTCTGTTTCCATCGCCAAAGCTTTCAGGGGAGCATTTTCAAGCTTTTGGCACCATTTTTGAGTGAATTGCCAAAAGTCAGATTTTTGCTGAAATTGTGACCCCTGGGCTTAGGGATTTTTTTAAAAAAATATTTTCTGCCGGTTAAGTTTTTGAGGGCTGATTTCTTGTCCTGTGATAAAAAGCCTTCTGTTTCGAGTGCCAAACCTTTCAGGAGAGCATTTTCAGGCTTTTGGCACCATTTTTGAGTGAATTGCCAAAAGTCAGATTTTTGCTGAAATTGTTCAAAAAAATATTTTCTGCCGGTTAAGTTTTTGAGGGCTGATTTATTGTCCTGTGATAAAAAGACTTCTGTTTCCATCGCCAAAGCTTTCAGGGGAGCATTTTCAAGCTTTTGGCACCATTTTTGAGTGAATTGCCAAAAGTCAGATTTTTGCTGAAATTGTGACCCCGGGGCTTAGGGATTTTTTCAAAAAAATATTTTCTGCCGGTTAAGTTTTTGAGGGCTGATTTCTTGTCCTGTGATAAAAAGACTTCTGTTTCCATCGCCAAAGCTTTCAGGGGAGCATTTTCAAGCTTTTGGCACCATTTTTGAGTGAATTGCCAAAAGTCAGATTTTTGCTGAAATTGTGACCCCGGGGCTTAGGGATTTTTTCAAAAAAATATTTTCTGCCGGTTAAGTTTTTGAGAGCTGATTTCTTGTCCTGTGATAAAAAGACTTCTGTTTCCATCGCCAAAGCTTTCAGGGGAGCATTTTCAAGCTTTTGGCACCATTTTTTAGTGAATTGCCAAAAGTCAGATTTTTGCTGAAATTGTGACCCCGGGGCTTAGGGATTTTTTCAAAAAAATATTTTCTGCCGGTTAAGTTTTTGAGGGCTGATTTCTTGTCCTGTGATAAAAACCTTCTGTTTCGAGTGCCAAACCTTTCAGGAGAGCATTTTCAGGCTTTTGGCACCATTTTTGAGTGAATTGCCAAAAGTCAGATTTTTGCTGAAATTGTTCAAAAAAATATTTTCTGCCGGTTAAGTTTTTGAGGGCTGATTTCTTGTCCTGTGATAAAAAGACTTCTGTTTCCATCGCCAAAGATGTCAGGGGAGCATTTTCAACCTTTTAGCACCATTTTTGAGTGAATTGCCAAAAGTCAGATTTTTGCTGAAATTGTGACCCCGGGGCTTAGGGATTTTTTCAAAAAAATATTTTCTGCCAGTTAAGATTTTGAGGGCTGATTTCTTGTCCTGTGATAAAAAGCCTTCTGTTTCTAGTGCCAAACCTTTCAGGAGAGCATTTTCAAGCTTTTGGCACCATTTTTGAGTGAATTGCCAAAAGTCAGATTTTTGCTGAAATTGTTCAAAAAAATATTTTCTGCCGGTTAAGTTTTTGAGGGCTGATTTCTTATCCTGTGATAAAAAGAATTCTGTTTCCATCGCCAAAGCTTTCAGGGGAGCATTTTCAAGCTTTTGGCACCATTTTTGAGTGAATTGCCAAAAGTCAGATTTTTGCTGAAATTGTGACCCCTGGGCTTAGGGATTTTTTTAAAAAAATATTTTCTGCCGGTTAAGTTTTTGAGGGCTGATTTCTTGTCCTGTGATAAAAAGCCTTCTGTTTCGAGTGCCAAACCTTTCAGGAGAGCATTTTCAGGCTTTTGGCACCATTTTTGAGTGAATTGCCAAAAGTCAGATTTTTGCTGAAATTGTTCAAAAAAATATTTTCTGCCGGTTAAGTTTTTGAGGGCTGATTTATTGTCCTGTGATAAAAAGACTTCTGTTTCCATCGCCAAAGCTTTCAGGGGAGCATTTTCAAGCTTTTGGCACCATTTTTGAGTGAATTGCCAAAAGTCAGATTTTTGCTGAAATTGTGACCCCGGGGCTTAGGGATTTTTTCAAAAAAATATTTTCTGCCGGTTAAGTTTTTGAGGGCTGATTTCTTGTCCTGTGATAAAAAGACTTCTGTTTCCATCGCCAAAGCTTTCAGGGGAGCATTTTCAAGCTTTTGGCACCATTTTTGAGTGAATTGCCAAAAGTCAGATTTTTGCTGAAATTGTGACCCCGGGGCTTAGGGATTTTTTCAAAAAAATATTTTCTGCCGGTTAAGTTTTTGAGGGCTGATTTCTTGTCCTGTGATAAAAACCTTCTGTTTCGAGTGCCAAACCTTTCAGGAGAGCATTTTCAGGCTTTTGGCACCATTTTTGAGTGAATTGCCAAAAGTCAGATTTTTGCTGAAATTGTTCAAAAAAATATTTTCTGCCGGTTAAGTTTTTGAGGGCTGATTTCTTGTCCTGTGATAAAAAGACTTCTGTTTCCATCGCCAAAGATGTCAGGGGAGCATTTTCAACCTTTTAGCACCATTTTTGAGTGAATTGCCAAAAGTCAGATTTTTGCTGAAATTGTGACCCCGGGGCTTAGGGATTTTTTCAAAAAAATATTTTCTGCCGGTTAAGTTTTTGAGGGCTGATTTCTTGTCCTGTGATAAAAAGCCTTCTGTTTCGAGTGCCAAACCTTTCAGGAGAGCATTTTCAAGCTTTTGGCACCATTTTTGAGTGAATTGCCAAAAGTCAGATTTTTGCTGAAATTGTGACCCCGGGGCTTAGGGATTTTTTCAAAAAAATATTTTCTGCCGGTTAAGTTTTTGAGGCCTGATTTCTTGTCCTGTGATAAAAAGACTTCTGTTTCCATCGCCAAAGCTTTCAGGGGAGCATTTTCAAGCTTTTGGCACCATTTTTGAGTGAATTGCCAAAAGTCAGATTTTTGCTGAAATTGTGACCCCGGGGCTTAGGGATTTTTTCAAAAAAATATTTTCTGCCGGTTAAGTTTTTGAGGGCTGATTTCTTGTCCTGTGATAAAAAGCCTTCTGTTTCCATCGCCAAAGCTTTCAGGGGAGCATTTTCAAGCTTTTGGCACCATTTTTGAGTGAATTGCCAAAAGTCAGATTTTTGCTGAAATTGTGACCCCGGGGCTTAGGGATTTTTTCAAAAAAATATTTTCTGCCGGTTAAGTTTTTGAGGCCTGATTTCTTGTCCTGTGATAAAAAGACTTCTGTTTCCATCGCCAAAGCTTTCAGGGGAGCATTTTCAAGCTTTTGGCACCATTTTTGAGTGAATTGCCAAAAGTCAGATTTTTGCTGAAATTGTGACCCCGGGGCTTAGGGATTTTTTCAAAAAAATATTTTCTGCCGGTTAAGTTTTTGAGGGCTGATTTCTTGTCCTGTGATAAAAAGACTTCTGTTTCCATCGCCAAAGCTTTCAGGGGAGCATTTTCAAGCTTTTGGCACCATTTTTGAGTGAATTGCCAAAAGTCAGATTTTTGCTGAAATTGTGACCCCGGGGCTTAGGGATTTTTTCAAAAAAATATTTTCTGCCGGTTAAGTTTTTGAGGGCTGATTTCTTGTCCTGTGATAAAAAGCCTTCTGTTTCGAGTGCCAAACCTTTCAGGAGAGCATTTTCAGGCTTTTGGCACCATTTTTGAGTGAATTGCCAAAAGTCAGATTTTTGCTGAAATTGTGACCCCGGGGCTTAGGGATTTTTTCAAAAAAATATTTTCTGCCGGTTAAGTTTTTGAGGGCTGATTTCTTGTCCTGTGATAAAAAGCCTTCTGTTTCGAGTGCCAAACCTTTCAGGAGAGCATTTTCAGGCTTTTGGCACCATTTTTGAGTGAATTGCCAAAAGTCAGATTTTTGCTGAAATTGTTCAAAAAAATATTTTCTGCCGGTTAAGTTTTTGAGGGCTGTTTTCTTGTCCTGTGATAAAAAGACTTCTGTTTCCATCGCCAAAGCTTTCAGGGGAGCATTTTCAAGCTTTTAGCACCATTTTTGAGTGAATTGCCAAAAGTCAGATTTTTGCTGAAATTGTGACCCCGGGGCTTAGGGATTTTTTCAAAAAAATATTTTCTGCCGGTTAAGTTTTTGAGGGCTGATTTCTTGTCCTGTGATAAAAAGCCTTCTGTTTCTAGTGCCAAACCTTTCAGGAGAGCATTTTCAAGCTTTTGGCACCATTTTTGAGTGAATTGCCAAAAGTCAGATTTTTGCTGAAATTGTGACCCCGGGGCTTAGGGATTTTTTCAAAAAAATATTTTCTGCCGGTTAAGTTTTTGAGGGCTGATTTCTTGTCCTGTGATAAAAAGCCTTCTGTTTCGAGTGCCAAACCTTTCAGGAGAGCATTTTCAGGCTTTTGGCACCATTTTTGAGTGAATTGCCAAAAGTCAGATTTTTGCTGAAATTGTGACCCCGGGGCTTAGGGATTTTTTCAAAAAAATATTTTCTGCCGGTTACGTTTTTGAGGGCTGATTTCTTGTCCCGTGATAAAAAGCCTTCTGTTTCCATCGCCAAGCTTTCAGGGCAGCATTTTCAAGCTTTTGGCACCATTTTTGAGTGAATTGCCAAAAGTCAGATTTTTGCTGAAATTGTGACCCCGGAGCTTAGGGATTTTTTCAAAAAAATATTTTCTGCCGGTTAAGTTTTTGAGGGCTGATTTCTTGTCCTGTGATAAAAAGCCTTCTGTTTCGAGTGCCAAACCTTTCAGGAGAGCATTTTCAGGCTTTTGGCACCATTTTTGAGTGAATTGCCAAAAGTCAGATTTTTGCTGAAATTGTGACCCCGGGGCTTAGGGATTTTTTCAAAAAAATATTTTCTGCTGGTTAAGTTTTTGAGGGCTGATTTCTTGTCCTGTGATAAAAAGCCTTCTCTTTCGAGTGCCAAACCTTTCAGGAGAGCATTTTCAGGCTTTTGGCACCATTTTTGAGTGAATTGCCAAAAGTCAGATTTTTGCTGAAATTGTTCAAAAAAATATTTTCTGCCGGTTAAGTTTTTGAGGGCTGATTTCTTGTCCTGTGATAAAGAGACTTCTGTTTCCATCGCCAAAGCTTTCAGGGGAGCATTTTCAAGCTTTTAGCACCATTTTTGAGTGAATTGCCAAAAGTCAGATTTTTGCTGAAATTGTGACCCCGGGGCTTAGGGATTTTTTCAAAAAAATATTTTCTGCCAGTTAAGATTTTGAGGGCTGATTTCTTGTCCTGTGATAAAAAGCCTTCTGTTTCTAGTGCCAAACCTTTCAGGAGAGCATTTTCAAGCTTTTGGCACCATTTTTGAGTGAATTGCCAAAAGTCAGATTTTTGCTGAAATTGTTCAAAAAAATATTTTCTGCCGGTTAAGTTTTTGAGGGCTGATTTCTTATCCTGTGATAAAAAGAATTCTGTTTCCATCGCCAAAGCTTTCAGGGGAGCATTTTCAAGCTTTTGGCACCATTTTTGAGTGAATTGCCAAAAGTCAGATTTTTGCTGAAATTGTGACCCCTGGGCTTAGGGATTTTTTTAAAAAAATATTTTCTGCCGGTTAAGTTTTTGAGGGCTGATTTCTTGTCCTGTGATAAAAAGCCTTCTGTTTCGAGTGCCAAACCTTTCAGGAGAGCATTTTCAGGCTTTTGGCACCATTTTTGAGTGAATTGCCAAAAGTCAGATTTTTGCTGAAATTGTTCAAAAAAATATTTTCTGCCGGTTAAGTTTTTGAGGGCTGATTTATTGTCCTGTGATAAAAAGACTTCTGTTTCCATCGCCAAAGCTTTCAGGGGAGCATTTTCAAGCTTTTGGCACCATTTTTGAGTGAATTGCCAAAAGTCAGATTTTTGCTGAAATTGTGACCCCGGGGCTTAGGGATTTTTTCAAAAAAATATTTTCTGCCGGTTAAGTTTTTGAGGGCTGATTTCTTGTCCTGTGATAAAAAGACTTCTGTTTCCATCGCCAAAGCTTTCAGGGGAGCATTTTCAAGCTTTTGGCACCATTTTTGAGTGAATTGCCAAAAGTCAGATTTTTGCTGAAATTGTGACCCCTGGGCTTAGGGATTTTTTCAAAAAAATATTTTCTGCCGGTTAAGTTTTTGAGGGCTGATTTCTTGTCCTGTGATAAAAACCTTCTGTTTCGAGTGCCAAACCTTTCAGGAGAGCATTTTCAGGCTTTTGGCACCATTTTTGAGTGAATTGCCAAAAGTCAGATTTTTGCTGAAATTGTTCAAAAAAATATTTTCTGCCGGTTAAGTTTTTGAGGGCTGATTTCTTGTCCTGTGATAAAAAGACTTCTGTTTCCATCGCCAAAGATGTCAGGGGAGCATTTTCAACCTTTTAGCACCATTTTTGAGTGAATTGCCAAAAGTCAGATTTTTGCTGAAATTGTGACCCCGGGGCTTAGGGATTTTTTCAAAAAAATATTTTCTGCCGGTTAAGTTTTTGAGGGCTGATTTCTTGTCCTGTGATAAAAAGCCTTCTGTTTCGAGTGCCAAACCTTTCAGGAGAGCATTTTCAAGCTTTTGGCACCATTTTTGAGTGAATTGCCAAAAGTCAGATTTTTGCTGAAATTGTGACCCCGGGGCTTAGGGATTTTTTCAAAAAAATATTTTCTGCCGGTTAAGTTTTTGAGGCCTGATTTCTTGTCCTGTGATAAAAAGACTTCTGTTTCCATCGCCAAAGCTTCCAGGGGAGCATTTTCAAGCTATTGGCACCATTTTTGAGTGAATTGCCAAAAGTCAGATTTTTGCTGAAATTGTGACCCCGGGGCTTAGGGATTTTTTCAAAAAAATATTTTCTGCCGGTTAAGTTTTTGAGGGCTGATTTCTTGTCCTGTGATAAAAAGCCTTCTGTTTCCATCGCCAAAGCTTTCAGGGGAGCATTTTCAAGCTTTTGGCACCATTTTTGAGTGAATTGCCAAAAGTCAGATTTTTGCTGAAATTGTGACCCCGGGGCTTAGGGATTTTTTCAAAAAAATATTTTCTGCCGGTTAAGTTTTTGAGGCCTGATTTCTTGTCCTGTGATAAAAAGACTTCTGTTTCCATCGCCAAAGCTTTCAGGGGAGCATTTTCAAGCTTTTGGCACCATTTTTGAGTGAATTGCCAAAAGTCAGATTTTTGCTGAAATTGTGACCCCGGGGCTTAGGGATTTTTTCAAAAAAATATTTTCTGCCGGTTAAGTTTTTGAGGGCTGATTTCTTGTCCTGTGATAAAAAGACTTCTGTTTCCATCGCCAAAGCTTTCAGGGGAGCATTTTCAAGCTTTTGGCACCATTTTTGAGTGAATTGCCAAAAGTCAGATTTTTGCTGAAATTGTGACCCCGGGGCTTAGGGATTTTTTCAAAAAAATATTTTCTGCCGGTTAAGTTTTTGAGGGCTGATTTCTTGTCCTGTGATAAAAAGCCTTCTGTTTCGAGTGCCAAACCTTTCAGGAGAGCATTTTCAGGCTTTTGGCACCATTTTTGAGTGAATTGCCAAAAGTCAGATTTTTGCTGAAATTGTGACCCCGGGGCTTAGGGATTTTTTCAAAAAAATATTTTCTGCCGGTTACGTTTTTGAGGGCTGATTTCTTGTCCCGTGATAAAAAGCCTTCTGTTTCCATCGCCAAGCTTTCAGGGCAGCATTTTCAAGCTTTTGGCACCATTTTTGAGTGAATTGCCAAAAGTCAGATTTTTGCTGAAATTGTGACCCCGGAGCTTAGGGATTTTTTCAAAAAAATATTTTCTGCCGGTTAAGTTATTGAGGGCTGATTTCTTGTCCTGTGATAAAAAGCCTTCTGTTTCGAGTGCCAAACCTTTCAGGAGAGCATTTTCAGGCTTTTGGCACCATTTTTGAGTGAATTGCCAAAAGTCAGATTTTTGCTGAAATTGTGACCCCGGGGTTTAGGGATTTTTTCAAAAAAATATTTTCTGCCGGTTAAGTTTTTGAGGGCTGATTTCTTGTCCTGTGATAAAAAGCCTTCTGTTTCGAGTGCCAAACCTTTCTGGAGAGCATTTTCAGGCTTTTGGCACCATTTTTGAGTGAATTGCCAAAAGTCAGATTTTTTTCTGAAATTGTTCAAAAAAATATTTTCTGCCGGTTAAGTTTTTGAGGGCTGATTTCTTCTCCTGTGATAAAAAGACTTCTGTTTCCATCGCCAAAACTTTCAGGGGAGCATTTTCAAGCTTTTGGCACCATTTTTGAGTGAATTGCCAAAAGTCAGATTTTTCCTGAAATTGTGACCCTGGGGCTTAGGGATTTTTTCAAAAAAATATTTTCTGCCGGTTAAGTTTTTGAGGGCAGATTTCTTGTCCTGTGATAAAAAGCCTTCTGTTTCGAGTGCCAAACCTTTCAGGAGAGCATTTTCAGGCTTTTGGCACCATTTTTGAGTGAATTGCCAAAAGTCAGATTTTTGCTGAAATTGTTCAAAAAAATATTTTCTGCCGGTTAAGTTTTTGAGGGCTGATTTCTTGTCCTGTGATAAAAAGACTTCTGTTTCCATCGCCAAAGCTTTCAGGGGAGCATTTTCAAGCTTTTGGCACCATTTTTGAGTGAATTGCCAAAAGTCAGATTTTTGCTGAAATTGTGACCCCGGGGCTTAGGGATTTTTTCAAAAAAATATTTTCTGCCGGTTAAGTTTTTGAGGGCTGATTTCTTGTCCTGTGATAAAAAGCCTTCTGTTTCTAGTGCCAAACCTTTCAGGAGAGCATTTTCAGGCTTTTGGCACCATTTTTGAGTGAATTGCCAAAAGTCAGATTTTTGCTGAAATTGTGACCCCGGGGCTTAGGGATTTTTTCAAAAAAATATTTTCTCCCGGTTAAGTTTTTGAGGGCTGATTTCTTGTCCTGTGATAAAAAGCCTTCTGTTTCGAGTGCCAAACCTTTCAGGAGAGCATTTTCAGGCTTTTGGCACCATTTTTGAGTGAATTGCCAAAAGTCAGATTTTTGCTGAAATTGTTCAAAAAAATATTTTCTGCCGGTTAAGTTTTTGAGGGCTGTTTTCTTGTCCTGTGATAAAAAGACTTCTGTTTCCATCGCCAAAGCTTTCAGGGGAGCATTTTCAAGCTTTTAGCACCATTTTTGAGTGAATTGCCAAAAGTCAGATTTTTGCTGAAATTGTGACCCCGGGGCTTAGGGATTTTTTCAAAAAAATATTTTCTGCCGGTTAAGTTTTTGAGGGCTGATTTCTTGTCCTGTGATAAAAAGCCTTCTGTTTCTAGTGCCAAACCTTTCAGGAGAGCATTTTCAAGCTTTTGGCACCATTTTTGAGTGAATTGCCAAAAGTCAGATTTTTGCTGAAATTGTGACCCCGGGGCTTAGGGATTTTTTCAAAAAAATATTTTCTGCCGGTTAAGTTTTTGAGGGCTGATTTCTTGTCCTGCGATAAAAAGCCTTCTGTTTCGAGTGCCAAACCTTTCAGGAGAGCATTTTCAGGCTTTTGGCACCATTTTTGAGTGAATTGCCAAAAGTCAGATTTTTGCTGAAATTGTTCAAAAAAATATTTTCTGCCGGTTAAGTTTTTGAGGGCTGATTTCTTGTCCTGTGATAAAGAGACTTCTGTTTCCATCGCCAAAGCTTTCAGGGGAGCATTTTCAAGCTTTTGGCACCATTTTTGAGTGAATTGCCAAAAGTCAGATTTTTGCTGAAATTGTGACCCCGGGGCTTAGGGATTTTTTCAAAAAAATATTTTCTGCCGGTTAAGTTTTTGAGGGCTGATTTCTTGTCCTGTGATAAAAAGCCTTCTGTTTCAAGTGCCAAACCTCTCAGGAGAGCATTTTCAAGCTTTTGGCACCATTTTTGAGTGAATTGCCAAAAGTCAGATTTTTGCTGAAATTGTGACCCCGGGGCTTAGGGATTTTTTCAAAAAAATATTTTCTGCCGGTTAAGTTTTTGAGGGCTGATTTCTTGTCCTGTGATAAAAAGCCTTCTGTTTCGAGTGCCAAACCTTTCAGGAGAGCATTTTCAGGCTTTTGGCACCATTTTTGAGTGAATTGCCAAAAGTCAGATTTTTGCTGAAATTGTGACCCCGGGGCTTAGGGATTTTTTCAAAAAAATATTTTCTGCCAGTTAAGATTTTGAGGGCTGATTTCTTGTCCTGTGATAAAAAGCCTTCTGTTTCGAGTGCCAAACCTTTCAGGAGAGCATTTTCAGGCTTTTGGCACCATTTTTGAGTGAATTGCCAAAAGTCAGATTTTTGCTGAAATTGTGACCCCGGGGCTTAGGGATTTTTTCAAAAAAATATTTTCTGCCAGTTAAGTTTTTGAGGGCTGATTTCTTGTCCTGTGATAAAAAGACTTCTGTTTCCATCGCCAAAGCTTTCAGGGGAGCATTTTCAAGCTTTTAGCACCATTTTTGAGTGAATTGCCAAAAGTCAGATTTTTGCTGAAATTGTTCAAAAAAATATTTTCTGCCGGTTAAGTTTTTGAGATCTGATTTCTTGTCCTGTGATAAAAAGACTTCTGTTTCCATCGCCAAAGCTTTCAGGGGAGCATTTTCAAGCTTTTGGCACCATTTTTGAGTGAATTGCCAAAAGTCAGATTTTTGCTGAAATTGTTCAAAAAAATATTTTCTGCCGGTTAAGTTTTTGAGGGCTGATTTCTTGTCCTGTGATAAAGAGACTTCTGTTTCCATCGCCAAAGCTTTCAGGGGAGCATTTTCAAGCTTTTGGCACCATTTTTGAGTGAATTGCCAAAAGTCAGATTTTTGCTGAAATTGTGACCCCGGGGCTTAGGGATTTTTTCAAAAAAATATTTTCTGCCGGTTAAGTTTTTGAGGGCTGATTTCTTGTCCTGTGATAAAAAGCCTTCTGTTTCAAGTGCCAAACCTCTCAGGAGAGCATTTTCAAGCTTTTGGCACCATTTTTGAGTGAATTGCCAAAAGTCAGATTTTTGCTGAAATTGTGACCCCGGGGCTTAGGGATTTTTTCAAAAAAATATTTTCTGCCGGTTAAGTTTTTGAGGGCTGATTTCTTGTCCTGTGATAAAAAGCCTTCTGTTTCGAGTGCCAAACCTTTCAGGAGAGCATTTTCAGGCTTTTGGCACCATTTTTGAGTGAATTGCCAAAAGTCAGATTTTTGCTGAAATTGTGACCCCGGGGCTTAGGGATTTTTTCAAAAAAATATTTTCTGCCAGTTAAGATTTTGAGGGCTGATTTCTTGTCCTGTGATAAAAAGCCTTCTGTTTCGAGTGCCAAACCTTTCAGGAGAGCATTTTCAGGCTTTTGGCACCATTTTTGAGTGAATTGCCAAAAGTCAGATTTTTGCTGAAATTGTGACCCCGGGGCTTAGGGATTTTTTCAAAAAAATATTTTCTGCCAGTTAAGTTTTTGAGGGCTGATTTCTTGTCCTGTGATAAAAAGACTTCTGTTTCCATCGCCAAAGCTTTCAGGGGAGCATTTTCAAGCTTTTAGCACCATTTTTGAGTGAATTGCCAAAAGTCAGATTTTTGCTGAAATTGTTCAAAAAAATATTTTCTGCCGGTTAAGTTTTTGAGATCTGATTTCTTGTCCTGTGATAAAAAGACTTCTGTTTCCATCGCCAAAGCTTTCAGGGGAGCATTTTCAAGCTTTTGGCACCATTTTTGAGTGAATTGCCAAAAGTCAGATTTTTGCTGAAATTGTGACCCCGGGGTTTAGGGATTTTTTCAAAAAAATGTTTTCTGCCGGTTAAGTTTTTGAGGGCTGATTTCTTGTCCTGTGATAAAAAGCCTTCTGTTTCGAGTGCCAAACCTTTCTGGAGAGCATTTTCAGGCTTTTGGCACCATTTTTGAGTGAATTGCCAAAAGTCAGATTTTTTTCTGAAATTGTTCAAAAAAATATTTTCTGCCGGTTAAGTTTTTGAGGGCTGATTTCTTGTCCTGTGATAAAAAGACTTCTGTTTCCATTGCCAAAACTTTCAGGGGAGCATTTTCAAGCTTTTGGCACCATTTTTGAGTGAATTGCCAAAAGTCAGATTTTTCCTGAAATTGTGACCCTGGGGCTTAGGGATTTTTTCAAAAAAATATTTTCTGCCGGTTAAGTTTTTGAGGGCTGATTTCTTGTCCTGTGATAAAAAGCCTTCTGTTTCGAGTGCCAAACCTTTCAGGAGAGCATTTTCAGGCTTTTGGCACCATTTTTGAGTGAATTGCCAAAAGTCAGATTTTTGCTGAAATTGTGACCCCGGGGCTTAGGGATTTTTTCAAAAAAATATTTTCTGCCGGTTAAGTTTTTGAGGGCTGATTTCTTGTCCTGTGATAAAAAGCCTTCTGTTTCGAGTGCCAAACCTTTCAGGAGAGCATTTTCAGGCTTTTGGCACCATTTTTGAGTGAATTGCCAAAAGTCAGATTTTTGCTGAAATTGTTCAAAAAAATATTTTCTGCCGGTTAAGTTTTTGAGGGCTGATTTCTTGTCCTGTGATAAAAAGCCTTCTGTTTCAAGTGCCAAACCTTTCAGGAGAGCATTTTCAAGCTTTTGGCACCATTTTTGAGTGAATTGCCAAAAGTCAGATTTTTGCTGAAATTGTGACCCCGGGGCTTAGGGATATTTTCAAAAAAAATATTTTCTGCCGGTTAAGTTTTTGAGGGCTGATTTCTTGTCCTGTGATAAAAAGACTTCTGTTTCCATCGCCAAAGCTTTCAGGGGAGCATTTTCAAGCTTTTGGCACCATTTTTGAGTGAATTGCCAAAAGTCAGATTTTTGCTGAAATTGTGACCCCGGGGCTTAGGGATTTTTTCAAAAAAATATTTTCTGCCGGTTAAGTTTTTGAGGGCTGATTTCTTGTCCTGTGATAAAAAGCCTTCTCTTTCGAGTGCCAAACCTTTCAGGAGAGCATTTTCAGGCTTTTGGCACCATTTTTGAGTGAATTGCCAAAAGTCAGATTTTTGCTGAAATTGTTCAAAAAAATATTTTCTGCCGGTTAAGTTTTTGAGGGCTGTTTTCTTGTCCTGTGATAAAAAGACTTCTGTTTCCATCGCCAAACCTTTCAGGGGAGCATTTTCAAGCTTTTAGCACCATTTTTGAGTGAATTGCCAAAAGTCAGATTTTTGCTGAAATTGTGACCCCGGAGCTTAGGGATTTTTTCAAAAAAATATTTTCTGCCAGTTAAGATTTTGAGGGCTGATTTCTTGTCCTGTGATAAAAAGCCTTCTGTTTCTAGTGCCAAACCTTTCAGGGGAGCATTTTCAAGCTTTTGGCACCATTTTTGAGTGTATTGCCAAAAGTCAGATTTTTGCTGAATTTGTGACCCCGGGGCTTAGGGATTTTTTCAAAAAAATATTTTCTGCCGGTTAAGTTTTTGAGGGCTGATTTCTTGTCCTGTGATAAAAAGCCTTCTGTTTCGAGTGCCAAACCTTTCAGGAGAGCATTTTCAGGCTTTTGGCACCATTTTTGACTGAATTGCCAAAAGTCAGATTTTTGCTGAAATTGTGACTCCGGGGCTTAGGGATTTTTTCAAAAAAATATTTTCTGCCGGTTACGTTTTTGAGGGCTGATTTCTTGTCCTGTGATAAAAAGCCTTCTGTTTCGAGTGCCAAACCTTTCAGGAGAGCATTTTCAGGCTTTTGGCACCATTTTTGAGTGAATTGCCAAAAGTCAGATTTTTGCTGAAATTGTGACCCCGGGGCTTAGGGATTTTTTCAAAAAAATATTTTCTGCTGGTTAAGTTTTTGAGGGCTGATTTCTAGACCTGTGATAAAAAGCCTTCTGTTTCGAGTGCCAAACCTTTCAGGAGAGCATTTTCAGGCTTTTGGCACCATTTTTGAGTGAATTGCCAAAAGTCAGATTTTTGCTGAAATTGTTCAAAAAAATATTTTCTGCCGGTTAAGTTTTTGAGGGCTGATTTCTTGTCCTGTGATAAAGAGACTTCTGTTTCCATCGCCAAAGCTTTCAGGGGAGCATTTTCAAGCTTTTGGCACCATTTTTGAGTGAATTGCCAAAAGTCAGATTTTTGCTGAAATTGTGACCCCGGGGCTTAGGGATTTTTTCAAAAAAATATTTTCTGCCGGTTAAGTTTTTGAGGGCTGATTTCTTGTCCTGTGATAAAAAGCCTTCTCTTTCAAGTGCCAAACCTTTCAGGAGAGCATTTTCAAGCTTTTGGCACCACTTTTGAGTGAATTGCCAAAAGTCAGATTTTTGCTGAAATTGTGACCCCGGGGCTTAGGGATTTATTCAAAAAAATATTTTGTGCCGGTTAAGTTTTTGAGGGCTGATTTCTTGTCCTGTGATAAAAAGACTTCTGTTTCCATCGCCAAAGCTTTCAGGGGAGCATTTTCAAGCTTTTAGCACCATTTTTGAGTGAATTGCCAAAAGTCAGATTTTTGCTGAAATTGTTCAAAAAAATATTTTCTGCCGGTTAAGTTTTTGAGATCTGATTTCTTGTCCTGTGATAAAAAGACTTCTGTTTCCATCGCCAAAGCTTTCAGGGGAGCATTTTCAAGCTTTTGGCACCATTTTTGAGTGAATTGCCAAAAGTCAGATTTTTGCTGAAATTGTGACCCCGGGGTTTAGGGATTTTTTCAAAAAAATATTTTCTGCCGGTTAAGTTTTTGAGGGCTGATTTCTTGTCCTGTGATAAAAAGCCTTCTGTTTCGAGTGCCAAACCTTTCTGGAGAGCATTTTCAGGCTTTTGGCACCATTTTTGAGTGAATTGCCAAAAGTCAGATTTTTTTCTGAAATTGTTCAAAAAAATATTTTCTGCCGGTTAAGATTTTGAGGGCTGATTTCTTGTCCTGTGATAAAAAGACTTCTGTTTCCATTGCCAAAACTTTCAGGGGAGCATTTTCAAGCTTTTGGCACCATTTTTGAGTGAATTGCCAAAAGTCAGATTTTTCCTGAAATTGTGACCCTGGGGCTTAGGGATTTTTTCAAAAAAATATTTTCTGCCGGTTAAGTTTTTGAGGGCTGATTTCTTGTCCTGTGATAAAAAGCCTTCTGTTTCGAGTGCCAAACCTTTCAGGAGAGCATTTTCAGGCTTTTGGCACCATTTTTGAGTGAATTGCCAAAAGTCAGATTTTTGCTGAAATTGTGACCCCGGGGCTTAGGGATTTTTTCAAAAAAATATTTTCTGCCGGTTAAGTTTTTGAGGGCTGATTTCTTGTCCTGTGATAAAAAGACTTCTGTTTCCATCGCCAAAGCTTTCAGGGGAGCATTTTCAAGCTTTTGGCACTATTTTTGAGTGAATTGCCAAAAGTCAGATTTTTGCTGAAATTGTGACCCCGGGGCTTAGGGATTTTTTCAAAAAAATATTTTCTGCCGGATAAGTTTTTGAGAGCTGATTTCTTGTCCTGTGATAAAAAGCCTTCTTTTTCGAGTGCCAAACCTTTCAGGAGAGCATTTTCAGGCTTTTGGCACCATTTTTGAGTGAATTGCCAAAAGTCAGATTTTTGCTGAAATTGTGACCCCGGGGCTTAGGGATTTTTTCAAAAAAATATTTTCTGCCGGTTAAGTTTTTGAGGGCTGATTTCTTGTCCTGTGATAAAAAGCCTTCTCTTTCGAGTGCCAAACCTTTCAGGAGAGCATTTTCAGGCTTTTGGCACCATTTTTGAGTGAATTGCCAAAAGTCAGATTTTTGCTGAAATTGTTCAAAAAAATATTTTCTGCCGGTTAAGTTTTTGAGGGCTGTTTTCTTGTCCTGTGATAAAAAGACTTCTGTTTCCATCGCCAAACCTTTCAGGGGAGCATTTTCAAGCTTTTAGCACCATTTTTGAGTGAATTGCCAAAAGTCAGATTTTTGCTGAAATTGTGACCCCGGGGCTTAGGGATTTTTTCAAAAAAATATTTTCTGCCGGTTAAGTTTTTGAGGGCTGATTTCTTGTCCTGTGATAAAAAGCCTTCTGTTTCGAGTGCCAAACCTTTCAGGAGAGCATTTTCAGGCTTTTGGCACCATTTTTGAGTGAATTGCCAAAAGTCAGATTTTTGCTGAAATTGTGACCCCGGGGCTTAGGGATTTTTTCAAAAAAATATTTTCTGCCGGTTAAGTTTTTGAGGGCTGATTTCTTGTCCTGTGATAAAAAGACTTCTGTTTCCATCGCCAAAGCTTTCAGGGGAGCATTTTCAAGCTTTTGGCACTATTTTTGAGTGAATTGCCAAAAGTCAGATTTTTGCTGAAATTGTGACCCCGGGGCTTAGGGATTTTTTCAAAAAAATATTTTCTGCCGGATAAGTTTTTGAGAGCTGATTTCTTGTCCTGTGATAAAAAGCCTTCTTTTTCGAGTGCCAAACCTTTCAGGAGAGCATTTTCAGGCTTTTGGCACCATTTTTGAGTGAATTGCCAAAAGTCAGATTTTTGCTGAAATTGTGACCCCGGGGCTTAGGGATTTTTTCAAAAAAATATTTTCTGCCGGTTAAGTTTTTGAGGGCTGATTTCTTGTCCTGTGATAAAAAGCCTTCTCTTTCGAGTGCCAAACCTTTCAGGAGAGCATTTTCAGGCTTTTGGCACCATTTTTGAGTGAATTGCCAAAAGTCAGATTTTTGCTGAAATTGTTCAAAAAAATATTTTCTGCCGGTTAAGTTTTTGAGGGCTGTTTTCTTGTCCTGTGATAAAAAGACTTCTGTTTCCATCGCCAAACCTTTCAGGGGAGCATTTTCAAGCTTTTAGCACCATTTTTGAGTGAATTGCCAAAAGTCAGATTTTTGCTGAAATTGTGACCCCGGGGCTTAGGGATTTTTTCAAAAAAATATTTTCTGCCAGTTAAGATTTTGAGGGCTGATTTCTTGTCCTGTGATAAAAAGCCTTCTGTTTCTAGTGCCAAACCTTTCAGGGGAGCATTTTCAAGCTTTTGGCACCATTTTTGAGTGAATTGCCAAAAGTCAGATTTTTGCTGAAATTGTGACCCCGGGGCTTAGGGATTTTTTCAAAAAAATATTTTCTGCCGGTTAAGTTTTTGAGGGCTGATTTCTTGTCCTGTGATAAAAAGCCTTCTGTTTCGAGTGCCAAACCTTTCAGGAGAGCATTTTCAGGCTTTTGGCACCATTTTTGACTGAATTGCCAAAAGTCAGATTTTTGCTGAAATTGTGACTCCGGGGCTTAGGGATTTTTTCAAAAAAATATTTTCTGCCGGTTACGTTTTTGAGGGCTGATTTCTTGTCCTGTGATAAAAAGCCTTCTGTTTCCATCGCCAAAGCTTTCAGGGGAGCATTTTCAAGCTTTTGGCACCATTTTTGAGTGAATTCCCAAAAGTCAGATTTTTGCTGAAATTGTGACCCCGGGGCTTAGGGATTTTTTCAAAAAAATATTTTCTGCCGGTTAAGTTTTTGAGGGCTGATTTCTTGTCCTGTGATAAAAAGGCTTCTGTTTCGAGTGCCAAACCTTTCAGGAGAGCATTTTCAAGCTTTTGGCACCACTTTTGAGTGAATTGCCAAAAGTCAGATTTTTGCTGAAATTGTGACCCCGGGGCTTAGGGATTCTTTCAAGAAAATATTTTCTGCCGGTTAAGTTTTTGAGGGATGATTTCTTGTCCTGTGATAAAAAGCCTTCTGTTTCGAGTACCAAACCTTTCAGGAGAGCATTTTTAAGCTTTTGGCACCATTTTTGAGTGAATTGCCAAAAGTCAGATTTTTGCTGAAATTGTTCAAAAAAATATTTTCTGCCGGTTAAGTTTTTGAGGGCTGATTTCTTGTCCTGTGATAAAAAGACTTCTGTTTCCATCGCCAAAGCTTTCAGGGGAGCATTTTCAAGCTTTTGGCACCATTTTTGAGTGAATTGCCAAAAGTCAGATTTTTGCTGAAATTGTTCAAAAAAATATTTTCTGCCGGTTAAGTTTTTGAGGGCTGATTTCTTGTCCTGTGATAAAAAGCCTTCTGTTTCCATCGCCAAAGCTTTCAGGGGAGCATTTTCAAGCTTTTGGCACCATTTTTGAGTGAATTGCCAAAAGTCAGATTTTTGCTGAAATTGTGACCCCGGGGCTTAGGGATTTTTTCAAAAAAATATTTTCTGCCGGTTAAGTTTTTGAGGGCTGATTTCTTGTCCTGTGATAAAAAGCCTTCTGTTTCGAGTGCCAAACCTTTCAGGAGAGCATTTTCAGGCTTTTGGCACCATTTTTGAGTGAATTGCCAAAAGTCAGATTTTTGCTTAAATTGTGACCCCGGGGCTTAGGGATTTTTTCAAAAAAATATTTTCTGCCGGTTAAGTTTTTGAGGGCTGATTTCTTGTCCTGTGATAAAAAGACTTCTGTTTCCATCGCCAAAGCTTTCAGGGGAGCATTTTCAAGCTTTTGGCACCATTTTTGAGTGAATTGCCAAAAGTCAGATTTTTGCTGAAATTGTGACCCCGGGGCTTAGGGATTTTTTCAAAAAAATATTTTCTGCCGGTTAAGTTTTTGAGGGCTGATTTATTGTCCTGTGATAAAAAGCCTTCTGTTTCGAGTGCCAAACCTTTCAGGAGAGCATTTTCAGGCTTTTGGCACCATTTTTGAGTGAATTGCCAAAAGTCAGATTTTTGCTGAAATTGTGACCCCGGGGCTTAGGGATTTTTTCAAAAAAATATTTTCTGCCGGTTAAGTTTTTGAGGGCTGATTTCTTGTCCTGTGATAAAAAGCCTTCTTTTTCGAGTGCCAAACCTTTCAGGAGAGCATTTTCAGGCTTTTGGCACCATTTTTGAGTGAATTGCCAAAAGTCAGATTTTTGCTGAAATTGTTCAAAAAAATATTTTCTGCCGGTTAAGTTTTTGAGGGCTGTTTTCTTGTCCTGTGATAAAAAGACTTCTGTTTCCATCGCCAAAGCTTTCAGGGGAGCATTTTCAAGCTTTTAGCACCATTTTTGAGTGAATTGCCAAAAGTCAGATTTTTGCTGAAATTGTGACCCCGGGGCTTAGGGATTTTTTCAAAAAAATATTTTCTGCCAGTTAAGATTTTGAGGGCTGATTTCTTGTCCTGTGATAAAAAGCCTTCTGTTTCTAGTGCCAAACCTTTCAGGTTAGCATTTTCAAGCTTTTGGCACCATTTTTGAGTGAATTGCCAAAAGTCAGATTTTTGCTGAAATTGTGACCCCGGGGCTTAGGGATTTTTTCAAAAAAATATTTTCTGCCGGTGACGTTTTTGAGGGCTGATTTCTTGTCCTGTGATAAAAAGCCTTCTGTTTCGAGTGCCAAACCTTTCAGGAGAGCATTTTCAGGCTTTTGGCACCATTTTTGACTGAATTGCCAAAAGTCAGATTTTTGCTGAAATTGTGACTCCGGGGCTTAGGGATTTTTTCAAAAAAATATTTTCTGCCGGTTACGTTTTTGAGGGCTGATTTCTTGTCCTGTGATAAAAAGCCTTCTGTTTCCATCGCCAAAGCTTTCAGGGGAGCATTTTCAGGCTTTTGGCACCATTTTTGAGTGAATTGCCAAAAGTCAGATTTTTGCTGAAATTGTGACCCCGGGGCTTAGGGATTTTTTCAAAAAAATATTTTCTGCTGGTTAAGTTTTTGAGGGCTGATTTCTAGACCTGTGATAAAAAGCCTTCTGTTTCGAGTGCCAAACCTTTCAGGAGAGCATTTTCAGGCTTTTGGCACCATTTTTGAGTGAATTGCCAAAAGTTAGATTTTTGCTGAAATTGTGACCCCGGGGCTTAGGGATTTTTTCAAAAAAATATTTTCTGCCGGTTAAGTTTTTGAGGGCTGATTTCTTGTCCTGTGATAAAAAGACTTCTGTTTCCATCGCCAAAGCTTTCAGGGGAGCATTTTCAAGCTTTTGGCACCATTTTTGAGTGAATTGCCAAAAGTCAGATTTTTGCTGAAATTGTGACCCCGGGGCTTAGGGATTTTTTCAAAAAAATATTTTCTGCCGGTGACGTTTTTGAGGGCTGATTTGTTGTCCTGTGATAAAAAGCCTTCTGTTTCGAGTGCCAAACCTTTCAGGAGAGCATTTTCAGGCTTTTGGCACCATCTTTGAATGAATTGCCAAAAGTCAGATTTTTGCTGAAATTGTGACCCCGGGGCTTAGGGATTTTTTCAAAAAAATATTTTCTGCCGGTCATGTTTTTGAGGGCTGATTTCTTGTCCTGTGATAAAAAGCCTTCTGTTTCAAGTGCCAAACCTTTCAGGGGAGCATTTTCAGGCTTTTGGCACCATTTTTGAGTGAATTGCCAAAAGTCAGATTTTTGCTGAAATTGTGACCCCGGGGCTTAGGGATTTTTTCAAAAAAATATTTTCTGCCGGTTAAGTTTTTGAGGGCTGATTTCTTGTCCTGTGATAAAAAGCCTTCTGTTTCTAGTGCCAAACCTTTCAGGAGAGCATTTTCAAGCTTTTGGCACCATTTTTGAGTGAATTGCCAAAAGTCAGATTTTTGCTGAAATTGTGACCCCGGGGCTTAGGGATTTTTTCAAAAAAATATTTTCTGCCAGTTAAGTTTTTGAGGGCTGATTTCTTGTCCTGTGATAAAAAGCCTTCTGTTTCGAGTGCCAAACCTTTCAGGAGAGCATTTTCAGGCTTTTGGCACCATCTTTGAGTGAATTGCCAAAAGTCAGATTTTTTGCTGAAATTGTGACCCCGGGGCTTAGGGATTTTTTCAAAAAAATATTTTCTGCCGGTTAAGTTTTTGAGGGCTGATTTCCTGTCCTGTGATAAAAAGCCTTCTGTTTCAAGTGCCAAACCTTTCAGGGGAGCATTTTCAGGCTTTTCGCACCATTTTTGAGTGAATTGCCAAAAGTCAGATTTTTGCTGAAATTGTGACCCCGGGGCTTAGGGATTTTTTCAAAAAAATATTTTCTGCCGGTTACGTTTTTGAGGGCTGATTTTCTTGTCCTGTGATAAAAAGCCTTCTGTTTCGAGTGCCAAACCTTTCAGGAGAGCATTTTCAAGCTTTTGGCACCATTTTTGAGTGAATTGCCAAAAGTCAGATTTTTGCTGAAATTGTGACCCCGGGGCTTAGGGATTTTTTCAAAAAAATATTTTCTGCCGGTTAAGTTTTTGAGGGCTGATTTCCTGTCCTGTGATAAAAAGCCTTCTGTTTCAAGTGCCAAACCTTTGAGGAGAGCATTTTCAGGCTTTTGGCCCCATCTTTGAGTGAATTGCCAAAAGTCAGATTTTTGCTGAAATTGTGACTCCGGGGCTTAGGGATTTTTTCAAAAAAATATTTTCTGCCGGTGACGTTTTTGAGGGCTGATTTCTTGTCCTGTGATAAAAAGCCTTCTGTTTCGATTGCCAAACCTTTCAGGAGAGCATTTTCAGGCTTTTGGCACCATTTTTGACTGAATTGCCAAAAGTCAGATTTTTGCTGAAATTGTGACCCCGGGGCTTAGGGATTTTTTCAAAAAAATATTTTCTGCCGGTTACGTTTTTGAGGGCTGATTTCTTGTCCTGTGATAAAAAGCCTTCTGTTTCCATCGCCAAAGCTTTCAGGGGAGCATTTTCAAGCTTTTGGCACCATTTTTGAGTGAATTGCCGAAAGTCAGATTTTTCCTGAAATTGTGACCCTGGGGCTTAGGGATTTTTTCAAAAAAATATTTTCTGCCGGTTAAGTTTATGAGGGCTGATTTCTTGTCCTGTGATAAAAAGGCTTCTGTTTCGAGTGCCAAACCTTTCAGGAGAGCATTTTCAAGCTTTTGGCACCACTTTTGAGTGAATTGCCAAAAGTCAGATTTTTGCTGAAATTGTGACCCCGGGGCTTAGGGATTCTTTCAAGAAAATATTTTCTGCCGGTTAAGTTTTTGAGGGATGATTTCTTGTCCTGTGATAAAAAGACTTCTGTTTCCATCGCCAAAGCTTTCAGGGGAGCATTTTCAAGCTTTTGGCACCATTTTTGAGTGAATTGCCAAAAGTCAGATTTTTGCTGAAATTGTTCAAAAAAATATTTTCTGCCGGTTAAGTTTTTGAGGGCTGTTTTCTTGTCCTGTGATAAAAAGACTTCTGTTTCCATCGCCAAAGCTTTCAGGGGAGCATTTTCAAGCTTTTGGCACCATTTTTGAGTGAATTGCCAAAAGTCAGATTTTTGCTGAAATTGTGACCCCGGGGCTTAGGGATTTTTTCAAAAAAATATTTTCTGCCAGTTAAGTTTTTGAGGGCTGATTTCTTGTCCTGTGATAAAAAGCCTTCTGTTTCGAGTGCCAAACCTTTCAGGAGAGCATTTTCAGGCTTTTGGCACCATTTTTGAGTGAATTGCCAAAAGTCAGATTTTTGCTGAAATTGTGACCCCGGGGCTTAGGGATTTTTTCAAAAAAATATTTTCTGCCGGTTAAGTTTTTGAGGGCTGATTTCTTGTCCTGTGATAAAAAGCCTTCTCCATCGAGTGCCAAACCTTTCAGGAGAGCATTTTCAGGCTTTTGGCACCATTTTTGAGTGAATTGCCAAAAGTCAGATTTTTGCTGAAATTGTTCAAAAAAATATTTTCTGCCGGTTAAGTTTTTGAGGGCTGTTTTCTTGTCCTGTGATAAAAAGACTTCTGTTTCCATCGCCAAACCTTTCAGGGGAGCATTTTCAAGCTTTTAGCACCATTTTTGAGTGAATTGCCAAAAGTCAGATTTTTGCTGAAATTGTGACCCCGGGGCTTAGGGATTTTTTCAAAAAAATATTTTCTGCCAGTTAAGATTTTGAGGGCTGATTTCTTGTCCTGTGATAAAAAGCCTTCTGTTTCTAGTGCCAAACCTTTCAGGGGAGCATTTTCAAGCTTTTGGCACCATTTTTGAGTGAATTGCCAAAAGTCAGATTTTTGCTGAAATTGTGACCCCGGGGCTTAGGGATTTTTTCAAAAAAATATTTTCTGCCGGTTAAGTTTTTGAGGGCTGATTTCTTGTCCTGTGATAAAAAGCCTTCTGTTTCGAGTGCCAAACCTTTCAGGAGAGCATTTTCAGGCTTTTGGCACCATTTTTGACTGAATTGCCAAAAGTCAGATTTTTGCTGAAATTGTGACCCCGGGGCTTAGGGATTTTTTCAAAAAAATATTTTCTGCCGGTTAAGTTTTTGAGGGCTGATTTCTTGTCCTGTGATAAAAAGCCTTCTGTTTCTAGTGCCAAACCTTTCAGGAGAGCATTTTCAAGCTTTTGGCACCATTTTTGAGTGAATTGCCAAAAGTCAGATTTTTGCTGAAATTGTGACCCCGGGGCTTAGGGATTTTTTCAAAAAAATATTTTCTGCCAGTTAAGTTTTTGAGGGCTGATTTCTTGTCCTGTGATAAAAAGCCTTCTGTTTCGAGTGCCAAACCTTTCAGGAGAGCATTTTCAGGCTTTTGGCACCATCTTTGAGTGAATTGCCAAAAGTCAGATTTTTTGCTGAAATTGTGACCCCGGGGCTTAGGGATTTTTTCAAAAAAATATTTTCTGCCGGTTAAGTTTTTGAGGGCTGATTTCCTGTCCTGTGATAAAAAGCCTTCTGTTTCAAGTGCCAAACCTTTGAGGAGAGCATTTTCAGGCTTTTGGCCCCATCTTTGAGTGAATTGCCAAAAGTCAGATTTTTGCTGAAATTGTGACCCCGGGGCTTAGGGATTTTTTCAAAAAAATATTTTCTGCCGGTTATGTTTTTGAGGGCTGATTTCTTGTCCTGTGATAAAAAGCCTTCTGTTTCAAGTGCCAAACCTTTCAGGGGAGCATTTTCAGGCTTTTCGCACCATTTTTGAGTGAATTGCCAAAAGTCAGATTTTTGCTGAAATTGTGACCCCGGGGCTTAGGGATTTTTTCAAAAAAATATTTTCTGCCGGTTACGTTTTTGAGGGCTGATTTTCTTGTCCTGTGATAAAAAGCCTTCTGTTTCGAGTGCCAAACCTTTCAGGAGAGCATTTTCAAGCTTTTGGCACCATTTTTGAGTGAATTGCCAAAAGTCAGATTTTTGCTGAAATTGTGACCCCGGGGCTTAGGGATTTTTTCAAAAAAATATTTTCTGCCGGTTAAGTTTTTGAGGGCTGATTTCCTGTCCTGTGATAAAAAGCATTCTGTTTCAAGTGCCAAACCTTTGAGGAGAGCATTTTCAGGCTTTTGGCCCCATCTTTGAGTGAATTGCCAAAAGTCAGATTTTTGCTGAAATTGTGACTCCGGGGCTTAGGGATTTTTTCAAAAAAATATTTTCTGCCGGTTATGTTTTTGAGGGCTGATTTCTTGTCCTGTGATAAAAAGCCTTCTGTTTCAAGTGCCAAACCTTTCAGGGGAGCATTTTCAGGCTTTTCGCACCATTTTTGAGTGAATTGCCAAAAGTCAGATTTTTGCTGAAATTGTGACCCCGGGGCTTAGGGATTTTTTCAAAAAAATATTTTCTGCCGGTTACGTTTTTGAGGGCTGATTTTCTTGTCCTGTGATAAAAAGCCTTCTGTTTCGAGTGCCAAACCTTTCAGGAGAGCATTTTCAAGCTTTTGGCACCATTTTTGAGTGAATTGCCAAAAGTCAGATTTTTGCTGAAATTGTGACCCCGGGGCTTAGGGATTTTTTCAAAAAAATATTTTCTGCCGGTTAAGTTTTTGAGGGCTGATTTCCTGTCCTGTGATAAAAAGCCTTCTGTTTCAAGTGCCAAACCTTTGAGGAGAGCATTTTCAGGCTTTTGGCCCCATCTTTGAGTGAATTGCCAAAAGTCAGATTTTTGCTGAAATTGTGACTCCGGGGCTTAGGGTTTTTTTCAAAAAAATATTTTCTGCCGGTGACGTTTTTGAGGGCTGATTTCTTGTCCTGTGATAAAAAGCCTTCTGTTTCGATTGCCAAACCTTTCAGGAGAGCATTTTCAGGCTTTTGGCACCATTTTTGACTGAATTGCCAAAAGTCAGATTTTTGCTGAAATTGTGACTCCGGTGCTTAGGGATTTTTTCAAAAAAATATTTTCTGCCGGTTACGTTTTTGAGGGCTGATTTCTTGTCCTGTGATAAAAAGCCTTCTGTTTCCATCGCCAAAGCTTTCAGGGGAGCATTTTCAAGCTTTTGGCACCATTTTTGAGTGAATTGCCAAAAGTCAGATTTTTGCTGAAATTGTGACCCCGGGGCTTAGGGATTTTTTCAAAAAAATATTTTCTGCCAGTTAAGTTTATGAGGGCTGATTTCTTGTCCTGTGATAAAAAGGCTTCTGTTTCGAGTGCCAAACCTTTCAGGAGAGCATTTTCAAGCTTTTGGCACCACTTTTGAGTGAATTGCCAAAAGTCAGATTTTTGCTGAAATTGTGACCCCGGGGCTTAGGGATTCTTTCAAGAAAATATTTTCTGCCGGTTAAGTTTTTGAGGGATGATTTCTTGTCCTGTGATAAAAAGACTTCTGTTTCCATCGCCAAAGCTTTCAGGGGAGCATTTTCAAGCTTTTGGCACCATTTTTGAGTGAATTGCCAAAAGTCAGATTTTTGCTGAAATTGTTCAAAAAAATATTTTCTGCCGGTTAAGTTTTTGAGGGCTGATTTCTTGTCCTGTGATAAAAAGCCTTCTGTTTCGAGTGCCAAACCTTTCAGGAGAGCATTTTCAGGCTTTTGGCACCATTTTTGACTGAATTGCCAAAAGTCAGATTTTTGCTGAAATTGTGACCCCGGGGCTTAGGGATTTTTTCAAAAAAATATTTTCTGCCGGTTAAGTTTTTGAGGGCTGATTTCTTGTCCTGTGATAAAAAGCCTTCTGTTTCTAGTGCCAAACCTTTCAGGAGAGCATTTTCAAGCTTTTGGCACCATTTTTGAGTGAATTGCCAAAAGTCAGATTTTTGCTGAAATTGTGACCCCGGGGCTTAGGGATTTTTTCAAAAAAATATTTTCTGCCAGTTAAGTTTTTGAGGGCTGATTTCTTGTCCTGTGATAAAAAGCCTTCTGTTTCGAGTGCCAAACCTTTCAGGAGAGCATTTTCAGGCTTTTGGCACCATCTTTGAGTGAATTGCCAAAAGTCAGATTTTTTGCTGAAATTGTGACCCCGGGGCTTAGGGATTTTTTCAAAAAAATATTTTCTGCCGGTTAAGTTTTTGAGGGCTGATTTCCTGTCCTGTGATAAAAAGCCTTCTGTTTCAAGTGCCAAACCTTTGAGGAGAGCATTTTCAGGCTTTTGGCCCCATCTTTGAGTGAATTGCCAAAAGTCAGATTTTTGCTGAAATTGTGACCCCGGGGCTTAGGGATTTTTTCAAAAAAATATTTTCTGCCGGTTATGTTTTTGAGGGCTGATTTCTTGTCCTGTGATAAAAAGCCTTCTGTTTCAAGTGCCAAACCTTTCAGGGGAGCATTTTCAGGCTTTTCGCACCATTTTTGAGTGAATTGCCAAAAGTCAGATTTTTGCTGAAATTGTGACCCCGGGGCTTAGGGATTTTTTCAAAAAAATATTTTCTGCCGGTTACGTTTTTGAGGGCTGATTTTCTTGTCCTGTGATAAAAAGCCTTCTGTTTCGAGTGCCAAACCTTTCAGGAGAGCATTTTCAAGCTTTTGGCACCATTTTTGAGTGAATTGCCAAAAGTCAGATTTTTGCTGAAATTGTGACCCCGGGGCTTAGGGATTTTTTCAAAAAAATATTTTCTGCCGGTTAAGTTTTTGAGGGCTGATTTCCTGTCCTGTGATAAAAAGCCTTCTGTTTCAAGTGCCAAACCTTTGAGGAGAGCATTTTCAGGCTTTTGGCCCCATCTTTGAGTGAATTGCCAAAAGTCAGATTTTTGCTGAAATTGTGACTCCGGGGCTTAGGGATTTTTTCAAAAAAATATTTTCTGCCGGTTATGTTTTTGAGGGCTGATTTCTTGTCCTGTGATAAAAAGCCTTCTGTTTCAAGTGCCAAACCTTTCAGGGGAGCATTTTCAGGCTTTTCGCACCATTTTTGAGTGAATTGCCAAAAGTCAGATTTTTGCTGAAATTGTGACCCCGGGGCTTAGGGATTTTTTCAAAAAAATATTTTCTGCCGGTTACGTTTTTGAGGGCTGATTTTCTTGTCCTGTGATAAAAAGCCTTCTGTTTCGAGTGCCAAACCTTTCAGGAGAGCATTTTCAAGCTTTTGGCACCATTTTTGAGTGAATTGCCAAAAGTCAGATTTTTGCTGAAATTGTGACCCCGGGGCTTAGGGATTTTTTCAAAAAAATATTTTCTGCCGGTTAAGTTTTTGAGGGCTGATTTCCTGTCCTGTGATAAAAAGCCTTCTGTTTCAAGTGCCAAACCTTTGAGGAGAGCATTTTCAGGCTTTTGGCCCCATCTTTGAGTGAATTGCCAAAAGTCAGATTTTTGCTGAAATTGTGACTCCGGGGCTTAGGGTTTTTTTCAAAAAAATATTTTCTGCCGGTGACGTTTTTGAGGGCTGATTTCTTGTCCTGTGATAAAAAGCCTTCTGTTTCGATTGCCAAACCTTTCAGGAGAGCATTTTCAGGCTTTTGGCACCATTTTTGACTGAATTGCCAAAAGTCAGATTTTTGCTGAAATTGTGACTCCGGGGCTTAGGGATTTTTTCAAAAAAATATTTTCTGCCGGTTACGTTTTTGAGGGCTGATTTCTTGTCCTGTGATAAAAAGCCTTCTGTTTCCATCGCCAAAGCTTTCAGGGGAGCATTTTCAAGCTTTTGGCACCATTTTTGAGTGAATTGCCAAAAGTCAGATTTTTGCTGAAATTGTGACCCCGGGGCTTAGGGATTTTTTCGAAAAAATATTTTCTGCCAGTTAAGTTTATGAGGGCTGATTTCTTGTCCTGTGATAAAAAGGCTTCTGTTTCGAGTGCCAAACCTTTCAGGAGAGCATTTTCAAGCTTTTGGCACCACTTTTGAGTGAATTGCCAAAAGTCAGATTTTTGCTGAAATTGTGACCCCGGGGCTTAGGGATTCTTTCAAGAAAATATTTTCTGCCGGTTAAGTTTTTGAGGGATGATTTCTTGTCCTGTGATAAAAAGACTTCTGTTTCCATCGCCAAAGCTTTCAGGGGAGCATTTTCAAGCTTTTGGCACCATTTTTGAGTGAATTGCCAAAAGTCAGATTTTTGCTGAAATTGTTCAAAAAAATATTTTCTGCCGGTTAAGTTTTTGAGGGCTGATTTCTTGTCCTGTGATAAAAAGACTTCTGTTTCCATCGCCAAAGCTTTCAGGGGAGCATTTTCAAGCTTTTGGCACCATTTTTGAGTGAATTGCCAAAAGTCAGATTTTTGCTGAAATTGTGACCCCGGGGCTTAGGGATTTTTTCAAAAAAATATTTTCTGCCAGTTAAGTTTTTGAGGGCTGATTTCTTGTCCTGTGATAAAAAGCCTTCTGTTTCGAGTGCCAAACCTTTCAGGAGAGCATTTTCAGGCTTTTGGCACCATCTTTGAGTGAATTGCCAAAAGTCAGATTTTTTGCTGAAATTGTGACCCCGGGGCTTAGGGATTTTTTCAAAAAAATATTTTCTGCCGGTTAAGTTTTTGAGGGCTGATTTTCTGTCCTGTGATAAAAAGCCTTCTGTTTCAAGTGCCAAACCTTTGAGGAGAGCATTTTCAGGCTTTTGGCCCCATCTTTGAGTGAATTGCCAAAAGTCAGATTTTTGCTGAAATTGTGACCCCGGGGCTTAGGGATTTTTTCAAAAAAATATTTTCTGCCGGTTATGTTTTTGAGGGCTGATTTCTTGTCCTGTGATAAAAAGCCTTCTGTTTCAAGTGCCAAACCTTTCAGGGGAGCATTTTCAGGCTTTTCGCACCATTTTTGAGTGAATTGCCAAAAGTCAGATTTTTGCTGAAATTGTGACCCCGGGGCTTAGGGATTTTTTCAAAAAAATATTTTCTGCCGGTTACGTTTTTGAGGGCTGATTTTCTTGTCCTGTGATAAAAAGCCTTCTGTTTCGAGTGCCAAACCTTTCAGGAGAGCATTTTCAAGCTTTTGGCACCATTTTTGAGTGAATTGCCAAAAGTCAGATTTTTGCTGAAATTGTGACCCCGGGGCTTAGGGATTTTTTCAAAAAAATATTTTCTGCCGGTTAAGTTTTTGAGGGCTGATTTCCTGTCCTGTGATAAAAAGCCTTCTGTTTCAAGTGCCAAACCTTTGAGGAGAGCATTTTCAGGCTTTTGGCCCCATCTTTGAGTGAATTGCCAAAAGTCAGATTTTTGCTGAAATTGTGACTCCGGGGCTTAGGGATTTTTTCAAAAAAATATTTTCTGCCGGTTATGTTTTTGAGGGCTGATTTCTTGTCCTGTGATAAAAAGCCTTCTGTTTCAAGTGCCAAACCTTTCAGGGGAGCATTTTCAGGCTTTTCGCACCATTTTTGAGTGAATTGCCAAAAGTCAGATTTTTGCTGAAATTGTGACCCCGGGGCTTAGGGATTTTTTCAAAAAAATATTTTCTGCCGGTTACGTTTTTGAGGGCTGATTTTCTTGTCCTGTGATAAAAATCCTTCTGTTTCGAGTGCCAAACCTTTCAGGAGAGCATTTTCAAGCTTTTGGCACCATTTTTGAGTGAATTGCCAAAAGTCAGATTTTTGCTGAAATTGTGACCCCGGGGCTTAGGGATTTTTTCAAAAAAATATTTTCTGCCGGTTAAGTTTTTGAGGGCTGATTTCCTGTCCTGTGATAAAAAGGCTTCTGTTTCAAGTGCCAAACCTTTGAGGAGAGCATTTTCAGGCTTTTGGCCCCATCTTTGAGTGAATTGCCAAAAGTCAGATTTTTGCTGAAATTGTGACTCCGGGGCTTAGGGTTTTTTTCAAAAAAATATTTTCTGCCGGTGACGTTTTTGAGGGCTGATTTCTTGTCCTGTGATAAAAAGCCTTCTGTTTCGATTGCCAAACCTTTCAGGAGAGCATTTTCAGGCTTTTGGCACCATTTTTGACTGAATTGCCAAAAGTCAGATTTTTGCTGAAATTGTGACTCCGGGGCTTAGGGATTTTTTCAAAAAAATATTTTCTGCCGGTTACGTTTTTGAGGGCTGATTTCTTGTCCTGTGATAAAAAGCCTTCTGTTTCCATCGCCAAAGCTTTCAGGGGAGCATTTTCAAGCTTTTGGCACCATTTTTGAGTGAATTGCCGAAAGTCAGATTTTTCCTGAAATTGTGACCCTGGGGCTTAGGGATTTTTTCAAAAAAATATTTTCTGCCGGTTAAGTTTATGAGGGCTGATTTCTTGTCCTGTGATAAAAAGGCTTCTGTTTCGAGTGCCAAACCTTTCAGGAGAGCATTTTCAAGCTTTTGGCACCACTTTTGAGTGAATTGCCAAAAGTCAGATTTTTGCTGAAATTGTGACCCCGGGGCTTAGGGATTCTTTCAAGAAAATATTTTCTGCCGGTTAAGTTTTTGAGGGATGATTTCTTGTCCTGTGATAAAAAGACTTCTGTTTCCATCGCCAAAGCTTTCAGGGGAGCATTTTCAAGCTTTTGGCACCATTTTTGAGTGAATTGCCAAAAGTCAGATTTTTGCTGAAATTGTTCAAAAAAATATTTTCTGCCGGTTAAGTTTTTGAGGGCTGATTTCTTGTCCTGTGATAAAAAGACTTCTGTTTCCATCGCCAAAGCTTTCAGGGGAGCATTTTCAAGCTTTTGGCACCATTTTTGAGTGAATTGCCAAAAGTCAGATTTTTGCTGAAATTGTGACCCCGGGGCTTAGGGATTTTTTCAAAAAAATATTTTCTGCCAGTTAAGTTTTTGAGGGCTGATTTCTTGTCCTGTGATAAAAAGCCTTCTGTTTCGAGTGCCAAACCTTTCAGGAGAGCATTTTCAGGCTTTTGGCACCATTTTTGAGTGAATTGCCAAAAGTCAGATTTTTGCTGAAATTGTGACCCCGGGGCTTAGGGATTTTTTCAAAAAAATATTTTCTGCCGGTTAAGTTTTTGAGGGCTGATTTCTTGTCCTGTGATAAAAAGCCTTCTCTTTCGAGTGCCAAACCTTTCAGGAGAGCATTTTCAGGCTTTTGGCACCATTTTTGAGTGAATTGCCAAAAGTCAGATTTTTGCTGAAATTGTTCAAAAAAATATTTTCTGCCGGTTAAGTTTTTGAGGGCTGTTTTCTTGTCCTGTGATAAAAAGACTTCTGTTTCCATCGCCAAACCTTTCAGGGGAGCATTTTCAAGCTTTTAGCACCATTTTTGAGTGAATTGCCAAAAGTCAGATTTTTGCTGAAATTGTGACCCCGGGGCTTAGGGATTTTTTCAAAAAAATATTTTCTGCCAGTTAAGATTTTGAGGGCTGATTTCTTGTCCTGTGATAAAAAGCCTTCTGTTTCTAGTGCCAAACCTTTCAGGGGAGCATTTTCAAGCTTTTGGCACCATTTTTGAGTGAATTGCCAAAAGTCAGATTTTTGCTGAAATTGTGACCCCGGGGCTTAGGGATTTTTTCAAAAAAATATTTTCTGCCGGTTAAGTTTTTGAGGGCTGATTTCTTGTCCTGTGATAAAAAGCCTTCTGTTTCGAGTGCCAAACCTTTCAGGAGAGCATTTTCAGGCTTTTGGCACCATTTTTGACTGAATTGCCAAAAGTCAGATTTTTGCTGAAATTGTGACTCCGGGGCTTAGGGATTTTTTCAAAAAAATATTTTCTGCCGGTTACGTTTTTGAGGGCTGATTTCTTGTCCTGTGATAAAAAGCCTTCTGTTTCCATCGCCAAAGCTTTCAGGGGAGCATTTTCAAGCTTTTGGCACCATTTTTGAGTGAATTCCCAAAAGTCAGATTTTTGCTGAAATTGTGACCCCGGGGCTTAGGGATTTTTTCAAAAAAATATTTTCTGCCGGTTAAGTTTTTGAGGGCTGATTTCTTGTCCTGTGATAAAAAGGCTTCTGTTTCGAGTGCCAAACCTTTCAGGAGAGCATTTTCAAGCTTTTGGCACCACTTTTGAGTGAATTGCCAAAAGTCAGATTTTTGCTGAAATTGTGACCCCGGGGCTTAGGGATTCTTTCAAGAAAATATTTTCTGCCGGTTAAGTTTTTGAGGGATGATTTCTTGTCCTGTGATAAAAAGCCTTCTGTTTCGAGTACCAAACCTTTCAGGAGAGCATTTTTAAGCTTTTGGCACCATTTTTGAGTGAATTGCCAAAAGTCAGATTTTTGCTGAAATTGTTCAAAAAAATATTTTCTGCCGGTTAAGTTTTTGAGGGCTGATTTCTTGTCCTGTGATAAAAAGACTTCTGTTTCCATCGCCAAAGCTTTCAGGGGAGCATTTTCAAGCTTTTGGCACCATTTTTGAGTGAATTGCCAAAAGTCAGATTTTTGCTGAAATTGTTCAAAAAAATATTTTCTGCCGGTTAAGTTTTTGAGGGCTGATTTCTTGTCCTGTGATAAAAAGCCTTCTGTTTCCATCGCCAAAGCTTTCAGGGGAGCATTTTCAAGCTTTTGGCACCATTTTTGAGTGAATTGCCAAAAGTCAGATTTTTGCTGAAATTGTGACCCCGGGGCTTAGGGATTTTTTCAAAAAAATATTTTCTGCCGGTTAAGTTTTTGAGGGCTGATTTCTTGTCCTGTGATAAAAAGCCTTCTGTTTCGAGTGCCAAACCTTTCAGGAGAGCATTTTCAGGCTTTTGGCACCATTTTTGAGTGAATTGCCAAAAGTCAGATTTTTGCTTAAATTGTGACCCCGGGGCTTAGGGATTTTTTCAAAAAAATATTTTCTGCCGGTTAAGTTTTTGAGGGCTGATTTCTTGTCCTGTGATAAAAAGACTTCTGTTTCCATCGCCAAAGCTTTCAGGGGAGCATTTTCAAGCTTTTGGCACCATTTTTGAGTGAATTGCCAAAAGTCAGATTTTTGCTGAAATTGTGACCCCGGGGCTTAGGGATTTTTTCAAAAAAATATTTTCTGCCGGTTAAGTTTTTGAGGGCTGATTTATTGTCCTGTGATAAAAAGCCTTCTGTTTCGAGTGCCAAACCTTTCAGGAGAGCATTTTCAGGCTTTTGGCACCATTTTTGAGTGAATTGCCAAAAGTCAGATTTTTGCTTAAATTGTGACCCCGGGGCTTAGGGATTTTTTCAAAAAAATATTTTCTGCCGGTTAAGTTTTTGAGGGCTGATTTCTTGTCCTGTGATAAAAAGACTTCTGTTTCCATCGCCAAAGCTTTCAGGGGAGCATTTTCAAGCTTTTGGCACCATTTTTGAGTGAATTGCCAAAAGTCAGATTTTTGCTGAAATTGTGACCCCGGGGCTTAGGGATTTTTTCAAAAAAATATTTTCTGCCGGTTAAGTTTTTGAGGGCTGATTTATTGTCCTGTGATAAAAAGCCTTCTGTTTCGAGTGCCAAACCTTTCAGGAGAGCATTTTCAGGCTTTTGGCACCATTTTTGAGTGAATTGCCAAAAGTCAGATTTTTGCTGAAATTGTGACCCCGGGGCTTAGGGATTTTTTCAAAAAAATATTTTCTGCCGGTTACGTTTTTGAGGGCTGATTTCTTGTCCTGTGATAAAAAGCCTTCTGTTTCGAGTGCCAAACCTTTCAGGAGAGCATTTTCAAGCTTTTGGCACCACTTTTGAGTGAATTGCCAAAAGTCAGATTTTTGCTGAAATTGTGACCCCGGGGCTTAGGGATTTTTTCAAAAAAATATTTTCTGCCGGTTAAGTTTTTGAGGGCTGATTTCTTGTCCTGTGATAAAAAGCCTTCTTTTTCGAGTGCCAAACCTTTCAGGAGAGCATTTTCAGGCTTTTGGCACCATTTTTGAGTGAATTGCCAAAAGTCAGATTTTTGCTGAAATTGTTCAAAAAAATATTTTCTGCCGGTTAAGTTTTTGAGGGCTGTTTTCTTGTCCTGTGATAAAAAGACTTCTGTTTCCATCGCCAAAGCTTTCAGGGGAGCATTTTCAAGCTTTTAGCACCATTTTTGAGTGAATTGCCAAAAGTCAGTTTTTTGCTGAAATTGTGACCCCGGGGCTTAGGGATTTTTTCAAAAAAATATTTTCTGCCAGTTAAGATTTTGAGGGCTGATTTCTTGTCCTGTGATAAAAAGCCTTCTGTTTCTAGTGCCAAACCTTTCAGGTTAGCATTTTCAAGCTTTTGGCACCATTTTTGAGTGAATTGCCAAAAGTCAGATTTTTGCTGAATTTGTGACCCCGGGGCTTAGGGATTTTTTCAAAAAAATATTTTCTGCCGGTGACGTTTTTGAGGGCTGATTTCTTGTCCTGTGATAAAAAGCCTTCTGTTTCGAGTGCCAAACCTTTCAGGAGAGCATTTTCAGGCTTTTGGCACCATTTTTGACTGAATTGCCAAAAGTCAGATTTTTGCTGAAATTGTGACTCCGGGGCTTAGGGATTTTTTCAAAAAAATATTTTCTGCCGGTTACGTTTTTGAGGGCTGATTTCTTGTCCTGTGATAAAAAGCCTTCTGTTTCCATCGCCAAAGCTTTCAGGGGAGCATTTTCAGGCTTTTGGCACCATTTTTGAGTGAATTGCCAAAAGTCAGATTTTTGCTGAAATTGTGACCCCGGGGCTTAGGGATTTTTTCAAAAAAATATTTTCTGCTGGTTAAGTTTTTGAGGGCTGATTTCTAGACCTGTGATAAAAAGCCTTCTGTTTCGAGTGCCAAACCTTTCAGGAGAGCATTTTCAGGCTTTTGGCACCATTTTTGAGTGAATTGCCAAAAGTTAGATTTTTGCTGAAATTGTGACCCCGGGGCTTAGGGATTTTTTCAAAAAAATATTTTCTGCCGGTTAAGTTTTTGAGGGCTGATTTCTTGTCCTGTGATAAAAAGACTTCTGTTTCCATCGCCAAAGCTTTCAGGGGAGCATTTTCAAGCTTTTGGCACCATTTTTGAGTGAATTGCCAAAAGTCAGATTTTTGCTGAAATTGTGACCCCGGGGCTTAGGGATTTTTTCAAAAAAATATTTTCTACCGGTGACGTTTTTGAGGGCTGATTTCTTGTCCTGTGATAAAAAGCCTTCTGTTTCGAGTGCCAAACCTTTCAGGAGAGCATTTTCAGGCTTTTGGCACCATTTTTGAGTGAATTGCCAAAAGTCAGATTTTTGCTGAAATTGTGACCCCGGGGCTTAGGGATTTTTTCAAAAAAATATTTTCTGCCGGTTAAGTTTTTGAGGGCTGATTTGTTGTCCTGTGATAAAAAGCCTTCTGTTTCGAGTGCCAAACCTTTCAGGAGAGCATTTGAAACGCTTTTGGCACCATCTTTGAATGAATTGCCAAAAGTCAGATTTTTGCTGAAATTGTGACCCCGGGGCTTAGGGATTTTTTCAAAAAAATATTTTTTGCCGGTTATGTTTTTGAGGGCTGATTTCTTGTCCTGTGATAAAAAGCCTTCTGTTTCAAGTGCCAAACCTTTCAGGGGAGCATTTTCAGGCTTTTGGCACCATTTTTGAGTGAATTGCCAAAAGTCAGATTTTTGCTGAAATTGTGGCCCCGGGGCTTAGGGATTTTTTCAAAAAAATATTTTCTGCCGGTTACGTTTTTGAGGGCTGATTTTCTTGTCCTGTGATAAAAAGCCTTCTGTTTCGAGTGCCAAACCTTTCAGGAGAGCATTTTCAAGCTTTTGGCACCATTTTTGAGTGAATTGCCAAAAGTCAGATTTTTGCTGAAATTGTGACCCCGGGGCTTAGGGATTTTTTCAAAAAAATATTTTCTGCCAGTTAAGTTTTTGAGGGCTGATTTCTTGTCCTGTGATAAAAAGCCTTCTGTTTCGAGTGCCAAACCTTTCAGGAGAGCATTTTCAGGCTTTTGGCACCATCTTTGAGTGAATTGCCAAAAGTCAGATTTTTTGCTGAAATTGTGACCCCGGGGCTTAGGGATTTTTTCAAAAAAATATTTTCTGCCGGTTAAGTTTTTGAGGGCTGATTTCCTGTCCTGTGATAAAAAGCCTTCTGTTTCAAGTGCCAAACCTTTGAGGAGAGCATTTTCAGGCTTTTGGCCCCATCTTTGAGTGAATTGCCAAAAGTCAGATTTTTGCTGAAATTGTGACCCCGGGGCTTAGGGATTTTTTCAAAAAAATATTTTCTGCCGGTTATGTTTTTGAGGGCTGATTTCTTGTCCTGTGATAAAAAGCCTTCTGTTTCAAGTGCCAAACCTTTCAGGGGAGCATTTTCAGGCTTTTGGCACCATTTTTGAGTGAATTGCCAAAAGTCAGATTTTTGCTGAAATTGTGGCCCCGGGGCTTAGGGATTTTTTCAAAAAAATATTTTCTGCCGGTTACGTTTTTGAGGGCTGATTTTCTTGTCCTGTGATAAAAAGCCTTCTGTTTCGAGTGCCAAACCTTTCAGGAGAGCATTTTCAAGCTTTTGGCACCATTTTTGAGTGAATTGCCAAAAGTCAGATTTTTGCTGAAATTGTGACCCCGGGGCTTAGGGATTTTTTCAAAAAAATATTTTCTGCCAGTTAAGTTTTTGAGGGCTGATTTCTTGTCCTGTGATAAAAAGCCTTCTGTTTCGAGTGCCAAACCTTTCAGGAGAGCATTTTCAGGCTTTTGGCACCATCTTTGAGTGAATTGCCAAAAGTCAGATTTTTTGCTGAAATTGTGACCCCGGGGCTTAGGGATTTTTTCAAAAAAATATTTTCTGCCGGTTAAGTTTTTGAGGGCTGATTTCCTGTCCTGTGATAAAAAGCCTTCTGTTTCAAGTGCCAAACCTTTGAGGAGAGCATTTTCAGGCTTTTGGCCCCATCTTTGAGTGAATTGCCAAAAGTCAGATTTTTGCTGAAATTGTGACCCCGGGGCTTAGGGATTTTTTCAAAAAAATATTTTCTGCCGGTTATGTTTTTGAGGGCTGATTTCTTGTCCTTTGATAAAAAGCCTTCTGTTTCAAGTGCCAAACCTTTCAGGGGAGCATTTTCAGGCTTTTCGCACCATTTTTGAGTGAATTGCCAAAAGTCAGATTTTTGCTGAAATTGTGACCCCGGGGCTTAGGGATTTTTTCAAAAAAATATTTTCTGCCGGTTACGTTTTTGAGGGCTGATTTTCTTGTCCTGTGATAAAAAGCCTTCTGTTTCGAGTGCCAAACCTTTCAGGAGAGCATTTTGAAGCTTTTGGCACCATTTTTGAGTGAATTGCCAAAAGTCAGATTTTTGCTGAAATTGTGACTCCGGGGCTTAGGGATTTTTTCAAAAAAATATTTTCTGCCGGTGACGTTTTTGAGGGCTGATTTCTTGTCCTGTGATAAAAATCCTTCTGTTTCGATTGCCAAACCTTTCAGGAGAGCATTTTCAGGCTTTTGGCACCATTTTTGACTGAATTGCCAAAAGTCAGATTTTTGCTGAAATTGTGACTCCGGGGCTTAGGGATTTTTTCAAAAAAATATTTTCTGCCGGTTACGTTTTTGAGGGCTGATTTCTTGTCCTGTGATAAAAAGCCTTCTGTTTCCATCGCCAAAGCTTTCAGGAGAGCATTTTCAAGCTTTTGGCACCATTTTTGAGTGAATTGCCGAAAGTCAGATTTTTCCTGAAATTGTGACCCTGGGGCTTAGGGATTTTTTCAAAAAAATATTTTCTGCCGGTTAAGTTTTTGAGGGCTGATTTCTTGTCCTGTGATAAAAAGCCTTCTGTTTCGAGTGCGAAACCTTTCAGGAGAGCATTTTCAAGCTTTTGGCACCACTTTTGAGTGAATTGCCAAAAGTCAGATTTTTGCTGAAATTGTGACCCCGGGGCTTAGGGATTCTTTCAAGAAAATATTTTCTGCCGGTTAAGTTTTTGAGGGATGATTTCTTGTCCTGTGATAAAAAGACTTCTGTTTCCATCGCCAAAGCTTTCAGGGGAGCATTTTCAAGCTTTTGGCACCATTTTTGAGTGAATTGCCAAAAGTCAGATTTTTGCTGAAATTGTTCAAAAAAATATTTTCTGCCGGTTAAGTTTTTGAGGGCTGATTTCTTGTCCTGTGATAAAAAGACTTCTGTTTCCATCGCCAAAGCTTTCAGGGGAGCATTTTCAAGCTTTTGGCACCATTTTTGAGTGAATTGCCAAAAGTCAGATTTTTGCTGAAATTGTGACCCCGGGGCTTAGGGATTTTTTCAAAAAAATATTTTCTGCCAGTTAAGTTTTTGAGGGCTGATTTCTTGTCCTGTGATAAAAAGCCTTCTGTTTCGAGTGCCAAACCTTTCAGGAGAGCATTTTCAGGCTTTTGGCACCATCTTTGAGTGAATTGCCAAAAGTCAGATTTTTTGCTGAAATTGTGACCCCGGGGCTTAGGGTTTTTTTCAAAAAAATATTTTCTGCCGGTTAAGTTTTTGAGGGCTGATTTCCTGTCCTGTGATAAAAAGCCTTCTGTTTCAAGTGCCAAACCTTTGAGGAGAGCATTTTCAGGCTTTTGGCCCCATCTTTGAGTGAATTGCCAAAAGTCAGATTTTTGCTGAAATTGTGACCCCGGGGCTTAGGGATTTTTTCAAAAAAATATTTTCTGCCGGTTATGTTTTTGAGGGCTGATTTCTTGTCCTGTGATAAAAAGCCTTCTGTTTCAAGTGCCAAACCTTTCAGGGGAGCATTTTCAGGCTTTTCGCACCATTTTTGAGTGAATTGCCAAAAGTCAGATTTTTGCTGAAATTGTGACCCCGGGGCTTAGGGATTTTTTCAAAAAAATATTTTCTGCCGGTTACGTTTTTGAGGGCTGATTTTCTTGTCCTGTGATAAAAAGCCTTCTGTTTCGAGTGCCAAACCTTTCAGGAGAGCATTTTCAAGCTTTTGGCACCATTTTTGAGTGAATTGCCAAAAGTCAGATTTTTGCTGAAATTGTGACCCCGGGGCTTAGGGATTTTTTCAAAAAAATATTTTCTGCCAGTTAAGTTTTTGAGGGCTGATTTCTTGTCCTGTGATAAAAAGCCTTCTGTTTCGAGTGCCAAACCTTTCAGGAGAGCATTTTCAGGCTTTTGGCACCATCTTTGAGTGAATTGCCAAAAGTCAGATTTTTTGCTGAAATTGTGACCCCGGGGCTTAGGGATTTTTTCAAAAAAATATTTTCTGCCGGTTAAGTTTTTGAGGGCTGATTTCCTGTCCTGTGATAAAAAGCCTTCTGTTTCAAGTGCCAAACCTTTGAGGAGAGCATTTTCAGGCTTTTGGCCCCATCTTTGAGTGAATTGCCAAAAGTCAGATTTTTGCTGAAATTGTGACTCCGGGGCTTAGGGATTTTTTCAAAAAAATATTTTCTGCCGGTGACGTTTTTGAGGGCTGATTTCTTGTCCTGTGATAAAAAGCCTTCTGTTTCGATTGCCAAACCTTTCAGGAGAGCATTTTCAGGCTTTTGGCACCATTTTTGACTGAATTGCCAAAAGTCAGATTTTTGCTGAAATTGTGACTCCGGGGCTTAGGGATTTTTTCAAAAAAATATTTTCTGCCGGTTACGTTTTTGAGGGCCGATTTCTTGTCCTGTGATAAAAAGCCTTCTGTTTCCATCGCCAAAGCTTTCAGGGGAGCATTTTCAAGCTTTTGGCACCATTTTTGAGTGAATTGCCGAAAGTCAGATTTTTCCTGAAATTGTGACCCTGGGGCTTAGGGATTTTTTCAAAAAAATATTTTCTGCCGGTTAAGTTTATGAGGGCTGATTTCTTGTCCTGTGATAAAAAGGCTTCTGTTTCGAGTGCCAAACCTTTCAGGAGAGCATTTTCAAGCTTTTGGCACCACTTTTGAGTGAATTGCCAAAAGTCAGATTTTTGCTGAAATTGTGACCCCGGGGCTTAGGGATTCTTTCAAGAAAATATTTTCTGCCGGTTAAGTTTTTGAGGGATGATTTCTTGTCCTGTGATAAAAAGACTTCTGTTTCCATCGCCAAAGCTTTCAGGGGAGCATTTTCAAGCTTTTGGCACCATTTTTGAGTGAATTGCCAAAAGTCAGATTTTTGCTGAAATTGTTCAAAAAAATATTTTCTGCCGGTTAAGTTTTTGAGGGCTGATTTCTTGTCCTGTGATTAAAAGACTTCTGTTTCCATCGCCAAAGCTTTCAGGGGAGCATTTTCAAGCTTTTGGCACCATTTTTGAGTGAATTGCCAAAAGTCAGATTTTTGCTGAAATTGTGACCCCGGGGCTTAGGGATTTTTTCAAAAAAATATTTTCTGCCGGTTAAGTTTTTGAGGGCTGATTTCTTGTCCTGTGATAAAAAGCCTTCTGTTTCTAGTGCCAAACCTTTCAGGAGAGCATTTTCAAGCTTTTGGCACCATTTTTGAGTGAATTGCCAAAAGTCAGATTTTTGCTGAAATTGTGACCCCGGGGCTTAGGGATTTTTTCAAAAAAATATTTTCTGCCGGTTAAGTTTTTGAGGGCTGATTTATTTTCCTTTGATAAAAAGACTTCTGTTTCCATTGCCAAAGCTTTCAGGGGAGCATTTTCAGGCTTTTGGCACCATTTTTGAGTGAATTGCCAAAAGTCAGATTTTTGCTGAAATTGTGACCCCGGGGCTTAGGGATTTTTTCAAAAAAAATATTTTCTGCCGGTTACGTTTTTGAGGGCTGATTTTCTTGTCCTGTGATAAAAAGCCTTCTGTTTCGAGTGCCAAACCTTTCAGGAGAGCATTTTCAAGCTTTTGGCACCATTTTTGAGTGAATTGCCAAAAGTCAGATTTTTGCTGAAATTGTTCAAAAAAATATTTTCTGCCGGTTAAGTTTTTGAGGGCTGTTTTCTTGTCCTGTGATAAAAAGCCTTCTGTTTCCATCGCCAAAACTTTCAGGGGAGCATTTTCAAGCTTTTAGCACCATTTTTGAGTGAATTGCCAAAAGTCAGATTTTTGCTGAAATTGTGATCCCGGGGCTTAGGGATTTTTTCAAAAAAATATTTTCTGCTGGTTAAGTTTTTGAGGGCTGATTTCTAGACCTGTGATAAAAAGCCTTCTGTTTCGAGTGCCAAACCTTTCAGGAGAGCATTTTCAGGCTTTTGGCACCATTTTTGAGTGAATTGCCAAAAGTTAGATTTTTGCTGAAATTGTGACCCCGGGGCTTAGGGATTTTTTCAAAAAAATATTTTCTGCCGGTTAAGTCTTTGAGGGCTGATTTCTTGTCCTGTGATAAAAAGACTTCTGTTTCCATCGCCAAAGCTTTCAGGGGAGCATTTTCAAGCTTTTGGCACCATTTTTGAGTGAATTGCCAAAAGTCAGATTTTTGCTGAAATTGTGGCCCCGGGGCTTAGGGATTTTTTCAAAAAAATATTTTCTGCCGGTTAAGTTTTTGAGGGCTGATTTCCTGTCCTGTGATAAAAAGCCTTCTGTTTCAAGTGCCAAACCTTTGAGGAGAGCATTTTCAGGCTTTTGGCCCCATCTTTGAGTGAATTGCCAAAAGTCAGATTTTTGCTGAAATTGTGACTCCGGGGCTTAGGGATTTTTTCAAAAAAATATTTTCTGCCGGTTACGTTTTTGAGGGCCGATTTCTTGTCCTGTGATAAAAAGCCTTCTGTTTCCATCGCCAAAGCTTTCAGGGGAGCATTTTCAAGCTTTTGGCACCATTTTTGAGTGAATTGCCGAAAGTCAGATTTTTCCTGAAATTGTGACCCTGGGGCTTAGGGATTTTTTCAAAAAAATATTTTCTGCCGGTTAAGTTTATGAGGGCTGATTTCTTGTCCTGTGATAAAAAGGCTTCTGTTTCGAGTGCCAAACCTTTCAGGAGAGCATTTTCAAGCTTTTGGCACCACTTTTGAGTGAATTGCCAAAAGTCAGATTTTTGCTGAAATTGTGACCCCGGGGCTTAGGGATTCTTTCAAGAAAATATTTTCTGCCGGTTAAGTTTTTGAGGGATGATTTCTTGTCATGTGATAAAAAGACTTCTGTTTCCATCGCCAAAGCTTTCAGGGGAGCATTTTCAAGCTTTTGGCACCATTTTTGAGTGAATTGCCAAAAGTCAGATTTTTGCTGAAATTGTTCAAAAAAATATTTTCTGCCGGTTAAGTTTTTGAGGGCTGATTTCTTGTCCTGTGATAAAAAGACTTCTGTTTCCATCGCCAAAGCTTTCAGGGGAGCATTTTCAAGCTTTTGGCACCATTTTTGAGTGAATTGCCAAAAGTCAGATTTTTGCTGAAATTGTGACCCCGGGGCTTAGGGATTTTTTCAAAAAAATATTTTCTGCCGGTTAAGTTTTTGAGGGCTGATTTCTTGTCCTGTGATAAAAAGCCTTCTGTTTCTAGTGCCAAACCTTTCAGGAGAGCATTTTCAAGCTTTTGGCACCATTTTTGAGTGAATTGCCAAAAGTCAGATTTTTGCTGAAATTGTGACCCCGGGGCTTAGGGATTTTTTCAAAAAAATATTTTCTGCCGGTTAAGTTTTTGAGGGCTGATTTATTTTCCTTTGATAAAAAGACTTCTGTTTCCATTGCCAAAGCTTTCAGGGGAGCATTTTCAGGCTTTTGGCACCATTTTTGAGTGAATTGCCAAAAGTCAGATTTTTGCTGAAATTGTGACCCCGGGGCTTAGGGATTTTTTCAAAAAAATATTTTCTGCCGGTTACGTTTTTGAGGGCTGATTTTCTTGTCCTGTGATAAAAAGCCTTCTGTTTCGAGTGCCAAACCTTTCAGGAGAGCATTTTCAAGCTTTTGGCACCATTTTTGAGTGAATTGCCAAAAGTCAGATTTTTGCTGAAATTGTTCAAAAAAATATTTTCTGCCGGTTAAGTTTTTGAGGGCTGTTTTCTTGTCCTGTGATAAAAAGCCTTCTGTTTCCATCGCCAAAACTTTCAGGGGAGCATTTTCAAGCTTTTAGCACCATTTTTGAGTGAATTGCCAAAAGTCAGATTTTTGCTGAAATTGTGATCCCGGGGCTTAGGGATTTTTTCAAAAAAATATTTTCTGCTGGTTAAGTTTTTGAGGGCTGATTTCTAGACCTGTGATAAAAAGCCTTCTGTTTCGAGTGCCAAACCTTTCAGGAGAGCATTTTCAGGCTTTTGGCACCATTTTTGAGTGAATTGCCAAAAGTTAGATTTTTGCTGAAATTGTGACCCCGGGGCTTAGGGATTTTTTCAAAAAAATATTTTCTGCCGGTTAAGTCTTTGAGGGCTGATTTCTTGTCCTGTGATAAAAAGACTTCTGTTTCCATCGCCAAAGCTTTCAGGGGAGCATTTTCAAGCTTTTGGCACCATTTTTGAGTGAATTGCCAAAAGTCAGATTTTTGCTGAAATTGTGGCCCCGGGGCTTAGGGATTTTTTCAAAAAAATATTTTCTGCCGGTTACGTTTTTGAGGGCTGATTTTCTTGTCCTGTGATAAAAAGCCTTCTGTTTCGAGTGCCAAACCTTTCAGGAGAGCATTTTCAAGCTTTTGGCACCATTTTTGAGTGAATTGCCAAAAGTCAGATTTTTACTGAAATTGTGACCCCGGGGCTTAGGGATTTTTTCAAAAAAATATTTTCTGCCAGTTAAGTTTTTGAGGGCTGATTTCTTGTCCTGTGATAAAAAGCCTTCTGTTTCGAGTGCCAAACCTTTCAGGAGAGCATTTTCAGGCTTTTGGCACCATCTTTGAGTGAATTGCCAAAAGTCAGATTTTTTGCTGAAATTGTGACCCCGGGGCTTAGGGATTTTTTCAAAAAAATATTTTCTGCCGGTTAAGTTTTTGAGGGCTGATTTCCTGTCCTGTGATAAAAAGCCTTCTGTTTCAAGTGCCAAACCTTTGAGGAGAGCATTTTCAGGCTTTTGGCCCCATCTTTGAGTGAATTGCCAAAAGTCAGATTTTTGCTGAAATTGTGACCCCGGGGCTTAGGGATTTTTTCAAAAAAATATTTTCTGCCGGTTATGTTTTTGAGGGCTGATTTCTTGTCCTGTGATAAAAAGCCTTCTGTTTCAAGTGCCAAACCTCTCAGGGGAGCATTTTCAGGCTTTTCGCACCATTTTTGAGTGAATTGCCAAAAGTCAGATTTTTGCTGAAATTGTGAACCCGGGGCTTAGGGATTTTTTCAAAAAAATATTTTCTGCCGGTTACGTTTTTGAGGGCTGATTTTCTTGTCCTGTGATAAAAAGCCTTCTGTTTCGAGTGCCAAACCTTTCAGGAGAGCATTTTCAAGCTTTTGGCACCATTTTTGAGTGAATTGCCAAAAGTCAGATTTTTGCTGAAATTGTGACCCCGGGGCTTAGGGATTTTTTCAAAAAAATATTTTCTGCCAGTTAAGTTTTTGAGGGCTGATTTCTTGTCCTGTGATAAAAAGCCTTCTGTTTCGAGTGCCAAACCTTTCAGGAGAGCATTTTCAGGCTTTTGGCACCATCTTTGAGTGAATTGCCAAAAGTCAGATTTTTTGCTGAAATTGTGACCCCGGGGCTTAGGGATTTTTTCAAAAAAATATTTTCTGCCGGTTAAGTTTTTGAGGGCTGATTTCCTGTCCTGTGATAAAAAGCCTTCTGTTTCAAGTGCCAAACCTTTGAGGAGAGCATTTTCAGGCTTTTGGCCCCATCTTTGAGTGAATTGCCAAAAGTCAGATTTTTGCTGAAATTGTGACCCCGGGGCTTAGGGATTTTTTCAAAAAAATATTTTCTGCCGGTTATGTTTTTGAGGGCTGATTTCTTGTCCTGTGATAAAAAGCCTTCTGTTTCAAGTGCCAAACCTTTCAGGGGAGCATTTTCAGGCTTTTCGCACCATTTTTGAGTGAATTGCCAAAAGTCAGATTTTTGCTGAAATTGTGACCCCGGGGCTTAGGGATTTTTTCAAAAAAATATTTTCTGCCGGTTAAGTTTTTGAGGGCTGATTTCTTGTCCTGTGATAAAAAGCCTTCTGTTTCGAGTGCCAAACCTTTCCGGAGAGCATTTTCAGGCTTTTGGCACCATTTTTGAGTGAATTGCCAAAAGTCAGATTTTTGCTGAAATTGTTCAAAAAAATATTTTCTGCCGGTTAAGTTTTTGAGGGCTGATTTCTTGTCCTGTGATAAAAAGACTTCTGTTTCCATCGCCAAAGCTTTCAGGGGAGCATTTTCAAGCTTTTGGCACCATTTTTGAGTGAATTGCCAAAAGTCAGATTTTTGCTGAAATTGTTCAAAAAAATATTTTCTGCCGGTTAAGTTTTTGAGGGCTGATTTCTTGTCCTGTGATAAAAAGACTTCTGTTTCCATCGCCAAAGCTTTCAGGGGAGCATTTTCAAGGTTTTGGCACCATTTTTGAGTGAATTGCCAAAAGTCAGATTTTTGCTGAAATTGTGACCCCGGGGCTTAGGGATTTTTTCAAAAAAATATGTTCTGCCGGTTAAGTTTTTGAGGGCTGATTTCTTGTCCTGTGATAAAAAGCCTTCTGTTTCGAGTGCCAAACCTTTCAGGAGAGCATTTTCAGGCTTTTGGCACCATCTTTGAGTGAATTGCCAAAAGTCAGATTTTTTGCTGAAATTGTGACCCCGGGGCTTAGGGATTTTTTCAAAAAAATATTTTCTGCCGGTTAAGTTTTTGAGGGCTGATTTCCTGTCCTGTGATAAAAAGCCTTCTGTTTCAAGTGCCAAACCTTTGAGGAGAGCATTTTCAGGCTTTTGGCCCCATCTTTGAGTGAATTGCCAAAAGTCAGATTTTTGCTGAAATTGTGACCCCGGGGCTTAGGGATTTTTTCAAAAAAATATTTTCTGCCGGTTATGTTTTTGAGGGCTGATTTCTTGTCCTGCGATAAAAAGCCTTCTGTTTCGAGTGCCAAACCTTTCAGGAGAGCATTTTCAAGCTTTTGGCACCATTTTTGAGTGAATTGCCAAAAGTCAGATTTTTGCTGAAATTGTGACCCCGGGGCTTAGGGATTTTTTCAAAAAAATATTTTCTGCTGGTGACGTTTTTGAGGGCTGATTTCTTGTCCTGTGATAAAAAGCCTTCTGTTTCGAGTGCCAAACCTTTCAGGAGAGCATTTTCAAGCTTTTGGCACCATTTTTGAGTGAATTGCCAAAAGTCAGATTTTTGCTGAAATTGTGACCCCGGGGCTTAGGGATTTTTTCAAAAAAATATTTTCTGCCGGTTAAGTTTTTGAGGGCTGATTTCTTGTCCTGTGATAAAAAGCCTTCTGTTTCGAGTGCCAAACCTTTCAGGAGAGCATTTTCAGGCTTTTGGCACCATTTTTGAGTGAACTGCCAAAAGTCAGATTTTTGCTGAAATTGTGACCCCGGGGCTTAGGGATTTTTTCAAAAAAATATTTTCTGCCGGTTACGTTTTCGAGGGCTGATTTCTTGTCCTGTGATAAAAAGCCTTCTGTTTCCATCGCCAAAGCTTTCAGGGCAGCATTTTCAAGCTTTTGGCACCATTTTTGAGTGAATTGCCAAAAGTCAGATTTTTGCTGAAATTGTGACCCCGGGGCTTAGGGATTTTATGAAAAAAAATATTTTCTGCCAGTTAAGTTTTTGAGGGCTGATTTCTTGTCCTGTGATAAAAAGCCTTCTGTTTCGAGTGCCAAACCTTTCAGGAGAGCATTTTCAAGCTTTTGGCACCACTTTTGAGTGAATTGCCAAAAGTCAGATTTTTGCTGAAATTGTGACCCCGGGGCTTAGGGATTTTTTCAAAAAAATATTTTCTGCCGGTTAAGTTTTTGAGGGCTGATTTCTTGTCCTGTGATAAAAAGCCTTCTGTTTCGAGTGCCAAACCTTTCAGGAGAGCATTTTCAAGCTTTTGGCACCATTTTTGAGTGAATTGCCAAAAGTCAGATTTTTGCTGAAATTGTGACCCCGAGGCTTAGGCATTTTTTCAAAAAAATATTTTCTGCCGGTTAAGTTTTTGAGGGCTGATTTCTTGTCCTGTGATAAAAAGACTTCTGTTTCGAGTGCCAAACTTTTCAGGAGAGCATTTTCAAGCTTTTGGCACCATTTTTGAGTGAATTGCCAAAAGTCAGATTTTTGCTGAAATTGTGACCCCGGGGCTTAGGGATTTTTTCAAAAAAATATTTTCTGCCGGTTAAGTTTTTGAGGGCTGATTTCTTGTCCTGTGATAAAAAGCCTTCTGTTTCGAGTGCCAAACCTTTCAGGAGAGCATTTTCAGGCTTTTGGCACCATTTTTGAGTGAATTGCCAAAAGTCAGATTTTTGCTGAAATTGTTCAAAAAAATATTTTCTGCCGGTTAAGTTTTTGAGGGCTGTTTTCTTGTCCTGTGATAAAAAGACTTCTGTTTCCATCGCCAAAGCTTTCAGGGGAGCATTTTCAAGCTTTTGGCACTATTTTTGAGTGAATTGCCAAAAGTCAGATTTTTGCTGAAATTGTGACCCCGGGGCTTAGGGATTTTTTCAAAAAAATATTTTCTGCCGGTTAAGTTTTTGAGGGCTGATTTCTTGTCCTGTGATAAAAAGCCTTCTGTTTCTAGTGCTAAACCTTTCAGGAGAGCATTTTCAAGCTTTTGGCACCATTTTTGAGTGAATTGCCAAAAGTCAGATTTTTGCTGAAATTGTGACCCCGGGGCTTAGGGATTTTTTCAAAAAAATATTTTCTGCCGGTTAACTTTTGAGGGCTGATTTCTTGTCCTGTGATAAAAAGCCTTCTGTTTCGAGTGCCAAACCTTTCAGGAGAGCATTTTCAGGCTTTTGGCACCATTTTTGAGTGAATTGCCAAAAGTCAGATTTTTGCTGAAATTGTGATCCCGGGGTTTAGGGATTTTTTCAAAAAAATATTTTCTGCTGGTTAAGTTTTTGAGGCCTGATTTCTTGACCTGTGATAAAAAGCCTTCTGTTTCGACTGCCAAACCTTTCAGGAGAGCATTTTCAGGCTTTTGGCACCATTTTTGAGTCAATTGCCAAAAGTCAGATTTTTGCTGAAATTGTGACCCCGGGGCTTAGGGATTTTTTTCAAAAAAATATTTTCTGCCGGTTAAGTTTTTGAGGGCTGATTTCTTGTCCTGTGATAAAAAGACTTCTGTTTCCATCGCCAAAGCTTTCAGGGGAGCATTTTCAAGCTTTTGGCACCATTTTTGAGTGAATTGCCAAAAGTCAGATTTTTGCTGAAATTGTGACCCCGGGGCTTAGGGATTTTTTCAAAAAAATATTTTCTGCCGGTTAAGTTTTTGAGGGCTGATTTCTTGTCCTGTGATAAAAAGCCTTCTGTTTCGAGTGCCAAACCTTTCAGGAGAGCATTTTCAGGCTTTTGGCACCATTTTTGAGTGAATTGCCAAAAGTCAGATTTTTGCCTAAATTGTTCAAAAAAATATTTTCTGCCGGTTAAGTTTTTGAGGGCTGTTTTCTTGTCCTGTGATAAAAAGACTTCTGTTTCCATCGCCAAAGCTTTCAGGGGAGCATTTTCAAGCTTTTAGCACCATTTTTGAGTGAATTGCCAAAAGTCAGATTTTTGCTGAAATTGTGACCCCGGGGCTTAGGGATTTTTTCAAAAAAATATTTTCTGCCAGTTAAGATTTTGAGGGCTGATTTCTTGTCCTGTGATAAAAAGCCTTCTGTTTCGAGTGCCAAACCTTTCAGGAGAGCATTTTCAAGCTTTTGGCACCATTTTTGAGTGAATTGCCAAAAGTCAGATTTTTGCTGAAATTGTGACCCCGGGGCTTAGGGATTTTTTCAAAAAAATATTTTCTGCCAGTTAAGATTTTGAGGGCTGATTTCTTGTCCTGTGATAAAAAGCCTTCTGTTTCGAGTGCCAAACCTTTCAGGAGAGCATTTTCAAGCTTTTGGCACCATTTTTGAGTGAATTGCCAAAAGTCAGATTTTTGCTGAAATTGTGACCCCGGGGCTTAGGGATTTTTTCAAAAAAATATTTTCTGCCGGTTAAGTTTTTGAGGGCTGATTTATTTTCCTTTGATAAAAAGACTTCTGTTTCCATCGCCAAAGCTTTCAGGGGAGCATTTTCAGGCTTTTGGCACGATTTTTGAGTGAATTGCCAAAAGTCAGATTTTTGCTGAAATTGTGACCCCGGGGCTTAGGGATTTTTTCAAAAAAATATTTTCTGCCGGTTAAGTTTTTGAGGGCTGATTTCTTGTCCTGTGATAAAAAGCCTTCTGTTTCGAGTGCCAAACCTTTCAGGAGAGCATTTTCAGGCTTTTGGCACCATTTTTGAGTGAATTGCCAAAAGTCAGATTTTTGCTGAAATTGTTCAAAAAAATATTTTCTGCCGGTTAAGTTTTTGAGGGCTGTTTTCTTGTCCTGTGATAAAAAGACTTCTGTTTCCATCGCCAAAGCTTTCAGGGGAGCATTTTCAAGCTTTTAGCACCATTTTTGAGTGAATTGCCAAAAGTCAGATTTTTGCTGAAATTGTGACCCCGGGGCTTAGGGATTTTTTCAAAAAAATATTTTCTGCCAGTTAAGATTTTGAGGGCTGATTTCTTGTCCTGTGATAAAAAGCCTTCTGTTTCGAGTGCCAAACCTTTCAGGAGAGCATTTTCAAGCTTTTGGCACCATTTTTGAGTGAATTGCCAAAAGTCAGATTTTTGCTGAAATTGTGATCCCGGGGCTTAGGGATTTTTTTTAAAAAATATTTTCTACCAGTTAAGATTTTGAGGGCTGATTTCTTGTCCTGTGATAAAAAGCCTTCTGTTTCGAGTGCCAAACCTTTCAGGAGAGCATTTTCAAGCTTTTGGCACCATTTTTGAGTGAATTGCCAAAAGTCAGATTTTTGCTGAAATTGTGACCCCGGGGCTTAGGGATTTTTTCAAAAAAATATTTTCTGCCGGTTAAGTTTTTGAGGGCTGATTTCTTGTCCTGTGATAAAAAGACTTCTGTTTCCATCTCCAAAGCTTTCAGGGGAGCATTTTCAAGCTTTTGGCACCATTTTTGAGTGAATTGCCAAAAGTCAGATTTTTGCTGAAATTGTGACCCCGGGGCTTAGGGATTTTTTCAAAAAAATATTTTCTGCCGGTTAAGTTTTTGAGGGCTGATTTCTTGTCCTGTGATAAAAAGCCTTCTGTTTCGAGTGCCAAACCTTTCAGGAGAGCATTTTCAGGCTTTTGGCACCATTTTTGAGTGAATTGCCAAAAGTCAGATTTTTGCTGAAATTGTGACCCCGGGGCTTAGGGATTTTTTCAAAAAAATATTTTCTGCCGGTTAAGTTTTTGAGGGCTGATTTCTTGTCCTGTGATAAAAAGGCTTCTGTTTCGAGTGCCAAACCTTTCAGGAGAGCATTTTCAAGCTTTTGGCACCACTTTTGAGTGAATTGCCAAAAGTCAGATTTTTGCTGAAATTGTGACCCCGGGGCTTAGGGATTTTTTCAAAAAAATATTTTCTGCCGGTTAAGTTTTTGAGGGCTGATTTCTTGTCCTGTGATAAAAAGCCTTCTGTTTCGAGTGCCAAACCTTTCAGGAGAGCATTTTCAAGCTTTTGGCACCATTTTTGAGTGAATTGCCAAAAGTCAGATTTTTGCTGAAATTGTGACCCCGGGGCTTAGGGATTTTTTCAAAAAAATATTTTCTGCCGGTTAAGTTTTTGAGGGCTGATTTATTTTCCTTTGATAAAAAGACTTCTGTTTCCATCGCCAAAGCTTTCAGGGGAGCATTTTCAGGCTTTTGGCACCATTTTTGAGTGAATTGCCAAAAGTCAGATTTTTGCTGAAATTGTGACCCCGGGGCTTAGGGATTTTTTCAAAAAAATATTTTCTGCCGGTTAAGTTTTTGAGGGCTGATTTCTTGTCCTGTGATAAAAAGCCTTCTGTTTCGAGTGCCAAACCTTTCAGGAGAGCATTTTCAGGCTTTTGGCACCATTTTTGAGTGAATTGCCAAAAGTCAGATTTTTGCTGAAATTGTTCAAAAAAATATTTTCTGCCGGTTAAGTTTTTGAGGGCTGTTTTCTTGTCCTGTGATAAAAAGACTTCTTTTTCCATCGCCAAAGCTTTCAGGGGAGCATTTTCAAGCTTTTGGCACCATTTTTGAGTGAATTGCCAAAAGTCAGATTTTTGCTGAAATTGTTCAAAAAAATATTTTCTGCCGGTTAAGTTTTTGAGGGCTGATTTCTTGTCCTGTGATAAAAAGCCTTCTGTTTCCATAGCCAAAGCTTTCAGGGGAGCATTTTCAAGCTTTTGGCACCATTTTTGAGTGAATTGCCAAAAGTCAGATTTTTGCTGAAATTGTGACCCCGGGGCTTAGGGATTTTTTCAAAAAAATATTTTCTGCCGGTTAAGTTTTTGAGGGCTGATTTCTTGTCCTGTGATAAAAAGCCTTCTGTTTCTAGTGCCAAACCTTTCAGGAGAGCATTTTCAAGCTTTTGGCACCATTTTTGAGTGAATTGCCAAAAGTCAGATTTTTGCTGAAATTGTGACCCCGGGGCTTAGGGATTTTTTCAAAAAAATATTTTCTGCCGGTTAAGTTTTTGAGGGCTGATTTATTTTCCTTTGATAAAAAGACTTCTGTTTCCATCGCCAAAGCTTTCAGGGGAGCATTTTCAGGCTTTTGGCACCATTTTTGAGTGAATTGCCAAAAGTCAGATTTTTGCTGAAATTGTGACCCCGGGGCTTAGGGATTTTTTCAAAAAAATATTTTCTGCCGGTTAAGTTTTTGAGGGCTGATTTCTTGTCCTGTGATAAAAAGCCTTCTGTTTCGAGTGCCAAACCTTTCAGGAGAGCATTTTCAGGCTTTTGGCACCATTTTTGAGTGAATTGCCAAAAGTCAGATTTTTGCTGAAATTGTTCAAAAAAATATTTTCTGCCGGTTAAGTTTTTGAGGGCTGTTTTCTTGTCCTGTGATAAAAAGACTTCTTTTTCCATCGCCAAAGCTTTCAGGGGAGCATTTTCAAGCTTTTGGCACCATTTTTGAGTGAATTGCCAAAAGTCAGATTTTTGCTGAAATTGTTCAAAAAAATATTTTCTGCCGGTTAAGTTTTTGAGGGCTGATTTCTTGTCCTGTGATAAAAAGACTTCTGTTTCCATAGCCAAAGCTTTCAGGGGAGCATTTTCAAGCTTTTGGCACCATTTTTGAGTGAATTGCCAAAAGTCAGATTTTTGCTGAAATTGTGACCCCGGGGCTTAGGGATTTTTTCAAAAAAATATTTTCTGCCGGTTAAGTTTTTGAGGGCTGATTTCTTGTCCTGTGATAAAAAGCCTTCTGTTTCTAGTGCCAAACCTTTCAGGAGAGCATTTTCAAGCTTTTGGCACCATTTTTGAGTGAATTGCCAAAAGTCAGATTTTTGCTGAAATTGTGACCCCGGGGCTTAGGGATTTTTTCAAAAAAATATTTTCTGCCGGTTAAGTTTTTGAGGGCTGATTTAATTTCCTTTGATAAAAAGACTTCTGTTTCCATCGCCAAAGCTTTCAGGGGAGCATTTTCAGGCTTTTGGCACCATTTTTGAGTGAATTGCCAAAAGTCAGATTTTTGCTGAAATTGTGACCCCGGGGCTTAGGGATTTTTTCAAAAAAATATTTTCTGCCGGTTAAGTTTTTGAGGGCTGATTTCTTGTCCTGTGATAAAAAGCCTTCTGTTTCGAGTGCCAAACCTTTCAGGAGAGCATTTTCAGGCTTTTGGCACCATTTTTGAGTGAATTGCCAAAAGTCAGATTTTTGCTGAAATTGTTCAAAAAAATATTTTCTGCCGGTTAAGTTTTTGAGGGCTGTTTTCTTGTCCTGTGATAAAAAGACTTCTGTTTCCATCGCCAAAGCTTTCAGGGGAGCATTTTCAAGCTTTTAGCACCATTTTTGAGTGAATTGCCAAAAGTCAGATTTTTGCTGAAATTGTGATCCCGGGGCTTAGGGATTTTTTTCAAAAAAATATTTTCTGCCAGTTAAGATTTCGAGGGCTGATTACTTGTCCTGTGATAAAAAGCCTTCTGTTTCGAGTGCCAAACCTTTCAGGAGAGCATTTTCAGGCTTTTGGCACCATTTTTGAGTGAATTGCCAAAAGTCAGATTTTTGCTGAAATTGTGACCCCGGGGCTTAGGGATTTTTTCAAAAAAATATTTTCTGCCGGTTACGTTTTTGAGGGCTGATTTCTTGTCCTGTGATAAAAAGACTTCTGTTTCGAGTGCCAAACCTTTCAGGAGAGCATTTTCAGGCTTTTGGCACCATTTTTGAGTAAATTGCCAAAAGTCAGATTTTTGCTGAAATTGTTCAAAAAATATTTTCTGCCGGTTAAGTTTTTGAGGGCTGTTTTCTTGTCCTGTGATAAAAAGACTTCTTTTTCCATCGCCAAAGCTTTCAGGGGAGCATTTTCAAGCTTTTAGCACCATTTTTGAGTGAATTGCCAAAAGTCAGATTTTTGCTGAAATTGTGACCCCGGGGCTTAGGGATTTTTTCAAAAAAATATTTTCTGCCGGTTAAGTTTTTGAGGGCTGATTTATTTTCCTTTGATAAAAAGACTTCTGTTTCCATCGCCAAAGCTTTCAGGGGAGCATTTTCAGGCTTTTGGCACCATTTTTGAGTGAATTGCCAAAAGTCAGATTTTTGCTGAAATTGTTCAAAAAAATATTTTCTGCCGGTTAAGTTTTTGAGGGCTGATTTATTTTCCTGTGATAAAAAGACTTCTTTTTCCATCGCCAAAGCTTTCAGGGGAGCATTTTCAAGCTTTTAGCACCATTTTTGAGTGAATTGCCAAAAGTCAGATTTTTGCTGAAAGTGTTCAAAAAAATATTTTCTGCCGGTTAAGTTTTTGAGGGCTGATTTCTTGTCCTGTGATAAAAAGACTTCTGTTTCCATCGCCAAAGCTTTCAGGGGAGCATTTTCAAGCTTTTGGCACCATTTTTGAGTGAATTGCCAAAAGTCAGATTTTTGCTGAAATTGTTCAAAAAAATATTTTCTGCCGGTTAAGTTTTTGAGGGCTGATTTCTTGTCCTGTGATAAAAAGACTTCTGTTTCCATAGCCAAAGCTTTCAGGGGAGCATTTTCAAGCTTTTGGCACCATTTTTGAGTGAATTGCCAAAAGTCAGATTTTTGCTGAAATTGTGACCCCGGGGCTTAGGGATTTTTTCAAAAAAATATTTTCTGCCGGTTAAGTTTTTGAGGGCTGATTTCTTGTCCTGTGATAAAAAGCCTTCTGTTTCGAGTGCCAAACCTTTCAGGAGAGCATTTTCAGGCTTTTGGCACCATTTTTGAGTGAATTGCCAAAAGTCAGATTTTTGCTGAAATTGTTCAAAAAAATATTTTCTGCCGGTTAAGTTTTTGAGGGCTGTTTTCTTGTCCTGTGATAAAAAGACTTCTGTTTCCATCGCCAAAGCTTTCAGGGGAGCATTTTCAAGCTTTTAGCACCATTTTTGAGTGAATTGCCAAAAGTCAGATTTTTGCTGAAATTGTGACCCCGGGCTTAGGGATTTTTTCAAAAAAATATTTTCTGCCAGTTAAGATTTCGAGGGCTGATTTCTTGTCCTGTGATAAAAAGCCTTCTGTTTCGAGTGCCAAACCTTTCAGGAGAGCATTTTCAGGCTTTTGGCACCATTTTTGAGTGAATTGCCAAAAGTCAGATTTTTGCTGAAATTGTGTCCCCGGGGCTTAGGGATTTTTTCAAAAAAATATTTTCTGCCGGTTAAGTTTTTGAGGGCTGATTTCTTGTCCTGTGATAAAAAGACTTCTGTTTCGAGTGCCAAACCTTTCAGGAGAGCATTTTCAAGCTTTTGGCACCATTTTTGAGTGAATTGCCAAAAGTCAGATTTTTGCTGAAATTGTGACCCCGGGGCTTAGGGATTTTTTCAAAAAAATATTTTCTGCCGGTTAAGTTTTTGAGGGCTGATTTATTTTCCTTTGATAAAAAGACTTCTGTTTCCATCGCCAAAGCTTTCAGGGGAGCATTTTCAGGCTTTTGGCACCATTTTTGAGTGAATTGCCAAAAGTCAGATTTTTGCTGAAATTGTGACCCCGGGGCTTAGGGATTTTTTCAAAAAAATATTTTCTGCCGGTTAAGTTTTTGAGGGCTGATTTCTTGTCCTGTGATAAAAAGCCTTCTGTTTCGAGTGCCAAACCTTTCAGGAGAGCATTTTCAGGCTTTTGGCACCATTTTTGAGTGAATTGCCAAAAGTCAGATTTTTGCTGAAATTGTTCAAAAAAATATTTTCTGCCGGTTAAGTTTTTGAGGGCTGTTTTCTTGTCCTGTGATAAAAAGACTTCTTTTTCCATCGCCAAAGCTTTCAGGGGAGCATTTTCAAGCTTTTAGCACCATTTTTGAGTGAATTGCCAAAAGTCAGATTTTTGCTGAAAGTGTTCAAAAAAATATTTTCTGCCGGTTAAGTTTTTGAGGGCTGATTTCTTGTCCTGTGATAAAAAGACTTCTGTTTCCATCGCCAAAGCTTTCAGGGGAGCATTTTCAAGCTTTTGGCACCATTTTTGAGTGAATTGCCAAAAGTCAGATTTTTGCTGAAATTGTTCAAAAAAATATTTTCTGCCGGTTAAGTTTTTGAGGGCTGATTTCTTGTCCTGTGATAAAAAGACTTCTGTTTCCATAGCCAAAGCTTTCAGGGGAGCATTTTCAAGCTTTTGGCACCATTTTTGAGTGAATTGCCAAAAGTCAGATTTTTGCTGAAATTTTGACCCCGGGGCTTAGGGATTTTTTCAAAAAAATATTTTCTGCCGGTTAAGTTTTTGAGGGCTGATTTCTTGTCCTGTGATAAAAAGCCTTCTGTTTCTAGTGCCAAACCTTTCAGGAGAGCATTTTCAGGCTTTTGGCACCATTTTTGAGTGAATTGCCAAAAGTCAGATTTTTGCTGAAATTGTGACCCCGGGGCTTAGGGATTTTTTCAAAAAAATATTTTCTGCCGGTTAAGTTTTTGAGGGCTGATTTCTTGTCCTGTGATAAAAAGACTTCTGTTTCCATCGCCAAAGCTTTCAGGGGAGCATTTTCAAGCTTTTGGCACCATTTTTGAGTGAATTGCCAAAAGTCAGATTTTTGCTGAAATTTTGACCCCGGGGCTTAGGGATTTTTTCAAAAAAATATTTTCTGCCGGTTAAGTTTTTGAGGGCTGATTTCTTGTCCTGTGATAAAAAGCCTTCTGTTTCTAGTGCCAAACCTTTCAGGAGAGCATTTTCAGGCTTTTGGCACCATTTTTGAGTGAATTGCCAAAAGTCAGTTTTTTGCTGAAATTGTGACCCCGGGGCTTAGGGATTTTTTCAAAAAAATATTTTCTGCCGGTGACGTTTTTGAGGGCTGATTTCTTGTCCTGTGATAAAAAGCCTTCTGTTTCGAGTGCCAAACCTTTCAGGAGAGCATTTTCAGGCTTTTGGCACCATTTTTGAGTGAATTACCAAAAGTCAGATTTTTGCTGAAATTGTGACTCCGGGGCTTAGGGATTTTTTCAAAAAAATATTTTCTGCCGGTTACGTTTTTGAGGGCTGATTTCTTGTCCTGTGATAAAAAGCCTTCTGTTTCCATCGCCAAACCTTTCAGGAGAGCATTTTCAGGCTTTTGGCACCATTTTTGAGTGAATTGCCAAAAGTCAGATTTTTGCTGAAATTGTGACCCCGGGGCTTAGGGATTCTTTCAAAAAAATATTTTCTGCCGGTTAAGTTTTTGAGGGCTGATTTCTTGTCCTGTGATAAAAAGCCTTCTGTTTCGAGTACCAAACCTTTCAAGAGTGCATTTTCAAGCTTTTGGCATCATTTTTGAGTGAATTGCCAAAAGTCAGATTTTTGCTGAAATTGTTCAAAAAAATATTTTCTGCCGGTTAAGTTTTTGATGGCTGATTTCTTGTCCTGTGATAAAAGGACTTCTGTTTCCATCGCCAAAGCTTTCAGGGGAGCATTTTCAAGCTTTTGGCACCATTTTTGAGTGAATTGCCAAAAGTCAGATTTTTGCTGAAATTGTGACCCCGGGGCTTAGGGATTTTTTCAAAAAAATATTTTCTGCCGGTTAAGTTTTTGAGGGCTGATTTCTTGTCCTGTGATAAAAAGCCTTCTGTTTCGAGTGCCAAACCTTTCAGAAGAGCATTTTCAGGCTTTGGGCACCATTTTTGAGTGAATTGCCAAAAGTCAGATTTTTGCTGAAATTGTTCAAAAAAATATTTTCTGCCGGTTAAGTTTTTGAGGGCTGATTTCTTGTCCTGCGATAAAAAGCCTTCTGTTTCGAGTGCCAAACCTTTCAGGAGAGCATTTTCAAGCTTTTGGCACCATTTTTGAGTGAATTGCCAAAAGTCAGATTTTTGCTGAAATTGTGACTCCGGGGCTTAGGGATTTTTTCAAAAAAATATTTTCTGCCGGTTACGTTTTTGAGGGCTGATTTCTTGTCCTGTGATAAAAAGCCTTCTGTTTCCATCGCCAAACCTTTCAGGAGAGCATTTTCAGGCTTTTGGCACCATTTTTGAGTGAATTGCCAAAAGTCAGATTTTTGCTGAAATTGTGACCCCGGGGCTTAGGGATTCTTTCAAAAAAATATTTTCTGCCGGTTAAGTTTTTGAGGGCTGATTTCTTGTCCTGTGATAAAAAGCCTTCTGTTTCGAGTACCAAACCTTTCAAGAGTGCATTTTCCAGCTTTTGGCATCATTTTTGAGTGAATTGCCAAAAGTCAGATTTTTGCTGAAATTGTTCAAAAAAATATTTTCTGCCGGTTAAGTTTTTGATGGCTGATTTCTTGTCCTGTGATAAAAGGACTTCTGTTTCCATCGCCAAAGCTTTCAGGGGAGCATTTTCAAGCTTTTGGCACCATTTTTGAGTGAATTGCCAAAAGTCAGATTTTTGCTGAAATTGTGACCCCGGGGCTTAGGGATTTTTTCAAAAAAATATTTTCTGCCGGTTAAGTTTTTGAGGGCTGATTTCTTGTCCTGTGATAAAAAGCCTTCTGTTTCGAGTGCCAAACCTTTCAGAAGAGCATTTTCAGGCTTTGGGCACCATTTTTGAGTGAATTGCCAAAAGTCAGATTTTTGCTGAAATTGTTCAAAAAAATATTTTCTGCCGGTTAAGTTTTTGAGGGCTGATTTCTTGTCCTGCGATAAAAAGCCTTCTGTTTCGAGTGCCAAACCTTTCAGGAGAGCATTTTCAAGCTTTTGGCACCATTTTTGAGTGAATTGCCAAAAGTCAGATTTTTGCTGAAATTGTGACCCCGGGGCTTAGGGATTTTTTCAAAAAAATATTTTCTGCCGGTGACGTTTTTGAGGGCTGATTTCTTGTCCTGTGATAAAAAGCCTTCTGTTTCGAGTGCCAAACCTTTCAGGAGAGCATTTTCAAGCTTTTGGCACCATTTTTGAGTGAATTGCCAAAAGTCAGTTTTTTGCTGAAATTGTGACCCCGGGGCTTAGGGATTTTTTCAAAAAAATATTTTCTGCCGGTGACGTTTTTGAGGGCTGATTTCTTGTCCTGTGATAAAAAGCCTTCTGTTTCGAGTGCCAAACCTTTCAGGAGAGCATTTTCAGGCTTTTGGCACCATTTTTGAGTGAATTGCCAAAAGTCAGATTTTTGCTGAAATTGTGACTCCGGGGCTTAGGGATTTTTTCAAAAAAATATTTTCTGCCGGTTACGTTTTTGAGGGCTGATTTCTTGTCCTGTGATAAAAAGCCTTCTGTTTCCATCGCCAAACCTTTCAGGAGAGCATTTTCAGGCTTTTGGCACCATTTTTGAGTGAATTGCCAAAAGTCAGATTTTTGCTGAAATTGTGACCCCGGGGCTTAGGGATTTTTTCAAAAAAATATTTTCTGCCGGTTAAGTTTTTGAGGGCTGATTTCTTGTCCTGTGATAAAAAGGCTTCTGTTTCGAGTGCCAAACCTTTCAGGAGAGCATTTTCAAGCTTTTGGCACCACTTTTGAGTGAATTGCCAAAAGTCAGATTTTTGCTGAAATTGTGACCCCGGGGCTTAGGGATTTTTTCAAAAAAATATTTTCTGCCGGTTAAGTTTTTGAGGGCTGATTTCTTGTCCTGTGATAAAAAGCCTTCTGTTTCGAGTGCCAAACCTTTCAGAAGAGCATTTTCAGGCTTTGGGCACCATTTTTGAGTGAATTGCCAAAAGTCAGATTTTTGCTGAAATTGTTCAAAAAAATATTTTCTGCCGGTTAAGTTTTTGAGGGCTGATTTCTTGTCCTGCGATAAAAAGCCTTCTGTTTCGAGTGCCAAACCTTTCAGGAGAGCATTTTCAAGCTTTTGGCACCATTTTTGAGTGAATTGCCCAAAGTCAGATTTTTGCTGAAATTGTGACCCCGGGGCTTAGGGATTTTTTCAAAAAAATATTTTCTGCCGGTGACGTTTTTGAGGGCTGATTTCTTGTCCTGTGATAAAAAGCCTTCTGTTTCGAGTGCCAAACCTTTCAGGAGAGCATTTTCAAGCTTTTGGCACCATTTTTGAGTGAATTGCCAAAAGTCAGATTTTTGCTGAAATTGTGACCCCGGGGCTTAGGGATTTTTTCAAAAAAATATTTTCTGCCGGTTAAGTTTTTGAGGGCTGATTTCTTGTCCTGTGATAAAAAGCCTTCTGTTTCGAGTGCCAAACCTTTCAGGAGAGCATTTTCAGGCTTTTGGCACCATTTTTGAGTGAATTGCCAAAAGTCAGATTTTTGCTGAAATTGTGACCCCGGGGCTTAGGGATTTTTTCAAAAAAATATTTTCTGCCGGTTACGTTTTCGAGGGCTGATTTCTTGTCCTGTGATAAAAAGCCTTCTGTTTCCATCGCCAAAGCTTTCAGGGCAGCATTTTCAAGCTTTTGGCACCATTTTTGAGTGAATTGCCAAAAGTCAGGTTTTTGCTGAAATTGTGACCCCGGGGCTTAGGGATTTTATGAAAAAAAATATTTTCTGCCAGTTAAGTTTTTGAGGGCTGATTTCTTGTCCTGTGATAAAAAGCCTTCTGTTTCGAGTGCCAAACCTTTTAGGAGAGCATTTTCAAGCTTTTGGCACCACTTTTGAGTGAATTGCCAAAAGTCAGATTTTTGCTGAAATTGTGACCCCGGGGCTTAGGGATTTTTTCAAAAAAATATTTTCTGCCGGTTAAGTTTTTGAGGGCTGATTTCTTGTCCTGTGATAAAAAGCCTTCTGTTTCGAGTGCCAAACCTTTCAGGAGAGCATTTTCAAGCTTTTGGCACCATTTTTGAGTGAATTGCCAAAAGTCAGATTTTTGCTGAAATTGTGACCCCGGGGCTTAGGGATTTTTTCAAGAAAATATTTTCTGCCGGTTAAGTTTTTGAGGGCTGATTTCTTGTCCTGTGATAAAAAGCCTTCTGTTTCGAGTGCCAAACCTTTCAGGAGAGCATTTTCAGGCTTTTGGCACCATTTTTGAGTGAATTGCCAAAAGTCAGATTTTTGCTGAAATTGTTCAAAAAAATATTTTCTGCCGGTTAAGTTTTTGAGGGCTGATTTCTTGTCCTGTGATAAAAAGCCTTCTGTTTCCATCGCCAAAGCTTTCAGGGGAGCATTTTCAAGCTTTTGGCACCATTTTTGAGTGAATTGCCAAAAGTCAGATTTTTGCTGAAATTGTTCAAAAAAATATTTTCTGCCGGTTAAGTTTTTGAGGGCTGATTTCTTGTCCTGTGATAAAAAGCCTTCTGTTTCCATCGCCAAAGCTTTCAGGGGAGCATTTTCAAGCTTTTGGCACCATTTTTGAGTGAATTGCCCAAAGTCAGATTTTTGCTGAAATTGTGACCCCGGGGCTTAGGGATTTTTTCAAAAAAATATTTTCTGCCGGTTAAGTTTTTGAGGGCTGATTTCTTGTCCTGTGATAAAAAGCCTTCTGTTTCTAGTGCCAAACCTTTCAGGAGAGCATTTTCAAGCTTTTGGCACCATTTTTGAGTGAATTGCCAAAAGTCAGATTTTTGCTGAAATTGTGACCCCGGGGCTTAGGGATTTTTTCAAAAAAATATTTTCTGCCGGTTAAGTTTTTGAGGGCTGATTTCTTGTCCTGTGATAAAAAGCCTTCCGTTTCCATCGCCAAAGCTTTCAGGGGAGCATTTTCAGGCTTTTGGCACCATTTTTGAGTGAATTGCCAAAAGTCAGATTTTTGCTGAAATTGTGACCCCGGGGCTTAGGGATTTTTTCAAAAAAATATTTTCTGCCGGTTAAGTTTTTGAGGGCTGATTTCTTGTCCTGTGATAAAAAGCCTTCTGTTTCGAGTGCCAAACCTTTCAGGAGAGCATTTTCAGGCTTTTGGCACCATTTTTGAGTGAATTGCCAAAAGTCAGATTTTTGCTGAAATTGTTCAAAAAAATATTTTCTGCCGGTTAAGTTTTTGAGGGCTGATTTCTTGTCCTGTGATAAAAAGCCTTCTGTTTCCATCGCCAAAGCTTTCAGGGGAGCATTTTCAAGCTTTTGGCACCATTTTTGAGTGAATTGCCAAAAGTCAGATTTTTGCTGAAATTGTTCAAAAAAATATTTTCTGCCGGTTAAGTTTTTGAGGGCTGATTTCCTGTCCTGTGATAAAAAGCCTTCTGTTTCCATCGCCAAAGCTTTCAGGGGAGCATTTTCAAGCTTTTGGCACCATTTTTGAGTGAATTGCCAAAAGTCAGATTTTTGCTGAAATTGTGACCCTGGGGCTGAGGGATTTTTTCAAAAAAATATTTTCTGCCGGTTAAGTTTTTGAGGGCTGATTTCTTGTCCTGTGATAAAAAGCCTTCTGTTTCTAGTGCCAAACCTTTCAGGAGAGCATTTTCAGGCTTTTGGCACCATTTTTGAGTGAATTGCCAAAAGTCAGATTTTTGCTGAAATTGTTCAAAAAAATATTTTCTGCCGGTTAAGTTTTTGAGGGCTGTTTTCTTGTCCTGTGATAAAAAGACTTCCGTTTCCATCGCCAAAGCTTTCAGGGGAGCATTTTCAAGCTTTTGGCACCATTTTTGAGTGAATTGCCAAAAGTCAGATTTTTGCTGAAATTGTGACCCCGGGGCTTAGGGATTTTTTGAAAAAAATATTTTCTGCCGGTTAAGTTTTTGAGGGCTGATTTCTTGTCCTGTGATAAAAAGCCTTCTGTTTCTAGTGCCAAACCTTTCAGGAGAGCATTTTCAAGCTTTTGGCACCATTTTTGAGTGAATTGCCAAAAGTCAGATTTTTGCTGAAATTGTGACCCCGGGGCTTAGGGATTTTTTCAAAAAAATATTATCTGCCGGTTAACTTTTGAGGGCTGATTTCTTGTCCTGTGATAAAAAGCCTTCTGTTTCTAGTGCCAAACCTTTCAGGAGAGCATTTTCAAGCTTTTGGCACCATTTTTGAGTGAATTGCCAAAAGTCAGATTTTTGCTGAAATTGTGACCCCGGGGCTTAGGGATTTTTTCAAAAAAATATTTTCTGCCGGTTAAGTTTTTGAGGGCTGATTTCTTGTCCTGTGATAAAAAGCCTTCTGTTTCGAGTGCGAAACCTTTCAGAAGAGCATTTTCAGGCTTTGGGCACCATTTTTGAGTGAATTGCCAAAAGTCAGATTTTTGCTGAAATTGTTCAAAAAAATATTTTCTGCCGGTTAAGTTTTTGAGGGCTGATTTCTTGTCCTGCGATAAAAAGCCTTCTGTTTCGAGTGCCAAACCTTTCAGGATAGCATTTTCAAGATTTTGGCACCATTTTTGAGTGAATTGCCCAAAGTCAGATTTTTGCTGAAATTGTGACCCCGGGGCTTAGGGATTTTTTCAAAAAAATATTTTCTGCCGGTGACGTTTTTGAGGGCTGATTTCTTGTCCTGTGATAAAAAGCCTTCTGTTTCGAGTGCCAAACCTTTCAGGAGAGCATTTTCAAGCTTTTGGCACCATTTTTGAGTGAATTGCCAAAAGTCAGATTTTTGCTGAAATTGTGACCCCGGGGCTTAGGGATTTTTTCAAAAAAATATTTTCTGCCGGTTAACTTTTGAGGGCTGATTTCTTGTCCTGTGATAAAAAGCCTTCTGTTTCGAGTGCCAAACCTTTCAGGAGAGCATTTTCAGGCTTTTGGCACCATTTTTGAGTGAATTGCCAAAAGTCAGATTTTTGCTGAAATTGTGATCCCGGGGTTTAGGGATTTTTTCAAAAAAATATTTTCTGCCGGTTAAGTTTTTGAGGCCTGATTTCTTGACCTGTGATAAAAAGCCTTCTGTTTCGAGTGCCAAACCTTTCAGGAGAGCATTTTCAGGCTTTTGGCACCATTTTTGAGTGAATTGCCAAAAGTCAGATTTTTGCTGAAATTGTGACCCCGGGGCTTAGGGATTTTTTCAAAAAAATATTATCTGCCGGTTAACTTTTGAGGGCTGATTTCTTGTCCTGTGATAAAAAGCCTTCTGTTTCTAGTGCCAAACCTTTCAGGAGAGCATTTTCAAGCTTTTGGCACCATTTTTGAGTGAATTGCCAAAAGTCAGATTTTTGCTGAAATTGTGACCCCGGGGCTTAGGGATTTTTTCAAAAAAATATTTTCTGCCGGTGACGTTTTTGAGGGCTGATTTCTTGTCCTGTGATAAAAAGCCTTCTGTTTCGAGTGCCAAACCTTTCAGGAGAGCATTTTCAAGCTTTTGGCACCATTTTTGAGTGAATTGCCAAAAGTCAGATTTTTGCTGAAATTGTGACCCCGGGGCTTAGGGATTTTTTCAAAAAAATATTTTCTGCCGGTTAAGTTTTTGAGGGCTGATTTCTTGTCCTGTGATAAAAAGCCTTCTGTTTCGAGTGCCAAACCTTTCAGGAGAGCATTTTCAGGCTTTTGGCACCATTTTTGAGTGAATTGCCAAAAGTCAGATTTTTGCTGAAATTGTTCAAAAAAATATTTTCTGCCGGTTAACTTTTTGAGGGCTGTTTTCTTGTCCTGTGATAAAAAGACTTCTGTTTCCATCGCCAAAGCTTTCAGGGGAGCATTTTCAAGCTTTTGGCACCATTTTTGAGTGAATTGCCAAAAGTCAGATTTTTGCTGAAATTGTGACCCCGGGGCTTAGGGATTTTTTGAAAAAAATATTTTCTGCCGGTTAAGTTTTTGAGGGCTGATTTCTTGTCCTGTGATAAAAAGCCTTCTGTTTCTAGTGCCAAACCTTTCAGGAGAGCATTTTCAAGCTTTTGGCACCATTTTTGAGTGAATTGCCAAAAGTCAGATTTTTGCTGAAATTGTGACCCCGGGGCTTAGGGATTTTTTCAAAAAAATATTTTCTGCCGGTTAACTTTTGAGGGCTGATTTCTTGTCCTGTGATAAAAAGCCTTCTGTTTCGAGTGCCAAACCTTTCAGGAGAGCATTTTCAGGCTTTTGGCACCATTTTTGAGTGAATTGCAAAAGTCAGATTTTTGCTGAAATTGTGATCCCAGGGTTTAGGGATTTTTTCAAAAAAATATTTTCTGCTGGTTAAGTTTTTGAGGCCTGATTTCTTGACCTGTGATAAAAAGCCTTCTGTTTCGAGTGCCAAACCTTTCAGGAGAGCATTTTCAGGCTTTTGGCACCATTTTTGAGTGAATTGCCAAAAGTCAGATTTTTGCTGAAATTGTGATCCCGGGGTTTAGGGATTTTTTCAAAAAAATATTTTCTGCCGGTTACGTTTTCGAGGGCTGATTTCTTGTCCTGTGATAAAAAGCCTTCTGTTTCCATCGCCAAAGCTTTCAGGGCAGCATTTTCAAGCTTTTGGCACCATTTTTGAGTGAATTGCCAAAAGTCAGGTTTTTGCTGAAATTGTGACCCCGGGGCTTAGGGATTTTACGAAAAAAAATATTTTCTGCCAGTTAAGTTTTTGAGGGCTGATTTCTTGTCCTGTGATAAAAAGCCTTCTGTTTCGAGTGCCAAACCTTTCAGGAGAGCATTTTCAAGCTTTTGGCACCATTTTTGAGTGAATTGCCAAAAGTCAGATTTTTGCTGAAATTGTGACCCCGGGGCTTAGGGATTTTTTCAAAAAAATATTTTCTGCCGGTTAAGTTTTTGAGGGCTGATTTCTTGTCCTGTGATAAAAAGCCTTCTGTTTCGAGTGCCAAACCTTTCAGGAGAGCATTTTCAGGCTTTTGGCACCATTTTTGAGTGAATTGCCAAAAGTCAGATTTTTGCTGAAATTGTTCAAAAAAATATTTTCTGCCGGTTAAGTTTTTGAGGGCTGTTTTCTTGTCCTGTGATAAAAAGACTTCTGTTTCCATCGCCAAAGCTTTCAGGGGAGCATTTTCAAGCTTTTGGCACCATTTTTGAGTGAATTGCCAAAAGTCAGATTTTTGCTGAAATTGTGACCCCGGGGCTTAGGGATTTTTTCAAAAAAATATTTTCTGCCGGTTAAGTTTTTGACGGCTGATTTCTTGTCCTGTGATAAAAAGCCTTCTGTTTCTAGTGCCAAACCTTTCAGGAGAGCATTTTCAAGCTTTTGGCACCATTTTTGAGTGAATTGCCAAAGGTCAGATTTTTGCTGAAATTGTGACCCCGGGGCTTAGGGATTTTTTCAAAAAAATATTTTCTGCCGGTTAACTTTTGAGGGCTGATTTCTTGTCCTGTGATAAAAAGCCTTCTGTTTCGAGTGCCAAACCTTTCAGGAGAGCATTTTCAGGCTTTTGGCACCATTTTTGAGTGAATTGCCAAAAGTCAGATTTTTGCTGAAATTGTGATCCCGGGGTTTAGGGATTTGTTCAAAAAAATATTTTCTGCCGGTTAAGTTTTTGAGGGCTGATTTCTTCTCCTGTGATAAAAAGACTTCTGTTTCCATCGCCAAAGCTTTCAGGGGAGCATTTTCAGGCTTTTGGCACCATTTTTGAGTGAATTGCCAAAAGTCAGATTTTTGCTGAAATTGTGACCCCGGGGCTGAGGGATTTTTTCAAAAAAATATTTTCTGCCGGTTAAGTTTTTGAGGGCTGATTTCTTGTCCTGTGATAAAAAGCCTTCTGTTTCGAGTGCCAAACCTTTCAGGAGAGCATTTTCAGGCTTTTGGCACCATTTTTGAGTGAATTGCCAAAAGTCAGATTTTTGCTGAAATTGTTCAAAAAAATATTTTCTGCCGGTTAAGTTTTTGAGGGCTGATTTCTTGTCCTGTGATAAAAAGCCTTCTGTTTCCATCGCCAAAGCTTTCAGGGGAGCATTTTCAAGCTTTTGGCACCATTTTTGAGTGAATTGCCAAAAGTCAGATTTTTGCTGAAATTGTTCAAAAAAATATTTTCTGCCGGTTAAGTTTTTGAGGGCTGATTTCCTGTCCTGTGATAAAAAGCCTTCTGTTTCCATCGCCAAAGCTTTCAGGGGAGCATTTTCAAGCTTTTGGCACCATTTTTGAGTGAATTGCCAAAAGTCAGATTTTTGCTGAAATTGTGACCCCGGGGCTTAGGGATTATTTCAAAAAAATATTTTCTGCCGGTTAAGTTTTTGAGGGCTGATTTCTTGTCCTGTGATAAAAAGACTTCTGTTTCGAGTGCCAAAGCTTTCAGGGGAGCATTTTCAAGCTTTTGGCACCATTTTTGAGTGAATTGCCAAAAGTCAGATTTTTGCTGAAATTGTGACCCCGGGGCTTAGGGATTTTTTCAAAAAAATATTTTCTGCCGGTTAAGTTGTTGAGGGCTGATTTCTTGTCCTGTGATAAAAAGACTTCTGTTTCCATCGCCAAAGCTTTCAGGGGAGCATTTTCAAGCTTTTGGCACTATTTTTGAGGGAATTGCCAAAAGTCAGATTTTTGCTGAAATTGTGACCCCGGGGCTTATTGATTTTTTCAAAAAAATATTTTCTGCCGGTTAAGTTTTTGAGGGCTGATTTCTTGTCCTGTGATAAAAAGACTTCTGTTTCGAGTGCCAAACCTTTCAGGAGAGCATTTTCAAGCTTTTGGCACCATTTTTGAGTGAATTGCCAAAAGTCAGATTTTTGCTGAAATTGTGACCCCGGGGCTTAGGGACTTTTTCAAAAAAATATTTTCTGCCGGATAAGTTTTTGAGGGCTGATTTCTTGTCCTGTGATAAAAAGCCTTCTGTTTCGAGTGCCAAACCTTTCAGGAGAGCATTTTCAGGCTTTGGGCACCATTTTTGAGTGAATTGCCAAAAGTCAGATTTTTGCTGAAATTGTGACCCCGGGGCTTAGGGATTTTTTCAAAAAAATATTTTCTGCCGGTTAAGTTTTTGAGGGCTGATTTCTTGTCCTGTGATAAAAAGACTTCTGTTTCCATCGCCAAAGCTTTCAGGGGAGCATTTTCAAGCTTTTGGCACCATTTTTGAGTGAATTGCCAAAAGTCAGATTTTTGCTGAAATGGTGACCCCGGGGCTTAGGGATTTTTTCAAAAAAATATTTTCTGCCGGTTAAGTTTTTGAGGGCTGATTTCTTGTCCTGTGATAAAAACACTTCTGTTTCCATCGCCAAAGCTTTCAGGGGAGCATTTTCAGGCTTTTGGCACCATTTTTGAGTGAATTGCCAAAAGTCAGATTTTTGCTGAAATTGTGACCCCGGGGCTTAGGGATTTTTTCAAAAAAATATTTTCTGCCGGTTAAGTTTTTGAGGGCTGATTTCTTGTCCTGTGATAAAAAGCCTTCTGTTTCGAGTGCCAAACCTTTCAGGAGAGCATTTTCAGGCTTTTGGCACCATTTTTGAGTGAATTGCCAAAAGTCAGATTTTTGCTGAAATTGTTCAAAAAAATATTTTCTGCCGGTTAAGTTTTTGAGGGCTGATTTCTTGTCCTGTGATAAAAAGCCTTCTGTTTCCATCGCCAAAGCTTTCAGGGGAGCATTTTCAAGCTTTTGGCACCATTTTTGAGTGAATTGCCAAAAGTCAGATTTTTGCTGAAATTGTTCAAAAAAATATTTTCTGCCGGTTAAGTTTTTGAGGGCTGATTTCTTGTCCTGTGATAAAAAGACTTCTGTTTCCATCGCCAAAGCTTTCAGGGGAGCATTTTCAAGCTTTTGGCACCATTTTTGAGTGAATTGCCAAAAGTCAGATTTTTGCTGAAATTGTGACCCCGGGGCTTAGGGATTATTTCAAAAAAATATTTTCTGCCGGTTAAGTTTTTGAGGGCTGATTTCTTGTCCTGTGATAAAAAGCCTTCTGTTTCTAGTGCCAAACCTTTCAGGAGAGCATTTTCAGGCTTTTGGCACCATTTTTGAGTGAATTGCCAAAAGTCAGATTTTTGCTGAAATTGTTCAAAAAAATATTTTCTGCCGGTTAAGTTTTTGAGGGCTGTTTTCTTGTCCTGTGATAAAAAGACTTCCGTTTCCATCGCCAAAGCTTTCAGGGGAGCATTTTCAAGCTTTTGGCACCATTTTTGAGTGAATTGCCAAAAGTCAGATTTTTGCTGAAATTGTGACCCCGGGGCTTAGGGATTTTTTGAAAAAAATATTTTCTGCCGGTTAAGTTTTTGAGGGCTGATTTCTTGTCCTGTGATAAAAAGCCTTCTGTTTCTAGTGCCAAACCTTTCAGGAGAGCATTTTCAAGCTTTTGGCACCATTTTTGAGTGAATTGCCAAAAGTCAGATTTTTGCTGAAATTGTGACCCCGGGGCTTAGGGATTTTTTCAAAAAAATATTATCTGCCGGTTAACTTTTGAGGGCTGATTTCTTGTCCTGTGATAAAAAGCCTTCTGTTTCTAGTGCCAAACCTTTCAAGAGAGCATTTTCAAGCTTTTGGCACCATTTTTGAGTGAATTGCCAAAAGTCAGATTTTTGCTGAAATTGTGACCCCGGGGCTTAGGGATTTTTTCAAAAAAATATTTTCTGCCGGTTAAGTTTTTGAGGGCTGATTTCTTGTCCTGTGATAAAAAGCCTTCTGTTTCGAGTGCCAAACCTTTCAGAAGAGCATTTTCAGGCTTTGGGCACCATTTTTGAGTGAATTGCCAAAAGTCAGATTTTTGCTGAAATTGTTCAAAAAAATATTTTCTGCCGGTTAAGTTTTTGAGGGCTGATTTCTTGTCCTGTGATAAAAAGCCTTCTGTTTCGAGTGCCAAACCTTTCAGGAGAGCATTTTCAAGCTTTTGGCACCATTTTTGAGTGAATTGCCAAAAGTCAGATTTTTGCTGAAATTGTGACCCCGGGGCTTAGGGATTTTTTCAAAAAAATATTTTCTGCCGGTTAAGTTTTTGGGGGCTGATTTCTTGTCCTGTGATAAAAAGACTTCTGTTTCGAGTGCCAAACCTTTCAGGAGAGCATTTTCAGGCTTTTGGCACCATTTTTGAGTGAATTGCCAAAAGTCAGATTTTTGCTGAAATTGTGACCCCGGGGCTTAGGGATTTTTTCAAAAAAATATTTTCTGCCGGTTAAGTTTTTGAGGGCTGATTTCTTGTCCTGTGATAAAAAGCCTTCTGTTTCGAGTGCCAAACCTTTCATTAGAGCATTTTCAGGCTTTTGGCACCATTTTTGAGTGAATTGCCAAAAGTCAGATTTTTGCTGAAATTGTTCAAAAAAATATTTTCTGCCGGTTAAGTTTTTGAGGGCTGTTTTCTTGTCCTGTGATAAAAAGACTTCTGTTTCCATCGCCAAAGCTTTCAGGGGAGCATTTTCAAGCTTTTGGCACCATTTTTGAGTGAATTGCCAAAAGTCAGATTTTTGCTGAAATTGTGACCCCGGGGCTTAGGGATTTTTTCAAAAAAATATTTTCTGCCGGTTAAGTTTTTGAGGGCTGATTTCTTGTCCTGTGATAAAAAGCCTTCTGTTTCTAGTGCCAAACCTTTCAGGAGAGCATTTTCAAGCTTTTGGCACCATTTTTGAGTGAATTGCCAAAGGTCAGATTTTTGCTGAAATTGTGACCCCGGGGCTTAGGGATTTTTTCAAAAAAATATTTTCTGCCGGTTAACTTTTGAGGGCTGATTTCTTGTCCTGTGATAAAAAGCCTTCTGTTTCGAGTGCCAAACCTTTCAGGAGAGCATTTTCAGGCTTTTGGCACCATTTTTGAGTGAATTGCCAAAAGTCAGATTTTTGCTGAAATTGTGATCCCGGGGTTTAGGGATTTTTTCAAAAAAATATTTTCTGCTGGTTAAGTTTTTGAGGCCTGATTTCTTGACCTGTGATAAAAAGCCTTCTGTTTCGAGTGCCAAACCTTTCAGGAGAGCATTTTCAGGCTTTTGGCACCATTTTTGAGTGAATTGCCAAAAGTCAGATTTTTGCTGAAATTGTGACCCCGGGGCTTAGGGATTTTTTCAAAAAAATATTTTCTGCCGGTTAAGTTTTTGAGGGCTGATTTCTTGTCCTGTGATAAAAAGACTTCTTTTTCGAGTGCCAAACCTTTCAGGAGAGCATTTTCAGGCTTTTGGCACCATTTTTGAGTGAATTGCCAAAAGTCAGATTTTTGCTGAAATTGTTCAAAAAAATATTTTCTGCCGGTTAAGTTTTTGAGGGCTGTTTTCTTGTCCTGTGATAAAAAGACTTCTGTTTCCATCGCCAAAGCTTTCAGGGGAGCATTTTCAAGCTTTTGGCACCATTTTTGAGTGAATTGCCAAAAGTCAGATTTTTGCTGAAATTGTGACCCCGGGGCTTAGGGATTTTTTGAAAAAAATATTTTCTGCCGGTTAAGTTTTTGAGGGCTGATTTCTTGTCCTGTGATAAAAAGCCTTCTGTTTCTAGTGCCAAACCTTTCAGGAGAGCATTTTCAAGCTTTTGGCACCATTTTTGAGTGAATTGCCAAAGGTCAGATTTTTGCTGAAATTGTGATCCCGGGGTTTAGGGATTTTTTCAAAAAAATATTTTCTGCTGGTTAAGTTTTTGAGGCCTGATTTCTTGACCTGTGATAAAAAGCCTTCCGTTTCGAGTGCCAAACCTTTCAGGAGAGCATTTTCAGGCTTTTGGCACCATTTTTGAGTGAATTGCCAAAAGTCAGATTTTTGCTGAAATTGTGATCCCGGGGTTTAGGGATTTTTTCAAAAAAATATTTTCTGCCGGTTAAGTTTTTGAGGCCTGATTTCTTGACCTGTGATAAAAAGCCTTCTGTTTCGAGTGCCAAACCTTTCAGGAGAGCATTTTCAGGCTTTTGGCACCATTTTTGAGTGAATTGCCAAAAGTCAGATTTTTGCTGAAATTGTGACCCCGGGGCTTAGGGATTTTTTCAAAAAAATATTTTCTGCCGGTTAAGTTTTTGAGGGCTGATTTCTTGTCCTGTGATAAAAAGCCTTCTGTTTCGAGTGCCAAACCTTTCAGGAGAGCATTTTCAGGCTTTTGGCACCATTTTTGAGTGAATTGCCAAAAGTCAGATTTTTGCTGAAATTGTTCAAAAAAATATTTTCTGCCGGTTAAGTTTTTGAGGGCTGATTTCTTGTCCTGTGATAAAAAGCCTTCTGTTTCCATCGCCAAAGCTTTCAGGGGAGCATTTTCAAGCTTTTGGCACCATTTTTGAGTGAATTGCCAAAAGTCAGATTTTTGCTGAAATTGTTCAAAAAAATATTTTCTGCCGGTTAAGTTTTTGAGGGCTGATTTCTTGTCCTGTGATAAAAAGCCTTCTGTTTCCATCGCCAAAGCTTTCAGGGGAGCATTTTCAAGCTTTTGGCACCATTTTTGAGTGAATTGCCAAAAGTCAGATTTTTGCTGAAATTGTGACCCCGGGGCTTAGGGATTTTTTCAAAAAAATATTTTCTGCCGGTTAAGTTTTTGAGGGCTGATTTCTTGTCCTGTGATAAAAAGACTTCTGTTTCCATCGCCAAAGCTTTCAGGGGAGCATTTTCAGGCTTTTGGCACCATTTTTGAGTGAATTGCCAAAAGTCAGATTTTTGCTGAAATTGTGACCCCGGGGCTTAGGGATTTTTTCAAAAAAATATTTTCTGCCGGTTAAGTTTTTGAGGGCTGATTTCTTGTCCTGTGATAAAAAGACTTCTGTTTCCATCGCCAAAGCTTTCAGGGGAGCATTTTCAAGCTTTTGGCACCATTTTTGAGTGAATTGCCAAAAGTCAGATTTTTGCTGAAATGGTGACCCCGGGGCTTAGGGATTTTTTCAAAAAAATATTTTCTGCCGGTTAAGTTTTTGAGGGCTGATTTCTTGTCCTGTGATAAAAACACTTCTGTTTCCATCGCCAAAGCTTTCAGGGGAGCATTTTCAGGCTTTTGGCACCATTTTTGAGTGAATTGCCAAAAGTCAGATTTTTGCTGAAATTGTGACCCCGGGGCTTAGGGATTTTTTCAAAAAAATATTTTCTGCCGGTTAAGTTTTTGAGGGCTGATTTCTTGTCCTGTGATAAAAAGCCTTCTGTTTCGAGTGCCAAACCTTTCAGGAGAGCATTTTCAGGCTTTTGGCACCATTTTTGAGTGAATTGCCAAAAGTCAGATTTTTGCTGAAATTGTTCAAAAAAATATTTTCTGCCGGTTAAGTTTTTGAGGGCTGATTTCTTGTCCTGTGATAAAAAGCCTTCTGTTTCCATCGCCAAAGCTTTCAGGGGAGCATTTTCAAGCTTTTGGCACCATTTTTGAGTGAATTGCCAAAAGTCAGATTTTTGCTGAAATTGTTCAAAAAAATATTTTCTGCCGGTTAAGTTTTTGAGGGCTGATTTCTTGTCCTGTGATGAAAAGCCTTCTGTTTCCATCGCCAAAGCTTTCAGGGGAGCATTTTCAAGCTTTTGGCACCATTTTTGAGTGAATTGCCAAAAGTCAGATTTTTGCTGAAATTGTGACCCCGGGGCTTAGGGATTTTTTCAAAAAAATATTTTCTGCCGGTTAAGTTTTTGAGGGCTGATTTCTTGTCCTGTGATAAAAAGCCTTCTGTTTCTAGTGCCAAACCTTTCAGGAGAGCATTTTCAAGCTTTTGGCACCATTTTTGAGTGAATTGCCAAAAGTCAGATTTTTGCTGAAATTGTGACCCCGGGGCTTAGGGATTTTTTCAAAAAAATATTTTCTGCCGGTTAAGTTTTTGAGGGCTGATTTATTTTCCTTTGATAAAAAGACTTCTGTTTCGAGTGCCAAACCTTTCAGGAGAGCATTTTCAGGCTTTGGGCACCATTTTTGAGTGAATTGCCAAAAGTCAGATTTTTGCTGAAATTGTGACCCCGGGGCTTAGGGATTTTTTCAAAAAAATATTTTCTGCCGGATAAGTTTTTGAGGGCTGATTTCTTGTCCTGTGATAAAAAGCCTTCTGTTTCGAGTGCCAAACCTTTCAGGAGAGCATTTTCAGGCTTTGGGCACCATTTTTGAGTGAATTGCCAAAAGTCAGATTTTTGCTGAAATTGTGACCCCGGGGCTTAGGGATTTTTTCAAAAAAATATTTTCTGCCGGTTAAGTTTTTGAGGGCTGATTTCTTGTCCTGTGATAAAAAGCCTTCTGTTTCGAGTGCCAAACCTTTCAGGAGAGCATTTTCAGGCTTTTGGCACCATTTTTGAGTGAATTGCCAAAAGTCAGATTTTTGCTGAAATTGTTCAAAAAAATATTTTCTGCCGGTTAAGTTTTTGAGGGCTGATTTCTTGTCCTGTGATAAAAAGCCTTCTGTTTCCATCGCCAAAGCTTTCAGGGGAGCATTTTCAAGCTTTTGGCACCATTTTTGAGTGAATTGCCAAAAGTCAGATTTTTGCTGAAATTGTTCAAAAAAATATTTTCTGCCGGTTAAGTTTTTGAGGGCTGATTTCTTGTCCTGTGATAAAAAGCCTTCTGTTTCCATCGCCAAAGCTTTCAGGGGAGCATTTTCAAGCTTTTGGCACCATTTGTGAGTGAATTGCCAAAAGTCAGATTTTTGCTGAAATTGTGACCCCGGGGCTTAGGGATTTTTTCAAAAAAATATTTTCTGCCGGTTAAGTTTTTGAGGGCTGATTTCTTGTCCTGTGATAAAAAGACTTCTGTTTCCATCGCCAAAGCTTTCAGGGGAGCATTTTCAGGCTTTTGGCACCATTTTTGAGTGAATTGCCAAAAGTCAGATTTTTGCTGAAATTGTGACCCCGGGGCTTAGGGATTTTTTCAAAAAAATATTTTCTGCCGGTTAAGTTTTTGAGGGCTGATTTCTTGTCCTGTGATAAAAAGCCTTCTGTTTCGAGTGCCAAACCTTTCAGGAGAGCATTTTCAGGCTTTTGGCACCATTTTTGAGTGAATTGCCAAAAGTCAGATTTTTGCTGAAATTGTTCAAAAAAATATTTTCTGCCGGTTAAGTTTTTGAGGGCTGATTTCTTGTCCTGTGATAAAAAGCCTTCTGTTTCCATCGCCAAAGCTTTCAGGGGAGCATTTTCAAGCTTTTGGCACCATTTTTGAGTGAATTGCCAAAAGTCAGATTTTTGCTGAAATTGTTCAAAAAAATATTTTCTGCCGGTTAAGTTTTTGAGGGCTGATTTCTTGTCCTGTGATAAAAAGCCTTCTGTTTCCATCGCCAAAGCTTTCAGGGGAGCATTTTCAAGCTTTTGGCACCATTTTTGAGTGAATTGCCAAAAGTCAGATTTTTGCTGAAATTGTGACCCCGGGGCTGAGGGACTTTTTCAAAAAAATATTTTCTGCCGGATAAGTTTTTGAGGGCTGATTTCTTGTCCTGTGATAAAAAGCCTTCTGTTTCGAGTGCCAAACCTTTCAGGAGAGCATTTTCAGGCTTTGGGCACCATTTTTGAGTGAATTGCCAAAAGTCAGATTTTTGCTGAAATTGTGACCCCGGGGCTTAGGGATTTTTTCAAAAAAATATTTTCTGCCGGTTAAGTTTTTGAGGGCTGATTTCTTCTCCTGTGATAAAAAGACTTCTGTTTCCATCGCCAAAGCTTTCAGGGGAGCATTTTCAAGCTTTTGGCACCATTTTTGAGTGAATTGCCAAAAGTCAGATTTTTGCTGAAATGGTGACCCCGGGGCTTAGGGATTTTTTCAAAAAAATATTTTCTGCCGGTTAAGTTTTTGAGGGCTGATTTCTTGTCCTGTGATAAAAAGCCTTCTGTTTCGAGTGCCAAACCTTTCAGGAGAGCATTTTCAGGCTTTTGGCACCATTTTTGAGTGAATTGCCAAAAGTCAGATTTTTGCTGAAATTGTTCAAAAAAATATTTTCTGCCGGTTAAGTTTTTGAGGGCTGTTTTCTTGTCCTGTGATAAAAAGCCTTCTGTTTCCATCGCCAAAGCTTTCAGGGGAGCATTTTCAAGCTTTTGGCACCATTTTTGAGTGAATTGCCAAAAGTCAGATTTTTGCTGAAATTGTTCAAAAAAATATTTTCTGCCGGTTAAGTTTTTGAGGGCTGATTTCTTGTCCTGTGATAAAAAGCCTTCTGTTTCCATCGCCAAAGCTTTCAGGGGAGCATTTTCAAGCTTTTGGCACCATTTTTGAGTGAATTGCCAAAAGTCAGATTTTTGCTGAAATTGTGACCCCGGGGCTTAGGGATTTTTTCAAAAAAATATTTTCTGCCGGTTAAGTTTTTGAGGGCTGATTTCTTGTCCTGTGATAAAAAGACTTCTGTTTCCATCGCCAAAGCTTTCAGGGGAGCATTTTCAGGCTTTTGGCACCATTTTTGAGTGAATTGCCAAAAGTCAGATTTTTGCTGAAATTGTGACCCCGGGGCTTAGGGATTTTTTCAAAAAAATATTTTCTGCCGGTTAAGTTTTTGAGGGCTGATTTCTTGTCCTGTGATAAAAAGCCTTCTGTTTCGAGTGCCAAACCTTTCAGGAGAGCATTTTCAGGCTTTTGGCACCATTTTTGAGTGAATTGCCAAAAGTCAGATTTTTGCTGAAATTGTTCAAAAAAATATTTTCTGCCGGTTAAGTTTTTGAGGGCTGATTTCTTGTCCTGTGATAAAAAGCCTTCTGTTTCCATCGCCAAAGCTTTCAGGGGAGCATTTTCAAGCTTTTGGCACCATTTTTGAGTGAATTGCCAAAAGTCAGATTTTTGCTGAAATTGTTCAAAAAAATATTTTCTGCCGGTTAAGTTTTTGAGGGCTGATTTCTTGTCCTGTGATAAAAAGCCTTCTGTTTCTAGTGCCAAACCTTTCAGGAGAGCATTTTCAGGCTTTTGGCACCATTTTTGAGTGAATTGCCAAAAGTCAGATTTTTGCTGAAATTGTTCAAAAAAATATTTTCTGCCGGTTAAGTTTTTGAGGGCTGATTTCTTGTCCTGTGATAAAAAGCCTTCTGTTTCCATCGCCAAAGCTTTCAGGGGAGCATTTTCAAGCTTTTGGCACCATTTTTGAGTGAATTGCCAAAAGTCAGATTTTTGCTGAAATTGTGACCCCGGGGCTTAGGGATTTTTTCAAAAAAATATTTTCTGCCGGTTAAGTTTTTGAGGGCTGATTTCTTGTCCTGTGATAAAAAGACTTCTGTTTCCATCGCCAAAGCTTTCAGGGGAGCATTTTCAGGCTTTTGGCACCATTTTTGAGTGAATTGCCAAAAGTCAGATTTTTGCTGAAATTGTGACCCCGGGGCTTAGGGATTTTTTCAAAAAAATATTTTCTGCCGGTTAAGTTTTTGAGGGCTGATTTCTTGTCCTGTGATAAAAAGCCTTCTGTTTCTAGTGCCAAACCTTTCAGGAGAGCATTTTCAGGCTTTTGGCACCATTTTTGAGTGAATTGCCAAAAGTCAGATTTTTGCTGAAATTGTTCAAAAAAATATTTTCTGCCGGTTAAGTTTTTGAGGGCTGATTTCTTGTCCTGTGATAAAAAGCCTTCTGTTTCCATCGCCAAAGCTTTCAGGGGAGCATTTTCAAGCTTTTGGCACCATTTTTGAGTGAATTGCCAAAAGTCAGATTTTTGCTGAAATTGTTCAAAAAAATATTTTCTGCCGGTTAAGTTTTTGAGGGCTGATTTCTTGTCCTGTGATAAAAAGCCTTCTGTTTCTAGTGCCAAACCTTTCAGGAGAGCATTTTCAAGCTTTTGGCACCATTTTTGAGTGAATTGCCAAAAGTCAGATTTTTGCTGAAATTGTGACCCCGGGGCTTAGGGATTTTTTCAAAAAAATATTTTCTGCCGGTTAAGTTTTTGAGGGCTGATTTATTTTCCTTTGATAAAAAGACTTCTGTTTCGAGTGCCAAACCTTTCAGGAGAGCATTTTCAGGCTTTGGGCACCATTTTTGAGTGAATTGCCAAAAGTCAGATTTTTGCTGAAATTGTGACCCCGGGGCTTAGGGATTTTTTCAAAAAAATATTTTCTGCCGGATAAGTTTTTGAGGGCTGATTTCTTGTCCTGTGATAAAAAGCCTTCTGTTTCGAGTGCCAAACCTTTCAGGAGAGCATTTTCAGGCTTTGGGCACCATTTTTGAGTGAATTGCCAAAAGTCAGATTTTTGCTGAAATTGTGACCCCGGGGCTTAGGGATTTTTTCAAAAAAATATTTTCTGCCGGTTAAGTTTTTGAGGGCTGTTTTCTTGTCCTGTGATAAAAAGACTTCTGTTTCCATCGCCAAAGCTTTCAGGTGAGCATTTTCAAGCTTTTAGCACCATTTTTGAGTGAATTGCCAAAAGTCAGATTTTTGCTGAAATTGTGACCCCGGGGCTTAGGGATTTTTTCAAAAAAATATTTTCTGCCAGTTAAGATTTTGAGGGCTGATTTCTTGTCCTGTGATAAAAAGCCTTCTGTTTCTAGTGCCAAACCTTTCAGGAGAGCATTTTCAAGCTTTTGGCACCATTTTTGAGTGAATTGCCAAAAGTCAGATTTTTGCTGAAATTGTGACCCCGGGGCTTAGGGATTTTTTCAAAAAAATATTTTCTGCCGGTTAAGTTTTTGAGGGCTGATTTCTTGTCCTGTGATAAAAAGACTTCTGTTTCCATCGCCAAAGCTTTCAGGGGAGCATTTTCAAGCTTTTGGCACCATTTTTGAGTGAATTGCCAAAAGTCAGATTTTGGCTGAAATGGTGACCCCGGGGCTTAGGGATTTTTTCAAAAAAATATTTTCTGCCGGTTAAGTTTTTGAGGGCTGATTTCTTGTCCTGTGATAAAAAGCCTTCTGTTTCGAGTGCCAAACCTTTCAGGAGAGCATTTTCAGGCTTTTGGCACCATTTTTGAGTGAATTGCCAAAAGTCAGATTTTTGCTGAAATTGTTCAAAAAAATATTTTCTGCCGGTGAAGTTTTTGAGGGCTGTTTTCTTGTCCTGTGATAAAAAGCCTTCTGTTTCCATCGCCAAAGCTTTCAGCGGAGCATTTTCAAGCTTTTGGCACCATTTTTGAGTGAATTGCCAAAAGTCAGATTTTTGCTGAAATTGTTCAAAAAAATATTTTCTGCCGGTTAAGTTTTTGAGGGCTGATTTCTTGTCCTGTGATAAAAAGCCTTCTGTTTCCATCGCCAAAGCTTTCAGGGGAGCATTTTCAAGCTTTTGGCACCATTTTTGAGTGAATTGCCAAAAGTCAGATTTTTGCTGAAATTGTGACCCCGGGGCTTAGGGATTTTTTCAAAAAAATATTTTCTGCCGGTTAAGTTTTTGAGGGCTGATTTCTTGTCCTGTGATAAAAAGCCTTCTGTTTCTAGTGCCAAACCTTTCAGGAGAGCATTTTCAAGCTTTTGGCACCATTTTTGAGTGAATTGCCAAAAGTCAGATTTTTGCTGAAATTGTGACCCCGGGGCTTAGGGATTTTTTCAAAAAAATATTTTCTGCCGGTTAAGTTTTTGAGGGCTGATTTCTTGTCCTGTGATAAAAAGACTTCTGTTTCCATCGCCAAAGCTTTCAGGGGAGCATTTTCAAGCTTTTGGCACCATTTTTGAGTGAATTGCCAAAAGTCAGATTTTTGCTGAAATGGTGACCCCGGGGCTTAGGGATTTTTTCAAAAAAATATTTTCTGCCGGTTAAGTTTTTGAGGGCTGATTTCTTGTCCTGTGATAAAAAGCCTTCTGTTTCGAGTGCCAAACCTTTCAGGAGAGCATTTTCAGGCTTTTGACACCATTTTTGAGTGAATTGCCAAAAGTCAGATTTTTGCTGAAATTGTTCAAAAAAATATTTTCTGCCGGTGAAGTTTTTGAGGGCTGTTTTCTTGTCCTGTGATAAAAAGCCTTCTGTTTCCATCGCCAAAGCTTTCAGGGGAGCATTTTCAAGCTTTTGGCACCATTTTTGAGTGAATTGCCAAAAGTCAGATTTTTGCTGAAATTGTTCAAAAAAATATTTTCTGCCGGTTAAGTTTTTGAGGGCTGATTTCTTGTCCTGTGATAAAAAGCCTTCTGTTTCCATCGCCAAAGCTTTCAGGGGAGCATTTTCAAGCTTTTGGCACCATTTTTGAGTGAATTGCCAAAAGTCAGATTTTTGCTGAAATTGTGACCCCGGGGCTTAGGGATTTTTTCAAAAAAATATTTTCTGCCGGTTAAGTTTTTGAGGGCTGATTTCTTGTCCTGTGATAAAAAGCCTTCTGTTTCTAGTGCCAAACCTTTCAGGAGAGCATTTTCAAGCTTTTGGCACCATTTTTGAATGAATTGCCAAAAGTCAGATTTTTGCTGAAATTGTGACCCCGGGGCTTAGGGATTTTTTCAAAAAAATATTTTCTGCCGGTTAAGTTTTTGAGGGCTGATTTATTTTCCTTTGATAAAAAGACTTCTGTTTCCATCGCCAAAGCTTTCAGGGGAGCATTTTCAGGCTTTTAGCACCATTTTTGAGTGAATTGCCAAAAGTCAGATTTTTGCTGAAATTGTTCAAAAAAGTATTTTCTGCCGGTTAAGTTTTTGAGGGCTGTTTTCTTGTCCTGTGATAAAAAGACTTCTGTTTCCATCGCCAAACCTTTCAGGAGAGCATTTTCAGGCTTTTAGCACCATTTTTGAGTGAATTGCCAAAAGTCAGATTTTTGCTGAAATTGTTCAAAAAAATATTTTCTGCCGGTTAAGTTTTTGAGGGCTGTTTTCTTGTCCTGTGATAAAAAGACTTCTGTTTCCATCGCCAAAGCTTTCAGGGGAGCATTTTCAAGCTTTTGGCACCCTTTTTGAGTGAATTGCCAAAAGTCAGATTTTTGCTGAAATTGTGACCCCGGGGCTTAGGGATTTTTTCAAAAAAATATTTTCTGCCAGTTAAGATTTTGAGGGCTGATTTCTTGTCCTGTGATAAAAAGCCTTCTGTTTCTAGTGCCAAACCTTTCAGGAGAGCATTTTCAAGCTTTTGGCACCATTTTTGAGTGAATTGCCAAAAGTCAGATTTTTGCTGAAATTGTGACCCCGGGCCTTAGGGATTTTTTCAAAAAAATATTTTCTGCCGGTGACGTTTTTGAGGGCTGATTTCTTGTCCTGTGATAAAAAGCCTTCTGTTTCGAGTGCCAAACCTTTCAGGAGAGCATTTTCAAACTTTTGGCACCATTTTTGAGTGAATTGCCAAAAGTCAGATTTTTGCTGAAATTGTGACCCCGGGGCTTAGGGTTTTTTTCAAAAAAATATTTTCTGCCGGTTAAGTTTTTGAGGGCTGATTTCTTGTCCTGTGATAAAAAGCCTTCTGTTTCGAGTGCCAAACCTTTCAGGAGAGCATTTTCAAGCTTTTGGCACCATTTTTGAGTGAATTGCCAAAAGTCAGATTTTTGCTGAAATTGTTCAAAAAAATATTTTCTGCCGGTTAAGTTTTTGAGGGCTGATTTCTTGTCCTGTGATAAAAAGCCTTCTGTTTCTAGTGCCAAACCTTTCAGGAGAGCAATTTCAAGCTTTTGGCACCATTTTTGAGTGAATTGCCAAAAGTCAGATTTTTGCTGAAATTGTGACCCCGGGGCTTAGGTATTTTTTCAAAAAAATATTTTCTGCCGGTTAACTTTTGAGGCCTGATTTCTTGTCCTGTGATAAAAAGCCTTCTGTTTCGAGTGCCAAACCTTTCAGGAGAGCATTTTCAGGCTTTTGGCACCATTTTTGAGTGAATTGCCAAAAGTCAGATTTTTGCTGAAATTGTGATCCCGGGGTTTAGGGATTTTTTCAAAAAAATATTTTCTGCTGGTTACGTTTCTGAGGCCTGATTTCTTGACCTGTGATAAAAAGCCTTCTGTTTCGAGTGCCAAACCTTTCAGGAGAGCATTTTCAGGCTTTTGGCACCATTTTTGAGTGAATTGCCAAAAGTCAGATTTTTGCTGAAATTGTGACCCCGGGGCTTAGGGATTTTTTCAAAAAAATATTTTCTGCCGGTTAAGTTTTTGAGGGCTGATTTCTTGTTCTGTGATAAAAAGCCTTCTGTTTCCATCGCCAAAGCTTTCAGGGGAGCATTTTCAAGCTTTTGGCACCATTTTTGAGTGAATTGCCAAAAGTCAGATTTTTGCTGAAATTGTGACCCCGGGGCTTAGGGATTTTTTCAAAAAAATATTTTCTGCCGGTTAAGTTTTTGAGGGCTGATTTCTTGTCCTGTGATAAAAAGCCTTCTTTTTCGAGTGCCAAACCTTTCAGGAGAGCATTTTCAGGCTTTGGGCACCATTTTTGAGTGAATTGCCAAAAGTCAGATTTTTGCTGAAATTGTTCAAAAAAATATTTTCTGCCGGTTAAGTTTTTGAGGGCTGATTGCTTGTCCTGCGATAAAAAGCCTTCTGTTTCGAGTGCCAAACCTTTCAGGAGAGCATTTTCCAGCTTTTGGCACCATTTTTGAGTGAATTGCCAAAAGTCAGATTTTTGCTGAAATTGTGACCCCGGGGCTTAGGGATTTTTTCAAAAAAATATTTTCTGCCGGTGACGTTTTTGAGGGCTGATTTCTTGTCCTGTGATAAGAAGCCTTCTGTTTCGAGTGCCAAACCTTTCAGGAGAGCATTTTCAAGCTTTTGGCACCATTTTTGAGTGAATTGCCAAAAGTCAGATTTTTGCTGAAATTGTGACCCCGGGGCTTAGGGTTTTTTTCAAAAAAATATTTTCTGCCGGTTAAGTTTTTGAGGGCTGATTTCTTGTCCTGTGATAAAAAGCCTTCTGTTTCGAGTGCCAAACCTTTCAGGAGAGCATTTTCAGGCTTTTGGCACCATTTTTGAGTGAATTGCCAAAAGTCAGATTTTTGCTGAAATTGTGACACCGGGGCTTAGGGAGTTTTTCAAAAAAATATTTTCTGCCGGTTACGTTTTCGAGGGCTGATTTCTTGTCCTGTGATAAAAAGCCTTCTGTTTCCATCGCCAAAGCTTTCAGGGCAGCATTTTCAAGCTTTTGGCACCATTTTTGAGTGAATTGCCAAAAGTCAGATTTTTGCTGAAATTGTGACCCCGGGGCTTAGGGATTTTATGAAAAAAAATATTTTCTGCCGGTTAAGTTTTTGAGGGCTTATTTCTTGTCCTGTGATAAAAAGCCTTCTGTTTCGAGTGCCAAACCTTTTAGGAGAGCATTTTCAAGCTTTTGGCACCACTTTTGAGTGAATTGCCAAAAGTCAGATTTTTGCTGAAATTGTGACCCCGGGGCTTAGGGATTTTTTCAAAAAAATATTTTCTGCCGGTTAAGTTTTTGAGGGCTGATTTCTTGTCCTGTGATAAAAAGCCTTCTGTTTCGAGTGCCAAACCATTCAGGAGAGCATTTTCAGGTTTTTGGCACCATTTTTGAGTGAATTGCCAAAAGTCAGATTTTTGCTGAAATTGTGACCCCGGGGCTTAGGGATTTTTTCAAAAAAATATTTTCTGCCGGTTAAGTTTTTGAGGGCTGTTTTCTTGTCCTGTGATAAAAAGACTTCTGTTTCGAGTGCCAAACCTTTCAGGAGAGCATTTTCAGGCTTTTAGCACCATTTTTGAGTGAATTGCCAAAAGTCAGATTTTTGCTGAAATTGTTCAAAAAAATATTTTCTGCCGGTTAAGTTTTTGAGGGCTGTTTTCTTGTCCTGTGATAAAAAGACTTCTGTTTCCATCGCCAAAGCTTTCAGGGGAGCATTTACAAGCTTTTGGCACCATTTTTGAGTGAATTGCCAAAAGTCAGATTTTTGCTGAAATTGTGACCCCGGGGCTTAGGGATTTTTTCAAAAAAATATTTTCTGCCGGTTAAGTTTTTGAGGGCTGATTTCTTGTCCTGTGATAAAAAGACTTCTGTTTCGAGTGCCAAAGCTTTCAGGAGAGCATTTTCAGGCTTTTGGCACCATTTTTGAGTGAATTGCAAAAGTCAGATTTTTGCTGAAATTGTGACCCCGGGGCTTAGGGATTTTTTCAAAAAAATATTTTCTGCCGGTTAAGTTTTTGAGGGCTGATTTCTTGTCCTGTGGTAAAAAGCCTTCTGTTTCGAGTGCCAAACCTTTCAGGAGAGCATTTTCAGGCTTTTGGCACCATTTTTGAGTGAATTGCCAAAAGTCAGATTTTTGCTGAAATTGTTCAAAAAAATATTTTCTGCCGGTTAAGTTTTTGAGGGCTGATTTCTTGTCCTGTGATAAAAAGCCTTCTGTTTCTAGTGCCAAACCTTTCAGGAGAGCAATTTCAAGCTTTTGGCACCATTTTTGAGTGAATTGCCAAAAATCAGATTTTTGCTGAAATTGTGACCCCGGGGCTTAGGGATTTTTTCAAAAAAATATTTTCTGCCGGTTAACTTTTGAGGCCTGATTTCTTGACCTGTGATAAAAAGCCTTCTGTTTCGAGTGCCAAACCTTTCAGGAGAGCATTTTCAGGCTTTTGGCACCATTTTTGAGTGAATTGCCAAAAGTCAGATTTTTGCTGAAATTGTGACCCCGGGGCTTAGGGATTTTTTCAAAAAAATATTTTCTGCCGGTTAAGTTTTTGAGGGCTGTTTTCTTGTCCTGTGATAAAAAGACTTCTGTTTCCATCGCCAAAGCTTTTAGGGGAGCATTTTCAAGCTTTTGGCACCATTTTTGAGTGAATTGCCAAAAGTCAGATTTTTGCTGAAATTGTGACCCCGGGGCTTAGGGATTTTTTCAAAAAAATATTTTCTGCCGGTTAAGTTTTTGAGGGCTGATTTCTTGTCCTGTGATAAAAAGCCTTCTGTTTCTAGTGCCAAACCTTTCAGGAGAGCATTTTCAAGCTTTTGGCACCATTTTTGAGTGAATTGCCAAAAGTCAGATTTTTGCTGAAATTGTGACCCCGGGGCTTAGGGATTTTTTCAAAAAAATATTTTCTGCCGGTTAACTTTTGAGGGCTGATTTCTTGTCCTGTGATAAAAAGCCTTCTGTTTCGAGTGCCAAACCTTTCAGGAGAGCATTTTCAGGCTTTTGGCACCATTTTTGAGTGAATTGCCAAAAGTCAGATTTTTGCTGAAATAGTGATCCCGGGGTTTAGGGATTTTTTCAAAAAAATATTTTCTGCTGGTTAAGTTTTTGAGGCCTGATTTCTTGACCTGTGAAAAAAAGCCTTCTGTTTCGAGTGCCAAACCTTTCAGGAGAGCATTTTCAGGCTTTTGGCACCATTTTTGAGTGAATTGCCAAAAGTCAGATTTTTGCTGAAATTGTGACCCCGGGGTTTAGGGATTTTTTCAAAAAAATATTTTCTGCCGGTTAAGTTTTTGAGGGCTGATTTCTTGTTCTGTGATAAAAAGACTTCTGTTTCCATCGCCAAAGCTTTCAGGGGAGCATTTTCAAGCTTTTGGCACCATTTTTGAGTGAATTGCCAAAAGTCAGATTTTTGCTGAAATTGTTCAAAAAAATATTTTCTGCCGGTTAAGTTTTTGAGGGCTGATTTCTTGTCAGGTGATAAAATGCCTTCTGTTTCGAGTGCCAAACCTTTCAGGAGAGCATTTTCAGGCTTTTGGCACCATTTTTGAGTGAATTGCCAAAAGTCAGATTTTTGCTGAAATTGTGATCCCGGGGCTTAGGGATTTTTTTTGAAAAAAATATTTTCTGCTGGTTAAGTTTTTGAGGGCTGATTTCTTGACCTGTGATAAAAAGCCTTCTGTTTCGAGTGCCAAACCTTTCAGGAGAGCATTTTCAGGCTTTTGGCACCATTTTTGAGTGAATTGCCAAAAGTCAGATTTTTGCTGAAATTGTGACCCCAGGGCTTAGGGATTTTTTCAAAAAAATATTTTCTGCCGGTTAAGTTTTTGAGGGCTGATTTCTTGTCCTGTGATAAAAAGACTTCTGTTTCCATCGCCAAAGCTTTCAGGGGAGCATTTTCAAGCTTTTGGCACCATTTTTGAGTGAATTGCCAAAAGTCAGATTTTTGCTGAAATTGTGACCCCGGGGCTTAGGGATTTTTTCAAAAAAATATTTTCTGCCGGTTAAGTTTTTGAGGGCTGATTTCTTGTCCTGTGATAAAAAGACTTCTGTTTCCATCGCCAAAGCTTTCAGGGGAGCATTTTCAAGCTTTTGGCACCATTTTTGAGTGAATTGCCAAAAGTCAGATTTTTGCTGAAATTGTGACCCCGGGACTTAGGGATTTTTTCAAAAAAATATTTTCTGCCGGTTAAGTTTTTGAGAGCTGATTTCTTGTCCTGTGATAAAAAGACTTCTGTTTCCATCGCCAAAGCTTTCAGGGGAGCATTTTCAAGCTTTTGGCACTATTTTTTAGTGAATTGCCAAAAGTCAGATTTTTGCTGAAATTGTGACCCCGGGGCTTAGGGATTTTTTCAAAAAAATATTTTCTGCCGGTTAAGTTTTTGAGGGCTGATTTCTTGTCCTGTGATAAAAAGACTTCTCTTTCCATCGCCAAAGCTTTCAGGGGAGCATTTTCAAGCTTTTGGCACCATTTTTGAGTGAATTGCCAAAAGTCAGATTTTTGCTGAAATTGTGACCCCGGGGCTTAGGGATTTTTTCAAAAAAATATTTTCTGCCGGTTAAGTTTTTGAGGGCTGATTTCTTGTCCTGTGATAAAAAGACTTCTGTTTCCATCGCCAAAGCTTTCAGGTGAGCATTTTCAAGCTTTTGGCACCATTTTTGAGTGAATTGCCAAAAGTCAGATTTTTGCTGAAATTGTGACCCCGGGGCTTAGGGATTTTTTCAAAAAAATATTTTCTGCCGGTTAACTTTTGAGGGCTGATTTCTTGTCCTGTGATAAAAAGCCTTCTGTTTCGAGTGCCAAAACTTTCAGGAGAGCATTTTCAGGCTTTTGGCACCATTTTTGAGTGAATTGCCAAAAGTCAGATTTTTGCTGAAATTGTGATCCCGGGGTTTAGGGATTTTTTCAAAAAAATATTTTCTGCTGGTTAAGTTTTTGAGGCCTGATTTCTTGACCTGTGAAAAAAAGCCTTCTGTTTCGAGTGCCAAACCTTTCAGGAGAGCATTTTCAGGCTTTTGGCACCATTTTTGAGTGAATTGCCAAAAGTCAGATTTTTGCTGAAATTGTGACCCCGGGGCTTAGGGATTTTTTCAAAAAAATATTTTCTGCCGGTTAAGTTTTTGAGGGCTGATTTCTTGTCCTGTGATAAAAAGCCTTCTGTTTCTAGTGCCAAACCTTTCAGGAGAGCATTTTCAGGCTTTTGGCACCATTTTTGAGTGAATTGCCAAAAGTCAGATTTTTGCTGAAATTGTGACCCCAGGGCTTAGGGATTTTTTCAAAAAAATATTTTCTTCCGGTTAAGTTTTTGAGGGCTGATTTCTTGTCCTGTGATAAAAAGACTTCTGTTTCCATCGCCAAAGCTTTCAGGGGAGCATTTTCAAGCTTTTGGCACCATTTTTGAGTGAATTGCCAAAAGTCAGATTTTTGCTGAAATTGTGACCCCGGGGCTTAGGGATTTTTTCAAAAAAATATTTTCTGCCGGTTAAGTTTTTGAGGGCTGATTTCTTGTCCTCTGATAAAAAGCCTTCTGTTTCGAGTGCCAAACCTTTCAGGAGAGCATTTTCAGGCTTTTGGCACCATTTTTGAGTGAATTGCCAAAAGTCAGATTTTTGCTGAAATTGTGACCCCGGGGCTTAGGGATTTTTTCAAAAAAATATTTTCTGCCGGTTAAGTTTTTCAGGGCTGATTTCTTGTCCTGTGATAAAAAGACTTCTGTTTCCATCGCCAAAGCTTTCAGGGGAGCATTTTCAAGCTTTTGGCACCATTTTTGAGTGAATTGCCAAAAGTCAGATTTTTGCTGAAATTGTGACCCCGGGGCTTAGGGATTTTTTCAAAAAAATATTTTCTGCCAGTTAAGATTTTGAAGGCTGATTTCTTGTCCTGTGATAAAAAGCCTTCTGTTTCTAGTGCCAAACCTTTCAGGAGAGCATTTTCAAGCTTTTGGCACCATTTTTGAGTGAATTGCCAAAAGTCAGATTTTTGCTGAAATTGTGACCCCGGGGCTTAGGGATTTTTTCAAAAAAATATTTTCTGCCGGTTAAGTTTTTGAGGGCTGATTTCTTGTCCTGTGATAAAAAGACTTCTGTTTCCATCGCCAAAGCTTTCAGGGGAGCATTTTCAAGCTTTTGGCACCATTTTTGAGTGAATTGCCAAAAGTCAGATTTTTGCTGAAATTGTGACCCCGGGGCTTAGGGATTTTTTCAAAAAAATATTTTCTGCCGGTTAAGTTTTTGAGGGCTGATTTCTTGTCCTGTGATAAAAAGCCTTCTGTTTCGAGTGCCAAACCTTTCAGGAGAGCATTTTCAGGCTTTTGGCACCATTTTTGAGTGAATTGCCAAAAGTCAGATTTTTGCTGAAATTGTGACCCCGGGGCTTAGGGATTTTTTCAAAAAAATATTTTCTGCCGGTTAAGTTTTTCAGGGCTGATTTCTTGTCCTGTGATAAAAAGACTTCTGTTTCCATCGCCAAAGCTTTCAGGGGAGCATTTTCAAGCTTTTGGCACCATTTTTGAGTGAATTGCCAAAAGTCAGATTTTTGCTGAAATTGTGACCCCGGGGCTTAGGGATTTTTTCAAAAAAATATTTTCTGCCAGTTAAGATTTTGAAGGCTGATTTCTTGTCCTGTGATAAAAAGCCTTCTGTTTCTAGTGCCAAACCTTTCAGGAGAGCATTTTCAAGCTTTTGGCACCATTTTTGAGTGAATTGCCAAAAGTCAGATTTTTGCTGAAATTGTGACCCCGGGGCTTAGGGATTTTTTCAAAAAAATATTTTCTGCCGGTTAAGTTTTTGAGGGCTGATTTCTTGTCCTGTGATAAAAAGACTTCTGTTTCCATCGCCAAAGCTTTCAGGGGAGCATTTTCAAGCTTTTGGCACCATTTTTGAGTGAATTGCCAAAAGTCAGATTTTTGCTGAAATTGTGACCCCGGGGCTTAGGGATTTTTTCAAAAAAATATTTTCTGCCGGTTAAGTTTTTGAGGGCTGATTTCTTGTCCTGTGATAAAAAGCCTTCTGTTTCGAGTGCCAAACCTTTCAGGAGAGCATTTTCAAGCTTTTGGCACCATTTTTGAGTGAATTGCCAAAAGTCAGATTTTTGCTGAAATTGTGACCCCGGGGCTTAGGGATTTTTTCAAAAAAATATTTTCTGCCGGTTAAGTTTTTGAGGGCTGATTTATTTTCCATTGATAAAAAGACTTCTGTTTCCATCGCCAAAGCTTTCAGGGGAGCATTTTCAGGCTTTTGGCACCATTTTTGAGTGAATTGCCAAAAGTCAGATTTTTGCTGAAATTGTGACCCCGGGGCTTAGGGATTTTTTCAAAAAAATATTTTCTGCCGGTTAAGTTTTTGAGGGCTGATTTCTTGTCCTGTGATAAAAAGCCTTCTGTTTCGAGTGCCAAACCTTTCAGGAGAGCATTTTCAGGCTTTGGGCACCATTTTTGAGTGAATTGCCAAAAGTCAGATTTTTGCTGAAATTGTTCAAAAAAATATTTTCTGACGGTTAAGTTTTTGAGGGCTGATTTCTTGTCCTGTGATAAAAAGACTTCTGTTTCCATCGCCAAAGCTTTCAGGGGAGCATTTTCAAGCTTTTGGCACCATTTTTGAGTGAATTGCCAAAAGTCAGATTTTTGCTGAAATTGTGACCCCGGGGCTTAGGGATTTTTTCAAAAAAATATTTTCTGCCGGTTAAGTTTTTGAGGGCTGATTTCTTGTCCTGTGATAAAAAGCCTTCTGTTTCGAGTGCCAAACCTTTCAGGAGAGCATCTTCAAGCTTTTGGCACCATTTTTGAGGGAATTGCCAGAAGTCAGATTTTTGCTGAAATTGTGACCCCGGGGCTTAGGGATTTTTTCAAAAAAATATTTTCTGCCGATTACGTTTTTGAGGGCTGATTTCTTGTCCTGTGATAAAAAGCCTTCTGTTTCGAGTGCCAAACCTTTCAGGAGAGCATTTTCAGGCTTTGGGCACCATTTTTGAGTGAATTGCCAAAAGTCAGATTTTTGCTGAAATTGTTCAAAAAAATATTTTCTGCCGGTTAAGTTTTTGAGGGCTGATTTCTTGTCCTGCGATAAAAAGCCTTCTGTTTCGAGTGCCAAACCTTTCAGGAGAGCATTTTCAAGCTTTTGGCACCATTTTTGAGTGAATTGCCAAAAGTCAGATTTTTGCTGAAATTGTGACCCCGGGGCTTAGGGATTTTTTCAAAAAAATATTTTCTGCCGCTGTCGTTTTTGAGGGCTGATTTCTTGTCCTGTGATAAAAAGCCTTCTGTTTCGAGTGCCAAACCTTTCAGGAGAGCATTTTCTAGCTTTTGGCACCATTTTTGAGTGAATTGCCAAAAGTCAGATTTTTGCTGAAATTGTGACCCCGGGGCTTAGGGATTTTTTCAAAAAAATATTTTCTGCCGGTTAAGTTTTTGAGGGCTGATTTCTTGTCCTGTGATAAAAAGCCTTCTGTTTCGAGTGCCAAACCTTTCAGGAGAGCATTTTCAGGCTTTTGGCACCATTTTTGAGTGAATTGCCAAAAGTCAGATTTTTGCTGAAATTGTGACCCCGGGGCTTAGGGATTTTTTCAAAAAAATATTTTCTGCCGGTTACGTTTTTGAGGGCTGATTTCTTGTCCTGTGATAAAAAGCCTTCTGTTTCCATAGCCAAAGCTTTCAGGGCAGCATTTTCAAGCTTTTGGCAACATTTTTGAGTGAATTGCCAAAAGTCAGATTTTTGCTGAAATTGTGACCCCGGGGCTTAGGGATTTTTTCAAAAAAATATTTTCTGCCGGTTAAGTTTTTGAGGGCTGATTTCTTGTCCTGTGATAAAAAGGCTTCTGTTTCGAGTGCCAAACCTTTCAGGAGAGCATTTTCAAGCTTTTGGCACCACTTTTGAGTGAATTTCCAAAAGTCAGATTTTTGCTGAAATTGTGACCCCGGGGCTTAGGGATTTTTTCAAAAAAATATTTTCTGCCGGTTAAGTTTTTGAGGGCTGATTTCTTGTCCTGTGATAAAAAGCCTTCTGTTTCGAGTGCCAAACCTTTCAGGAGAGCATTTTCAGGCTTTTGGCACCATTTTTGAGTGAATTGCCAAAAGTCAGATTTTTGCTGAAATTGTGACCCCGGGGCTGAGGGATTTTATGAAAAAAAATATTTTCTGCCGGTTAAGTTTTTGAGGGCTTATTTCTTGTCCTGTGATAAAAAGCCTTCTGTTTCGAGTGCCAAACCTTTCAGGAGAGCATTTTCAGGCTTTTGGCACCATTTTTGAGTGAATTGCCAAAAGTCAGATTTTTGCTGAAATTGTGACCCCGGGGCTTAGGGATTTTTTCAAAAAAATATTTTCTGCCGGTTAAGTTTTTGAGGGCTGATTTCTTGTCCTGTGATAAAAAGCCTTCTGTTTCGAGTGCCAAACCTTTCAGGAGAGCATTTTCAAGCTTTTGGCACCATTTTTGAGTGAATTGCCAAAAGTCAGATTTTTGCTGAAATTGTGACCCCGGGGCTTAGGGATTTTTTCAAAAAAATATTTTCTGCCGGTTAAGTTTTTGAGGGCTGATTTCTTGTCCTGTGATAAAAAGCCTTCTGTTTCGAGTGCCAAACCTTTCAGGAGAGCATTTTCAGGCTTTTGGCACCATTTTTGAGTGAATTGCCAAAAGTCAGATTTTTGCTGAAATTGTGATCCCGGGGTTTAGGGATTTTTTCAAAAAAATATTTTCTGCTGGTTAAGTTTTTGAGGGCTGATTTCTTGTCCTGTGATAAAAAGCCTTCTGTTTCCATAGCCAAAGCTTTCAGGGCAGCATTTTCAAGCTTTTGGCACCATTTTTGAGTGAATTGCCAAAAGTCAGATTTTTGCTGAAATTGTGACCCCGGGGCTTAGGGATTTTTTCAAAAAAATATTTTCTGCCGATTAAGTTTTTGAGGGCTGATTTCTTGTCCTGTGATAAAAAGCCTTCTGTTTCGAGTGCCAAACCTTTCAGGAGAGCATTTTCAGGCTTTGGGCACCATTTTTGAGTGAATTGCCAAAAGTCAGATTTTTGCTGAAATTGTTCAAAAAAATATTTTCTGCCGGTTAAGTTTTTGAGGGCTGATTTCTTGTCCTGCGATAAAAAGCCTTCTGTTTCGAGTGCCAAACCTTTCAGGAGAGCATTTTCAAGCTTTTGGCACCATTTTTGAGTGAATTGCCAAAAGTCAGATTTTTGCTGAAATTGTGACCCCGGGGCTTAGGGATTTTTTCAAAAAAATATTTTCTGCCGGTTAAGTTTTTGAGGGCTGATTTCTTGTCCTGTGATAAAAAGACTTCTGTTTCGAGTGCCAAACCTTTCAGGAGAGCATTTTCAGGCTTTTGGCACCATTTTTGAGTGAATTGCCAAAAGTCAGATTTTTGCTGAAATTGTGACCCCGGGGCTTAGGGATTTTTTCAAAAAAATATTTTCTGCCGGTTAAGTTTTTGAGGGCTGATTTCTTGTCCTGTGATAAAAAGCCTTCTGTTTCGAGTGCCAAACCTTTCAGGAGAGCATTTTCAAGCTTTTGGCACCATTTTTGAGTGAATTGCCAAAAGTCAGATTTTTGCTGAAATTGTGACCCCGGGGCTTAGGGATTTTTTCAAAAAAATATTTTCTGCCGGTTAAGTTTTTGAGGGCTGATTTATTTTCCATTGATAAAAAGACTTCTGTTTCCATCGCCAAAGCTTTCAGGGGAGCATTTTCAGGCTTTTGGCACCATTTTTGAGTGAATTGCCAAAAGTCAGATTTTTGCTGAAATTGTGACCCCGGGGCTTAGGGATTTTTTCAAAAAAATATTTTCTGCCGGTTAAGTTTTTGAGGGCTGATTTCTTGTCCTGTGATAAAAAGCCTTCTGTTTCGAGTGCCAAACCTTTCAGGAGAGCATTTTCAGGCTTTGGGCACCATTTTTGAGTGAATTGCCAAAAGTCAGATTTTTGCTGAAATTGTTCAAAAAAATATTTTCTGACGGTTAAGTTTTTGAGGGCTGATTTCTTGTCCTGTGATAAAAAGACTTCTGTTTCCATCGCCAAAGCTTTCAGGGGAGCATTTTCAAGCTTTTGGCACCATTTTTGAGTGAATTGCCAAAAGTCAGATTTTTGCTGAAATTGTGACCCCGGGGCTTAGGGATTTTTTCAAAAAAATATTTTCTGCCGGTTAAGTTTTTGAGGGCTGATTTCTTGTCCTGTGATAAAAAGCCTTCTGTTTCGAGTGCCAAACCTTTCAGGAGAGCATCTTCAAGCTTTTGGCACCATTTTTGAGGGAATTGCCAGAAGTCAGATTTTTGCTGAAATTGTGACCCCGGGGCTTAGGGATTTTTTCAAAAAAATATTTTCTGCCGATTAAGTTTTTGAGGGCTGATTTCTTGTCCTGTGATAAAAAGCCTTCTGTTTCGAGTGCCAAACCTTTCAGGAGAGCATTTTCAGGCTTTGGGCACCATTTTTGAGTGAATTGCCAAAAGTCAGATTTTTGCTGAAATTGTTCAAAAAAATATTTTCTGCCGGTTAAGTTTTTGAGGGCTGATTTCTTGTCCTGCGATAAAAAGCCTTCTGTTTCGAGTGCCAAACCTTTCAGGAGAGCATTTTCAAGCTTTTGGCACCATTTTTGAGTGAATTGCCAAAAGTCAGATTTTTGCTGAAATTGTGACCCCGGGGCTTAGGGATTTTTTCAAAAAAATATTTTCTGCCGGTTAAGTTTTTGAGGGCTGATTTCTTGTCCTGTGATAAAAAGCCTTCTGTTTCGAGTGCCAAACCTTTCAGGAGAGCATTTTCAGGCTTTTGGCACCATTTTTGAGTGAATTGCCAAAAGTCAGATTTTTGCTGAAATTGTGACCCCGGGGCTTAGGGATTTTTTCAAAAAAATATTTTCTGCCGGTTACGTTTTTGAGGGCTGATTTCTTGTCCTGTGATAAAAAGCCTTCTGTTTCCATAGCCAAAGCTTTCAGGGCAGCATTTTCAAGCTTTTGGCAACATTTTTGAGTGAATTGCCAAAAGTCAGATTTTTGCTGAAATTGTGACCCCGGGGCTTAGGGATTTTTTCAAAAAAATATTTTCTTCCGGTTAAGTTTTTGAGGGCTGATTTCTTGTCCTGTGATAAAAAGCCTTCTGTTTCGAGTGCCAAACTTTTCAGCAGAGCATTTTCAAGCTTTTGGCCCCTTTTTTTGTGAGAATTGCCAAAAGTCAGATTTTTGCTGAAATTGTGACCCCAGGGCTTAGGGATTTTATGAAAAAAAATATTTTCTGCCGGTCAAGTTTTTGAGGGCTTATTTCTTGTCCTGTGATAAAAAGCCTTCTGTTTCGAGTGCCAAACCTTTCAGGAGAGCATTTTCAAGCTTTTGGCACCATTTTTGAGTGAATTGCCAAAAGTCAGATTTTTGCTGAAATTGTGACCCCGGGGCTTAGGGATTTTTTCAAAAAAAAAATTTCTGCCGGTTAAGTTTTTGAGGGCTGATTTCTTGTCCTGTGATAAAAAGACTTCTGTTTCCATCGCCAAAGCTTTTAGGCGAGCATTTTCAAGCTTTTGGCACCATTTTTGAGTGAATTGCCAAAAGTCAGATTTTTGCTGAAATTGTGACCCCGGGGCTTAGGGATTTTATGAAGAAAAATATTTTCTGCCGGTTAAGTTTTTGAGGGCTTATTTCTTGTCCTGTGATAAAAAGCCTTCTATTTCGAGTGCCAAACCTTTCAGGAGAGCATTTTCAAGCTTTTGGCACCATTTTTGAGTGAATTGCCAAAAGTCAGATTTTTGCTGAAATTGTGACCCCGGGGCTTAGGGATTTTTTCAAAAAAATATTTTCTGCCGGTTAAGTTTTTGAGGGCTGATTTCTTGTCCTGTGATAAAAAGACTTCTGTTTCCATCGCCAAAGCTTTCAGGGGAGCATTTTCAAGCTTTTGGCACCATTTTTGAGTGAATTGCCAAAAGTCAGATTTTTGCTGAAATTGTGACCCCGGGGCTTAGGGATTTTTTCAAAAAAATATTTTCTGCCAGTTAAGTTTTTGAGGGCTGATTTCTTGTCCTGTGATAAAAAGACTTCTGTTTCCATCGCCAAAGCTTTCAGGGGAGCATTTTCAAGCTTTTGGCACCATTTTTGAGTGAATTGCCAAAAGTCAGATTTTTGCTGAAATTGTGACCCCGGGGCTTAGGGACTTTTTCAAAAAAATATTTTCTGCCGGTTAAGTTTTTGAGGGCTGATTTCTTGTCCTGTGATAAAAAGGCTTCTGTTTCGAGTGCCAAACCTTTCAGGAGAGCATTTTCAAGCTTTTGGCACCACTTTTGAGTGAATTTCCAAAAGTCAGATTTTTGCTGAAATTGTGACCCCGGGGCTTAGGGATTTTTTCAAAAAAATATTTTCTGCCGGTTAAGTTTTTGAGGGCTGATTTCTTGTCCTGTGATAAAAAGCCTTCTGTTTCGAGTGCCAAACCTTTCAGGAGAGCATTTTCAGGCTTTTGGCACCATTTTTGAGTGAATTGCCAAAAGTCAGATTTTTGCTGAAATTGTGACCCCGGGGCTGAGGGATTTTATGAAAAAAAATATTTTCTGCCGGTTAAGTTTTTGAGGGCTTATTTCTTGTCCTGTGATAAAAAGCCTTCTGTTTCGAGTGCCAAACCTTTCAGGAGAGCATTTTCAAGCTTTTGGCACCATTTTTGAGTGAATTGCCAAAAGTCAGATTTTTGCTGAAATTGTGACCCCGGGGCTTAGGGATTTTTTCAAAAAAATATTTTCTGCCGGTTAAGTTTTTGAGGGCTGATTTCTTGTCCTGTGATAAAAAGCCTTCTGTTTCGAGTGCCAAACCTTTCAGGAGAGCATTTTCAAGCTTTTGGCACCATTTTTGAGTGAATTGCCAAAAGTCAGATTTTTGCTGAAATTGTGACCCCGGGGCTTAGGGATTTTTTCAAAAAAATATTTTCTGCCGGTTAAGTTTTTGAGGGCTGATTTCTTGTCCTGTGATAAAAAGCCTTCTGTTTCGAGTGCCAAACCTTTCAGGAGAGCATTTTCAGGCTTTTGGCACCATTTTTGAGTGAATTGCCAAAAGTCAGATTTTTGCTGAAATTGTGATCCCGGGGTTTAGGGATTTTTTCAAAAAAATATTTTCTGCTGGTTAAGTTTTTGAGGGCTGATTTCTTGTCCTGTGATAAAAAGCCTTCTGTTTCCATAGCCAAAGCTTTCAGGGCAGCATTTTCAAGCTTTTGGCACCATTTTTGAGTGAATTGCCAAAAGTCAGATTTTTGCTGAAATTGTGACCCCGTGGCTTAGGGATTTTTTCAAAAAAATATTTTCTGCCGGTTAAGTTTTTGAGGGCTGATTTCTTGTCCTGTGATAAAAATCCTTCTGTTTCGAGTGCCAAACCTTTCAGGAGAGCATCTTCAAGCTTTTGGCACCATTTTTGAGTGAATTGCCAAAAGTCAGATTTTTGCTGAAATTGTGACCCCGGGGCTTAGGGATTTTTTCAAAAAAATATTTTCTGCCGATTAAGTTTTTGAGGGCTGATTTCTTGTCCTGTGATAAAAAGCCTTCTGTTTCGAGTGCCAAACCTTTCAGGAGAGCATTTTCAGGCTTTGGGCACCATTTTTGAGTGAATTGCCAAAAGTCAGATTTTTGCTGAAATTGTTCAAAAAAATATTTTCTGCCGGTTAAGTTTTTGAGGGCTGATTTCTTGTCCTGCGATAAAAAGCCTTCTGTTTCGAGTGCCAAACCTTTCAGGAGAGCATTTTCAAGCTTTTGGCACCATTTTTGAGTGAATTGCCAAAAGTCAGATTTTTGCTGAAATTGTGACCCCGGGGCTTAGGGATTTTTTCAAAAAAATATTTTCTGCCGGTGTCGTTTTTGAGGGCTGATTTCTTGTCCTGTGATAAAAAGCCTTCTGTTTCGAGTGCCAAACCTTTCAGGAGAGCATTTTCTAGCTTTTGGCACCATTTTTGAGTGAATTGCCAAAAGTCAGATTTTTGCTGAAATTGTGACCCCGGGGCTTAGGGATTTTTTCAAAAAAATATTTTCTGCCGGTTACGTTTTTGAGGGCTGATTTCTTGTCCTGTGATAAAAAGCCTTCTGTTTCCATAGCCAAAGCTTTCAGGGCAGCATTTTCAAGCTTTTGGCAACATTTTTGAGTGAATTGCCAAAAGTCAGATTTTTGCTGAAATTGTGACCCCGGGGCTTAGGGATTTTTTCAAAAAAATATTTTCTGCCGGTTAAGTTTTTGAGGGCTGATTTCTTGTCCTGTGATAAAAAGCCTTCTGTTTCGAGTGCCAAACCTTTCAGGAGAGCATTTTCAAGCTTTTGGCACCATTTTTGAGTGAATTGCCAAAAGTCAGATTTTTGCTGAAATTGTGACCCCGGGGCTTAGGGATTTTTTCAAAAAAATATTTTCTGCCGGTTAAGTTTTTGAGGGCTGATTTCTTGTCCTGTGATAAAAAGCCTTCTGTTTCGAGTGCCAAACCTTTCAGGAGAGCATTTTCAGGCTTTTGGCACCATTTTTGAGTGAATTGCCAAAAGTCAGATTTTTGCTGAAATTGTGATCCCGGGGTTTAGGGATTTTTTCAAAAAAATATTTTCTGCTGGTTAAGTTTTTGAGGGCTGATTTCTTGTCCTGTGATAAAAAGCCTTCTGTTTCCATAGCCAAAGCTTTCAGGGCAGCATTTTCAAGCTTTTGGCACCATTTTTGAGTGAATTGCCAAAAGTCAGATTTTTGCTGAAATTGTGACCCCGGGGCTTAGGGATTTTTTCAAAAAAATATTTTCTGCCGGTTAAGTTTTTGAGGGCTGATTTCTTGTCCTGTGATAAAAAGCCTTCTGTTTCGAGTGCCAAACCTTTCAGGAGAGCATCTTCAAGCTTTTGGCACCATTTTTGAGTGAATTGCCAAAAGTCAGATTTTTGCTGAAATTGTGACCCCGGGGCTTAGGGATTTTTTCAAAAAAATATTTTCTGCCGATTAAGTTTTTGAGGGCTGATTTCTTGTCCTGTGATAAAAAGCCTTCTGTTTCGAGTGCCAAACCTTTCAGGAGAGCATTTTCAGGCTTTGGGCACCATTTTTGAGTGAATTGCCAAAAGTCAGATTTTTGCTGAAATTGTTCAAAAAAATATTTTCTGCCGGTTAAGTTTTTGAGGGCTGATTTCTTGTCCTGCAATAAAAAGCCTTCTGTTTCGAGTGCCAAACCTTTCAGGAGAGCATTTTCAAGCTTTTGGCACCATTTTTGAGTGAATTGCCAAAAGTCAGATTTTTGCTGAAATTGTGACCCCGGGGCTTAGGGATTTTTTCAAAAAAATATTTTCTGCCGGTGTCGTTTTTGAGGGCTGATTTCTTGTCCTGTGATAAAAAGCCTTCTGTTTCGAGTGCCAAACCTTTCAGGAGAGCATTTTCTAGCTTTTGGCACCATTTTTGAGTGAATTGCCAAAAGTCAGATTTTTGCTGAAATTGTGACCCCGGGGCTTAGGGATTTTTTCAAAAAAATATTTTCTGCCGGTTACGTTTTTGAGGGCTGATTTCTTGTCCTGTGATAAAAAGCCTTCTGTTTCCATAGCCAAAGCTTTCAGGGCAGCATTTTCAAGCTTTTGGCAACATTTTTGAGTGAATTGCCAAAAGTCAGATTTTTGCTGAAATTGTGACCCCGGGGCTTAGGGATTTTTTCAAAAAAATATTTTCTGCCGGTTACGTTTTTGAGGGCTGATTTCTTGTCCTGTGATAAAAAGCCTTCTGTTTCGAGTGCCAAACTTTTCAGCAGAGCATTTTCAAGCTTTTGGCCCCTTTTTTTGTGAGAATTGCCAAAAGTCAGATTTTTGCTGAAATTGTGACCCCAGGGCTTAGGGATTTTATGAAAAAAAATATTTTCTGCCGGTCAAGTTTTTGAGGGCTTATTTCTTGTCCTGTGATAAAAAGCCTTCTGTTTCCATAGCCAAAGCTTTCAGGGCAGCATTTTCAAGCTTTTGGCACCATTTTTGAGTGAATTGCCAAAAGTCAGATTTTTGCTGAAATTGTGACCCCAGGGCTTAGGGATTTTTTCAAAAAAAAAATTTCTGCCGGTTAAGTTTTTGAGGGCTGATTTCTTGTCCTGTGATAAAAAGCCTTCTGTTTCCATAGCCAAAGCTTTCAGGGCAGCATTTTCAAGCTTTTGGCACCATTTTTGAGTGAATTGCCAAAAGTCAGATTTTTGCTGAAATTGTGACCCCGGGGCTTAGGGATTTTATGAAGAAAAATATTTTCTGCCGGTTAAGTTTTTGAGGGCTTATTTCTTGTCCTGTGATAAAAAGCCTTCTATTTCGAGTGCCAAACCTTTCAGGAGAGCATTTTCAAGCTTTTGGCACCATTTTTGAGTGAATTGCCAAAAGTCAGATTTTTGCTGAAATTGTGACCCCGGGGCTTAGGGATTTTTTCAAAAAAATATTTTCTGCCGGTTAAGTTTTTGAGGGCTGATTTCTTGTCCTGTGGTAAAAAGGCTTCTGTTTCGAGTGCCAAACCTTTCAGGAGAGCATTTTCAAGCTTTTGGCACCACTTTTGAGTGAATTTCCAAAAGTCAGATTTTTGCTGAAATTGTGACCCCGGGGCTGAGGGATTTTATGAAAAAAAATATTTTCTGCCGGTTAAGTTTTTGAGGGCTTATTTCTTGTCCTGTGATAAAAAGCCTTCTGTTTCGAGTGCCAAACCTTTCAGGAGAGCATTTTCAAGCTTTTGGCACCATTTTTGAGTGAATTGCCAAAAGTCAGATTTTTGCTGAAATTGTGACCCCGGGGCTTAGGGATTTTTTCAAAAAAATATTTTCTGCCGGTTAAGTTTTTGAGGGCTGATTTCTTGTCCTGTGATAAAAAGCCTTCTGTTTCGAGTGCCAAACCTTTCAGGAGAGCATTTTCAAGCTTTTGGCACCATTTTTGAGTGAATTGCCAAAAGTCAGATTTTTGCTGAAATTGTGACCCCGGGGCTTAGGGATTTTTTCAAAAAAATATTTTCTGCCGGTTAAGTTTTTGAGGGCTGATTTCTTGTCCTGTGATAAAAAGCCTTCTGTTTCGAGTGCCAAACCTTTCAGGAGAGCATTTTCAGGCTTTTGGCACCATTTTTGAGTGAATTGCCAAAAGTCAGATTTTTGCTGAAATTGTGACCCCGGGGCTTAGGGATTTTTTCAAAAAAATATTTTCTGCCGGTTAAGTTTTTGAGGGCTGATTTATTTTCCATTGATAAAAAGACTTCTGTTTCCATCGCCAAAGCTTTCAGGGGAGCATTTTCAGGCTTTTGGCACCATTTTTGAGTGAATTGCCAAAAGTCAGATTTTTTGCTGAAATTGTGACCCCGGGGCTTAGGGATTTTTTCAAAAAAATATTTTCTGCCGGTTAAGTTTTTGAGGGCTGATTTCTTGTCCTGTGATAAAAAGCCTTCTGTTTCGAGTGCCAAACCTTTCAGGAGAGCATTTTCAGGCTTTGGGCACCATTTTTGAGTGAATTGCCAAAAGTCAGATTTTTGCTGAAATTGTTCAAAAAAATATTTTCTGCCGGTTAAGTTTTTGAGGGCTGATTTCTTGTCCTGTGATAAAAAGACTTCTGTTTCCATCGCCAAAGCTTTCAGGGGAGCATTTTCAAGCTTTTGGCACCATTTTTGAGTGAATTGCCAAAAGTCAGATTTTTGCTGAAATTGTGACCCCGGGGCTTAGGGATTTTTTGAAAAAAATATTTTCTGCCGGTTAAGTTTTTGAGGGCTGATTTCTTGTCCTGTGATAAAAAGACTTCTGTTTCCATCGCCAAAGTTTTCAGGGGAGCATTTTCAAGCTTTTGGCACCATTTTTGAGTGAATTGCCAAAAGTCAGATTTTTGCTGAAATTGTAACCCCGGGGCTTAGGGATTTTTTCAAAAAAATATTTTCTTCCGGTTAAGTTTTTGAGGGCTGATTTCTTGTCCTGTGATAAAAAGCCTTCTGTTTCGAGTGCCAAACCTTTCAGGAGAGCATTTTCAGGCTTTGGGCACCATTTTTGAGTGAATTGCCAAAAGTCAGATTTTTGCTGAAATTGTTCAAAAAAATATTTTCTGCCGGTTAAGTTTTTGAGGGCTGATTTCTTGTCCTGTGATAAAAAGACTTCTGTTTCCATCGCCAAAGCTTTCAGGGGAGCATTTTCAAGCTTTTGGCACCATTTTTGAGTGAATTGCCAAAAGTCAGATTTTTGCTGAAATTGTAACCCCGGGGCTTAGGGATTTTTTCAAAAAAATATTTTATGCCGGTTAAGTTTTTGAGGGCTGATTTCTTGTCCTGTGATAAAAAGCCTTCTGTTTCTAGTGCCAAACCTTTCAGGAGAGCATTTTCAAGCTTTTGGCCCCTTTTTTTGTGAGAATTGCCAAAAGTCAGATTTTTGCTGAAATTGTGACCCCAGGGCTTAGGGATTTTATGAAAAAAAATATTTTCTGCCGGTCAAGTTTTTGAGGGCTTATTTCTTGTCCTGTGATAAAAAGCCTTCTGTTTCCATAGCCAAAGCTTTCAGGGCAGCATTTTCAAGCTTTTGGCACCATTTTTGAGTGAATTGCCAAAAGTCAGATTTTTGCTGAAATTGTGACCCCAGGGCTTAGGGATTTTTTCAAAAAAAAAATTTCTGCCGGTTAAGTTTTTGAGGGCTGATTTCTTGTCCTGTGATAAAAAGCCTTCTGTTTCCATAGCCAAAGCTTTCAGGGCAGCATTTTCAAGCTTTTGGCACCATTTTTGAGTGAATTGCCAAAAGTCAGATTTTTGCTGAAATTGTGACCCCGGGGCTTAGGGATTTTATGAAGAAAAATATTTTCTGCCGGTTAAGTTTTTGAGGGCTTATTTCTTGTCCTGTGATAAAAAGCCTTCTATTTCGAGTGCCAAACCTTTCAGGAGAGCATTTTCAAGCTTTTGGCACCATTTTTGAGTGAATTGCCAAAAGTCAGATTTTTGCTGAAATTGTGACCCCGGGGCTTAGGGATTTTTTCAAAAAAATATTTTCTGCCGGTTAAGTTTTTGAGGGCTGATTTCTTGTCCTGTGGTAAAAAGGCTTCTGTTTCGAGTGCCAAACCTTTCAGGAGAGCATTTTCAAGCTTTTGGCACCACTTTTGAGTGAATTTCCAAAAGTCAGATTTTTGCTGAAATTGTGACCCCGGGGCTGAGGGATTTTATGAAAAAAAATATTTTCTGCCGGTTAAGTTTTTGAGGGCTTATTTCTTGTCCTGTGATAAAAAGCCTTCTGTTTCGAGTGCCAAACCTTTCAGGAGAGCATTTTCAAGCTTTTGGCACCATTTTTGAGTGAATTGCCAAAAGTCAGATTTTTGCTGAAATTGTGACCCCGGGGCTTAGGGATTTTTTCAAAAAAATATTTTCTGCCGGTTAAGTTTTTGAGGGCTGATTTCTTGTCCTGTGATAAAAAGCCTTCTGTTTCGAGTGCCAAACCTTTCAGGAGAGCATTTTCAAGCTTTTGGCACCATTTTTGAGTGAATTGCCAAAAGTCAGATTTTTGCTGAAATTGTGACCCCGGGGCTTAGGGATTTTTTCAAAAAAATATTTTCTGCCGGTTAAGTTTTTGAGGGCTGATTTCTTGTCCTGTGATAAAAAGCCTTCTGTTTCGAGTGCCAAACCTTTCAGGAGAGCATTTTCAGGCTTTTGGCACCATTTTTGAGTGAATTGCCAAAAGTCAGATTTTTGCTGAAATTGTGACCCCGGGGCTTAGGGATTTTTTCAAAAAAATATTTTCTGCCGGTTAAGTTTTTGAGGGCTGATTTATTTTCCATTGATAAAAAGACTTCTGTTTCCATCGCCAAAGCTTTCAGGGGAGCATTTTCAGGCTTTTGGCACCATTTTTGAGTGAATTGCCAAAAGTCAGATTTTTTGCTGAAATTGTGACCCCGGGGCTTAGGGATTTTTTCAAAAAAATATTTTCTGCCGGTTAAGTTTTTGAGGGCTGATTTCTTGTCCTGTGATAAAAAGCCTTCTGTTTCGAGTGCCAAACCTTTCAGGAGAGCATTTTCAGGCTTTGGGCACCATTTTTGAGTGAATTGCCAAAAGTCAGATTTTTGCTGAAATTGTTCAAAAAAATATTTTCTGCCGGTTAAGTTTTTGAGGGCTGATTTCTTGTCCTGTGATAAAAAGACTTCTGTTTCCATCGCCAAAGCTTTCAGGGGAGCATTTTCAAGCTTTTGGCACCATTTTTGAGTGAATTGCCAAAAGTCAGATTTTTGCTGAAATTGTGACCCCGGGGCTTAGGGATTTTTTGAAAAAAATATTTTCTGCCGGTTAAGTTTTTGAGGGCTGATTTCTTGTCCTGTGATAAAAAGACTTCTGTTTCCATCGCCAAAGTTTTCAGGGGAGCATTTTCAAGCTTTTGGCACCATTTTTAGTGAATTGCCAAAAGTCAGATTTTTGCTGAAATTGTAACCCCGGGGCTTAGGGATTTTTTCAAAAAAATATTTTCTTCCGGTTAAGTTTTTGAGGGCTGATTTCTTGTCCTGTGATAAAAAGCCTTCTGTTTCGAGTGCCAAACCTTTCAGGAGAGCATTTTCAGGCTTTGGGCACCATTTTTGAGTGAATTGCCAAAAGTCAGATTTTTGCTGAAATTGTTCAAAAAAATATTTTCTGCCGGTTAAGTTTTTGAGGGCTGATTTCTTGTCCTGTGATAAAAAGACTTCTGTTTCCATCGCCAAAGCTTTCAGGGGAGCATTTTCAAGCTTTTGGCACCATTTTTGAGTGAATTGCCAAAAGTCAGATTTTTGCTGAAATTGTAACCCCGGGGCTTAGGGATTTTTTCAAAAAAATATTTTATGCCGGTTAAGTTTTTGAGGGCTGATTTCTTGTCCTGTGATAAAAAGCCTTCTGTTTCTAGTGCCAAACCTTTCAGGAGAGCATTTTCAAGCTTTTGGCACCATTTTTGAGTGAATTGCCAAAAGTCAGATTTTTGCTGAAATTGTGACCCCGGGGCTTAGGGATTTTTTCAAAAAAATATTTTCTGCCGGTTAAGTTTTTGAGGGCTGATTTCTTGTCCTGTGATAAAAAGCCTTCTGTTTCTAGTGCCAAACCTTTCAGGAGAGCATCTTCAAGCTTTTGGCACCATTTTTGAGTGAATTGCCAAAAGTCAGATTTTTGCTGAAATTGTGACCCCGGGGCTTAGGGATTTTTTCAAAAAAATATTTTCTGCCGATTAAGTTTTTGAGGGCTGATTTCTTGTCCTGTGATAAAAAGCCTTCTGTTTCGAGTGCCAAACCTTTCAGGAGAGCATTTTCAGGCTTTGGGCACCATTTTTGAGTGAATTGCCAAAAGTCAGATTTTTGCTGAAATTGTTCAAAAAAATATTTTCTGCCGGTTAAGTTTTTGAGGGCTGATTTCTTGTCCTGCGATAAAAAGCCTTCTGTTTCGAGTGCCAAACCTTTCAGGAGAGCATTTTCAAGCTTTTGGCACCATTTTTGAGTGAATTGCCAAAAGTCAGATTTTTGCTGAAATTGTGACCCCGGGGCTTAGGGATTTTTTCAAAAAAATATTTTCTGCCGGTTACGTTTTTGAGGGCTGATTTCTTGTCCTGTGATAAAAAGCCTTCTGTTTCGAGTGCCAAACTTTTCAGCAGAGCATTTTCAAGCTTTTGGCCCCTTTTTTTGTGAGAATTGCCAAAAGTCAGATTTTTGCTGAAATTGTGACCCCAGGGCTTAGGGATTTTATGAAAAAAAATATTTTCTGCCGGTCAAGTTTTTGAGGGCTTATTTCTTGTCCTGTGATAAAAAGCCTTCTGTTTCCATAGCCAAAGCTTTCAGGGCAGCATTTTCAAGCTTTTGGCACCATTTTTGAGTGAATTGCCAAAAGTCAGATTTTTGCTGAAATTGTGACCCCAGGGCTTAGGGATTTTTTCAAAAAAAAAATTTCTGCCGGTTAAGTTTTTGAGGGCTGATTTCTTGTCCTGTGATAAAAAGCCTTCTGTTTCCATAGCCAAAGCTTTCAGGGCAGCATTTTCAAGCTTTTGGCACCATTTTTGAGTGAATTGCCAAAAGTCAGATTTTTGCTGAAATTGTGACCCCGGGGCTTAGGGATTTTATGAAGAAAAATATTTTCTGCCGGTTAAGTTTTTGAGGGCTTATTTCTTGTCCTGTGATAAAAAGCCTTCTATTTCGAGTGCCAAACCTTTCAGGAGAGCATTTTCAAGCTTTTGGCACCATTTTTGAGTGAATTGCCAAAAGTCAGATTTTTGCTGAAATTGTGACCCCGGGGCTTAGGGATTTTTTCAAAAAAATATTTTCTGCCGGTTAAGTTTTTGAGGGCTGATTTCTTGTCCTGTGGTAAAAAGGCTTCTGTTTCGAGTGCCAAACCTTTCAGGAGAGCATTTTCAAGCTTTTGGCACCACTTTTGAGTGAATTTCCAAAAGTCAGATTTTTGCTGAAATTGTGACCCCGGGGCTGAGGGATTTTATGAAAAAAAATATTTTCTGCCGGTTAAGTTTTTGAGGGCTTATTTCTTGTCCTGTGATAAAAAGCCTTCTGTTTCGAGTGCCAAACCTTTCAGGAGAGCATTTTCAAGCTTTTGGCACCATTTTTGAGTGAATTGCCAAAAGTCAGATTTTTGCTGAAATTGTGACCCCGGGGCTTAGGGATTTTTTCAAAAAAATATTTTCTGCCGGTTAAGTTTTTGAGGGCTGATTTCTTGTCCTGTGATAAAAAGCCTTCTGTTTCGAGTGCCAAACCTTTCAGGAGAGCATTTTCAAGCTTTTGGCACCATTTTTGAGTGAATTGCCAAAAGTCAGATTTTTGCTGAAATTGTGACCCCGGGGCTTAGGGATTTTTTCAAAAAAATATTTTCTGCCGGTTAAGTTTTTGAGGGCTGATTTCTTGTCCTGTGATAAAAAGCCTTCTGTTTCGAGTGCCAAACCTTTCAGGAGAGCATTTTCAGGCTTTTGGCACCATTTTTGAGTGAATTGCCAAAAGTCAGATTTTTGCTGAAATTGTGACCCCGGGGCTTAGGGATTTTTTCAAAAAAATATTTTCTGCCGGTTAAGTTTTTGAGGGCTGATTTATTTTCCATTGATAAAAAGACTTCTGTTTCCATCGCCAAAGCTTTCAGGGGAGCATTTTCAGGCTTTTGGCACCATTTTTGAGTGAATTGCCAAAAGTCAGATTTTTTGCTGAAATTGTGACCCCGGGGCTTAGGGATTTTTTCAAAAAAATATTTTCTGCCGGTTAAGTTTTTGAGGGCTGATTTCTTGTCCTGTGATAAAAAGCCTTCTGTTTCGAGTGCCAAACCTTTCAGGAGAGCATTTTCAGGCTTTGGGCACCATTTTTGAGTGAATTGCCAAAAGTCAGATTTTTGCTGAAATTGTTCAAAAAAATATTTTCTGCCGGTTAAGTTTTTGAGGGCTGATTTCTTGTCCTGTGATAAAAAGACTTCTGTTTCCATCGCCAAAGCTTTCAGGGGAGCATTTTCAAGCTTTTGGCACCATTTTTGAGTGAATTGCCAAAAGTCAGATTTTTGCTGAAATTGTGACCCCGGGGCTTAGGGATTTTTTGAAAAAAATATTTTCTGCCGGTTAAGTTTTTGAGGGCTGATTTCTTGTCCTGTGATAAAAAGACTTCTGTTTCCATCGCCAAAGTTTTCAGGGGAGCATTTTCAAGCTTTTGGCACCATTTTTAGTGAATTGCCAAAAGTCAGATTTTTGCTGAAATTGTAACCCCGGGGCTTAGGGATTTTTTCAAAAAAATATTTTCTTCCGGTTAAGTTTTTGAGGGCTGATTTCTTGTCCTGTGATAAAAAGCCTTCTGTTTCGAGTGCCAAACCTTTCAGGAGAGCATTTTCAGGCTTTGGGCACCATTTTTGAGTGAATTGCCAAAAGTCAGATTTTTGCTGAAATTGTTCAAAAAAATATTTTCTGCCGGTTAAGTTTTTGAGGGCTGATTTCTTGTCCTGTGATAAAAAGACTTCTGTTTCCATCGCCAAAGCTTTCAGGGGAGCATTTTCAAGCTTTTGGCACCATTTTTGAGTGAATTGCCAAAAGTCAGATTTTTGCTGAAATTGTAACCCCGGGGCTTAGGGATTTTTTCAAAAAAATATTTTATGCCGGTTAAGTTTTTGAGGGCTGATTTCTTGTCCTGTGATAAAAAGCCTTCTGTTTCTAGTGCCAAACCTTTCAGGAGAGCATTTTCAAGCTTTTGGCACCATTTTTGAGTGAATTGCCAAAAGTCAGATTTTTGCTGAAATTGTGACCCCGGGGCTTAGGGATTTTTTCAAAAAAATATTTTCTGCCGGTTAAGTTTTTGAGGGCTGATTTCTTGTCCTGTGATAAAAAGCCTTCTGTTTCTAGTGCCAAACCTTTCAGGAGAGCATCTTCAAGCTTTTGGCACCATTTTTGAGTGAATTGCCAAAAGTCAGATTTTTGCTGAAATTGTGACCCCGGGGCTTAGGGATTTTTTCAAAAAAATATTTTCTGCCGATTAAGTTTTTGAGGGCTGATTTCTTGTCCTGTGATAAAAAGCCTTCTGTTTCGAGTGCCAAACCTTTCAGGAGAGCATTTTCAGGCTTTGGGCACCATTTTTGAGTGAATTGCCAAAAGTCAGATTTTTGCTGAAATTGTTCAAAAAAATATTTTCTGCCGGTTAAGTTTTTGAGGGCTGATTTCTTGTCCTGCGATAAAAAGCCTTCTGTTTCGAGTGCCAAACCTTTCAGGAGAGCATTTTCAAGCTTTTGGCACCATTTTTGAGTGAATTGCCAAAAGTCAGATTTTTGCTGAAATTGTGACCCCGGGGCTTAGGGATTTTTTCAAAAAAATATTTTCTGCCGGTTACGTTTTTGAGGGCTGATTTCTTGTCCTGTGATAAAAAGCCTTCTGTTTCGAGTGCCAAACTTTTCAGCAGAGCATTTTCAAGCTTTTGGCCCCTTTTTTTGTGAGAATTGCCAAAAGTCAGATTTTTGCTGAAATTGTGACCCCAGGGCTTAGGGATTTTATGAAAAAAAATATTTTCTGCCGGTCAAGTTTTTGAGGGCTTATTTCTTGTCCTGTGATAAAAAGCCTTCTGTTTCCATAGCCAAAGCTTTCAGGGCAGCATTTTCAAGCTTTTGGCACCATTTTTGAGTGAATTGCCAAAAGTCAGATTTTTGCTGAAATTGTGACCCCAGGGCTTAGGGATTTTTTCAAAAAAAAAATTTCTGCCGGTTAAGTTTTTGAGGGCTGATTTCTTGTCCTGTGATAAAAAGCCTTCTGTTTCCATAGCCAAAGCTTTCAGGGCAGCATTTTCAAGCTTTTGGCACCATTTTTGAGTGAATTGCCAAAAGTCAGATTTTTGCTGAAATTGTGACCCCGGGGCTTAGGGATTTTATGAAGAAAAATATTTTCTGCCGGTTAAGTTTTTGAGGGCTTATTTCTTGTCCTGTGATAAAAAGCCTTCTATTTCGAGTGCCAAACCTTTCAGGAGAGCATTTTCAAGCTTTTGGCACCATTTTTGAGTGAATTGCCAAAAGTCAGATTTTTGCTGAAATTGTGACCCCGGGGCTTAGGGATTTTTTCAAAAAAATATTTTCTGCCGGTTAAGTTTTTGAGGGCTGATTTCTTGTCCTGTGGTAAAAAGGCTTCTGTTCCGAGTGCCAAACCTTTCAGGAGAGCATTTTCAAGCTTTTGGCACCACTTTTGAGTGAATTTCCAAAAGTCAGATTTTTGCTGAAATTGTGACCCCGGGGCTGAGGGATTTTATGAAAAAAAATATTTTCTGCCGGTTAAGTTTTTGAGGGCTTATTTCTTGTCCTGTGATAAAAAGCCTTCTGTTTCGAGTGCCAAACCTTTCAGGAGAGCATTTTCAAGCTTTTGGCACCATTTTTGAGTGAATTGCCAAAAGTCAGATTTTTGCTGAAATTGTGACCCCGGGGCTTAGGGATTTTTTCAAAAAAATATTTTCTGCCGGTTAAGTTTTTGAGGGCTGATTTCTTGTCCTGTGATAAAAAGCCTTCTGTTTCGAGTGCCAAACCTTTCAGGAGAGCATTTTCAAGCTTTTGGCACCATTTTTGAGTGAATTGCCAAAAGTCAGATTTTTGCTGAAATTGTGACCCCGGGGCTTAGGGATTTTTTCAAAAAAATATTTTCTGCCGGTTAAGTTTTTGAGGGCTGATTTCTTGTCCTGTGATAAAAAGCCTTCTGTTTCGAGTGCCAAACCTTTCAGGAGAGCATTTTCAGGCTTTTGGCACCATTTTTGAGTGAATTGCCAAAAGTCAGATTTTTGCTGAAATTGTGACCCCGGGGCTTAGGGATTTTTTCAAAAAAATATTTTCTGCCGGTTAAGTTTTTGAGGGCTGATTTATTTTCCATTGATAAAAAGACTTCTGTTTCCATCGCCAAAGCTTTCAGGGGAGCATTTTCAGGCTTTTGGCACCATTTTTGAGTGAATTGCCAAAAGTCAGATTTTTTGCTGAAATTGTGACCCCGGGGCTTAGGGATTTTTTCAAAAAAATATTTTCTGCCGGTTAAGTTTTTGAGGGCTGATTTCTTGTCCTGTGATAAAAAGCCTTCTGTTTCGAGTGCCAAACCTTTCAGGAGAGCATTTTCAGGCTTTGGGCACCATTTTTGAGTGAATTGCCAAAAGTCAGATTTTTGCTGAAATTGTTCAAAAAAATATTTTCTGCCGGTTAAGTTTTTGAGGGCTGATTTCTTGTCCTGTGATAAAAAGACTTCTGTTTCCATCGCCAAAGCTTTCAGGGGAGCATTTTCAAGCTTTTGGCACCATTTTTGAGTGAATTGCCAAAAGTCAGATTTTTGCTGAAATTGTGACCCCGGGGCTTAGGGATTTTTTGAAAAAAATATTTTCTGCCGGTTAAGTTTTTGAGGGCTGATTTCTTGTCCTGTGATAAAAAGACTTCTGTTTCCATCGCCAAAGTTTTCAGGGGAGCATTTTCAAGCTTTTGGCACCATTTTTAGTGAATTGCCAAAAGTCAGATTTTTGCTGAAATTGTAACCCCGGGGCTTAGGGATTTTTTCAAAAAAATATTTTCTTCCGGTTAAGTTTTTGAGGGCTGATTTCTTGTCCTGTGATAAAAAGCCTTCTGTTTCGAGTGCCAAACCTTTCAGGAGAGCATTTTCAGGCTTTGGGCACCATTTTTGAGTGAATTGCCAAAAGTCAGATTTTTGCTGAAATTGTTCAAAAAAATATTTTCTGCCGGTTAAGTTTTTGAGGGCTGATTTCTTGTCCTGTGATAAAAAGACTTCTGTTTCCATCGCCAAAGCTTTCAGGGGAGCATTTTCAAGCTTTTGGCACCATTTTTGAGTGAATTGCCAAAAGTCAGATTTTTGCTGAAATTGTAACCCCGGGGCTTAGGGATTTTTTCAAAAAAATATTTTATGCCGGTTAAGTTTTTGAGGGCTGATTTCTTGTCCTGTGATAAAAAGCCTTCTGTTTCTAGTGCCAAACCTTTCAGGAGAGCATTTTCAAGCTTTTGGCACCATTTTTGAGTGAATTGCCAAAAGTCAGATTTTTGCTGAAATTGTGACCCCGGGGCTTAGGGATTTTTTCAAAAAAATATTTTCTGCCGGTTAAGTTTTTGAGGGCTGATTTCTTGTCCTGTGATAAAAAGCCTTCTGTTTCTAGTGCCAAACCTTTCAGGAGAGCATCTTCAAGCTTTTGGCACCATTTTTGAGTGAATTGCCAAAAGTCAGATTTTTGCTGAAATTGTGACCCCGGGGCTTAGGGATTTTTTCAAAAAAATATTTTCTGCCGATTAAGTTTTTGAGGGCTGATTTCTTGTCCTGTGATAAAAAGCCTTCTGTTTCGAGTGCCAAACCTTTCAGGAGAGCATTTTCAGGCTTTGGGCACCATTTTTGAGTGAATTGCCAAAAGTCAGATTTTTGCTGAAATTGTTCAAAAAAATATTTTCTGCCGGTTAAGTTTTTGAGGGCTGATTTCTTGTCCTGCGATAAAAAGCCTTCTGTTTCGAGTGCCAAACCTTTCAGGAGAGCATTTTCAAGCTTTTGGCACCATTTTTGAGTGAATTGCCAAAAGTCAGATTTTTGCTGAAATTGTGACCCCGGGGCTTAGGGATTTTTTCAAAAAAATATTTTCTGCCGATTAAGTTTTTGAGGGCTGATTTCTTGTCCTGTGATAAAAAGCCTTCTGTTTCGAGTGCCAAACCTTTCAGGAGAGCATTTTCAGGCTTTGGGCACCATTTTTGTGTGAATTGCCAAAAGTCAGATTTTTGCTGAAATTGTTCAAAAAAATATTTTCTGCCGGTTAAGTTTTTGAGGGCTGATTTCTTGTCCTGCGATAAAAAGCCTTCTGTTTCGAGTGCCAAACCTTTCAGGAGAGCATTTTCAAGCTTTTGGCACCATTTCTGAGTGAATTGCCAAAAGTCAGATTTTTGCTGAAATTGTGACCCCGGGGCTTAGGGATTTTTTCAAAAAAATATTTTCTGCCGGTTACGTTTTTGAGGGCTGATTTCTTGTCCTGTGATAAAAAGCCTTCTGTTTCCATCGCCAAAGCTTTCAGGGCAGCATTTTCAAGCTTTTGGCAACATTTTTGAGTGAATTGCCAAAAGTCAGATTTCTGCTGAAATTGTGACCCCGGGGCTTAGGGATTTTTTGAAAAAAAATATTTTCTGCCGGTTAAGTTTTTGAGGGCTGATTTCTTGTCCTGTGATAAAAAGCCTTCTGTTTCGAGTGCCAAACCTTTCAGGAGAGCATTTTCAAGCTTTTGGCACCACTTTTGAGTGAATTGCCAAAAGTCAGATTTTTGCTGAAATTGTGACCCCGGGGCTTAGGGATTTTTTCAAAAAATTATTTTCTGCCGGTTACGTTTTTGAGGGCTGATTTCTTGTCCTGTGATAAAAAGCCTTCTGTTTCGAGTGCCAAACTTTTCAGGAGAGCATTTTCAAGCTTTTGGCCCCTTTTTTTGTGAGAATTGCCAAAAGTCAGATTTTTGCTGAAATTGTGACCCCGGGGCTTAGGGATTTTATGAAAAAAAATATTTTCTGCCGGTTAAGTTTTTGAGGGCTGATTTCTTGTCCTGTGATAAAAAGCCTTCTGTTTCGAGTGCCAAACCTTTAAGGAGAGCATTTTCAGGCTTTTGGCACCATTTTTGAGTGAATTGCCAAAAGTCAGATTTTTGCTGAAATTGTGACCCCGGGGCTTAGGGATTTTTTCAAAAAAATATTTTCTGCCGGTTACGTTTTTGAGGGCTGATTTCTTGTCCTGTGATAAAAAGCCTTCTGTTTCCATCGCCAAAGCTTTCAGGGCAGCATTTTCAATCTTTTGGCAACATTTTTGAGTGAATTGCCAAAAGTCAGATTTCTGCTGAAATTGTGACCCCGGGGCTTAGGGATTTTATGAAAAAAAATATTTTCTGCCGGTTAAGTTTTTGAGGGCTGATTTCTTGTCCTGTGATAAAAAGCCTTCTGTTTCGAGTGCCAAACCTTTAAGGAGAGCATTTTCAAGCTTTTGGCACCACTTTTGAGTGAATTGCCAAAAGTCAGATTTTTGCTGAAATTGTGACCCCGGGGCTTAGGGATTTTTTCAAAAAAATATTTTCTGCCGGTTACGTTTTTGAGGGCTGATTTCTTGTCCTGTGATAAAAAGCCTTCTGTTTCGAGTGCCAAACTTTTCAGGAGAGTATTTTCAAGCTTTTGGCCCCTTTTTTTGTGAGAATTGCCAAAAGTCAGATTTTTGCTGAAATTGTGACCCCGGGGCTTAGGGATTTTATGAAAAAAAATATTTTCTGCCGGTTAAGTTTTTGAGGGCTTATTTCTTGTCCTGTGATAAAAAGCCTTCTGTTTCGAGTGCCAAACCTTTCAGGAGAGCATTTTCAAGCTTTTGGCACCATTTTTGAGTGAATTGCCAAAAGTCAGATTTTTGCTGAAATTGTGACCCCGGGGCTTACGGATTTTTTCAAAAAAATATTTTCTGCCGGTTAAGTTTTTGAGGGCTGATTTCTTGTCCTGTGATAAAAAGACTTCTGTTTCCATCGCCAAAGTTTTCAGGGGAGCATTTTCAAGCTTTTGGCACCATTTTTGAGTGAATTGCCAAAAGTCAGATTTTTGCTGAAATTGTGACCCCGGGGCTTAGGGATTTTTTCAAAAAAATATTTTCTTCCGGTTAAGTTTTTGAGGGCTGATTTCTTGTCCTGTGATAAAAAGCCTTCTGTTTCGAGTGCCAAACCTTTCAGGAGAGCATTTTCAGGCTTTTGGCACCATTTTTGAGTGAATTTCCAAAAGTCAGATTTTTGCTGAAATTGTGACCCCGGGGCTTAGGGATTTTTTCAAAAAAATATTTTCTGCCGGTTACGTTTTTGAGGGCTGATTTCTTGTCCTGTGATAAAAAGCCTTCTGTTTCCATCGCCAAAGCTTTCAGGGCAGCATTTTCAAGCTTTTGGCAACATTTTTGAGTGAATTGCCAAAAGTCAGATTTCTGCTGAAATTGTGACCCCGGGGCTTAGGGATTTTTTCAAAAAATTATTTTCTGCCGGTTACGTTTTTGAGGGCTGATTTCTTGTCCTGTGATAAAAAGCCTTCTGTTTCGAGTGCCAAACTTTTCAGGAGAGCATTTTCAAGCTTTTGGCCCCTTTTTTGTGAGAATTGCCAAAAGTCAGATTTTTGCTGAAATTGTGACCCCGGGGCTTAGGGATTTTATGAAAAAAAATATTTTCTGCCGGTTAGGTTTTTGAGGGCTGATTTCTTGTCCTGTGATAAAAAGCCTTCTGTTTCGAGTGCCAAACCTTTCAGGAGAGCATTTTCAGGCTTTTGGCACCATTTTTGAGTGAATTGCCAAAAGTCAGATTTTTGCTGAAATTGTGACCCCGGGGCTTAGGGATTTTTTCAAAAAAATATTTTCTGCCGGTTACGTTTTTGAGGGCTGATTTCTTGTCCTGTGATAAAAAGCCTTCTGTTTCCATCGCCAAAGCTTTCAGGGCAGCATTTTCAAGCTTTTGGCAACATTTTTGAGTGAATTGCCAAAAGTCAGATTTCTGCTGAAATTGTGACCCCGGGGCTTAGGGATTTTATGAAAAAAAATATTTTCTGCCGGTTAAGTTTTTGAGGGCTGATTTCTTGTCCTGTGATAAAAAGCCTTCTGTTTCGAGTGCCAAACCTTTAAGGAGAGCATTTTCAAGCTTTTGGCACCATTTTTGAGTGAATTGCCAAAAGTCAGATTTTTGCTGAAATTGTGACCCCGGGGCTTACGGATTTTTTCAAAAAAATATTTTCTGCCGGTTAAGTTTTTGAGGGCTGATTTCTTGTCCTGTGATAAAAAGACTTCTGTTTCCATCGCCAAAGTTTTCAGGGGAGCATTTTCAAGCTTTTGGCACCATTTTTGAGTGAATTGCCAAAAGTCAGATTTTTGCTGAAATTGTGACCCCGGGGCTTAGGGATTTTTTCAAAAAAATATTTTCTTCCGGTTAAGTTTTTGAGGGCTGATTTCTTGTCCTGTGATAAAAAGCCTTCTGTTTCGAGTGCCAAACCTTTCAGGAGAGCATTTTCAGGCTTTTGGCACCATTTTTGAGTGAATTTCCAAAAGTCAGATTTTTGCTGAAATTGTGACCCCGGGGCTTAGGGATTTTTTCAAAAAAATATTTTCTGCCGGTTACGTTTTTGAGGGCTGATTTCTTGTCCTGTGATAAAAAGCCTTCTGTTTCCATCGCCAAAGCTTTCAGGGCAGCATTTTCAAGCTTTTGGCAACATTTTTGAGTGAATTGCCAAAAGTCAGATTTCTGCTGAAATTGTGACCCCGGGGCTTAGGGATTTTATGAAAAAAAATATTTTCTGCCGGTTAAGTTTTTGAGGGCTGATTTCTTGTCCTGTGATAAAAAGCCTTCTGTTTCGAGTGCCAAACCTTTAAGGAGAGCATTTTCAAGCTTTTGGCACCACTTTTGAGTGAATTGCCAAAAGTCAGATTTTTGCTGAAATTGTGACCCCGGGGCTTAGGGATTTTTTCAAAAAAATATTTTCTGCCGGTTACGTTTTTGAGGGCTGATTTCTTGTCCTGTGAAAAAAAGCCTTCTGTTTCGAGTGCCAAACTTTTCAGGAGAGTATTTTCAAGCTTTTGGCCCCTTTTTTTGTGAGAATTGCCAAAAGTCAGATTTTTGCTGAAATTGTGACCCCGGGGCTTAGGGATTTTATGAAAAAAAATATTTTCTGCCGGTTAAGTTTTTGAGGGCTTATTTCTTGTCCTGTGATAAAAAGCCTTCTGTTTCGAGTGCCAAACCTTTCAGGAGAGCATTTTCAAGCTTTTGGCACCATTTTTGAGTGAATTGCCAAAAGTCAGATTTTTGCTGAAATTGTGACCCCGGGGCTTACGGATTTTTTCAAAAAAATATTTTCTGCCGGTTAAGTTTTTGAGGGCTGATTTCTTGTCCTGTGATAAAAAGACTTCTGTTTCCATCGCCAAAGTTTTCAGGGGAGCATTTTCAAGCTTTTGGCACCATTTTTGAGTGAATTGCCAAAAGTCAGATTTTTGCTGAAATTGTGACCCCGGGGCTTAGGGATTTTTTCAAAAAAATATTTTCTTCCGGTTAAGTTTTTGAGGGCTGATTTCTTGTCCTGTGATAAAAAGACTTCTGTTTCGAGTGCCAAACCTTTCAGGAGAGCATTTTCAGGCTTTTGGCACCATTTTTGAGTGAATTGCCAAAAGTCAGATTTTTGCTGAAATTGTTCAAAAAAATATTTTCTGCCGGTTAAGTTTTTGAGGGCTGATTTCTTGTCCTGTGATAAAAAGACTTCTGTTTCCATCGCCAAAGCTTTCACGGGAGCATTTTCAAGCTTTTGGCACCATTTTTGAGTGAATTGCCAAAAGTCAGATTTTTGCTGAAATTGTGACCCCGGGGCTTAGGGATTTTTTCAAAAAAATATTTTATGCCGGTTAAGTTTTTGAGGGCTGATTTCTTGTCCTGTGATAAAAAGCCTTCTGTTTCTAGTGCCAAACCTTTCAGGAGAGCATTTTCAAGCTTTTGGCACCATTTTTGAGTGAATTGCCAAAAGTCAGATTTTTGCTGAAATTGTGACCCCGGGGCTTAGGGATTTTTTCAAAAAAATATTTTCTGCCGGTTAAGTTTTTGAGGGCTGATTTCTTGTCCTGTGATAAAAAGCCTTCTGTTTCTAGTGCCAAACCTTTCAGGAGAGCATCTTCAAGCTTTTGGCACCATTTTTGAGTGAATTGCCAAAAGTCAGATTTTTGCTGAAATTGTGACCCCGGGGCTTAGGGATTTTTTCAAAAAAATATTTTCTGCCGGTGTCGTTTTTGAGGGCTGATTTCTTGTCCTGTGATAAAAAACCTTCTGTTTCGAGTGCCAAACCTTTCAGGAGAGCATTTTCAGGCTTTTGGCACCATTTTTGAGTGAATTGCCAAAAGTCAGATTTTTGCTGAAATTGTTCAAAAAAATATTTTCTGCCGGTTAAGTTTTTGAGGGCTGATTTCTTGTCCTGCGATAAAAAGCCTTCTGTTTCGAGTGCCAAACCTTTCAGGAGAGCATTTTCAAGCTTTTGGCACCATTTTTGAGTGAATTGCCAAAAGTCAGATTTTTGCTGAAATTGTGACCCCGGGGCTTAGGGATTTTTTCAAAAAAATATTTTCTGCCGGTTAAGTTTTTGAGGGCTGATTTCTTGTCCTGTGATAAAAAGCATTCTGTTTCTAGTGCCAAACCTTTCAGGAGAGCATCTTCAAGCTTTTGGCACCATTTTTGAGTGAATTGCCAAAAGTCAGATTTTTGCTGAAATTGTGACCCCGGGGCTTAGGGATTTTTTCAAAAAAATATTTTCTGCCGGTTAAGTTTTTGAGGGCTGATTTCTTGTCCTGTGATAAAAAGCCTTCTGTTTCGAGTGCCAAACCTTTCAGGAGAGCATTTTCAGGCTTTGGGCACCATTTTTGAGTGCATTGCCAAAAGTCAGATTTTTGCTGAAATTGTTCAAAAAAATATTTTCTGCCGGTTAAGTTTTTGAGGGCTGATTTCTTGTCCTGCGATAAAAAGCCTTCTGTTTCGAGTGCCAAACCTTTCAGGAGAGCATTTTCAAGCTTTTGGCACCATTTTTGAGTGAATTGCCAAAAGTCAGATTTTTGCTGAAATTGTGACCCCGGGGCTTAGGGATTTTTTCAAAAAAATATTTTCTGCCGGTTAAGTTTTTGAGGGCTGATTTCTTGTCCTGTGATAAAAAGCCTTCTGTTTCGAGTGCCAAACCTTTCAGGACAGCATTTTCAAGCTTTTGGCACCATTTTTGAGTGAATTGCCAAAAGTCAGATTTTTGCTGAAATTGTGACCCCGGGGCTTAGGGATTTTTTCAAAAAAATATTTTCTGCCGGTTACGTTTTTGAGGGCTGATTTCTTGTCCTGTGATAAAAAGCCTTCTGTTTCGAGTGCCAAACCTTTCAGGAGAGCATTTTCAGGCTTTGGGCACCATTTTTGAGTGAATTGCCAAAAGTCAGATTTTTGCTGAAATTGTTCAAAAAAATATTTTCTGCCGGTTAAGTTTTTGAGGGCTGATTTCTTGTCCTGCGATAAAAAGCCTTCTGTTTCGAGTGCCAAACCTTTCAGGAGAGCATTTTCAAGCTTTTGGCACCATTTTTGAGTGAATTGCCAAAAGTCAGATTTTTGCTGAAATTGTGACCCCGGGGCTTAGGGATTTTTTCAAAAAAATATTTTCTGCCGGTGTCGTTTTTGAGGGCTGATTTCTTGTCCTGTGATAAAAAGCCTTCTGTTTCGAGTGCCAAACTTTTCAGGAGAGCATTTTCAAGCTTTTGGCCCCTTTTTTTGAGTGAATTGCCAAAAGTCAGATTTTTGCTGAAATTGTGACCCCGGGGCTTAGGGATTTTTTCAAAAAAATATTTTCTGCCGGTTAAGTTTTTGAGGGCTGATTTCTTGTCCTGTGATAAAAAGCCTTCTGTTTCGAGTGCCAAACCTTTCAGGAGAGCATTTTCAGGCTTTGGGCACCATTTTTGAGTGAATTGCCAAAAGTCAGATTTTTGCTGAAATTGTTCAAAAAAATATATTCTGCCGGTTAAGTTTTTGAGGGCTGATTTCTTGTCCTGTGATAAAAAGACTTCTGTTTCCATCGCCAAAGCTTTCAGGGGAGCATTTTCAAGCTTTTGGCACCATTTTTGAGTGAATTGCCAAAAGTCAGATTTTTGCTGAAATTGTGACCCCGGGGCTTAGGGATTTTTTCAAAAAAATATTTTATGCCGGTTAAGTTTTTGAGGGCTGATTTCTTGTCCTGTGATAAAAAGCCTTCTGTTTCTAGTGCCAAACCTTTCAGGAGAGCATTTTCAAGCTTTTGGCACCATTTTTGAGTGAATTGCCAAAAGTCAGATTTTTGCTGAAATTGTGACCCCGGGGCTTAGGGATTTTTTCAAAAAAATATTTTCTGCCGGTTAAGTTTTTGAGGGCTGATTTCTTGTCCTGTGATAAAAAGCATTCTGTTTCTAGTGCCAAACCTTTCAGGAGAGCATCTTCAAGCTTTTGGCACCATTTTTGAGTGAATTGCCAAAAGTCAGATTTTTGCTGAAATTGTGACCCCGGGGCTTAGGGATTTTTTCAAAAAAATATTTTCTGCCGATTAAGTTTTTGAGGGCTGATTTCTTGTCCTGTGATAAAAAGCCTTCTGTTTCGAGTGCCAAACCTTTCAGGAGAGCATTTTCAGGCTTTGGGCACCATTTTTGAGTGAATTGCCAAAAGTCAGATTTTTGCTGAAATTGTTCAAAAAAATATTTTCTGCCGGTTAAGTTTTTGAGGGCTGATTTCTTGTCCTGCGATAAAAAGCCTTCTGTTTCGAGTGCCAAACCTTTCAGGAGAGCATTTTCAAGCTTTTGGCACCATTTTTGAGTGAATTGCCAAAAGTCAGATTTTTGCTGAAATTGTGACCCCGGGGCTTAGGGATTTTTTCAAAAAAATATTTTCTGCCGGTTACGTTTTTGAGGGCTGATTTCTTGTCCTGTGATAAAAAGCCTTCTGTTTCGAGTGCCAAACTTTTCAGGAGAGCATTTTCAAGCTTTTGGCCCCTTTTTTTGAGTGAATTGCCAAAAGTCAGATTTTTGCTGAAATTGTGACCCCGGGGCTTAGGGATTTTTTCAAAAAAATATTTTCTGCCGGTTAAGTTTTTGAGGGCTGATTTCTTGTCCTGTGATAAAAAGCCTTCTGTTTCGAGTGCCAAACCTTTCAGGAGAGCATTTTCTGGCTTTGGGCACCATTTTTGAGTGAATTGCCAAAAGTCAGATTTTTGCTGAAATTGTTCAAAAAAATATTTTCTGCCGGTTAAGTTTTTGAGGGCTGATTTCTTGTCCTGTGATAAAAAGACTTCTGTTTCCATCGCCAAAGCTTTCAGGGGAGCATTTTCAAGCTTTTGGCACCATTTTTGAGTGAATTGCCAAAAGTCAGATTTTTGCTGAAATTGTGACCCCGGGGCTTAGGGATTTTTTCAAAAAAATATTTTATGCCGGTTAAGTTTTTGAGGGCTGATTTCTTGTCCTGTGATAAAAAGCCTTCTGTTTCTAGTGCCAAACCTTTCAGGAGAGCATTTTCAAGCTTTTGGCACCATTTTTGAGTGAATTGCCAAAAGTCAGATTTTTGCTGAAATTGTGACCCCGGGGCTTAGGGATTTTTTCAAAAAAATATTTTCTGCCGGTTAAGTTTTTGAGGGCTGATTTCTTGTCCTGTGATAAAAAGCCTTCTGTTTCTAGTGCCAAACCTTTCAGGAGAGCATTTTCAGGCTTTGGGCACCATTTTTGAGTGAATTGCCAAAAGTCAGATTTTTGCTGAAATTGTGACCCCGGGGCTTAGGGATTTTTTCAAAAAAATATTTTCTGCCGGTTAAGTTTTTGAGGGCTGATTTCTTGTCCTGTGATAAAAAGCCTTCTGTTTCTAGTGCCAAACCTTTCAGGAGAGCATCTTCAAGCTTTTGGCACCATTTTTGAGTGAATTGCCAAAAGTCAGATTTTTGCTGAAATTGTGACCCCGGGGCTTAGGGATTTTTTCAAAAAAATATTTTCTGCCGATTAAGTTTTTGAGGGCTGATTTCTTGTCCTGTTATAAAAAGCCTTCTGTTTCGAGTGCCAAACCTTTCAGGAGAGCATTTTCAGGCTTTGGGCACCATTTTTGAGTGAATTGCCAAAAGTCAGATTTTTGCTGAAATTGTTCAAAAAAATATTTTCTGCCGGTTAAGTTTTTGAGGGCTGATTTCTTGTCCTGTGATAAAAAGCCTTCTGTTTCGAGTGCCAAACCTTTCAGGAGAGCATTTTCAAGCTTTTGGCACCATTTTTGAGTGAATTGCCAAAAGTCAGATTTTTGCTGAAATTGTGACCCCGGGGCTTAGGGATTTTTTCAAAAAAATATTTTCTGCCGGTTAAGTTTTTGAGGGCTGATTTCTTGTCCTGTGATAAAAGGACTTCTGTTTCTAGTGCCAAACCTTTCAGGAGAGCATCTTCAAGCTTTTGGCACCATTTTTGAGTGAATTGCCAAAAGTCAGATTTTTGCTGAAATTGTGACCCCGGGGCTTAGGGATTTTTTCAAAAAAATATTTTCTGCCGATTAAGTTTTTGAGGGCTGATTTCTTGTCCTGTGATAAAAAGCCTTCTGTTTCGAGTTCCAAACCTTTCAGGAGAGCATTTTCAGGCTTTGGGCACCATTTTTGAGTGAATTGCCAAAAGTCAGATTTTTGCTGAAATTGTTCAAAAAAATATTTTCTGCCGTTTAAGTTTTTGAGGGCTGATTTCTTGTCCTGTGATAAAAAGCCTTCTGTTTCGAGTGCCAAACCTTTCAGGAGAGCATTTTCAAGCTTTTGGCACCATTTTTGAGTGAATTGCCAAAAGTCAGATTTTTGCTGAAATTGTGACCCCGGGGCTTAGGGATTTTTTCAAAATAATATTTTCTGCCGGTTAAGTTTTTGAGGGCTGATTTCTTGTCCTGTGATAAAAAGCCTTCTGTTTCGAGTGCCAAACCTTTCAGGACAGCATTTTCAAGCTTTTGGTACCATTTTTGAGTGAATTGCCAAAAGTCAGATTTTTGCTGAAATTGTGACCCCGGGGCTTAGGGATTTTTTCAAAAAAATATTTTCTGCCGGTTACGTTTTTGAGGGCTGATTTCTTGTCCTGTGATAAAAAGCCTTCTGTTTCCATCGCCAAAGCTTTCAGGGCAGCATTTTCAAGCTTTTGGCAACATTTTTGAGTGAATTGCCAAAAGTCAGATTTCTGCTGAAATTGTGACCCCGGGGCTTAGGGATTTTATGAAAAAAAATATTTTCTGCCGGTTAAGTTTTTGAGGGCTTATTTCTTGTCCTGTGATAAAAAGCCTTCTGTTTCGAGTGCCAAACCTTTCAGGAGAGCATTTTCAAGCTTTTGGCACCATTTTTGAGTGAATTGCCAAAAGTCAGATTTTTGCTGAAATTGTGACCCCGGGGCTTACGGATTTTTTCAAAAAAATATTTTCTGCCGGTTAAGTTTTTGAGGGCTGATTTCTTGACCTGTGATAAAAAGACTTCTGTTTCCATCGCCAAAGTTTTCAGGGGAGCATTTTCAAGCTTTTGGCACCATTTTTGAGTGAATTGCCAAAAGTCAGATTTTTGCTGAAATTGTGACCCCGGGGCTTAGGGATTTTTTCAAAAAAATATTTTCTTCCGGTTAAGTTTTTGAGGGCTGATTTCTTGTCCTGTGATAAAAAGACTTCTGTTTCGAGTGCCAAACCTTTCAGGAGAGCATTTTCAGGCTTTTGGCACCATTTTTGAGTGAATTGCCAAAAGTCAGATTTTTGCTGAAATTGTTCAAAAAAATATTTTCTGCCGGTTAAGTTTTTGAGGGCTGATTTCTTGTCCTGTGATAAAAAGACTTCTGTTTCCATCGCCAAAGCTTTCAGGGGAGCATTTTCAAGCTTTTGGCACCATTTTTGAGTGAATTGCCAAAAGTCAGATTTTTGCTGAAATTGTGACCCCGGGGCTTAGGGATTTTTTCAAAAAAATATTTTATGCCGGTTAAGTTTTTGAGGGCTGATTTCTTGTCCTGTGATAAAAAGCCTTCTGTTTCTACTGCCAAACCTTTCAGGAGAGCATTTTCAAGCGTTTGGCACCATTTTTGAGTGAATTGCCAAAAGTCAGATTTTTGCTGAAATTGTGACCCCGGGGCTTAGGGATTTTTTCAAAAAAATATTTTCTGCCGGTGTCGTTTTTGAGGGCTGATTTCTTGTCCTGTGATAAAAAGCCTTCTGTTTCTAGTGCCAAACCTTTCAGGAGAGCATCTTCAAGCTTTTGGCACCATTTTTGAGTGAATTGCCAAAAGTCAGATTTTTGCTGAAATTGTGACCCCGGGGCTTAGGGATTTTTTCAAAAAAATATTTTCTGCCGGTTAAGTTTTTGAGGGCTGATTTCTTGTCCTGTGATAAAAAGCCTTCTGTTTCGAGTGCCAAACCTTTCAGGAGAGCATTTTCAGGCTTTTGGCACCATTTTTGAGTGAATTGCCAAAAGTCAGATTTTTGCTGAAATTGTTCAAAAAAATATTTTCTGCCGGTTAAGTTTTTGAGGGCTCTTTTCTTGTCCTGCGATAAAAAGCCTTCTGTTTCGAGTGCCAAACCTTTCAGGAGAGCATTTTCAAGCTTTTGGCACCATTTTTGAGTGAATTGCCAAAAGTCAGATTTTTGCTGAAATTGTGACCCCGGGGCTTAGGGATTTTTTCAAAAAAATATTTTCTGCCGGTTAAGTTTTTGAGGGCTGATTTCTTGTCCTGTGATAAAAAGCATTCTGTTTCTAGTGCCAAACCTTTCAGGAGAGCATCTTCAAGCTTTTGGCACCATTTTTGAGTGAATTGCCAAAAGTCAGATTTTTGCTGAAATGGTGACCCCGGGGCTTAGGGATTTTTTTCAAAAAAATATTTTCTGCCGGTGTCGTTTTTGAGGGCTGATTTCTTGTCCTGTGATAAAAAGCCTTCTGTTTCGAGTGCCAAACCTTTCAGGAAAGCATTTTCAAGCTTTTGGCACCATTTTTGAGTGAATTGCCAAAAGTCAGATTTTTGCTGAAATTGTGACCCCGGGGCTTAGGGATTTTTTCAAAAAAATATTTTCTGCCGGTTAAGTTTTTGAGGGCTGATTTCTTGTCCTGTGATAAAAAGCCTTCTGTTTCGAGTGCCAAACCTTTCAGGAGAGCATTTTCAGGCTTTGGGCACCATTTTTGAGTGAATTGCCAAAAGTCAGATTTTTGCTGAAATTGTTCAAAAAAATATTTTCTGCCGGTTAAGTTTTTGAGGGCTGATTTCTTGTCCTGCGATAAAAAGCCTTCTGTTTCGAGTGCCAAACCTTTCAGGAGAGCATTTTCAGGCTTTGGGCACCATTTTTGAGTGAATTGCCAAAAGTCAGATTTTTGCTGAAATTGTTCAAAAAAATATTTTCTGCCGGTTAAGTTTTTGAGGGCTGATTTCTTGTCCTGCGATAAAAAGCCTTCTGTTTCGAGTGCCAAACCTTTCTGGAGAGCATTTTCAAGCTTTTGGCACCATTTTTGAGTGAATTGCCAAAAGTCAGATTTTTGCTGAAATTGTGACCCCGGGGCTTAGGGATTTTTTCAAAAAAATATTTTCTGCCGGTTAAGTTTTTGAGGGCTGATTTCTTGTCCTGTGATAAAAAGCCTTCTGTTTCGAGTGCCAAACCTTTCAGGAGAGCATTTTCAGGCTTTGGGCACCATTTTTGAGTGAATTGCCAAAAGTCAGATTTTTGCTGAAATTGTTCAAAAAAATATTTTCTGCCGGTTAAGTTTTTGAGGGCTGATTTCTTGTCCTGCGATAAAAAGCCTTCTGTTTCGAGTGCCAAACCTTTCTGGAGAGCATTTTCAAGCTTTTGGCACCATTTTTGAGTGAATTGCCAAAAGTCAGATTTTTGCTGAAATTGTGACCCCGGGGCTTAGGGATTTTTTCAAAAAAATATTTTCTGCCGGTTAAGTTTTTGAGGGCTGATTTCTTGTCCTGTGATAAAAAGCCTTCTGTTTCGAGTGCCAAACCTTTCAGGACAGCATTTTCAAGCTTTTGGCACCATTTTTGAGTGAATTGCCAAAAGTCAGATTTTTGCTGAAATTGTGACCCCGGGGCTTAGGGATTTTTTCAAAAAAATATTTTCTGCCGGTTACGTTTTTGAGGGCTGATTTCTTGTCCTGTGATAAAAAGCCTTCTGTTTCGAGTGCCAAACCTTTCAGGAGAGCATTTTCAGGCTTTGGGCACCATTTTTGAGTGAATTGCCAAAAGTCAGATTTTTGCTGAAATTGTTCAAAAAAATATTTTCTGCCGGTTAAGTTTTTGAGGGCTGATTTCTTGTCCTGCGATAAAAAGCCTTCTGTTTCGAGTGCCAAACCTTTCAGGAGAGCATTTTCAAGCTTTTGGCACCATTTTTGAGTGAATTGCCAAAAGTCAGATTTTTGCTGAAATTGTGACCCCGGGGCTTAGGGATTTTTTCAAAAAAATATTTTCTGCCGGTGTCGTTTTTGAGGGCTGATTTCTTGTCCTGTAATAAAAAGCCTTCTGTTTCGAGTGCCAAACCTTTCAGGACAGCATTTTCAAGCTTTTGGCACCATTTTTGAGTGAATTGCCAAAAGTCAGATTTTTGCTGAAATTGTGACCCCGGGGCTTAGGGATTTTTTCAAAAAAATATTTTCTGCCGGTTACGTTTTTGAGGGCTGATTTCTTGTCCTGTGATAAAAAGCCTTCTGTTTCCATCGCCAAAGCTTTCAGGGCAGCATTTTCAAGCTTTTGGCAACATTTTTGAGTGAATTGCCAAAAGTCAGATTTCTGCTGAAATTGTGACCCCGGGGCTTAGGGATTTTATGAAAAAAAATATTTTCTGCCGGTTAAGTTTTTGAGGGCTGATTTCTTGTCCTGTGATAAAAAGCCTTCTGTTTCGAGTGCCAAACCTTTAAGGAGAGCATTTTCAAGCTTTTGGCACCACTTTTGAGTGAATTGCCAAAAGTCAGATTTTTGCTGAAATTGTGACCCCGGGGCTTAGGGATTTTTTCAAAAAAATATTTTCTGCCGGTTACGTTTTTGAGGGCTGATTTCTTGTCCTGTGATAAAAAGCCTTCTGTTTCGAGTGCCAAACTTTTCAGGAGAGCATTTTCAAGCTTTTGGCCCCTTTTTTTGAGTGAATTGCCAAAAGTCAGATTTTTGCTGAAATTGTGACCCCGGGGCTTAGGGATATTTTCAAAAAAATATTTTCTGCCGGTTAAGTTTTTGAGGGCTGATTTCTTGTCCTGTGATAAAAAGCCTTCTGTTTCGAGTGCCAAACCTTTCAGGAGAGCATTTTCAGGCTTTGGGCACCATTTTTGAGTGAATTGCCAAAAGTCAGATTTTTGCTGAAATTGTTCAAAAAAATATTTTCTGCCGGTTAAGTTTTTGAGGGCTGATTTCTTGTCCTGTGATAAAAAGACTTCTGTTTCCATCGCCAAAGCTTTCAGGGGAGCATTTTCAAGCTTTTGGCACCATTTTTGAGTGAATTGCCAAAAGTCAGATTTTTGCTGAAATTGTGACCCCGGGGCTTAGGGATTTTTTCAAAAAAATATTTTCTGCCGGTTAAGTTTTTGAGGGCTGATTTCTTGTCCTGTGATAAAAAGCCTTCTGTTTCTAGTGCCAAACCTTTCAGGAGAGCATTTTCAAGCTTTTGGCACCATTTTTGAGTGAATTGCCAAAAGTCAGATTTTTGCTGAAATTGTGACCCCGGGGCTTAGGGATTTTTTCAAAAAAATATTTTCTGCCGGTTAAGTTTTTGAGGGCTGATTTCTTGTCCTGTGATAAAAAGCCTTCTGTTTCTAGTGCCAAACCTTTCAGGAGAGCATCTTCAAGCTTTTGGCACCATTTTTGAGTGAATTGCCAAAAGTCAGATTTTTGCTGAAATTGTGACCCCGGGGCTTAGGGATTTTTTCAAAAAAATATTTTCTGCCGATTAAGTTTTTGAGGGCTGATTTCTTGTCCTGTGATAAAAAGCCTTCTGTTTCGAGTGCCAAACCTTTCAGGAGAGCATTTTCAGGCTTTGGGCACCATTTTTGAGTGAATTGCCAAAAGTCAGATTTTTGCTGAAATTGTTCAAAAAAATATTTTCTGCCGGTTAAGTTTTTGAGGGCTGATTTCTTGTCCTGCGATAAAAAGCCTTCTGTTTCGAGTGCCAAACCTTTCAGGAGAGCATTTTCAAGCTTTTGGCACCATTTTTGAGTGAATTGCCAAAAGTCAGATTTTTGCTGAAATTGTGACCCCGGGGCTTAGGGATTTTTTCAAAAAAATATTTTCTGCCGGTGTCGTTTTTGAGGGCTGATTTCTTGTCCTGTGATAAAAAGCCTTCTGTTTCGAGTGCCAAACCTTTCAGGAGAGCATTTTCAGGCTTTTGGCACCATTTTTGAGTGAATTGCCAAAAGTCAGATTTTTGCTGAAATTGTGACCCCGGGGCTTAGGGATTTTTTCAAAAAAATATTTTCTGCCGGTTAAGTTTTTGAGGGCTGATTTCTTGTCCTGTGATAAAAAGCATTCTGTTTCTAGTGCCAAACCTTTCAGGAGAGCATCTTCAAGCTTTTGGCACCATTTTTGAGTGAATTGCCAAAAGTCAGATTTTTGCTGAAATTGTGACCCCGGGGCTTAGGGATTTTTTCAAAAAAATATTTTCTGCCGATTAAGTTTTTGAGGGCTGATTTCTTGTCCTGTGATAAAAAGCCTTCTGTTTCGAGTGCCAAACCTTTCAGGAGAGCATTTTCAGGCTTTGGGCACCATTTTTGAGTGAATTGCCAAAAGTCAGATTTTTGCTGAAATTGTTCAAAAAAATATTTTCTGCCGGTTAAGTTTTTGAGGGCTGATTTCTTGTCCTGCGATAAAAAGCCTTCTGTTTCGAGTGCCAAACCTTTCAGGAGAGCATTTTCAAGCTTTTGGCACCATTTTTGAGTGAATTGCCAAAAGTCAGATTTTTGCTGAAATTGTGACCCCGGGGCTTAGGGATTTTTTCAAAAAAATATTTTCTGCCGGTTACGTTTTTGAGGGCTGATTTCTTGTCCTGTGATAAAAAGCCTTCTGTTTCGAGTGCCAAACTTTTCAGGAGAGCATTTTCAAGCTTTTGGCCCCTTTTTTTGAGTGAATTGCCAAAAGTCAGATTTTTGCTGAAATTGTGACCCTGGGGCTTAGGGATTTTTTCAAAAAAATATTTTCTGCCGGTTAAGTTTTTGAGGGCTGATTTCTTGTCCTGTGATAAAAAGCCTTCTGTTTCGAGTGCCAAACCTTTCAGGAGAGCATTTTCAGGCTTTGGGCACCATTTTTGAGTGAATTGCCAAAAGTCAGATTTTTGCTGAAATTGTTCAAAAAAATATTTTCTGCCGGTTAAGTTTTTGAGGGCTGATTTCTTGTCCTGTGATAAAAAGACTTCTGTTTCCATCGCCAAAGCTTTCAGGGGAGCATTTTCAAGCTTTTGGCACCATTTTTGAGTGAATTGCCAAAAGTCAGATTTTTGCTGAAATTGTGACCCCGGGGCTTAGGGATTTTTTCAAAAAAATATTTTCTACCGGTTAAGTTTTTGAGGGCTGATTTCTTGTCCTGTGATAAAAAGCCTTCTGTTTCTAGTGCCAAACCTTTCAGGAGAGCATCTTCAAGCTTTTGGCACCATTTTTGAGTGAATTGCCAAAAGTCAGATTTTTGCTGAAATTGTGACCCCGGGGCTTAGGGATTTTTTCAAAAAAATATTTTCTGCCGATTAAGTTTTTGAGGGCTGATTTCTTGTCCTGTTATAAAAAGCCTTCTGTTTCGAGTGCCAAACCTTTCAGGAGAGCATTTTCAGGCTTTGGGCACCATTTTTGAGTGAATTGCCAAAAGTCAGATTTTTGCTGAAATTGTTCAAAAAAATATTTTCTGCCGGTTAAGTTTTTGAGGGCTGATTTCTTGTCCTGCGATAAAAAGCCTTCTGTTTCAAGTGCCAAACCTTTCAGGAGAGCATTTTCAAGCTTTTGGCACCATTTTTGAGTGAATTGCCAAAAGTCAGATTTTTGCTGAAATTGTGACCCCGGGGCTTAGGGATTTTTTCAAAAAAATATTTTCTGCCGGTGTCGTTTTTGACGGCTGATTTCTTGTCCTGTGATAAAAAGCCTTCTGTTTCGAGTGCCAAACCTTTCAGGAGAGCATTTTCAAGCTTTTGGCACCATTTTTGAGTGAATTGCCAAAAGTCAGATTTTTGCTGAAATTGTGACCCCGGGGCTTAGGGATTTTTTCAAAAAAATATTTTCTGCCGGTTAAGTTTTTGAGGGCTGATTTCTTGTCCTGTGATAAAAAGACTTCTGTTTCTAGTGCCAAACCTTTCAGGAGAGCATCTTCAAGCTTTTGGCACCATTTTTGAGTGAATTGCCAAAAGTCAGATTTTTGCTGAAATTGTGACCCCGGGGCTTAGGGATTTTTTCAAAAAAATATTTTCTGCCGATTAAGTTTTTGAGGGCTGATTTCTTGTCCTGTGATAAAAAGCCTTCTGTTTCGAGTGCCAAACCTTTCAGGAGAGCATTTTCAGGCTTTGGGCACCATTTTTGAGTGAATTGCCAAAAGTCAGATTTTTGCTGAAATTGTTCAAAAAAATATTTTCTGCCGGTTAAGTTTTTGAGGGCTGATTTCTTGTCCTGCGATAAAAAGCCTTCTGTTTCGAGTGCCAAACCTTTCAGGAGAGCATTTTCAAGCTTTTGGCACCATTTTTGAGTGAATTGCCAAAAGTCAGATTTTTGCTGAAATTGTGACCCCGGGGCTTAGGGATTTTTTCAAAAAAATATTTTCTGCCGGTTACGTTTTTGAGGGCTGATTTCTTGTCCTGTGATAAAAAGCCTTCTGTTTCCATCGCCAAAGCTTTCAGGGCAGCATTTTCAAGCTTTTGGCAACATTTTTGAGTGAATTGCCAAAAGTCAGATTTCTGCTGAAATTGTGACCCCGGGGCTTAGGGATTTTATGAAAAAAAATATTTTCTGCCGGTTAAGTTTTTGAGGGCTGATTTCTTGTCCTGTGATAAAAAGCCTTCTGTTTCGAGTGCCAAACCTTTAAGGAGAGCATTTTCAAGCTTTTGGCACCACTTTTGAGTGAATTGCCAAAAGTCAGATTTTTGCTGAAATTGTGACCCCGGGGCATAGGGATTTTTTCAAAAAAATATTTTCTGCCGGTTACGTTTTTGAGGGCTGATTTCTTGTCCTGTGATAAAAAGCCTTCTGTTTCGAGTGCCAAACTTTTCAGGAGAGCATTTTCAAGCTTTTGTCCCCTTTTTTTGTGAGAATTGCCAAAAGTCAGATTTTTGCTGAAATTGTGACCCCGGGGATTAGGGATTTTATGAAAAAAAATATTTTCTGCCGGTTAAGTTTTTGAGGGCTGATTTCTTGTCCTGTGATAAAAAGCCTTCTGTTTCGAGTGCCAAACCTTTCAGGAGAGCATTTTCAGGCTTTTGGCACCATTTTTGAGTGAATTGCCAAAAGTCAGATTTTTGCTGAAATTGTGACCCCGGGGCTTAGGGATTTTTTCAAAAAAATATTTTCTGCCGGTTACGTTTTTGAGGGCTGATTTCTTGTCCTGTGATAAAAAGCCTTCTGTTTCCATCGCCAAAGCTTTCAGGGCAGCATTTTCAAGCTTTTGGCAACATTTTTGAGTGAATTGCCAAAAGTCAGATTTCTGCTGAAATTGTGACCCCGGGGCTTAGGGATTTTATGAAAAAAAATATTTTCTGCCGGTTAAGTTTTTGAGGACTGATTTCTTGTCCTGTGATAAAAAGCCTTCTGTTTCGAGTGCCAAACCTTTAAGGAGAGCATTTTCAAGCTTTTGGCACCACTTTTGAGTGAATTGCCAAAAGTCAGATTTTTGCTGAAATTGTGACCCCGGGGCTTAGGGATTTTATGAAGAAAAATATTTTCTGCCGGTTAAGTTTTTGAGGGCTTATTTCTTGTCCTGTGATAAAAAGCCTTCTATTTCGAGTGCCAAACCTTTAAGGAGAGCATTTTCAAGCTTTTGGCACCATTTTTGAGTGAATTGCCAAAAGTCAGATTTTTGCTGAAATTGTGACCCCGGGGCTTAGGGATTTTTTCAAAAAAATATTTTCTGCCGGTTAAGTTTTTGAGGGCTGATTTCTTGTCCTGTGATAAAAAGACTTCTGTTTCCATCGCCAAAGCTTTCAGGGGAGCATTTTCAAGCTTTTGGCACCATTTTTGAGTGAATTGCAAAAAGTCAGATTTTTTGCTGAAATTGTGACCCCGGGGCTTAGGGATTTTTTCAAAAAAATATTTTCTGCCGGTTAAGTTTTTGAGGGCTGATTTCTTGTCCTGTGATAAAAAGGCTTCTGTTTCGAGTGCCAAACCTTTCAAGAGAGCATTTTCAAGCTTTTGGCACCACTTTTGAGTGAATTTCCAAAAGTCAGATTTTTGCTGAAATTGTGACCCCGGGGCTTAGGGATTTTTTCAAAAAAATATTTTCTGCCGGTTAAGTTTTTGAGGGCTGATTTCTTGTCCTGTGATAAAAAGCCTTCTGTTTCGAGTGCCAAACCTTTCAGGAGAGCATTTTCAGGCTTTTGGCACCATTTTTGAGTGAATTGCCAAAAGTCAGATTTTTGCTGAAATTGTGACCCCGGGGCTTAGGGATTTTTTCAAAAAAAAAATTTCTGCCGGTTAAGTTTTTGAGGGCTGATTTCTTCTCCTGTGATAAAAAGCCTTCTGTTTCTAGTGCCAAACCTTTCAGGAGAGCATTTTCAAGCTTTTGGCACCACTTTTGAGTGAATTGCCAAAAGTCAGATTTTTGCTGAAATTGTGACCCCGGGGCTTAGGGATTTTTTCAAAAAAATATTTTCTGCCGGTTACGTTTTTGAGGGCTGATTTCTTGTCCTGTGATAAAAAGCCTTCTGTTTCGAGTGCCAAACTTTTCAGGAGAGCATTTTTTCAAGCTTTTGGCCCCTTTTTTTGTAAGAATTGCCAAAAGTCAGATTTTTGCTGAAATTGTGACCCCGGGGCTTAGGGATATTTTCAAAAAAATATTTTGTGCCTGTTAAGTTTTTGAGGGCTTATTTCTTGTCCTGTGATAAAAAGCCTTCTGTTTCGAGTGCCAAACCTTTCAGGAGAGCATTTTCAAGCTTTTGGCACCATTTTTGAGTGAATTGCCAAAAGTCAGATTTTTGCTGAAATTGTGACCCCGGGGCTTAGGGATTTTTTCAAAAAAATATTTTCTGCCGGTGTCGTTTTTGAGGGCTGATTTCTTGTCCTGTGATAAAAAGACTTCTGTTTCCATCGCCAAAGCTTTTAGGCGAGCATTTTCAAGCTTTTGGCACCATTTTTGAGTGAATTGCCAAATGTCAGATTTTTGCTGAAATTGTGACCCCGGGGCTTAGGGATTTTATGAAGAAAAATATTTTCTGCCGGTTAAGTTTTTGAGGGCTTATTTCTTGTCCTGTGATAAAAAGCCTTCTATTTCGAGTGCCGAACCTTTCAGGAGAGCATTTTCAAGCTTTTGGCACCATTTTTGAGTGAATTGCCAAAAGTCAGATTTTTGCTGAAATTGTGACCCCGGGGCTTAGGGATTTTATCAAAAAAATATTTTCTGCTGGTTAAGTTTTTGAGGGCTGATTTCTTGTCCTGTGATAAAAAGCCTTCTGTTTTGAGTGCCAAACCTTTCAGGAGAGCATTTTCAAGCTTTTGGCACCATTTTTGAGTGAATTGCCAAAAGTCAGATTTTTGCTGAAATTGTGACCCCGGGGCTTAGGGATTTTTTCAAAAAAATATTTTCTGCCGGTTAAGTTTTTGAGGGCTGATTTCTTGTCCTGTGATAAAAAGCCTTCTGTTTCGAGTGCCAAACCTTTCAGGAGAGCATTTTCAGGCTTTTGGCACCATTTTTGAGTGAATTGCCAAAAGTCAGATTTTTGCTGAAATTGTGACCCCGGGGCTTAGGGATTTTTTCAAAAAAATATTTTCTGCCGGTTAAGTTTTTGAGGGCTGATTTCTTGTCCTGTGATAAAAAGCCTTCTGTTTCGAGTGCCAAACCTTTCAGGAGAGCATTTTCAAGCTTTTGGCACCACTTTTGAGTGAATTGCCAAAAGTCAGATTTTTGATGAAATTGTGACCCCGGGGCTTAGGGATTTTACGAAGAAAAATATTTTCTGCCGGTTAAGTTTTTGAGGGCTTATTTCTTGTCCTGTGATAAAAAGCCTTCTATTTCGAGTGCCGAACCTTTCAGGAGAGCATTTTCAAGCTTTTGGCACCATTTTTGAGTGAATTGCCAAAAGTCAGATTTTTGCTGAAATTGTGACCCCGGGGCTTAGGGATTTTTTCAAAAAAATATTTTCTGCTGGTTAAGTTTTTGAGGGCTGATTTCTTGTCCTGTGATAAAAAGCCTTCTGTTTTGAGTGCCAAACCTTTCAGGAGAGCATTTTCAAGCTTTTGGCACCATTTTTGAGTGAATTGCCAAAAGTCAGATTTTTGCTGAAATTGTGACCCCGGGGCTTAGGGATTTTTTCAAAAAAATATTTTCTGCCGGTTAAGTTTTTGAGGGCTGATTTCTTGTCCTGTGATAAAAAGCCTTCTGTTTCGAGTGCCAAACCTTTCAGGAGAGCATTTTCAAGCTTTTGGCTCCACTTTTGAGTGAATTGCCAAAAGTCAGATTTTTGCTGAAATTGTGACCCCGGGGCTTAGGGATTTTTTCAAAAAAATATTTTCTGCCGGTTAAGTTTTTGAGGGCTGATTTCTTGTCCTGTGATAAAAAGCCTTCTGTTTCTAGTGCCAAAGCTTTCAGGAGAGCATTTTCAAGCTTTTGGCACCATTTTTGAGTGAATTGCCAAAAGTCAGATTTTTGCTGAAATTGTGACCCCGGGGCTTAGGGATTTTTTCAGAAAAATATTTTCTGCCGGTTAAGTTTTTGAGGGCTGATTTCTTGTCCTGTGATAAAAAGCCTTCTGTTTCGAGTGCCAAACCTTTCAGGAGAGCATTTTCAAGCTTTTGGCACCATTTTTGAATGAATTGCCAAAAGTCAGATTTTTGCTGAAATTGTGACCCCGGGGCTTAGGGATTTTTTCAAAAAAATATTTTCTGCTGGTTAAGTTTTTGAGGGCTGATTTCTTGTCCTGTGATAAAAAGACTTCTGTTTCCATCGCCAAAGCTTTCAGGGGAGCATTTTCAAGCTTTTGGCACCACTTTTGAGTGAATTGCCAAAAGTCAGATTTTTGCTGAAATTGTGACCCCGGGGCTTAGGGATATTTTCAAAAAAATATTTTCTGCCTGTTAAGTTTTTGAGGGCTGATTTCTTGTCCTGTGATAAAAAGACTTCTGTTTCCATCGCCAAAGCTTTCAGGGGAGCATTTTCCAGCTTTTGGCACCATTTTTGATTGAATTGCCAAAAGTCAGATTTTTGCTGAAATTGTGACCCCGGGGCTTAGGGATTTTTTCAAAAAAATATTTTCTGCCGGTTAAGTTTTTGAGGGCTGATTTCTTGTCCTGTGATAAAAATACTTCTGTTTCCATCGCCAAAGCTTTCAGGGGAGCATTTTCAAGCTTTTGGCACCATTTTTGAGTGAATTGCCAAAAGTCAGATTTTTGCTGAAATTGTGACCCCGGGGCTTAGGGATTTTTTCAAAAAAAAAATTTCTGCCGGTTAAGTTTTTGAGGACTGATTTCTTGTCCTGTGATAAAAAGCCTTCTGTTTTGAGTGCCAAACCTTTCAGGAGAGCATTTTCAAGCTTTTGGCACCACTTTTGAGTGAATTGCCAAAAGTCAGATTTTTGCTGAAATTGTGACCCCGGGGCTGAGGGATTTTTTCAAAAAAATATTTTCTGCCGGTTAAGTTTTTGAGGACTGATTTCTTGTCCTGTGATAAAAAGCCTTCTGTTTTGAGTGCCAAACCTTTCAGGAGAGCATTTTCAAGCTTTTGGCACCACTTTTGAGTGAATTGCCAAAAGTCAGATTTTTGCTGAAATTGTGACCCCGGGGCTGAGGGATTTTTTCAAAAAATTATTTTCTGCCGGTTACGTTTTTGAGGGCTGATTTCTTGTCCTGTGATAAAAAGACTTCTGTTTCCATCGCCAAAGCTTTCAGGGGAGCATTTTCAAGCTTTTGGCACCATTTTTGAGTGAATTGCCAAAAGTCAGATTTTTGCTGAAATTGTGACCCCGGGGCTTAGGGATTTTTTCAAAAAAATATTTTCTGCCGGTTAAGTTTTTGAGGACTGATTTCTTGTCCTGTGATAAAAAGCCTTCTGTTTCCATCGCCAAAGCTTTCAGGAGAAAATTTCAAGCTTTTGGCACCATTTTTGAGTGAATTGCCAAAAGTCAGATTTTTGCTGAAATTGTGACCCCGGGGCTTAGGGATTTTTTCAAAAAAATATTTTCTGCCGGTTAAGTTTTTGAGGGCTGATTTCTTGTCCTGTGGTAAAAGGACTTCTGTTTCGAGTGCCAAACCTTTCAGGAGAGCATTTTCAAGCTTTTGGCACCATTTTTGAGTGAATTGCCAAAAGTCAGATTTTTGCTGAAATTGTGACCCCGGGGCTTAGGGATTTTTTCAGAAAAATATTTTCTGCCGGTTAACTTTTTGAGGGCTGATTTCTTGTCCTGTGATAAAAAGCCTTCTGTTTCGAGTGCCAAACCTTTCAGGAGAGCATTTTCAAGCTTTTGGCACCATTTTTGAATGAATTGCCAAAAGTCAGATTTTTGCTGAAATTGTGACCCCGGGGCTTAGGGATTTTTTCAAAAAAATATTTTCTGCTGGTTAAGTTTTTGAGGGCTGATTTCTTGTCCTGTGATAAAAAGACTTCTGTTTCCATCGCCAAAGCTTTCAGGGGAGGATTTTCAAGCTTTTGGCACCATTTTTGAGTGAATTGCCAAAAGTCAGATTTTTGCTGAAATTGTGACCGCGGGGCTTAGGGTTTTTTTTCAAAAAAATATTTTCTGCCGGTTAAGTTTTTGAGGGCTGATTTCTTGTCCTGTGATAAAAAGCCTTCTGTTTCGAGTGCCAAACCTTTAAGGAGAGCATTTTCAAGCTTTTGGCACCACTTTTGAGTGAATTGCCAAAAGTCAGATTTTTGCTGAAATTGTGACCCCGGGGCTTAGGGATTTTTTCAAAAAAATATTTTCTGCCGGTTAAGTTTTTGAGGACTGATTTCTTGTCCTGTGATAAAAAGCCTTCTGTTTCGAGTGCCAAACCTTTCAGGAGAGCATTTTCAAGCTTTTGGCACCACTTTTGAGTGAATTGCCAAAAGTCAGAATTTTGCTGAAATTGTGACCCCGGGGCTGAGGGATTTTTTCAAAAAATTATTTTCTGCCGGTTACGTTTTTGAGGGCTGATTTCTTGTCCTGTGATAAAAAGGCTTCTGTTTCGAGTGCCAAACCTTTCAGGAGAGCATTTTCAAGCTTTTGGCACCACTTTTGAGTGAATTGCCAAAAGTCAGATTTTTGCTGAAATTGTGACCCCGGGGCTTAGGGATATTTTCAAAAAAATATTTTCTGCCTGTTAAGTTTTTGAGGGCTGATTTCTTGTCCTGTGATAAAAAGACTTCTGTTTCCATCGCCAAAGCTTTCAGGGGAGCATTTTCCAGCTTTTGGCACCATTTTTGATTGAATTGCCAAAAGTCAGATTTTTGCTGAAATTGTGACCCCGGGGCTTAGGGATTTTTTCAAAAAAATATTTTCTGCCGGTTAAGTTTTTGAGGGCTGATTTCTTGTCCTGTGATAAAAATACTTCTGTTTCCATCGCCAAAGCTTTCAGGGGAGCATTTTCAAGCTTTTGGCACCATTTTTGAGTGAATTGCCAAAAGTCAGATTTTTGCTGAAATTGTGACCCCGGGGCTTAGGGATTTTTTCAAAAAAAAAATTTCTGCCGGTTAAGTTTTTGAGGACTGATTTCTTGTCCTGTGATAAAAAGCCTTCTGTTTTGAGTGCCAAACCTTTCAGGAGAGCATTTTCAAGCTTTTGGCACCACTTTTGAGTGAATTGCCAAAAGTCAGATTTTTGCTGAAATTGTGACCCCGGGGCTGAGGGATTTTTTCAAAAAAATATTTTCTGCCGGTTAAGTTTTTGAGGACTGATTTCTTGTCCTGTGATAAAAAGCCTTCTGTTTTGAGTGCCAAACCTTTCAGGAGAGCATTTTCAAGCTTTTGGCACCACTTTTGAGTGAATTGCCAAAAGTCAGATTTTTGCTGAAATTGTGACCCCGGGGCTGAGGGATTTTTTCAAAAAATTATTTTCTGCCGGTTACGTTTTTGAGGGCTGATTTCTTGTCCTGTGATAAAAAGACTTCTGTTTCCATCGCCAAAGCTTTCAGGGGAGCATTTTCAAGCTTTTGGCACCATTTTTGAGTGAATTGCCAAAAGTCAGATTTTTGCTGAAATTGTGACCCCGGGGCTTAGGGATTTTTTCAAAAAAATATTTTCTGCCGGTTAAGTTTTTGAGGACTGATTTCTTGTCCTGTGATAAAAAGCCTTCTGTTTCCATCGCCAAAGCTTTCAGGAGAAAATTTCAAGCTTTTGGCACCATTTTTGAGTGAATTGCCAAAAGTCAGATTTTTGCTGAAATTGTGACCCCGGGGCTTAGGGATTTTTTCAAAAAAATATTTTCTGCCGGTTAAGTTTTTGAGGGCTGATTTCTTGTCCTGTGGTAAAAGGACTTCTGTTTCGAGTGCCAAACCTTTCAGGAGAGCATTTTCAAGCTTTTGGCACCATTTTTGAGTGAATTGCCAAAAGTCAGATTTTTGCTGAAATTGTGACCCCGGGGCTTAGGGATTTTTTCAGAAAAATATTTTCTGCCGGTTAAGTTTTTGAGGGCTGATTTCTTGTCCTGTGATAAAAAGCCTTCTGTTTCGAGTGCCAAACCTTTCAGGAGAGCATTTTCAAGCTTTTGGCACCATTTTTGAATGAATTGCCAAAAGTCAGATTTTTGCTGAAATTGTGACCCCGGGGCTTAGGGATTTTTTCAAAAAAATATTTTCTGCTGGTTAAGTTTTTGAGGGCTGATTTCTTGTCCTGTGATAAAAAGACTTCTGTTTCCATCGCCAAAGCTTTCAGGGGAGCATTTTCAAGCTTTTGGCACCATTTTTGAGTGAATTGCCAAAAGTCAGATTTTTGCTGAAATTGTGACCCCGGGGCTTAGGGTTTTTTTTCAAAAAAATATTTTCTGCCGGTTAAGTTTTTGAGGGCTGATTTCTTGTCCTGTGATAAAAAGCCTTCTGTTTCGAGTGCCAAACCTTTAAGGAGAGCATTTTCAAGCTTTTGGCACCACTTTTGAGTGAATTGCCAAAAGTCAGATTTTTGCTGAAATTGTGACCCCGGGGCTTAGGGATTTTTTCAAAAAAATATTTTCTGCCGGTTAAGTTTTTGAGGACTGATTTCTTGTCCTGTGATAAAAAGCCTTCTGTTTCGAGTGCCAAACCTTTCAGGAGAGCATTTTCAAGCTTTTGGCACCACTTTTGAGTGAATTGCCAAAAGTCAGAATTTTGCTGAAATTGTGACCCCGGGGCTGAGGGATTTTTTCAAAAAATTATTTTCTGCCGGTTACGTTTTTGAGGGCTGATTTCTTGTCCTGTGATAAAAAGGCTTCTGTTTCGAGTGCCAAACCTTTCAGGAGAGCATTTTCAAGCTTTTGGCACCACTTTTGAGTGAATTGCCAAAAGTCAGATTTTTGCTGAAATTGTGACCCCGGGGCTTAGGGATATTTTCAAAAAAATATTTTGTGCCTGTTAAGTTTTTGAGGGCTGATTTCTTGTCCTGTGATAAAAAGACTTCTGTTTCCATCGCCAAAGCTTTCAGGGGAGCATTTTCCAGCTTTTGGCACCATTTTTGATTGAATTGCCAAAAGTCAGATTTTTGCTGAAATTGTGACCCCGGGGCTTAGGGATTTTTTCAAAAAAATATTTTCTGCCGGTTAAGTTTTTGAGGGCTGATTTCTTGTCCTGTGATAAAAATACTTCTGTTTCCATCGCCAAAGCTTTCAGGGGAGCATTTTCAAGCTTTTGGCACCATTTTTGAGTGAATTGCCAAAAGTCAGATTTTTGCTGAAATTGTGACCCCGGGGCTTAGGGATTTTTTCAAAAAAAAAATTTCTGCCGGTTAAGTTTTTGAGGACTGATTTCTTGTCCTGTGATAAAAAGCCTTCTGTTTTGAGTGCCAAACCTTTCAGGAGAGCATTTTCAAGCTTTTGGCACCACTTTTGAGTGAATTGCCAAAAGTCAGATTTTTGCTGAAATTGTGACCCCGGGGCTGAGGGATTTTTTCAAAAAAATATTTTCTGCCGGTTAAGTTTTTGAGGACTGATTTCTTGTCCTGTGATAAAAAGCCTTCTGTTTTGAGTGCCAAACCTTTCAGGAGAGCATTTTCAAGCTTTTGGCACCACTTTTGAGTGAATTGCCAAAAGTCAGATTTTTGCTGAAATTGTGACCCCGGGGCTGAGGGATTTTTTCAAAAAATTATTTTCTGCCGGTTACGTTTTTGAGGGCTGATTTCTTGTCCTGTGATAAAAAGACTTCTGTTTCCATCGCCAAAGCTTTCAGGGGAGCATTTTCAAGCTTTTGGCACCATTTTTGAGTGAATTGCCAAAAGTCAGATTTTTGCTGAGATTGTGACCCCGGGGCTTAGGGATTTTTTCAAAAAAATATTTTCTGCCGGTTAAGTTTTTGAGGACTGATTTCTTGTCCTGTGATAAAAAGCCTTCTGTTTCCATCGCCAAAGCTTTCAGGAGAAAATTTCAAGCTTTTGGCACCATTTTTGAGTGAATTGCCAAAAGTCAGATTTTTGCTGAAATTGTGACCCCGGGGCTTAGGGATTTTTTCAAAAAAATATTTTCTGCCGGTTAAGTTTTTGAGGGCTGATTTCTTGTCCTGTGATAAAAAGCCTTCTGTTTCGAGTGCCAAACCTTTCAGGAGAGCATTTTCAGGCTTTTGGCACCATTTTTGAGTGAATTGCCAAAAGTCAGATTTTTGCTGAAATTGTTCAAAAAAATATTTTCTGCCGGTTAAGTTTTTGAGGGCTGATTTCTTGTCCTGTGATAAAAAGACTTCTGTTTCCATCGCCAAAGCTTTCAGGGGAGCATTTACAGGCTTTTGGCACCATTTTTGAGTGAATTGCCAAAAGTCAGATTTTTGCTGAAATTGTTCAGAAAAATATTTTCTGCCGGTTAAGTTTTTGAGGGCTGTTTTCTTGTCCTGTGATAAAAAGACTTCTGTTTCCATCGCCAAAGCTTTCAGGGGAGCATTTTCAAGCTTTTGGCACCATTTTTGAGTGAATTGCCAAAAGTCAGATTTTTGCTGAAATTGTGACCCCGGGGCTTAGGAATTTTTTCAAAAAAATATTTTCTGCCAGTTAAGATTTTGAGGGCTGATTTCTTGTCCTGTGATAAAAAGCCTTCTGTTTCTAGTGCCAAACCTTTCAGGAGAGCATTTTCAAGCTTTTGGCACCATTTTTGAGTGAATTGCCAAAAGTCAGATTTTTGCTGAAATTGTGACCCCGGGCCTTAGGGATTTTTTCAAAAAAATATTTTCTGCCGGTTAAGTTTTTGAGGGCTGATTTCTTGTCCTGTGATAAAAAGCCTTCTGTTTCGAGTGCCAAACCTTTCAGGAAAGCATTTTCAAGCTTTTGGCACCACTTTTGAGTGAATTGCCAAAAGTCAGATTTTTGCTGAAATTGTGACCCCGGGGCTTAGGGATTTTTTCAAAAAAATATTTTCTGCCGGTTAAGTTTTTGAGGGCTGATTTCTTGTCCTGTGATAAAAAGCCTTCTGTTTCGAGTGCCAAACCTTTCAGGAGAGCATTTACAGGCTTTTGGCACCATTTTTGAGTGAATTGCCAAAAGTCAGATTTTTGCTGAAATTGTTCAGAAAAATATTTTCTGCCGGTTAAGTTTTTGAGGGCTGTTTTCTTGTCCTGTGATAAAAAGACTTCTGTTTCCATCGCCAAAGCTTTCAGGGGAGCATTTTCAAGCTTTTGGCACCATTTTTGAGTGAATTGCCAAAAGTCAGATTTTTGCTGAAATTGTGACCCCGGGGCTTAGGAATTTTTTCAAAAAAATATTTTCTGCCAGTTAAGATTTTGAGGGCTGATTTCTTGTCCTGTGATAAAAAGCCTTCTGTTTCTAGTGCCAAACCTTTCAGGAGAGCATTTTCAAGCTTTTGGCACCACTTTTGAGTGAATTGCCAAAAGTCAGATTTTTGCTGAAATTATGACCCCGGGGCTTAGGGATTTTTTCAAAACAATATTTTCTGCCGGTTAAGTTTTTGAGGGCTGATTTCTTGTCCTGTGATAAAAAGCCTTCTGTTTCGAGTGCCAAACCTTTCAGGAGAGCATTTTCAAGCTTTTGGCACCACTTTTGAGTGAATTGCCAAAAGTCAGATTTTTGCTGAAATTGTGACCCCGGGGCTTAGGGATTTTTTCAAAAAAATATTTTCTGCCGGTTAAGTTTTTGAGGGCTGATTTCTTGTCCTGTGATAAAAAGCCTTCTGTTTCGAGTGCCAAACCTTTCAGGAGAGCATTTTCAGGCTTTTGGCACCATTTTTGTGTGAATTGCCAAAAGTCAGTTTTTTGCTGAAATTGTTCAAAAAAATATTTTCTGCCGGTTAAGTTTTTGAGGGCTGTTTTCTTGTCCTGTGATAAAAAGACTTCTGTTTCCATCGCCAAAGCTTTCAGGGGAGCATTTTCAAGCTTTTGGCACCATTTTTGAGTGAATTGCCAAAAGTCAGATTTTTGCTGAAATTGTGAACCCGGGGCTTAGGGATTTTTTCAAAAAAATATTTTCTGCCAGTTAAGATTTTGAGGGCTGATTTCTTGTCCTGTGATAAAAAGCCTTCTGTTTCTAGTGCCAAACCTTTCAGGAGAGCATTTTCAAGCTTTTGGCACCATTTTTGAGTGAATTGCCAAAAGTCAGATTTTTGCTGAAATTGTGACCCCGGGGCTTAGGGATTTTTTCAAAAAAATATTTTCTGCCGGTTAAGTTTTTGAGGGCTGATTTCTTGTCCTGTGATAAAAAGCCTTCTGTTTCGAGTGCCAAACCTTTCAGGAGAGCATTTTCAGGCTTTTGGCACCATTTTTGAGTGAATTGCCAAAAGTCAGATTTTTGCTGAAATTGTGACCCCGGGGCTTAGGGATTTTTTCAAAAAAATATTTTCTGCCGGTTAAGTTTTTGAGGGCTGATTTCTTGTCCTGTGATAAAAAGCCTTCTGTATCGAGTGCCAAACCTTTCAGGAGAGCATTTTCAAGCTTTTGGCACCACTTTTGAGTGAATTGCCAAAAGTCAGATTTTTGCTGAAATTGTTCAAAAAAATATTTTCTGCCGGTTAAGTTTTTGAGGGCTGATTTCTTGTCCTGTGATAAAAAGACTTCTGTTTCCATCGCCAAAGCTTTCAGGGGAACATTTTCAAGCTTTTGGCACCATTTTTGAGTGAATTGCCAAAAGTCAGATTTTTGCTGAAATTGTGACCCCGGGGCTTAGGGATTTTTTCAAAAAAATATTTTCTGCCGGTTACGTTTTTGAGGGCTGATTTCTTGTCCTGTGATAAAAAGGCTTCTGTTTCGAGTGCCAAACCTTTCAGGAAAGCATTTTCAAGCTTTTGGCACCATTTTTGAGTGAATTGCCAAAAGTCAGATTTTTGCTGAAATTGTGACCCCGGGGCTTAGGGATTTTTTCAAAAAAATATTTTCTGCAGGTTAAGTTTTTGAGGGCTGATTTCTTGTCCTGTGATAAAAAGCCTTCTGTTTCGAGTGCCAAACCTTTCAGGAGAGCATTTTCAGGCTTTTGGCACCATTTTTGAGTGAATTGCCAAAAGTCAGATTTTTGCTGAAATTGTTCAAAAAAATATTTTCTGCCCGTTAAGTTTTTGAGGGCTGTTTTCTTGTCCTGTGATAAAAAGACTTCTGTTTCCATCGCCAAAGCTTTCAGGGGAGCATTTTCAAGCTTTTGGCACCATTTTTGAGTGAATTGCCAAAAGTCAGATTTTTGCTGAAATTGTGACCCCGGGGCTTAGGGATTTTTTCAAAAAAATATTTTCTGCCAGTTAAGATTTTGAGGTCTGATTTCTTGTCCTGTGATAAAAAGCCTTCTGTTTCTAGTGCCAAACCTTTCAGGAGAGCATTTTCAAGCTTTTGGCACCATTTTTGAGTGAATTGCCAAAAGTCAGATTTTTGCTGAAATTGTGACCCCGGGGCTTAGGGATTTTTTCAAAAAAATATTTTCTGCCGGTTAAGTTTTTGAGGGCTGATTTCTTGTCCTGTGATAAAAAGCCTTCTGTTTCGAGTGCGAAACCTTTCAGGAGAGCATTTTCAGGCTTTTGGCACCATTTTTGAGTGAATTGCCAAAAGTCAGATTTTTGCTGAAATTGTGACCCTGGGGCTTAGGGATTTTTTCAAAAAAATATTTTCTGCCGGTTAAGTTTTTGAGGGCTGATTTCTTGTCCTGTGATAAAAAGCCTTCTGTTTCGAGTGCCAAACCTTTCAGGAGAGCATTTTCAGGCTTTTGGCACCATTTTTGAGTGAATTACCAAAAGTCAGATTTTTGCTGAAATTGTGACCCCGGGGCTTAGGGATTTTTTCAAAAAAATATTTTCTGCCGGTTACGTTTTTGAGGGCTGATTTCTTGTCCTGTGATAAAAAGCCTTCTGTTTCCATCGCCAAAGCTTTCAGGGCAGCATTTTCAAGCTTTTGGCACCATTTTTGAGTGAATTGCCAAAAGTCAGATTTTTGCTGAAATTGTGACCCCGGGGCTTAGGGATTTTATGAAAAAAAATATTTTCTGCCGGTTAAGTTTTTGAGGGCTGATTTCTTGTCCTGTGATAAAAAGCCTTCTATTTCGAGTGCCAAACCTTTCAGGAGAGCATTTTCAAGCTTTTGGCACCACTTTTGAGTGAATTGCGAAAAGTAAGATTTTTGCTGAAATTGTGACCCCGGGGCTTAGGGATTTTTTCAAAAAAATATTTTCTGCCGGTTAAGTTTTTGAGGGCTGATTTCTTGTCCTGTGATAAAAAGACTTCTGTTTCCATCGCCAAAGCTTTCAGGGGAGCATTTTCAAGCTTTTGGCACCATTTTTGAGTGAATTGCCAAAAGTCAGATTTTTGCTGAAATTGTGACCCCGGGGCTTAGGGATTTTTTCAAAAAAATATTTTCTGCCGGTTAGGTTTTTGAGGGCTGATTTCTTGTCCTGTGATAAAAAGCCTTCTGTTTCGAGTGCCAAACCTTTCAGGAGAGCATTTTCAAGCTTTTGGCACCACTTTTGAGTGAATTGCCAAAAGTCAGATTTTTGCTGAAATTGTGACCCCGGGGCTTAGGGATACTTTCAAAAAAATATTTTCTGCCGGTTAAGTTTTTGAGGGCTGATTTCTTGTCCTGTGATAAAAAGACTTCTGTTTCCATCGCCAAAGCTTTCAGGGGAGCATTTTCAAGCTTTTGGCACCATTTTTGAGTGAATTGCCAAAAGTCAGATTTTTGCTGAAATTGTTCAAAAAAATATTTTCTGCCGGTTAAGTTTTTGAGGGCTGATTTCTTGTCCTGCGATAAAAAGACTTCTGTTTCCATCGCCAAAGCTTTCAGGGGAGCATTTTCAGTCTTTTGGCACCATTTTTGAGTGAATTGCCAAAAGTCAGATTTTTGCTGAAATTGTGACCCCGGGGCTTAGGGATTTTTTCAAAAAAATATTTTCTGCCGGTTAAGTTTTTGAGGGCTGATTTCTTGTCCTGTGATAAAAAGGCTTCTGTTTCGAGTGCCAAACCTTTCAGGAAAGCATTTTCAAGCTTTTGGCACCACTTTTGAGTGAATTGCCAAAAGTCAGATTTTTGCTGAAATTGTGACCCCGGGGCTTAGGGATATTTTCAAAAAAATATTTTCTGCCGGTTACGTTTTTGAGGGCTGATTTCTTGTCCTGTGATAAAAAGGCTTCTGTTTCGAGTGCCAAACCTTTCAGGAAAGCATTTTCAAGCTTTTGGCACCACTTTTGAGTGAATTGCAAAAGTCAGATTTTTGCTGAAATTGTGACCCCGGGGCTTAGGGATATTTTCAAAAAAATATTTTCTGCCGGTTAAGTTTTTGAGGGCTGATTTCTTGTCCTGTGATAAAAAGACTTCTGTTTCCATCGCCAAAGCTTTCAGGGGAGCATTTTCAAGCTTTTGGCACCATTTTTGAGTGAATTGCCAAAAGTCAGATTTTTGCTGAAATTGTGACCCCGGGGCTTAGGGATTTTTTCAAAAAAATATTTTCTGCCGGTTAAGTTTTTGAGGGCTGATTTCTTGTCCTGTGATAAAAAGCCTTCTGTATCGAGTGCCAAACCTTTCAGGAGAGCATTTTCAAGCTTTTGGCACCACTTTTGAGTGAATTGCCAAAAGTCAGATTTTTGCTGAAATTGTTCAAAAAAATATTTTCTGCCGGTTAAGTTTTTGAGGGCTGATTTCTTGTCCTGTGATAAAAAGACTTCTGTTTCCATCGCCAAAGCTTTCAGGGGAACATTTTCAAGCTTTTGGCACCATTTTTGAGTGAATTGCCAAAAGTCAGATTTTTGCTGAAATTGTGACCCCGGGGCTTAGGGATTTTTTCAAAAAAATATTTTCTGCCGGTTACGTTTTTGAGGGCTGATTTCTTGTCCTGTGATAAAAAGGCTTCTGTTTCGAGTGCCAAACCTTTCAGGAAAGCATTTTCAAGCTTTTGGCACCATTTTTGAGTGAATTGCCAAAAGTCAGATTTTTGCTGAAATTGTGACCCCGGGGCTTAGGGATTTTTTCAAAAAAATATTTTCTGCAGGTTAAGTTTTTGAGGGCTGATTTCTTGTCCTGTGATAAAAAGCCTTCTGTTTCGAGTGCCAAACCTTTCAGGAGAGCATTTTCAGGCTTTTGGCACCATTTTTGAGTGAATTGCCAAAAGTCAGATTTTTGCTGAAATTGTTCAAAAAAATATTTTCTGCCCGTTAAGTTTTTGAGGGCTGTTTTCTTGTCCTGTGATAAAAAGACTTCTGTTTCCATCGCCAAAGCTTTCAGGGGAGCATTTTCAAGCTTTTGGCACCATTTTTGAGTGAATTGCCAAAAGTCAGATTTTTGCTGAAATTGTGACCCCGGGGCTTAGGGATTTTTTCAAAAAAATATTTTCTGCCAGTTAAGATTTTGAGGTCTGATTTCTTGTCCTGTGATAAAAAGCCTTCTGTTTCTAGTGCCAAACCTTTCAGGAGAGCATTTTCAAGCTTTTGGCACCATTTTTGAGTGAATTGCCAAAAGTCAGATTTTTGCTGAAATTGTGACCCCGGGGCTTAGGGATTTTTTCAAAAAAATATTTTCTGCCGGTTAAGTTTTTGAGGGCTGATTTCTTGTCCTGTGATAAAAAGCCTTCTGTTTCGAGTGCGAAACCTTTCAGGAGAGCATTTTCAGGCTTTTGGCACCATTTTTGAGTGAATTGCCAAAAGTCAGATTTTTGCTGAAATTGTGACCCTGGGGCTTAGGGATTTTTTCAAAAAAATATTTTCTGCCGGTTAAGTTTTTGAGGGCTGATTTCTTGTCCTGTGATAAAAAGCCTTCTGTTTCGAGTGCCAAACCTTTCAGGAGAGCATTTTCAGGCTTTTGGCACCATTTTTGAGTGAATTACCAAAAGTCAGATTTTTGCTGAAATTGTGACCCCGGGGCTTAGGGATTTTTTCAAAAAAATATTTTCTGCCGGTTACGTTTTTGAGGGCTGATTTCTTGTCCTGTGATAAAAAGCCTTCTGTTTCCATCGCCAAAGCTTTCAGGGCAGCATTTTCAAGCTTTTGGCACCATTTTTGAGTGAATTGCCAAAAGTCAGATTTTTGCTGAAATTGTGACCCCGGGGCTTAGGGATTTTATGAAAAAAAATATTTTCTGCCGGTTAAGTTTTTGAGGGCTGATTTCTTGTCCTGTGATAAAAAGCCTTCTATTTCGAGTGCCAAACCTTTCAGGAGAGCATTTTCAAGCTTTTGGCACCACTTTTGAGTGAATTGCGAAAAGTAAGATTTTTGCTGAAATTGTGACCCCGGGGCTTAGGGATTTTTTCAAAAAAATATTTTCTGCCGGTTAAGTTTTTGAGGGCTGATTTCTTGTCCTGTGATAAAAAGACTTCTGTTTCCATCGCCAAAGCTTTCAGGGGAGCATTTTCAAGCTTTTGGCACCATTTTTGAGTGAATTGCCAAAAGTCAGATTTTTGCTGAAATTGTGACCCCGGGGCTTAGGGATTTTTTCAAAAAAATATTTTCTGCCGGTTAGGTTTTTGAGGGCTGATTTCTTGTCCTGTGATAAAAAGCCTTCTGTTTCGAGTGCCAAACCTTTCAGGAGAGCATTTTCAAGCTTTTGGCACCACTTTTGAGTGAATTGCCAAAAGTCAGATTTTTGCTGAAATTGTGACCCCGGGGCTTAGGGATATTTTCAAAAAAATATTTTCTGCCGGTTAAGTTTTTGAGGGCTGATTTCTTGTCCTGTGATAAAAAGACTTCTGTTTCCATCGCCAAAGCTTTCAGGGGAGCATTTTCAAGCTTTTGGCACCATTTTTGAGTGAATTGCCAAAAGTCAGATTTTTGCTGAAATTGTTCAAAAAAATATTTTCTGCCGGTTAAGTTTTTGAGGGCTGATTTCTTGTCCTGTGATAAAAAGACTTCTGTTTCCATCGCCAAAGCTTTCAGGGGAGCATTTTCAGTCTTTTGGCACCATTTTTGAGTGAATTGCCAAAAGTCAGATTTTTGCTGAAATTGTGACCCCGGGGCTTAGGGATTTTTTCAAAAAAATATTTTCTGCCGGTTAAGTTTTTGAGGGCTGATTTCTTGTCCTGTGATAAAAAGGCTTCTGTTTCGAGTGCCAAACCTTTCAGGAAAGCATTTTCAAGCTTTTGGCACCACTTTTGAGTGAATTGCCAAAAGTCAGATTTTTGCTGAAATTGTGACCCCGGGGCTTAGGGATATTTTCAAAAAAATATTTTCTGCCGGTTACGTTTTTGAGGGCTGATTTCTTGTCCTGTGATAAAAAGGCTTCTGTTTCGAGTGCCAAACCTTTCAGGAAAGCATTTTCAAGCTTTTGGCACCACTTTTGAGTGAATTGCAAAAGTCAGATTTTTGCTGAAATTGTGACCCCGGGGCTTAGGGATATTTTCAAAAAAATATTTTCTGCCGGTTAAGTTTTTGAGGGCTGATTTCTTGTCCTGTGATAAAAAGACTTCTGTTTCCATCGCCAAAGCTTTCAGGGGAGCATTTTCAAGCTTTTGGCACCATTTTTGAGTGAATTGCCAAAAGTCAGATTTTTGCTGAAATTGTGACCCCGGGGCTTAGGGATTTTTACAAAAAAATATTTTCTGCCGGTTAAGTTTTTGAGGGCTGATTTCTTGTCCTGTGATAAAAAGGCTTCTGTTTCGAGTGCCAAACCTTTCAGGAGAGCATTTTCAAGCTTTTGGCACCACTTTTGAGTGAATTGCCAAAAGTCAGATTTTTGCTGAAATTGTGACCCCGGGGCTTAGGGATATTTTCAAAAAAATATTTTCTGCCGGTTACGTTTTTGAGGGCTGATTTCTTGTCCTGTGATAAAAAGGCTTCTGTTTCGAGTGCCGAACCTTTCAGGAAAGCATTTTCAAGCTTTTGGCACCACTTTTGAGTGAATTGCCAAAAGTCAGATTTTTGCTGAAATTGTGACCCCGGGGCTTAGGGATATTTTCAAAAAAATATTTTCTGCCGGTTAAGTTTTTGAGGGCTGATTTCTTGTCCTGTGATAAAAAGACTTCTGTTTCCATCGCCAAAGCTTTCAGGGGAGCAGTTTCAAGCTTTTGGCACCATTTTTGAGTGAATTGCCAAAAGTCAGATTTTTGCTGAAATTGTGACCCCGGGGCTTAGGGATTTTTTCAAAAAAATATTTTCTGCTGGTTAAGTTTTTGAGGGCTGATTTCTTGACCTGTGATAAAAAGCCTTCCGTTTCCATCGCCAAAGCTTTCAGGGGAGCATTTTCACGCTTTTGGCACCACTTTTGAGTGAATTGCCAAAAGTCAGATTTTTGCTGAAATTGTGACCCCGGGGCTTAGGAATTTTTTCAAAAAAATATTTTCTGCCGGATACGTTTTTGAGGGCTGATTTCTTGTCCTGTGATAAAAAGACTTCTGTTTCGAGTGCCAAACCTTTCAGGAGAGCATTTTCAAGCTTTTGGCACCATTTTTGAGTGAATTGCCAAAAGTCAGATTTTTCAAAAAAATATTTTCTGCTGGTTAAGTTTTTGAGGGCTGATTTCTTGACCTGTGATCAAAAGACTTCTGTTTCCATCGCCAAAGCTTTCAGGGGAGCATTTTCAAGCTCTTGGCACCATTTTTGAGTGAATTGCCAAAAGTCAGATTTTTGCTGAAATTGTGACCCCGGGGCTTAGGGATTTTTTCAAAAAAATATTTTCTGCCGGTTAAGTTTTTGAGGGCTGATTTCTTGTCCTGTGATAAAAAGACTTCTGTTTCCATCGCCAAAGCTTTCAGGGGAGCATTTTCAAGCTTTTGGCACCATTTTTGAGTGAATTGCCAAAAGTCAGATTTTTGCTGAAATTGTGACCCCGGGGCTTAGGGATTTTTTCAAAAAAATATTTTCTGCTGGTTAAGTTTTTGAGGGCTGATTTCTTGACCTGTGATCAAAAGACTTTTGTTTCGAGTGCCAAACCTTTCAGGAGAGCATTTTCAGGCTTTTGGCACCATTTTTGAGTGAATTGCCAAAAGTCAGATTTTTGCTGAAATTGTGACCCCGGGGCTTAGGGATTTTTTCAAAAAAATATTTTCTGCCGGTTAAGTATTTGAGGGCTGATTTCTTGTCCTGTGATAAAAAGCCTTCTGCTTCGAGTGCCAAACCTTTCAGGAGAGCATTTTCAGGCTTTTGGCACCATTTTTGAGTGAATTGCCAAAAGTCAGATTTTTGCTGAAATTGTGACCCCGGGGCTTAGGAATTTTTTCAAAAAAATATTTTCTGCCGGTTACGTTTTTGAGGGCTGATTTCTTGTCCTGTGATAAAAAGACTTCTGTTTCGAGTGCCAAACCTTTCAGGAGAGCATTTTCAAGCTTTTGGCACCACTTTTGAGTGAATTGCCAAAGTCAGATTTTTGCTGAAATTGTGACCCCGGGGCTTAGGGATTTTTTCAAAAAAATATTTTCTGCCGGTTAAGTTTTTGAGGGCTGATTTCTTGTCCTGTGATAAAAAGCCTTCTGTTTCGAGTGCCAAACCTTTCAGGAGAGCATTTTCAGGCTTTTGGCACCATTTTTGAGTGAATTGCCAAAAGTCAGATTTTTGCTGAAATTGTTCAAAAAAATATTTTCTGCCGGTTAAGTTTTTGAGGGCTGATTTCTTGACCTGTGATCAAAAGACTTCCGTTTCGAGTGCCAAACCTTTCAGGAGAGCATTTTCACGCTTTTGGCACCATTTTTGAGTGAATTGCCAAAAGTCAGATTTTTGCTGAAATTGTGACCCCGGGGCTTAGGGATTTTTTCAAAAAAATATTTTCTGCCGGTTAAGTTTTTGAGGGCTGATTTCTTGTCCTGTGATAAAAAGCCTTCTGCTTCGAGTGCCAAACCTTTCAGGAGAGCATTTTCACGCTTTTGGCACCACTTTTGAGTGAATTGCCAAAGTCAGATTTTTGCTGAAATTGTGACCCCGGGGCTTAGGGATTTTTTCAAAAAAATATTTTCTGCCGGTTAAGTTTTTGAGGGCTGATTTCTTGTCCTGTGATAAAAAGCCTTCCGTTTCCATCGCCAAAGCTTTCAGGGGAGCATTTTCACGCTTTTGGCACCATTTTTGAGTGAATTGCCAAAAGTCAGATTTTTGCTAAAATTGTGACCCCAGGGCTTAGGAATTTTTTCAAAAAAATATTTTCTACCGGTTACGTTTTTGAGGGCTGATTTCTTGACCTGTGATCAAAAGACTTCCGTTTCGAGTGCCAAACCTTTCAGGAGAGCATTTTCAGGCTTTTGGCACCATTTTTGAGTGAATTGCCAAAAGTCAGATTTTTGCTGAAATTGTGACACCGGGGCTTAGGGATTTTTTCAAAAAAATATTTTCTGCCGGTTAAGTTTTTGAGGGCTGATTTCTTGTCCTGTGATAAAAAGCCTTCTGTTTCGAATGCCAAACCTTTCAGGAGAGCATTTTTAAGCTTTTGGCACCATTTTTGAGTGAATTGCCAAAAGTCAGATTTTTGCTGAAATTGTGACCCCGGGGCTTAGGGATTTTTTCAAAAAAAAATTTTCTGCCGGTGTCGTTTTTGAGGGCTGATTTCTTGTCCTGTGATAAAAAGACTTCTGTTTCCATCGCCAAAGCTTCCAGGGGAGCATTTTCAAGCTTTTGGCACCATTTTTGAGTGAATTGCCAAAAGTCAGATTTTTGCTGAAATTGTTCAAAAAAATATTTTCTGCCGGTTAAGTTTTTGAGGGCTGATTTCTTGACCTGTGATCAAAAGACTTCCGTTTCGAGTGCCAAACCTTTCAGGAGAGCATTTTCAGGCTTTTGGCACCATTTTTGGGTGAATTGCCAAAAGTCAGATTTTTGCTGAAATTGTGACCTTTGGGCTTAGGGATTTTTTCAAAAAAATATTTTCTGCTGGTTAAGTTTTTGAGGGCTGATTTCTTGACCTGTGATAAAAAGCCTTCCGTTTCCATTGCCAAAGCTTTCAGGGGAGCATTTTCACGCTTTTGGCACCATTTTTGAGTGAATTGCCAAAAGTCAGATTTTTGCTGAAATTGTGACCCCGGGGCTTAGGGATTTTTTTAAAAAAAATATTTTCTGCCGGTTAAGTTTTTGAGGGCTGATTTCTTGTCCTGTGATAAAAAGACTTCTGTTTCCATCGCCAAAGCTTTCAGGGGAGCATTTTCAAGCTTTTGGCACCATTTTTGAGTGAATTGCCAAAAGTCAGATTTTTGCTGAAATTGTGACCCCGGGGCTTAGGGATTTTTTCAAAAAAATATTTTCTGCCGGTTAAGTTTTTGAGGGCTGATTTCTTGTCCTGTGATAAAAAGCCTTCTGTTTCGAGTGCCAAACCTTTCAGGAGAGCATTTTCAAGCTTTTGGCACCATTTTTGAGTGAATTGCCAAAAGTCAGATTTTTGCTGAAATTGTGACCCCGGGGCTTAGGGATTTTTTCAAAAAAATATTTTCTGCCGGTTAAGTTTTTGAGGGCTGATTTCTTGTCCTGTGATAAAAAGACTTCTGTTTCCATCGCCAAAGCTTTCAGGGGAGCATTTTCAAGCTTTTGGCACCATTTTTGAGTGAATTGCCAAAAGTCAGATTTTTGCTGAAATTGTGACCCCGGGGCTTAGGGATTTTTTCAAAAAAATATTTTCTGCTGGTTAAGTTTTTGAGGGCTGATTTCTTGACCTGTGATCAAAAGACTTTTGTTTCGAGTGCCAAACCTTTCAGGAGAGCATTTTCAGGCTTTTGGCACCATTTTTGAGTGAATTGCCAAAAGTCAGATTTTTGCTGAAATTGTGACCCCGGGGCTTAGGGATTTTTTCAAAAAAATATTTTCTGCCGGTTAAGTATTTGAGGGCTGATTTCTTGTCCTGTGATAAAAAGCCTTCTGCTTCGAGTGCCAAACCTTTCAGGAGAGCATTTTCAGGCTTTTGGCACCATTTTTGAGTGAATTGCCAAAAGTCAGATTTTTGCTGAAATTGTGACCCCGGGGCTTAGGAATTTTTTCAAAAAAATATTTTCTGCCGGTTACGTTTTTGAGGGCTGATTTCTTGTCCTGTGATAAAAAGCCTTCTGTTTCGAGTGCCAAACCTTTCAGGAGAGCATTTTCAAGCTTTTGGCACCACTTTTGAGTGAATTGCCAAAGTCAGATTTTTGCTGAAATTGTGACCCCGGGGCTTAGGGATTTTTTCAAAAAAATATTTTCTGCCGGTTAAGTTTTTGAGGGCTGATTTCTTGTCCTGTGATAAAAAGCCTTCTGTTTCGAGTGCCAAACCTTTCAGGAGAGCATTTTTAGGCTTTTGGCACCATTTTTGAGTGAATTGCCAAAAGTCAGATTTTTGCTGAAATTGTTCAAAAAAATATTTTCTGCCGGTTAAGTTTTTGAGGGCTGATTTCTTGACCTGTGATCAAAAGACTTCCGTTTCGAGTGCCAAACCTTTCAGGAGAGCATTTTCAGGCTTTTGGCACCATTTTTGAGTGAATTGCCAAAAGTCAGATTTTTGCTGAAATTGTGACACCGGGGCTTAGGGATTTTTTCAAAAAAATATTTTCTGCCGGTTAAGTTTTTGAGGGCTGATTTCTTGTCCTGTGATAAAAAGCCTTCTGTTTCGAATGCCAAACCTTTCAGGAGAGCATTTTCAAGCTTTTGGCACCATTTTTGAGTGAATTGCCAAAAGTCAGATTTTTGCTGAAATTGTGACCCCGGGGCTTAGGGATTTTTTCAAAAAAATATTTTCTGCCGGTTAAGTTTTTGAGGGCTGATTTCTTGTCCTGTGATAAAAAGACTTCTGTTTCCATCGCCAAAGCTTCCAGGGGAGCATTTTCAAGCTTTTGGCACCATTTTTGAGTGAATTGCCAAAAGTCAGATTTTTGCTGAAATTGTTCAAAAAAATATTTTCTGCCGGTTAAGTTTTTGAGGGCTGATTTCTTGACCTGTGATCAAAAGACTTCCGTTTCGAGTGCCAAACCTTTCAGGAGAGCATTTTCAGGCTTTTGGCACCATTTTTGGGTGAATTGCCAAAAGTCAGATTTTTGCTGAAATTGTGACCTTTGGGCTTAGGGATTTTTTCAAAAAAATATTTTCTGCTGGTTAAGTTTTTGAGGGCTGATTTCTTGACCTGTGATAAAAAGCCTTCCGTTTCCATTGCCAAAGCTTTCAGGGGAGCATTTTCACGCTTTTGGCACCATTTTTGAGTGAATTGCCAAAAGTCAGATTTTTGCTGAAATTGTGACCCCGGGGCTTAGGGATTTTTTTAAAAAAAATATTTTCTGCCGGTTAAGTTTTTGAGGGCTGATTTCTTGTCCTGTGATAAAAAGACTTCTGTTTCCATCGCCAAAGCTTTCAGGGGAGCATTTTCAAGCTTTTGGCACCATTTTTGAGTGAATTGCCAAAAGTCAGATTTTTGCTGAAATTGTGACCCCGGGTCTTAGGGATTTTTTCAAAAAAATATTTTCTGCCGGTTAAGTTTTTGAGGGCTGATTTCTTGTCCTGTGATAAAAAGCCTTCTGTTTCGAGTGCCAAACCTTTCAGGAGAGCATTTTCAAGCTTTTGGCACCATTTTTGAGTGAATTGCCAAAAGTCAGATTTTTGCTGAAATTGTGACCCCGGGGCTTAGGGATTTTTTCAAAAAAATATTTTCTGCCGGTTAAGTTTTTGAGGGCTGATTTCTTGTCCTGTGATAAAAAGACTTCTGTTTCCATCGCCAAAGCTTTCAGGGGAGCATTTTCAAGCTTTTGGCACCATTTTTGAGTGAATTGCCAAAAGTCAGATTTTTGCTGAAATTGTGACCCCGGGGCTTAGGGATTTTTTCAAAAAAATATTTTCTGCTGGTTAAGTTTTTGAGGGCTGATTTCTTGACCTGTGATCAAAAGACTTTTGTTTCGAGTGCCAAACCTTTCAGGAGAGCATTTTCAGGCTTTTGGCACCATTTTTGAGTGAATTGCCAAAAGTCAGATTTTTGCTGAAATTGTGACCCCGGGGCTTAGGGATTTTTTCAAAAAAATATTTTCTGCCGGTTAAGTATTTGAGGGCTGATTTCTTGTCCTGTGATAAAAAGCCTTCTGCTTCGAGTGCCAAACCTTTCAGGAGAGCATTTTCAGGCTTTTGGCACCATTTTTGAGTGAATTGCCAAAAGTCAGATTTTTGCTGAAATTGTGACCCCGGGGCTTAGGAATTTTTTCAAAAAAATATTTTCTGCCGGTTACGTTTTTGAGGGCTGATTTCTTGTCCTGTGATAAAAAGCCTTCTGTTTCGAGTGCCAAACCTTTCAGGAGAGCATTTTCAAGCTTTTGGCACCACTTTTGAGTGAATTGCCAAAGTCAGATTTTTGCTGAAATTGTGACCCCGGGGCTTAGGGATTTTTTCAAAAAAATATTTTCTGCCGGTTAAGTTTTTGAGGGCTGATTTCTTGTCCTGTGATAAAAAGCCTTCTGTTTCGAGTGCCAAACCTTTCAGGAGAGCATTTTTAGGCTTTTGGCACCATTTTTGAGTGAATTGCCAAAAGTCAGATTTTTGCTGAAATTGTTCAAAAAAATATTTTCTGCCGGTTAAGTTTTTGAGGGCTGATTTCTTGACCTGTGATCAAAAGACTTCCGTTTCGAGTGCCAAACCTTTCAGGAGAGCATTTTCAGGCTTTTGGCACCATTTTTGAGTGAATTGCCAAAAGTCAGATTTTTGCTGAAATTGTGACCCCGGGGCTTAGGGATTTTTTCAAAAAAATATTTTCTGCTGGTTAAGTTTTTGAGGGCTGATTTCTTGACCTGTGATAAAAAGCCTTCCGTTTCCATCGCCAAAGCTTTCAGGGGAGCATTTTCACGCTTTTGGCACCATTTTTGAGTGAATTGCCAAAAGTCAGATTTTTGCTGAAATTGTGACCCCAGGGCTTAGGAATTTTTTCAAAAAAATATTTTCTGCCGGTTACGTTTTTGAGGGCTGATTTCTTGTCCTGTGATAAAAAGACTTCTGTTTCGAGTGCCAAACCTTTCAGGAGAGCATTTTCAAGCTTTTGGCACCATTTTTGAGTGAATTGCCAAAAGTCAGATTTTTGCTGAAATTGTGACACCGGGGCTTAGGGATTTTTTCAAAAAAATATTTTCTGCCGGTTAAGTTTTTGAGGGCTGATTTCTTGTCCTGTGATAAAAAGCCTTCTGCTTCGAGTGCCAAACCTTTCAGGAGAGCATTTTCAGGCTTTTGGCACCATTTTTGAGTGAATTGCCAAAAGTCAGATTTTTGCTGAAATTGTGACCCCGGGGCTTAGGAATTTTTTCAAAAAAATATTTTCTGCCGGTTACGTTTTTGAGGGCTGATTTCTTGTCCTGTGATAAAAAGCCTTCTGTTTCGAATGCCAAACCTTTCAGGAGAGCATTTTCAAGCTTTTGGCACCATTTTTGAGTGAATTGCCAAAAGTCAGATTTTTGCTGAAATTGTGACCCCGGGGCTTAGGGATTTTTTCAAAAAAATATTTTCTGCCGGTTAAGTTTTTGAGGGCTGATTTCTTGTCCTGTGATAAAAAGACTTCTGTTTCCATCGCCAAAGCTTCCAGGGGAGCATTTTCAAGCTTTTGGCACCATTTTTGAGTGAATTGCCAAAAGTCAGATTTTTGCTGAAATTGTTCAAAAAAATATTTTCTGCCGGTTAAGTTTTTGAGGGCTGATTTCTTGACCTGTGATCAAAAGACTTCCGTTTCGAGTGCCAAACCTTTCAGGAGAGCATTTTCAGGCTTTTGGCACCATTTTTGGGTGAATTGCCAAAAGTCAGATTTTTGCTGAAATTGTGACCCCTGGGCTTAGGGATTTTTTCAAAAAAATATTTTCTGCTGGTTAAGTTTTTGAGGGCTGATTTCTTGACCTGTGATAAAAAGCCTTCCGTTTCCATTGCCAAAGCTTTCAGGGGAGCATTTTCACGCTTTTGGCACCATTTTTGAGTGAATTGCCAAAAGTCAGATTTTTGCTGAAATTGTGACCCCGGGGCTTAGGGATTTTTTTAAAAAAAATATTTTCTGCCGGTGACGTTTTTGAGGGCTGATTTCTTGTCCTGTGATAAAAAGCCTTCTGTTTCGAGTGCCAAACCTTTCAGGAGAGCATTTTCAGGCTTTTGGCACCATTTTTGAGTGAATTGCCAAAAGTCAGATTTTTGCTGAAATTGTGACCCCGGGGCTTAGGGATTTTTTCAAAAAAATATTTTCTGCTGGTTAAGTTTTTGAGGGCTGATTTCTTGACCTGTGATAAAAAGCCTTCTGTTTCGAGTGCCAAACCTTTCAGGAGAGCATTTTCAAGCTTTTGGCACCACTTTTGAGTGAATTGCCAAAAGTCAGATTTTTGCTGAAATTGTGACCCCGGGGCTTAGGGATTTTTTCAAAAAAATATTTTCTGCCAGTTAAGTTTTTGAGGGCTGATTTCTTGTCCTGTGATAAAAAGCCTTCTGTTTCGAGTGCCAAACCTTTCATGAGAGCATTTTCAGGCTTTTGGCACCATTTTTGAGTGAATTGCCAAAAGTCAGATTTTTGCTGAAATTGTGACCCCGGGGCTTAGGGATTTTTTCAAAAAAATATTTTCTGCCGGTTAAGTTTTTGAGGGCTGTTTTCTTGCCCTGTGATAAAAAGCCTTCTGTTTCTAGTGCCAAACCTTTCAGGAGAGCATTTTCAAGCTTTTGGCACCATTTTTGAGTGAATTGCCAAAAGTCAGATTTTTGCTGAAATTGTGACCCCGGGGCTTAGGGATTTTTTCAAAAAAATATTTTCTGCCGGTTAAGTTTTTGAGGGCTGATTTCTTGTCCTGTGATAAAAAGCCTTCTGTTTCGAGTGCCAAACCTTTCAGGAGAGCATTTTCAGGCTTTTGGCACCATTTTTGAGTGAATTGCCAATAGTCAGATTTTTGCTGAAATTGTGACCCCGGGGCTTAGGGATTTTTTCAAAAAAATATTTTCTGCCGGTTAAGTTTTTGAGGGCTGATTTCTTGTCCTGTGATAAAAAGCCTTCTGTTTCGAGTGCCAAACCTTTCAGGAGAGCATTTTCAGGCTTTTGGCACCATTTTTGAGTGAATTGCCAAAAGTCAGATTTTTGCTGAAATTGTTCAAAAAAATATTTTCTGCCGGTTAAGTTTTTGAGGGCTGATTTCTTGACCTGTGATCAAAAGACTTCCGTTTCGAGTGCCAAACCTTTCAGGAGAGCATTTTCAGGCTTTTGGCACCATTTTTGAGTGAATTGCCAAAAGTCAGATTTTTGCTGAAATTGTGACCCCTGGGCTTAGGGATTTTTTCAAAAAAATATTTTCTGCTGGTTAAGTTTTTGAGGGCTGATTTCTTGACCTGTGATAAAAAGCCTTCCGTTTCCATTGCCAAAGCTTTCAGGGGAGCATTTTCACGCTTTTGGCACCATTTTTGAGTGAATTGCCAAAAGTCAGATTTTTGCTGAAATTGTGACCCCGGGGCTTAGGGATTTTTTTAAAAAAAATATTTTCTGCCGGTGACGTTTTTGAGGGCTGATTTCTTGTCCTGTGATAAAAAGCCTTCTGTTTCGAGTGCCAAACCTTTCAGGAGAGCATTTTCAGGCTTTTGGCACCATTTTTGAGTGAATTGCCAAAAGTCAGATTTTTGCTGAAATTGTGACCCCGGGGCTTAGGGATTTTTTCAAAAAAATATTTTCTGCTGGTTAAGTTTTTGAGGGCTGATTTCTTGACCTGTGATAAAAAGCCTTCTGTTTCGAGTGCCAAACCTTTCAGGAGAGCATTTTCAAGCTTTTGGCACCACTTTTGAGTGAATTGCCAAAAGTCAGATTTTTGCTGAAATTGTGACCCCGGGGCTTAGGGATTTTTTCAAAAAAATATTTTCTGCCAGTTAAGTTTTTGAGGGCTGATTTCTTGTCCTGTGATAAAAAGCCTTCTGTTTCGAGTGCCAAACCTTTCATGAGAGCATTTTCAGGCTTTTGGCACCATTTTTGAGTGAATTGCCAAAAGTCAGATTTTTGCTGAAATTGTGACCCCGGGGCTTAGGGATTTTTTCAAAAAAATATTTTCTGCCGGTTAAGTTTTTGAGGGCTGTTTTCTTGTCCTGTGATAAAAAGCCTTCTGTTTCTAGTGCCAAACCTTTCAGGAGAGCATTTTCAAACTTTTGGCACCATTTTTGAGTGAATTGCCAAAAGTCAGATTTTTGCTGAAATTGTGACCCCGGGGCTTAGGGATTTTTTCAAAAAAATATTTTCTGCCGGTTAAGTTTTTGAGGGCTGATTTCTTGTCCTGTGATAAAAAGCCTTCTGTTTCGAGTGCCAAACCTTTCAGGAGAGCATTTTCAGGCTTTTGGCACCATTTTTGAGTGAATTGCCAATAGTCAGATTTTTGCTGAAATTGTGACCCCGGGGCTTAGGGATTTTTTCAAAAAAATATTTTCTGCCGGTTAAGTTTTTGAGGGCTGATTTCTTGTCCTGTGATAAAAAGCCTTCTGTTTCGAGTGCCAAACCTTTCAGGAGAGCATTTTCAGGCTTTTGGCACCATTTTTGAGTGAATTGCCAAAAGTCAGATTTTTGCTGAAATTGTTCAAAAAAATATTTTCTGCCGGTTAAGTTTTTGAGGGCTGATTTCTTGACCTGTGATCAAAAGACTTCCGTTTCGAGTGCCAAACCTTTCAGGAGAGCATTTTCAGGCTTTTGGCACCATTTTTGAGTGAATTGCCAAAAGTCAGATTTTTGCTGAAATTGTGACCCCGGGGCTTAGGGATTTTTTCAAAAAAATATTTTCTGCTGGTTAAGTTTTTGAGGGCTGATTTCTTGACCTGTGATAAAAAGCCTTCCGTTTCCATCGCCAAAGCTTTCAGGGGAGCATTTTCACGCTTTTGGCACCATTTTTGAGTGAATTGCCAAAAGTCAGATTTTTGCTGAAATTGTGACCCTGGGGCTTAGGAATTTTTTCAAAAAAATATTTTCTGCCGGATACGTTTTTGAGGGCTGATTTCTTGTCCTGTGATAAAAAGACTTCTGTTTCGAGTGCCAAACCTTTCAGGAGAGCATTTTCAAGCTTTTGGCACCATTTTTGAGTGAATTGCCAAAAGTCAGATTTTTCAAAAAAATATTTTCTGCTGGTTAAGTTTTTGAGGGCTGATTTCTTGACCTGTGATCAAAAGACTTCTGTTTCCATCGTCAAAGCTTTCAGGGGAGCATTTTCAAGCTTTTGGCACCATTTTTGAGTGAATTGCCAAAAGTCAGATTTTTGCTGAAATTGTGACCCCGGGGCTTAGGGATTTTTTCAAAAAAATATTTTCTGCCGGTTAAGTTTTTGAGGGCTGATTTCTTGTCCTGTGATAAAAAGACTTCTGTTTCCATCGCCAAAGCTTTCAGGGGAGCATTTTCAAGCTTTTGGCACCATTTTTGAGTGAATTGCCAAAAGTCAGATTTTTGCTGAAATTGTGACCCCGGGGCTTAGGGATTTTTTCAAAAAAATATTTTCTGCTGGTTAAGTTTTTGAGGGCTGATTTCTTGACCTGTGATCAAAAGACTTTTGTTTCGAGTGCCAAACCTTTCAGGAGAGCATTTTCAGGCTTTTGGCACCATTTTTGAGTGAATTGCCAAAAGTCAGATTTTTGCTGAAATTGTGACCCCGGGGCTTAGGGATTTTTTCAAAAAAATATTTTCTGCCGGTTAAGTATTTGAGGGCTGATTTCTTGTCCTGTGATAAAAAGCCTTCTGCTTCGAGTGCCAAACCTTTCAGGAGAGCATTTTCAGGCTTTTGGCACCATTTTTGAGTGAATTGCCAAAAGTCAGATTTTTGCTGAAATTGTGACCCCGGGGCTTAGGAATTTTTTCAAAAAAATATTTTCTGCCGGTTACGTTTTTGAGGGCTGATTTCTTGTCCTGTGATAAAAAGACTTCTGTTTCGAGTGCCAAACCTTTCAGGAGAGCATTTTCAAGCTTTTGGCACCACTTTTGAGTGAATTGCCAAAGTCAGATTTTTGCTGAAATTGTGACCCCGGGGCTTAGGGATTTTTTCAAAAAAATATTTTCTGCCGGTTAAGTTTTTGAGGGCTGATTTCTTGTCCTGTGATAAAAAGCCTTCTGTTTCGAGTGCCAAACCTTTCATGAGAGCATTTTCAGGCTTTTGGCACCATTTTTGAGTGAATTGCCAAAAGTCAGATTTTTGCTGAAATTGTGACCCCGGGGCTTAGGGATTTTTTCAAAAAAATATTTTCTGCCGGTTAAGTTTTTGAGGGCTGTTTTCTTGTCCTGTGATAAAAAGCCTTCTGTTTCTAGTGCCAAACCTTTCAGGAGAGCATTTTCAAGCTTTTGGCACCATTTTTGAGTGAATTGCCAAAAGTCAGATTTTTGCTGAAATTGTGACCCCGGGGCTTAGGGATTTTTTCAAAAAAATATTTTCTGCCGGTTAAGTTTTTGAGGGCTGATTTCTTGTCCTGTGATAAAAAGCCTTCTGTTTCGAGTGCCAAACCTTTCAGGAGAGCATTTTCAGGCTTTTGGCACCATTTTTGAGTGAATTGCCAATAGTCAGATTTTTGCTGAAATTGTGACCCCGGGGCTTAGGGATTTTTTCAAAAAAATATTTTCTGCCGGTTAAGTTTTTGAGGGCTGATTTCTTGTCCTGTGATAAAAAGCCTTCTGTTTCGAGTGCCAAACCTTTCAGGAGAGCATTTTCAGGCTTTTGGCACCATTTTTGAGTGAATTGCCAAAAGTCAGATTTTTGCTGAAATTGTTCAAAAAAATATTTTCTGCCGGTTAAGTTTTTGAGGGCTGATTTCTTGACCTGTGATCAAAAGACTTCCGTTTCGAGTGCCAAACGTTTCAGGAGAGCATTTTCAGGCTTTTGGCACCATTTTTGAGTGAATTGCCAAAAGTCAGATTTTTGCTGAAATTGTGACCCCGGGGCTTAGGGATTTTTTCAAAAAAATATTTTCTGCTGGTTAAGTTTTTGAGGGCTGATTTCTTGACCTGTGATAAAAAGCCTTCCGTTTCCATCGCCAAACCTTTCAGGAGAGCATTTTCAGGCTTTTGGCACCATTTTTGAGTGAATTGCCAAAAGTCAGATTTTTGCTGAAATTGTGACCCCGGGGCTTAGGAATTTTTTCAAAAAAATATTTTCTGCCGGATACGTTTTTGAGGGCTGATTTCTTGTCCTGTGATAAAAAGCCTTCTGTTTCTAGTGCCAAACCTTTCAGGAGAGCATTTTCAAGCTTTTGGCACCATTTTTGAGTGAATTGCCAAAAGTCAGATTTTTGCTGAAATTGTGACCCCGGGGCTTAGGGATTTTTTCAAAAAAATATTTTCTGCCGGTTAAGTTTTTGAGGGCTGATTTCTTGTCCTGTGATAAAAAGCCTTCTGTTTCGAGTGCCAAACCTTTCAGGAGAGCATTTTCAGGCTTTTGGCACCATTTTTGAGTGAATTGCCAAAAGTCAGATTTTTGCTGAAATTGTGATCCCGGGGTTTAGGGACTTTTTCAAAAAAATATTTTCTGCTGGTTAAGTTTTTGAGGGCTGATTTCTTGTCCTGTGATAAAAAGCCTTCTGTTTCGAGTGCCAAACCTTTCAGGAGAGCATTTTCAGGCTTTTGGCACCATTTTTGAGTGAATTGCCAATAGTCAGATTTTTGCTGAAATTGTGACCCCGGGGCTTAGGGATTTTTTCAAAAAAATATTTTCTGCCGGTTAAGTTTTTGAGGGCTGATTTCTTGTCCTGTGATAAAAAGCCTTCTGTTTCGAGTGCCAAACCTTTCAGGAGAGCATTTTCAGGCTTTTGGCACCATTTTTGAGTGAATTGCCAAAAGTCAGATTTTTGCTGAAATTGTTCAAAAAAATATTTTCTGCCGGTTAAGTTTTTGAGGGCTGATTTCTTGACCTGTGATCAAAAGACTTCCGTTTCGAGTGCCAAACCTTTCAGGAGAGCATTTTCAGGCTTTTGGCACCATTTTTGAGTGAATTGCCAAAAGTCAGATTTTTGCTGAAATTGTGACCCCGGGGCTTAGGGATTTTTTCAAAAAAATATTTTCTGCTGGTTAAGTTTTTGAGGGCTGATTTCTTGACCTGTGATAAAAAGCCTTCCGTTTCCATCGCCAAAGCTTTCAGGGGAGCATTTTCACGCTTTTGGCACCATTTTTGAGTGAATTGCCAAAAGTCAGATTTTTGCTGAAATTGTGACCCCGGGGCTTAGGAATTTTTTCAAAAAAATATTTTCTGCCGGATACGTTTTTGAGGGCTGATTTCTTGTCCTGTGATAAAAAGACTTCTGTTTCGAGTGCCAAACCTTTCAGGAGAGCATTTTCAAGCTTTTGGCACCATTTTTGAGTGAATTGCCAAAAGTCAGATTTTTCAAAAAAATATTTTCTGCTGGTTAAGTTTTTGAGGGCTGATTTCTTGACCTGTGATCAAAAGACTTCTGTTTCCATCGTCAAAGCTTTCAGGGGAGCATTTTCAAGCTTTTGGCACCATTTTTGAGTGAATTGCCAAAAGTCAGATTTTTGCTGAAATTGTGACCCCGGGGCTTAGGGATTTTTTCAAAAAAATATTTTCTGCCGGTTAAGTTTTTGAGGGCTGATTTCTTGTCCTGTGATAAAAAGACTTCTGTTTCCATCGCCAAAGCTTTCAGGGGAGCATTTTCAAGCTTTTGGCACCATTTTTGAGTGAATTGCCAAAAGTCAGATTTTTGCTGAAATTGTGACCCCGGGGCTTAAGGATTTTTTTCAAAAAAATATTTTCTGCTGGTTAAGTTTTTGAGGGCTGATTTCTTGACCTGTGATCAAAAGACTTTTGTTTCGAGTGCCAAACCTTTCAGGAGAGCATTTTCAGGCTTTTGGCACCATTTTTGAGTGAATTGCCAAAAGTCAGATTTTTGCTGAAATTGTGACCCCGGGGCTTAGGGATTTTTTCAAAAAAATATTTTCTGCCGGTTAAGTATTTGAGGGCTGATTTCTTGTCCTGTGATAAAAAGCCTTCTGCTTCGAGTGCCAAACCTTTCAGGAGAGCATTTTCAGGCTTTTGGCACCATTTTTGAGTGAATTGCCAAAAGTCAGATTTTTGCTGAAATTGTGACCCCGGGGCTTAGGAATTTTTTCAAAAAAATATTTTCTGCCGGTTACGTTTTTGAGGGCTGATTTCTTGTCCTGTGATAAAAAGACTTCTGTTTCGAGTGCCAAACCTTTCAGGAGAGCATTTTCAAGCTTTTGGCACCACTTTTGAGTGAATTGCCAAAGTCAGATTTTTGCTGAAATTGTGACCCCGGGGCTTAGGGATTTTTTCAAAAAAATATTTTCTGCCGGTTAAGTTTTTGAGGGCTGATTTCTTGTCCTGTGATAAAAAGCCTTCTGTTTCGAGTGCCAAACCTTTCAGGAGAGCATTTTCAGGCTTTTGGCACCATTTTTGAGAGAATTGCCAAAAGTCAGATTTTTGCTGAAATTGTTCAAAAAAATATTTTCTGCTGGTTAAGTTTTTGAGGGCTGATTTCTTGACCTGTGATCAAAAGACTTCTGTTTCCATCGTCAAAGCTTTCAGGGGAGCATTTTCAAGCTTTTGGCACCATTTTTGAGTGAATTGCCAAAAGTCAGATTTTTGCTGAAATTGTGACCCCGGGGCTTAGGGATTTTTTCAAAAAAATATTTTCTGCCGGTTAAGTTTTTGAGGGCTGATTTCTTGTCCTGTGATCAAAAGACTTTTGTTTCGAGTGCCAAACCTTTCAGGAGAGCATTTTCAGGCTTTTGGCACCATTTTTGAGTGAATTGCCAAAAGTCAGATTTTTGCTGAAATTGTGACCCCGGGGCTTAGGGATTTTTTCAAAAAAATATTTTCTGCCGGTTAAGTATTTGAGGGCTGATTTCTTGTCCTGTGATAAAAAGCCTTCCGCTTCGAGTGCCAAACCTTTCAGGAGAGCATTTTCAGGCTTTTGGCACCATTTTTGAGTGAATTGCCAAAAGTCAGATTTTTGCTGAAATTGTGACCCCGGGGCTTAGGAATTTTTTCAAAAAAATATTTTCTGCCGGTTACGTTTTTGAGGGCTGATTTCTTGTCCTGTGATAAAAAGACTTCTGTTTCGAGTGCCAAACCTTTCAGGAGAGCATTTTCAAGCTTTTGGCACCACTTTTGAGTGAATTGCCAAAGTCAGATTTTTGCTGAAATTGTGACCCCGGGGCTTAGGGATTTTTTCAAAAAAATATTTTCTGCCGGTTAAGTTTTTGAGGGCTGATTTCTTGTCCTGTGATAAAAAGCCTTCTGTTTCGAGTGCCAAACCTTTCAGGAGAGCATTTTCAGGCTTTTGGCACCATTTTTGAGTGAATTGCCAAAAGTCAGATTTTTGCTGAAATTGTTCAAAAAAATATTTTCTGCCGGTTAAGTTTTTGAGGGCTGATTTCTTGACCTGTGATCAAAAGACTTCCGTTTCGAGTGCCAAACCTTTCAGGAGAGCATTTTCACGCTTTTGGCACCATTTTTGAGTGAATTGCCAAAAGTCAGATTTTTGCTGAAATTGTGACCCCGGGGCTTAGGGATTTTTTCAAAAAAATATTTTCTGCCGGTTAAGTTTTTGAGGGCTGATTTCTTGTCCTGTGATAAAAAGCCTTCTGCTTCGAGTGCCAAACCTTTCAGGAGAGCATTTTCACGCTTTTGGCACCACTTTTGAGTGAATTGCCAAAGTCAGATTTTTGCTGAAATTGTGACCCCGGGGCTTAGGGATTTTTTCAAAAAAATATTTTCTGCCGGTTAAGTTTTTGAGGGCTGATTTCTTGTCCTGTGATAAAAAGCCTTCCGTTTCCATCGCCAAAGCTTTCAGGGGAGCATTTTCACGCTTTTGGCACCATTTTTGAGTGAATTGCCAAAAGTCAGATTTTTGCTGAAATTGTGACCCCAGGGCTTAGGAATTTTTTCAAAAAAATATTTTCTGCCGGTTACGTTTTTGAGGGCTGATTTCTTGACCTGTGATCAAAAGACTTCCGTTTCGAGTGCCAAACCTTTCAGGAGAGCATTTTCAGGCTTTTGGCACCATTTTTGAGTGAATTGCCAAAAGTCAGATTTTTGCTGAAATTGTGACACCGGGGCTTAGGGATTTTTTCAAAAAAATATTTTCTGCCGGTTAAGTTTTTGAGGGCTGATTTCTTGTCCTGTGATAAAAAGCCTTCTGTTTCGAATGCCAAACCTATCAGGAGAGCATTTTCAAGCTTTTGGCACCATTTTTGAGTGAATTGCCAAAAGTCAGATTTTTGCTGAAATTGTGACCCCGGGGCTTAGGGATTTTTTCAAAAAAATATTTTCTGCCGGTTAAGTTTTTGAGGGCTGATTTCTTGTCCTGTGATAAAAAGACTTCTGTTTCCATCGCCAAAGCTTCCAGGGGAGCATTTTCAAGCTTTTGGCACCATTTTTGAGTGAATTGCCAAAAGTCAGATTTTTGCTGAAATTGTTCAAAAAAATATTTTCTGCCGGTTAAGTTTTTGAGGGCTGATTTCTTGACCTGTGATCAAAAGACTTCCGTTTCGAGTGCCAAACCTTTCAGGAGAGCATTTTCAGGCTTTTGGCACCATTTTTGGGTGAATTGCCAAAAGTCAGATTTTTGCTGAAATTGTGACCCCGGGGCTTAGGGATTTTTTTAAAAAAAATATTTTCTGCCGGTTAAGTATTTGAGGGCTGATTTCTTGTCCTGTGATAAAAAGCCTTCTGCTTCGAGTGCCAAACCTTTCAGGAGAGCATTTTCAGGCTTTTGGCACCATTTTTGAGTGAATTGCCAAAAGTCAGATTTTTGCTGAAATTGTGACCCCGGGGCTTAGGAATTTTTTCAAAAAAATATTTTCTGCCGGTTACGTTTTTGAGGGCTGATTTCTTGTCCTGTGATAAAAAGACTTCTGTTTCGAGTGCCAAACCTTTCAGGAGAGCATTTTCAAGCTTTTGGCACCACTTTTGAGTGAATTGCCAAAGTCAGATTTTTGCTGAAATTGTGACCCCGGGGCTTAGGGATTTTTTCAAAAAAATATTTTCTGCCGGTTAAGTTTTTGAGGGCTGATTTCTTGTCCTGTGATAAAAAGCCTTCTGTTTCGAGTGCCAAACCTTTCAGGAGAGCATTTTCAGGCTTTTGGCACCATTTTTGAGAGAATTGCCAAAAGTCAGATTTTTGCTGAAATTGTTCAAAAAAATATTTTCTGCTGGTTAAGTTTTTGAGGGCTGATTTCTTGACCTGTGATCAAAAGACTTCTGTTTCCATCGTCAAAGCTTTCAGGGGAGCATTTTCAAGCTTTTGGCACCATTTTTGAGTGAATTGCCAAAAGTCAGATTTTTGCTGAAATTGTGACCCCGGGGCTTAGGGATTTTTTCAAAAAAATATTTTCTGCCGGTTAAGTTTTTGAGGGCTGATTTCTTGTCCTGTGATAAAAAGACTTCTGTTTCCATCGCCAAAGCTTTCAGGGGAGCATTTTCAAGCTTTTGGCACCATTTTTGAGTGAATTGCCAAAAGTCAGATTTTTGCTGAAATTGTGACCCCGGGGCTTAGGGATTTTTTCAAAAAAATATTTTCTGCTGGTTAAGTTTTTGAGGGCTGATTTCTTGACCTGTGATCAAAAGACTTTTGTTTCGAGTGCCAAACCTTTCAGGAGAGCATTTTCAGGCTTTTGGCACCATTTTTGAGTGAATTGCCAAAAGTCAGATTTTTGCTGAAATTGTGACCCCGGGGCTTAGGGATTTTTTCAAAAAAATATTTTCTGCCGGTTAAGTATTTGAGGGCTGATTTCTTGTCCTGTGATAAAAAGCCTTCCGCTTCGAGTGCCAAACCTTTCAGGAGAGCATTTTCAGGCTTTTGGCACCATTTTTGAGTGAATTGCCAAAAGTCAGATTTTTGCTGAAATTGTGACCCCGGGGCTTAGGAATTTTTTCAAAAAAATATTTTCTGCCGGTTACGTTTTTGAGGGCTGATTTCTTGTCCTGTGATAAAAAGACTTCTGTTTCGAGTGCCAAACCTTTCAGGAGAGCATTTTCAAGCTTTTGGCACCACTTTTGAGTGAATTGCCAAAGTCAGATTTTTGCTGAAATTGTGACCCCGGGGCTTAGGGATTTTTTCAAAAAAATATTTTCTGCCGGTTAAGTTTTTGAGGGCTGATTTCTTGTCCTGTGATAAAAAGCCTTCTGTTTCGAGTGCCAAACCTTTCAGGAGAGCATTTTCAGGCTTTTGGCACCATTTTTGAGTGAATTGCCAAAAGTCAGATTTTTGCTGAAATTGTTCAAAAAAATATTTTCTGCCGGTTAAGTTTTTGAGGGCTGATTTCTTGACCTGTGATCAAAAGACTTCCGTTTCGAGTGCCAAACCTTTCAGGAGAGCATTTTCACGCTTTTGGCACCATTTTTGAGTGAATTGCCAAAAGTCAGATTTTTGCTGAAATTGTGACCCCGGGGCTTAGGGATTTTTTCAAAAAAATATTTTCTGCCGGTTAAGTTTTTGAGGGCTGATTTCTTGTCCTGTGATAAAAAGCCTTCTGCTTCGAGTGCCAAACCTTTCAGGAGAGCATTTTCACGCTTTTGGCACCACTTTTGAGTGAATTGCCAAAGTCAGATTTTTGCTGAAATTGTGACCCCGGGGCTTAGGGATTTTTTCAAAAAAATATTTTCTGCCGGTTAAGTTTTTGAGGGCTGATTTCTTGTCCTGTGATAAAAAGCCTTCCGTTTCCATCGCCAAAGCTTTCAGGGGAGCATTTTCACGCTTTTGGCACCATTTTTGAGTGAATTGCCAAAAGTCAGATTTTTGCTGAAATTGTGACCCCAGGGCTTAGGAATTTTTTCAAAAAAATATTTTCTGCCGGTTACGTTTTTGAGGGCTGATTTCTTGACCTGTGATCAAAAGACTTCCGTTTCGAGTGCCAAACCTTTCAGGAGAGCATTTTCAGGCTTTTGGCACCATTTTTGAGTGAATTGCCAAAAGTCAGATTTTTGCTGAAATTGTGACACCGGGGCTTAGGGATTTTTTCAAAAAAATATTTTCTGCCGGTTAAGTTTTTGAGGGCTGATTTCTTGTCCTGTGATAAAAAGCCTTCTGTTTCGAATGCCAAACCTATCAGGAGAGCATTTTCAAGCTTTTGGCACCATTTTTGAGTGAATTGCCAAAAGTCAGATTTTTGCTGAAATTGTGACCCCGGGGCTTAGGGATTTTTTCAAAAAAATATTTTCTGCCGGTTAAGTTTTTGAGGGCTGATTTCTTGTCCTGTGATAAAAAGACTTCTGTTTCCATCGCCAAAGCTTCCAGGGGAGCATTTTCAAGCTTTTGGCACCATTTTTGAGTGAATTGCCAAAAGTCAGATTTTTGCTGAAATTGTTCAAAAAAATATTTTCTGCCGGTTAAGTTTTTGAGGGCTGATTTCTTGACCTGTGATCAAAAGACTTCCGTTTCGAGTGCCAAACCTTTCAGGAGAGCATTTTCAGGCTTTTGGCACCATTTTTGGGTGAATTGCCAAAAGTCAGATTTTTGCTGAAATTGTGACCCCGGGGCTTAGGGATTTTTTTAAAAAAAATATTTTCTGCCGGTTAAGTTTTTGAGGGCTGATTTCTTGTCCTGTGATAAAAAGACTTCTGTTTCCATCGCCAAAGCTTTCAGGGGAGCATTTTCAAGCTTTTGGCACCATTTTTGAGTGAATTGCCAAAAGTCAGATTTTTGCTGAAATTGTGACCCCGGGGCTTAGGGATTTTTTCAAAAAAATATTTTCTGCCGGTTAAGTTTTTGAGGGCTGATTTCTTGTCCTGTGATAAAAAGCCTTCTGTTTCGAGTGCCAAACCTTTCAGGAGAGCATTTTCAAGCTTTTGGCACCATTTTTGAGTGAATTGCCAAAAGTCAGATTTTTGCTGAAATTGTGACCCCGGGGCTTAGGGATTTTTTCAAAAAAATATTTTCTGCCGGTTAAGTTTTTGAGGGCTGATTTCTTGTCCTGTGATAAAAAGACTTCTGTTTCCATCGCCAAAGCTTTCAGGGGAGCATTTTCACGCTTTTGGCACCATTTTTGAGTGAATTGCCAAAAGTCAGATTTTTGCTGAAATTGTGACCCCGGGGCTTAGGGATTTTTTTAAAAAAAATATTTTCTGCCGGTTAAGTTTTTGAGGGCTGATTTCTTGTCCTGTGATAAAAAGACTTCTGTTTCCATCGCCAAAGCTTTCAGGGGAGCATTTTCAAGCTTTTGGCACCATTTTTGAGTGAATTGCCAAAAGTCAGATTTTTGCTGAAATTGTGACCCCGGGGCTTAGGGATTTTTTCAAAAAAATATTTTCTGCCGGTTAAGTTTTTGAGGGCTGATTTCTTGTCCTGTGATAAAAAGCCTTCTGTTTCGAGTGCCAAACCTTTCAGGAGAGCATTTTCAAGCTTTTGGCACCATTTTTGAGTGAATTGCCAAAAGTCAGATTTTTGCTGAAATTGTGACCCCGGGGCTTAGGGATTTTTTCAAAAAAATATTTTCTGCCGGTTAAGTTTTTGAGGCCTGATTTCTTGACCTGTGATAAAAAGCCTTCTGTTTCGAGTGCCAAACCTTTCAGGAGAGCATTTTCAAGCTTTTGGCACCATTTTTGAGTGAATTGCCAAAAGTCAGATTTTTGCTGAAATTGTGACCCCGGGGCTTAGGGATTTTTTCAAAAAAATATTTTCTGCTGGTTAAGTTTTTGAGGGCTGATTTCTTGACCTGTGATCAAAAGACTTTTGTTTCGAGTGCCAAACCTTTCAGGAGAGCATTTTCAGGCTTTTGGCACCATTTTTGAGTGAATTGCCAAAAGTCAGATTTTTGCTGAAATTGTGACCCCGGGGCTTAGGGATTTTTTCAAAAAAATATTTTCTGCCGGTTAAGTATTTGAGGGCTGATTTCTTGTCCTGTGATAAAAAGCCTTCTGCTTCGAGTGCCAAACCTTTCAGGAGAGCATTTTCAGGCTTTTGGCACCATTTTTGAGTGAATTGCCAAAAGTCAGATTTTTGCTGAAATTGTGACCCCGGGGCTTAGGAATTTTTTCAAAAAAATATTTTCTGCCGGTTACGTTTTTGAGGGCTGATTTTTTGTCCTGTGATAAAAAGCCTTCTGTTTCGAGTGCCAAACCTTTCAGGAGAGCATTTTCAAGCTTTTGGCACCACTTTTGAGTGAATTGCCAAAGTCAGATTTTTGCTGAAATTGTGACCCCGGGGCTTAGGGATTTTTTCAAAAAAATATTTTCTGCCGGTTAAGTTTTTGAGGGCTGATTTCTTGTCCTGTGATAAAAAGCCTTCTGTTTCGAGTGCCAAACCTTTCAGGAGAGCATTTTCAGGCTTTTGGCACCATTTTTGAGTGAATTGCCAAAAGTCAGATTTTTGCTGAAATTGTTCAAAAAAATATTTTCTGCCGGTTAAGTTTTTGAGGGCTGATTTCTTGACCTGTGATCAAAAGACTTCCGTTTCGAGTGCCAAACCTTTCAGGAGAGCATTTTCAGGCTTTTGGAACCATTTTTGAGTGAATTGCCAAAAGTCAGATTTTTGCTGAAATTGTGACCCCGGGGCTTAGGGATTTTTTCAAAAAAATATTTTCTGCTGGTTAAGTTTTTGAGGGCTGATTTCTTGACCTGTGATAAAAAGCCTTCCGTTTCCATCGCCAAAGCTTTCAGGGGAGCATTTTCACGCTTTTGGCACCATTTTTGAGTGAATTGCCAAAAGTCAGATTTTTGCTGAAATTGTGACCCCAGGGCTTAGGAATTTTTTCAAAAAAATATTTTCTGCCGGTTACGTTTTTGAGGGCTGATTTCTTGTCCTGTGATAAAAAGACTTCTGTTTCGAGTGCCAAACCTTTCAGGAGAGCATTTTCAAGCTTTTGGCACCATTTTTGAGTGAATTGCCAAAAGTCAGATTTTTGCTGAAATTGTGACACCGGGGCTTAGGGATTTTTTCAAAAAAATATTTTCTGCCGGTTAAGTTTTTGAGGGCTGATTTCTTGTCCTGTGATAAAAAGCCTTCTGCTTCGAGTGCCAAACCTTTCAGGAGAGCATTTTCAGGCTTTTGGCACCATTTTTGAGTGAATTGCCAAAAGTCAGATTTTTGCTGAAATTGTGACCCCGGGGCTTAGGAATTTTTTCAAAAAAATATTTTCTGCCGGTTACGTTTTTGACGGCTGATTTCTTGTCCTGTGATAAAAAGCCTTCTGTTTCGAATGCCAAACCTTTCAGGAGAGCATTTTCAAGCTTTTGGCACCATTTTTGAGTGAATTGCCAAAAGTCAGATTTTTGCTGAAATTGTGACCCCGGGGCTTAGGGATTTTTTCAAAAAAATATTTTCTGCCGGTTAAGTTTTTGAGGGCTGATTTCTTGTCCTGTGATAAAAAGACTTCTGTTTCCATCGCCAAAGCTTCCAGGGGAGCATTTTCAAGCTTTTGGCACCATTTTTGAGTGAATTGCCAAAAGTCAGATTTTTGCTGAAATTGTTCAAAAAAATATTTTCTGCCGGTTAAGTTTTTGAGGGCTGATTTCTTGACCTGTGATCAAAAGACTTCCGTTTCGAGTGCCAAACCTTTCAGGAGAGCATTTTCAGGCTTTTGGCACCATTTTTGGGTGAATTGCCAAAAGTCAGATTTTTGCTGAAATTGTGACCCCTGGGCTTAGGGATTTTTTCAAAAAAATATTTTCTGCTGGTTAAGTTTTTGAGGGCTGATTTCTTGACCTGTGATAAAAAGCCTTCCGTTTCCATTGCCAAAGCTTTCAGGGGAGCATTTTCACGCTTTTGGCACCATTTTTGAGTGAATTGCCAAAAGTCAGATTTTTGCTGAAATTGTGACCCCGGGGCTTAGGGATTTTTTTAAAAAAAATATTTTCTGCCGGTTATGTTTTTGAGGGCTGATTTCTTGTCCTGTGATAAAAAGACTTCTGTTTCCATCGCCAAAGCTTTCAGGGGAGCATTTTCAAGCTTTTGGCACCATTTTTGAGTGTATTGCCAAAAGTCAGATTTTTGCTGAAATTGTGACCCCGGGGCTTAGGGATTTTTTCAAAAAAATATTTTCTGCCGGTTAAGTTTTTGAGGGCTGATTTCTTGTCCTGTGATAAAAAGCCTTCTGTTTCGAGTGCCAAACCTTTCAGGAGAGCATTTTCAAGCTTTTGGCACCATTTTTGAGTGAATTGCCAAAAGTCAGATTTTTGCTGAAATTGTGACCCCGGGGCTTAGGGATTTTTTCAAAAAAATATTTTCTGCCGGTTAAGTTTTTGAGGGCTGATTTCTTGTCCTGTGATAAAAAGCCTTCTGTTTCGAGTGCCAAACCTTTCAGGAGAGCATTTTCAGGCTTTTGGCACCATTTTTGAGTGAATTGCCAAAAGTCAGATTTTTGCTGAAATTGTGACCCCAGGGCTTAGGGATTTTTTCAAAAAAATATTTACTGCTGGTTAAGTTTTTGAGGGCTGATTTCTTGACCTATGATCAAAAGACTTCCGTTTCCATCGCCAAAGCTTTCAGGGGAGCATTTTCACGCTTTTGGCACCATTTTTGAGTGAATTGCCAAAAGTCAGATTTTTGCTGAAATTGTGACCCCGGGGCTTAGGGATTTTTTCAAAAAAATATTTTCTGCCGGTTAAGTTTTTGAGGGCTGATTTCTTGTCCTGTGATAAAAAGCCTTCTGTTTCGAGTGCCAAACCTTTCAGGAGAGCATTTTCAAGCTTTTGGCACCATTTTTGAGTGAATTGCCAAAAGTCAGATTTTTGCTGAAATTGTGACCCCGGGGCTTAGGGATTTTTTCAAAAAAATATTTTCTGCCGGTTAAGTTTTTGAGGGCTGATTTCTTGTCCTGTGATAAAAAGCCTTCTGTTTCGAGTGCGAAACCTTTCAGGAGAGCATTTTCAAGCTTTTGGCACCATTTTTGAGTGAATTGCCAAAAGTCAGATTTTTGCTGAAATTGTGACCCCGGGGCTTAGGGATTTTTTCAAAAAAATATTTTCTGCCTGTTTAAGTTTTTGAGGGCTGATTTCTTGTCCTGTGATAAAAAGACTTCTGTTTCCATCGCCAAAGCTTCCAGGGGAGCATTTTCAAGCTTTTGGCACCATTTTTGAGTGAATTGCCAAAAGTCAGATTTTTGCTGAAATTGTTCAAAAAAATATTTTCTGCCGGTTAAGTTTTTGAGGGCTGATTTCTTGACCTGTGATCAAAAGACTTCCGTTTCGAGTGCCAAACCTTTCAGGAGAGCATTTTCAGGCTTTTGGCACCATTTTTGGGTGAATTGCCAAAAGTCAGATTTTTGCTGAAATTGTGACCCCTGGGCTTAGGGATTTTTTCAAAAAAATATTTTCTGCTGGTTAAGTTTTTGAGGGCTGATTTCTTGACCTGTGATAAAAAGCCTTCCGTTTCCATTGCCAAAGCTTTCAGGGGAGCATTTTCACGCTTTTGGCACCATTTTTGAGTGAATTGCCAAAAGTCAGATTTTTGCTGAAATTGTGACCCCGGGGCTTAGGGATTTTTTCAAAAAAATATTTTCTGCCGGTTAAGTTTTTGAGGGCTGATTTCTTGTCCTGTGATAAAAAGCCTTCTGTTTCGAGTGCCAAACCTTTCAGGAGAGCATTTTCAAGCTTTTGGCACCATTTTTGAGTGAATTGCCAAAAATTAAATTTTTGCTGAAATTGTGACCCCGGGGCTTAGGGATTTTTTCAAAAAAATATTTTCTGCCGGTTAAGTTTTTGAGGGCTGATTTCTTGTCCTGTGATAAAAAGCCTTCCGTTTCCATCGCCAAAGCTTTCAGGGGAGCATTTTCACGCTTTTGGCACCATTTTTGAGTGAATTGCCAAAAGTCAGATTTTTGCTGAAATTGTGACCCCGGGGCTTAGGGATTTTTTCAAAAAAATATTTTCTGCCGGTTAAGTTTTTGAGGGCTGATTTCTTGTCCTGTGATAAAAAGCCTTCTGTTTCGAGTGCCAAACCTTTCAGGAGAGCATTTTCAAGCTTTTGGCACCATTTTTGAGTGAATTGCCAAAAGTCAGATTTTTGCTGAAATTGTGACCCCGGGGCTTAGGGATTTTTTCAAAAAAATATTTTCTGCCGGTTAAGTTTTTGAGGGCTGATTTCTTGTCCTGTGATAAAAAGCCTTCTGTTTCGAGTGCGAAACCTTTCAGGAGAGCATTTTCAAGCTTTTGGCACCATTTTTGAGTGAATTGCCAAAAGTCAGATTTTTGCTGAAATGGTGACCCCGGGGCTTAGGGATTTTTTCAAAAAAATATTTTCTGCCGGTTAAGTTTTTGAGGGCTGATTTCTTGTCCTGTGATAAAAAGCCTTCTGTTTCGAGTGCCAAACCTTTCAGGAGAGCATTTTCAGGCTTTTGGCACCATTTTTGAGTGAATTGCCAAAAGTCAGATTTTTGCTGAAATTGTGACCCCTGGGCTTAGGGATTTTTTCAAAAAAATATTTTCTGCTGGTTAAGTTTTTGAGGGCTGATTTCTTGACCTGTGATAAAAAGCCTTCCGTTTCCATTGCCAAAGCTTTCAGGGGAGCATTTTCACGCTTTTGGCACCATTTTTGAGTGAATTGCCAAAAGTCAGATTTTTGCTGAAATTGTGACCCCGGGGCTTAGGGATTTTTTTAAAAAAAATATTTTCTGCCGGTTATGTTTTTGAGGGCTGATTTCTTGTCCTGTGATAAAAAGACTTCTGTTTCCATCGCCAAAGCTTTCAGGGGAGCATTTTCAAGCTTTTGGCACCATTTTTGAGTGTATTGCCAAAAGTCAGATTTTTGCTGAAATTGTGACCCCGGGGCTTAGGGATTTTTTCAAAAAAATATTTTCTGCCGGTTAAGTTTTTGAGGGCTGATTTCTTGTCCTGTGATAAAAAGCCTTCTGTTTCGAGTGCCAAACCTTTCAGGAGAGCATTTTCAGGCTTTTGGCACCATTTTTGAGTGAATTGCCAAAAGTCAGATTTTTGCTGAAATTGTGACCCCAGGGCTTAGGGATTTTTTCAAAAAAATATTTACTGCTGGTTAAGTTTTTGAGGGCTGATTTCTTGACCTATGATCAAAAGACTTCCGTTTCCATCGCCAAAGCTTTCAGGGGAGCATTTTCACGCTTTTGGCACCATTTTTGAGTGAATTGCCAAAAGTCAGATTTTTGCTGAAATTGTGACCCCGGGGCTTAGGGATTTTTTCAAAAAAATATTTTCTGCCGGTTAAGTTTTTGAGGGCTGATTTCTTGTCCTGTGATAAAAAGCCTTCTGTTTCGAGTGCCAAACCTTTCAGGAGAGCATTTTCAAGCTTTTGGCACCATTTTTGAGTGAATTGCCAAAAGTCAGATTTTTGCTGAAATTGTGACCCCGGGGCTTAGGGATTTTTTCAAAAAAATATTTTCTGCCGGTTAAGTTTTTGAGGGCTGATTTCTTGTCCTGTGATAAAAAGCCTTCTGTTTCGAGTGCCAAACCTTTCAGGAGAGCATTTTCAAGCTTTTGGCACCATTTTTGAGTGAATTGCCAAAAGTCAGATTTTTGCTGAAATTGTGACCCCGGGGCTTAGGGATTTTTTCAAAAAAATATTTTCTGCCTGTTTAAGTTTTTGAGGGCTGATTTCTTGTCCTGTGATAAAAAGACTTCTGTTTCCATCGCCAAAGCTTCCAGGGGAGCATTTTCAAGCTTTTGGCACCATTTTTGAGTGAATTGCCAAAAGTCAGATTTTTGCTGAAATTGTTCAAAAAAATATTTTCTGCCGGTTAAGTTTTTGAGGGCTGATTTCTTGACCTGTGATCAAAAGACTTCCGTTTCGAGTGCCAAACCTTTCAGGAGAGCATTTTCAGGCTTTTGGCACCATTTTTGGGTGAATTGCCAAAAGTCAGATTTTTGCTGAAATTGTGACCCCTGGGCTTAGGGATTTTTTCAAAAAAATATTTTCTGCTGGTTAAGTTTTTGAGGGCTGATTTCTTGACCTGTGATAAAAAGCCTTCCGTTTCCATTGCCAAAGCTTTCAGGGGAGCATTTTCACGCTTTTGGCACCATTTTTGAGTGAATTGCCAAAAGTCAGATTTTTGCTGAAATTGTGACCCCGGGGCTTAGGGATTTTTTTAAAAAAAATATTTTCTGCCGGTTAAGTTTTTGAGGGCTGATTTCTTGTCCTGTGATAAAAAGACTTCTGTTTCCATCGCCAAAGCTTTCAGGGGAACATTTTCAAGCTTTTGGCACCATTTTTGAGTGAATTGCCAAAAGTCAGATTTTTGCTGAAATTGTGACCCCGGGGCTTAGGGATTTTTTCAAAAAAATATTTTCTGCCGGTTAAGTTTTTGAGGGCTGATTTCTTGTCCTGTGATAAAAAGCCTTCTGTTTCGAGTGCCAAACCTTTCAGGAGAGCATTTTCAAGCTTTTGGCACCATTTTTGAGTGAATTGCCAAAAGTCAGATTTTTGCTGAAATTGTGACCCCGGGGCTTAGGGATTTTTTCAAAAAAATATTTTCTGCCGGTTAAGTTTTTGAGGGCTGATTTCTTGTCCTGTGATAAAAAGCCTTCCGTTTCCATCGCCAAAGCTTTCAGGGGAGCATTTTCACGCTTTTGGCACCATTTTTGAGTGAATTGCCAAAAGTCAGATTTTTGCTGAAATTGTGACCCCGGGGCTTAGGGATTTTTTCAAAAAAATATTTTCTGCCGGTTAAGTTTTTGAGGGCTGATTTCTTGTCCTGTGATAAAAAGCCTTCTGTTTCGAGTGCCAAACCTTTCAGGAGAGCATTTTCAAGCTTTTGGCACCATTTTTGAGTGAATTGCCAAAAGTCAGATTTTTGCTGAAATTGTGACCCCGGGGCTTAGGGATTTTTTCAAAAAAATATTTTCTGCCGGTTAAGTTTTTGAGGGCTGATTTCTTGTCCTGTGATAAAAAGCCTTCTGTTTCGAGTGCGAAACCTTTCAGGAGAGCATTTTCAAGCTTTTGGCACCATTTTTGAGTGAATTGCCAAAAGTCAGATTTTTGCTGAAATGGTGACCCCGGGGCTTAGGGATTTTTTCAAAAAAATATTTTCTGCCGGTTAAGTTTTTGAGGGCTGATTTCTTGTCCTGTGATAAAAAGCCTTCTGTTTCGAGTGCCAAACCTTTCAGGAGAGCATTTTCAGGCTTTTGGCACCATTTTTGAGTGAATTGCCAAAAGTCAGATTTTTGCTGAAATTGTGACCCCGGGGCTTAGGGATTTTTTCAAAAAAATATTTTCTGCTGGTTAAGTTTTTGAGGGCTGATTTCTTGACCTATGATCAAAAGACTTCCGTTTCCATCGCCAAAGCTTTCAGGGGAGCATTTTCACGCTTTTGGCACCATTTTTGAGTGAATTGCCAAAAGTCAGATTTTTGCTGAAATTGTGATCCCGGGGCTTAGGGATTTTTTCAAAAAAATATTTTCTGCCGGTTAAGTTTTTGAGGGCTGATTTCTTGTCCTGTGATAAAAAGCCTTCTGTTTCGAGTGCCAAACCTTTCAGGAGAGCATTTTCAAGCTTTTGGCACCATTTTTGAGTGAATTGCCAAAAGTCAGATTTTTGCTGAAATTGTGACCCCGGGGCTTAGGGATTTTTTCAAAAAAATATTTTCTGCCGGTTAAGTTTTTGAGGGCTGATTTCTTGTCCTGTGATAAAAAGCCTTCTGTTTCGAGTGCGAAACCTTTCAGGAGAGCATTTTCAAGCTTTTGGCACCATTTTTGAGTGAATTGCCAAAAGTCAGATTTTTGCTGAAATGGTGACCCCGGGGCTTAGGGATTTTTTCAAAAAAATATTTTCTGTCGGTTAAGTTTTTGAGGGCTGATTTCTTGTCCTGTGATAAAAAGCCTTCTGTTTCGAGTGCCAAACCTTTCAGGAGAGCATTTTCAGGCTTTTGGCACCATTCTTGAGTGAATTGCCAAAAGTCAGATTTTTGCTGAAATTGTGACCCCGGGGCTTAGGGATTTTTTCAAAAAAATATTTTCTGCTGGTTAAGTTTTTGAGGGCTGATTTCTTGACCTATGATCAAAAGACTTCCGTTTCCATCGCCAAAGCTTTCAGGGGAGCATTTTCACGCTTTTGGCACCATTTTTGAGTGAATTGCCAAAAGTCAGATTTTTGCTGAAATTGTGACCCCGGGGCTTAGGGATTTTTTCAAAAAAATATTTTCTGCCGGTTAAGTTTTTGAGGGCTGATTTCTTGTCCTGTGATAAAAAGCCTTCTGTTTCGAGTGCCAAACCTTTCAGGAGAGCATTTTCAAGCTTTTGGCACCATTTTTGAGTGAATTGCCAAAAGTCAGATTTTTGCTGAAATTGTGACCCCGGGGCTTAGGGATTTTTTCAAAAAAATATTTTCTGCCGGTTAAGTTTTTGAGGGCTGATTTCTTGTCCTGTGATAAAAAGCCTTCTGTTTCGAGTGCCAAACCTTTCAGGAGAGCATTTTCAGGCTTTTGGCACCATTTTTGAGTGAATTGCCAAAAGTCAGTTTTTTGCTGAAATTGTGACCCCAGGGCTTAGGGATTTTTTCAAAAAAATATTTACTGCTGGTTAAGTTTTTGAGGGCTGATTTCTTGACCTATGATCAAAAGACTTCCGTTTCCATCGCCAAAGCTTTCAGGGGAGCATTTTCACGCTTTTGGCACCATTTTTGAGTGAATTGCCAAAAGTCAGATTTTTGCTGAAATTGTGACCCCGGGGCTTAGGGATTTTTTCAAAAAAATATTTTCTGCCGGTTAAGTTTTTGAGGGCTGATTTCTTGTCCTGTGATAAAAAGCCTTCTGTTTCGAGTGCCAAACCTTTCAGGAGAGCATTTTCAAGCTTTTGGCACCATTTTTGAGTGAATTGCCAAAAGTCAGATTTTTGCTGAAATTGTGACCCCGGGGCTTAGGGATTTTTTCAAAAAAATATTTTCTGCCGGTTAAGTTTTTGAGGGCTGATTTCTTGTCCTGTGATAAAAAGCCTTCTGTTTCGAGTGCCAAACCTTTCAGGAGAGCATTTTCAAGCTTTTGGCACCATTTTTGAGTGAATTGCCAAAAGTCAGATTTTTGCTGAAATTGTGACCCCGGGGCTTAGGGATTTTTTCAAAAAAATATTTTCTGCCGGTTAAGTTTTTGAGGGCTGATTTCTTGTCCTGTGATAAAAAGACTTCTGTTTCCATCGCCAAAGCTTCCAGGGGAGCATTTTCAAGCTTTTGGCACCATTTTTGAGTGAATTGCCAAAAGTCAGATTTTTGCTGAAATTGTTCAAAAAAATATTTTCTGCCGGTTAAGTTTTTGAGGGCTGATTTCTTGACCTGTGATCAAAAGACTTCCGTTTCGAGTGCCAAACCTTTCAGGAGAGCATTTTCAGGCTTTTGGCACCATTTTTGGGTGAATTGCCAAAAGTCAGATTTTTGCTGAAATGGTGACCCCGGGGCTTAGGGATTTTTTCAAAAAAATATTTTCTGCTGGTTAAGTTTTTGAGGGCTGATTTCTTGACCTGTGATAAAAAGCCTTCCGTTTCCATTGCCAAAGCTTTCAGGGGAGCATTTTCACGCTTTTGGCACCATTTTTGAGTGAATTGCCAAAAGTCAGATTTTTGCTGAAATTGTGACCCCGGGGCTTAGGGATTTTTTTAAAAAAAATATTTTCTGCCGGTTAAGTTTTTGAGGGCTGATTTCTTGTCCTGTGATAAAAAGACTTCTGTTTCCATCGCCAAAGCTTTCAGGGGAACATTTTCAAGCTTTTGGCACCATTTTTGAGTGAATTGCCAAAAGTCAGATTTTTGCTGAAATTGTGACCCCGGGGCTTAGGGATTTTTTCAAAAAAATATTTTCTGCCGGTTAAGTTTTTGAGGGCTGATTTCTTGTCCTGTGATAAAAAGCCTTCTGTTTCGAGTGCCAAACCTTTCAGGAGAGCATTTTCAAGCTTTTGGCACCATTTTTGAGTGAATTGCCAAAAATTAAATTTTTGCTGAAATTGTGACCCCGGGGCTTAGGGATTTTTTCAAAAAAATATTTTCTGCCGGTTAAGTTTTTGAGGGCTGATTTCTTGTCCTGTGATAAAAAGCCTTCCGTTTCCATCGCCAAAGCTTTCAGGGGAGCATTTTCACGCTTTTGGCACCATTTTTGAGTGAATTGCCAAAAGTCAGATTTTTGCTGAAATTGTGACCCCGGGGCTTAGGGATTTTTTCAAAAAAATATTTTCTGCCGGTTAAGTTTTTGAGGGCTGATTTCTTGTCCTGTGATAAAAAGCCTTCTGTTTCGAGTGCCAAACCTTTCAGGAGAGCATTTTCAAGCTTTTGGCACCATTTTTGAGTGAATTGCCAAAAGTCAGATTTTTGCTGAAATTGTGACCCCGGGGCTTAGGGATTTTTTCAAAAAAATATTTTCTGCCGGTTAAGTTTTTGAGGGCTGATTTCTTGTCCTGTGATAAAAAGCCTTCTGTTTCGAGTGCGAAACCTTTCAGGAGAGCATTTTCAAGCTTTTGGCACCATTTTTGAGTGAATTGCCAAAAGTCAGATTTTTGCTGAAATGGTGACCCCGGGGCTTAGGGATTTTTTCAAAAAAATATTTTCTGCCGGTTAAGTTTTTGAGGGCTGATTTCTTGTCCTGTGATAAAAAGCCTTCTGTTTCGAGTGCCAAACCTTTCAGGAGAGCATTTTCAAGCTTTTGGCACCATTTTTGAGTGAATTGCCAAAAGTCAGATTTTTGCTGAAATTGTGACCCCGGGGCTTAGGGATTTTTTCAAAAAAATATTTTCTGCCGGTTAAGTTTTTGAGGGCTGATTTCTTGTCCTGTGATAAAAAGCCTTCTGTTTCGAGTGCGAAACCTTTCAGGAGAGCATTTTCAAGCTTTTGGCACCATTTTTGAGTGAATTGCCAAAAGTCAGATTTTTGCTGAAATGGTGACCCCGGGGCTTAGGGATTTTTTCAAAAAAATATTTTCTGCCGGTTAAGTTTTTGAGGGCTGATTTCTTGTCCTGTGATAAAAAGCCTTCTGTTTCGAGTGCCAAACCTTTCAGGAGAGCATTTTCAGGCTTTTGGCACCATTTTTGAGTGAATTGCCAAAAGTCAGATTTTTGCTGAAATTGTGACCCCGGGGCTTAGGGATTTTTTCAAAAAAATATTTTCTGCTGGTTAAGTTTTTGAGGGCTGATTTCTTGACCTATGATCAAAAGACTTCCGTTTCCATCGCCAAAGCTTTCAGGGGAGCATTTTCACGCTTTTGGCACCATTTTTGAGTGAATTGCCAAAAGTCAGATTTTTGCTGAAATTGTGATCCCGGGGCTTAGGGATTTTTTCAAAAAAATATTTTCTGCCGGTTAAGTTTTTGAGGGCTGATTTCTTGTCCTGTGATAAAAAGCCTTCTGTTTCGAGTGCCAAACCTTTCAGGAGAGCATTTTCAAGCTTTTGGCACCATTTTTGAGTGAATTGCCAAAAGTCAGATTTTTGCTGAAATTGTGACCCCGGGGCTTAGGGATTTTTTCAAAAAAATATTTTCTGCCGGTTAAGTTTTTGAGGGCTGATTTCTTGTCCTGTGATAAAAAGCCTTCTGTTTCGAGTGCGAAACCTTTCAGGAGAGCATTTTCAAGCTTTTGGCACCATTTTTGAGTGAATTGCCAAAAGTCAGATTTTTGCTGAAATTGTGACCCCGGGGCTTAGGGATTTTTTCAAAAAAATATTTTCTGCTGGTTAAGTTTTTGAGGGCTGATTTCTTGACCTATGATCAAAAGACTTCCGTTTCCATCGCCAAAGCTTTCAGGGCAGCATTTTCACGCTTTTGGCACCATTTTTGAGTGAATTGCCAAAAGTCAGATTTTTGCTGAAATTGTGACCCCGGGGCTTAGGGATTTTTTCAAAAAAATATTTTCTGCCTGTTTAAGTTTTTGAGGGCTGATTTCTTGTCCTGTGATAAAAAGACTTCTGTTTCCATCGCCAAAGCTTTCAGGGGAGCATTTTCAAGCTTTTGGCACCATTTTTGAGTGAATTGCCAAAAGTCAGATTTTTGCTGAAATTGTTCAAAAAAATATTTTCTGCCAGTTAAGTTTTTGAGGGCTGATTTCTTGACCTGTGATCAAAAGACTTCCGTTTCGAGTGCCAAACCTTTCAGGAGAGCATTTTCAGGCTTTTGGCACCATTTTTGAGTGAATTGCCAAAAGTCAGATTTTTGCTGAAATTGTGACCCCGGGGCTTAGGGATTTTTTCAAAAAAATATTTTCTGCTGGTTAAGTTTTTGAGGGCTGATTTCTTGACCTGTGATAAAAAGCCTTCCGTTTCCATTGCCAAAGCTTTCAGGGGAGCATTTTCACGCTTTTGGCACCATTTTTGAGTGAATTGCCAAAAGTCAGATTTTTGCTGAAATTGTGACCCCGGGGCTTAGGGATTTTTTCAAAAAAATATTTTCTGCCGGTTAAGTTTTTGAGGGCTGATTTCTTGTCCTGTGATAAAAAGCCTTCTGTTTCGAGTGCCAAACCTTTCAGGAGAGCATTTTCAAGCTTTTGGCACCATTTTTGAGTGAATTGCCAAAAATTAAATTTTTGCTGAAATTGTGACCCCGGGGCTTAGGGATTTTTTCAAAAAAATATTTTCTGCCGGTTAAGTTTTTGAGGGCTGATTTCTTGTCCTGTGATAAAAAGCCTTCCGTTTCCATCGCCAAAGCTTTCAGGGGAGCATTTTCACGCTTTTGGCACCATTTTTGAGTGAATTGCCAAAAGTCAGATTTTTGCTGAAATTGTGACCCCGGGGCTTAGGGATTTTTTCAAAAAAATATTTTCTGCCGGTTAAGTTTTTGAGGGCTGATTTCTTTTCCTGTGATAAAAAGCCTTCTGTTTCGAGTGCCAAACCTTTCAGGAGAGCATTTTCAAGCTTTTGGCACCATTTTTGAGTGAATTGCCAAAAGTCAGATTTTTGCTGAAATTGTGACCCCGGGGCTTAGGGATTTTCTCAAAAAAATATTTTCTGCCGGTTAAGTTTTTGAGGGCTGATTTCTTGTCCTGTGATAAAAAGCCTTCTGTTTCGAGTGCCAAACCTTTCAGGAGAGCATTTTCAAGCTTTTGGCACCATTTTTGAGTGAATTGCCAAAAGTCAGATTTTTGCTGAAATTGTGACCCCGGGGCTTAGGGATTTTTTCAAAAAAATATTTTCTGCCTGTTTAAGTTTTTGAGGGCTGATTTCTTGTCCTGTGATAAAAAGACTTCTGTTTCCATCGCCAAAGCTTTCAGGGGAGCATTTTCAAGCTTTTGGCACCATTTTTGAGTGAATTGCCAAAAGTCAGATTTTTGCTGAAATTGTTCAAAAAAATATTTTCTGCCAGTTAAGTTTTTGAGGGCTGATTTCTTGACCTGTGATCAAAAGACTTCCGTTTCGAGTGCCAAACCTTTCAGGAGAGCATTTTCAGGCTTTTGGCACCATTTTTGAGTGAATTGCCAAAAGTCAGATTTTTGCTGAAATTGTGACCCCGGGGCTTAGGGATTTTTTCAAAAAAATATTTTCTGCTGGTTAAGTTTTTGAGGGCTGATTTCTTGACCTGTGATAAAAAGCCTTCCGTTTCCATCGCCAAAGCTTTCAGGGGAGCATTTTCACGCTTTTGGCACCATTTTTGAGTGAATTGCCAAAAGTCAGATTTTTGCTGAAATTGTGACCCCGGGGCTTAGGGATTTTTTCAAAAAAATATTTTCTGCCGGTTAAGTTTTTGAGGGCTGATTTCTTGTCCTGTGATAAAAAGCCTTCTGTTTCGAGTGCCAAACCTTTCAGGAGAGCATTTTCAAGCTTTTGGCACCATTGTTGAGTGAATTGCCAAAAGTCAGATTTTTGCTGAAATTGTGACCCCGGGGCTTAGGGATTTTTTCAAAAAAATATTTTCTGCCGGTTAAGTTTTTGAGGGCTGATTTCTTGTCCTGTGATAAAAAGCCTTCTGTTTCGAGTGCCAAACCTTTCAGGAGAGCATTTTCAAGCTTTTGGCACCATTTTTGAGTGAATTGCCAAAAGTCAGATTTTTGCTGAAATTGTGACCCCGGGGCTTAGGGATTTTTTCAAAAAAATATTTTCTGCCGGTTACGTTTCTGAGGGCTGATTTCTTGTCCTGTGATAAAAAGCCTTCTGTTTCGAGTGCCAAACCTTTCAGGAGAGCATTTTCAAGCTTTTGGCACCATTTTTGAGTGAATTGCCAAAAGTCAGATTTTTGCTGAAATTGTGACCCCGGGGCTTAGGCATTTTTTCAAAAAAATATTTTCTGCTGGTTAAGTTTTTGAGGGCTGATTTCTTGACCTGTGATAAAAAGCCTTCCGTTTCCATCGCCAAAGCTTTCAGGGGAGCATTTTCACGCTTTTGGCACCATTTTTGAGTGAATTGCCAAAAGTCAGATTTTTGCTGAAATTGTGACCCCGGGGCTTAGGGATTTTTTTTAAAAAAATATTTTCTGCCGGTTAAGTTTTTGAGGGCTGATTTCTTGTCCTGTGATAAAAAGACTTCTGTTTCCATCGCCAAAGCTTTCAGGGGGGCATTTTCAAGCTTTTGGCACCATTTTTGAGTGAATTGCCAAAAGTCAGATTTTTGCTGAAATTGTGACCCCGGGGCTTAGGGATTTTTTCAAAAAAATATTTTCTGCCGTTTAAGTTTTTGAGGGCTGATTTCTTGTCCTGTGATAAAAAGCCTTCTGTTTCGAGTGCCAAAGCTTTCAGGGGAGCATTTTCAAGCTTTTGGCACCATTTTTGAGTGAATTGCCAAAAGTCAGATTTTTGCTGAAATTGTGACCCCGGGGCTTAGGGATTTTTTCAAAAAAATATTTTCTGCCGGTTAAGTTTTTGAGGGCTGATTTCTTGTCCTGTGATAAAAAGCCTTCTGTTTCGAGTGCCAAACCTTTCAGGAGAGCATTTTCAGGCTTTTGGCACCATTTTTGAGTGAATTGCCAAAAGTCAGATTTTTGCTGAAATTGTGACCCCAGGGCTTAGGGATTTTTTCAAAAAAATATTTTCTGCCGGTTAAGTTTTTGAGGGCTGATTTCTTGACCTGTGATCAAAAGACTTCCGTTTCCATCGCCAAAGCTTTCAGGGGAGCATTTTCACGCTTTTGGCACCATTTTTGAGTGAATTGCCAAAAGTCAGATTTTTGCTGAAATTGTGACCCCGGGGCTTAGGGATTTTTTCAAAAAAATATTTTCTGCCGGTTAAGTTTTTGAGGGCTGATTTCTTGTCCTGTGATAAAAAGACTTCTGTTTCGAGTGCCAAACCTTTCAGGAGAGCATTTTCAAGCTTTTGGCACCATTTTTGAGTGAATTGCCAAAAGTCAGATTTTTGCTGAAATTGTGACCCCGGGGCTTAGGGATTTTTTCAAAAAAATATTTTCTGCCGGTTAAGTTTTTGAGGGCTGATTTCTTGTCCTGTGATAAAAAGAATTCTGTTTCCATCGCCAAAGCTTTCAGGAGAGCATTTTCAAGCTTTTGGCACCATTTTTGAGTGAATTGCCAAAAGTCAGATTTTTGCTGAAATTGTGACCCCGGGGCTTAGGGATTTTTTCAAAAAAATATTTTCTGCCTGTTTAAGTTTTTGAGGGCTGATTTCTTGTCCTGTGATAAAAAGACTTCTGTTTCCATCGCCAAAGCTTTCAGGGGAGCATTTTCAAGCTTTTGGCACCATTTTTGAGTGAATTGCCAAAAGTCAGATTTTTGCTGAAATTGTTCAAAAAAATATTTTCTGCCGGTTAAGTTTTTGAGGGCTGATTTCTTGACCTGTGATCAAAAGACTTCCATTTCGAGTGCCAAACCTTTCAGGAGAGCATTTTCAGGCTTTTGGCACAATTTTTGAGTGAATTGCCAAAAGTCAGATTTTTGCTGAAATTGTGACCCCGGGGCTTAGGGATTTTTTTTAAAAAAATATTTTCTGCTGGTTAAGTTTTTGAGGGCTGATTTCTTGACCTGTGATAAAAAGACTTCCGTTTCCATCGCCAAAGCTTTCAGGGGAGCATTTTCACGCTTTTGGCACCATTTTTGAGTGAATTGCCAAAAGTCAGATTTTTCCTGAAATTGTGACCCCGGGGCTTAGGGATTTTTTCAAAAAAATATTTTCTGCCGGTGTCGTTTTTGAGGGCTGATTTCTTGTCCTGTGATAAAAAGACTTCTGTTTCCATCGCCAAAGCTTTTAGGCGAGCATTTTCAGGCTTTTGGCACCATTTTTGAGTGAATTGCCAAAAGTCAGATTTTTGCTGAAATTGTGACCCCGGGGCTTAGGGATTTTTTCAAAAAAATATTTTCTGCCGGTTAAGTTTTTGAGGGCTGATTTCTTGTCCTGTGATAAAAAGCCTTCTGTTTCGAGTGCCAAACCTTTCAGGAGAGCATTTTCAAGCTTTTGGCACCATTTTTGAGTGAATTGCCAAAAGTCAGATTTTTGCTGAAATTGTGACCCCGGGGCTTAGGGATTTTTTCAAAAAAATATTTTCTGCCTGTTTAAGTTTTTGAGGGCTGATTTCTTGTCCTGTGATAAAAAGACTTCTGTTTCCATCGCCAAAGCTTTCAGGGGAGCATTTTAAAGCTTTTGGCACCATTTTTGAGTGAATTGCCAAAAGTCAGATTTTTGCTGAAATTGTTCAAAAAAATATTTTCTGCCGGTTATGTTTTTGAGGGCTGATTTCTTGTCCTGTGATAAAAAGACTTCTGTTTCCATCGCCAAAGCTTTCAGGGGAGCAATTTCAAGCTTTTGGCACCATTTTTGAGTGAATTGCCAAAAGTCAGATTTTTGCTGAAATTGTGACCCCGGGGCTTGGGATTTTTTCAAAAAAATATTTTCTGCCGGTTAAGTTTTTGAGGGCTGATTTCTTGTCCTGTGATAAAAAGCCTTCTGTTTCGAGTGCCAAACCTTTCAGGAGAGCATTTTCAGGCTTTTGGCACCATTTTTGAGTGAATTGCCAAAAGTCAGATTTTTGCTGAAATTGTTCAAAAAAATATTTTCTGCCGGTTAAGTTTTTGAGGGCTGATTTCTTGTCCTGTGATAAAGAGACTTCTGTTTCCATCGCCAAAGCTTTCAGGGGAGCATTTTCAAGCTTTTGGCACCATTTTTGAGTGAATTGCCAAAAGTCAGATTTTTGCTGAAATTGTGACCCCGGGGCTTAGGGATTTTTTCAAAAAAATATTTTCTGCCGGTTAAGTTTTTGAGGGCTGATTTCTTGTCCTGTGATAAAAAGCCTTCTGTTTCGAGTGCCAAACCTTTCAGGGGAGCATTTTCAGGCTTTTGGCACCATTTTTGAGTGAATTGCCAAAAGTCAGATTTTTGCTGAAATTGTTCAAAAAAATATTTTCTGCCGGTTAAGTTTTTGAGGGCTGATTTCTTGTCCTGTGATAAAGAGACTTCTGTTTCCATCGCCAAAGCTTTCAGGGGAGCATTTTCATGCTTTTGGCACCATTTTTGAGTGAATTGCCAAAAGTCAGATTTTTGCTGAAATTGTGACCCCGGGGCTTAGGGATTTTTTCAAAAAAATATTTTCTGCCGGTTAAGTTTTTGAGGGCTGATTTCTTGTCCTGTGATAAAAAGCCTTCTGTTTCGAGTGCCAAACCTTTCAGGAGAGCATTTTCAAGCTTTTGGCACCATTTTTGAGTGAATTGCCAAAAGTCAGATTTTTGCTGAAATTGTGACCCCGGGTCTTAGGGATTTTTTCAAAAAAATATTTTCTGCCGGTTAAGTTTTTGAGGGCTGATTTCTTGTCCTGTGATAAAAAGACTTCTGTTTCGAGTGCCAAACCTTTCAGGAGAGCATTTTCAGGCTTTTGGCACCATTTTTGAGTGAATTGCCAAAAGTCAGATTTTTGCTGAAATTGTGACCCCGGGGCTTAGGGATTTTTTTAAAAAAAATATTTTCTGCTGGTTAAGTTTTTGAGGGCTGATTTCTTGACCTGTGATAAAAAGACTTCCGTTTCCATCGCCAAAGCTTTCAGGGGAGCATTTTCACGCTTTTGGCACCATTTTTGAGTGAATTGCCAAAAGTCAGATTTTTGCTGAAATTGTGACCCCGGGGCTTAGGGATTTTTTCAAAAAAATATTTTCTGCCGGTTAAGTTTTTGAGGGCTGATTTCTTGTCCTGTGATAAAAAGCCTTCTGTTTCGAGTGCCAAACCTATCAGGAGAGCATTTTCAGGCTTTTGGCACCATTTTTGAGTGAATTGCCAAAAGTCAGATTTTTGCTGAAATTGTTCAAAAAAATATTTTCTGCCGGTTAAGTTTTTGAGGGCTGATTTCTTGTCCTGTGATAAAGAGACTTCTGTTTCCATCGCCAAAGCTTTCAGGGGAGCATTTTCAAGCTTTTGGCACCATTTTTGAGTGAATTGCCAAAAGTCAGATTTTTGCTGAAATTGTGACCCCGGGGCTTAGGGATTTTTTCAAAAAAATATTTTCTGCCGGTTAAGTTTTTGAGGGCTGATTTCTTGTCCTGTGATAAAAAGCCTTCTGTTTCGAGTGCCAAACCTTTCAGGGGAGCATTTTCAGGCTTTTGGCACCATTTTTGAGTGAATTGCCAAAAGTCAGATTTTTGCTGAAATTGTTCAAAAAAATATTTTCTGCCGGTTAAGTTTTTGAGGGCTGATTTCTTGTCCTGTGATAAAGAGACTTCTGTTTCCATCGCCAAAGCTTTCAGGGGAGCATTTTCATGCTTTTGGCACCATTTTTGAGTGAATTGCCAAAAGTCAGATTTTTGCTGAAATTGTGACCCCGGGGCTTAGGGATTTTTTCAAAAAAATATTTTCTGCCGGTTAAGTTTTTGAGGGCTGATTTCTTGTCCTGTGATAAAAAGCCTTCTGTTTCGAGTGCCAAACCTTTCAGGAGAGCATTTTCAAGCTTTTGGCACCATTTTTGAGTGAATTGCCAAAAGTCAGATTTTTGCTGAAATTGTGACCCCGGGTCTTAGGGATTTTTTCAAAAAAATATTTTCTGCCGGTTAAGTTTTTGAGGGCTGATTTCTTGTCCTGTGATAAAAAGACTTCTGTTTCGAGTGCCAAACCTTTCAGGAGAGCATTTTCAGGCTTTTGGCACCATTTTTGAGTGAATTGCCAAAAGTCAGATTTTTGCTGAAATTGTGACCCCGGGGCTTAGGGATTTTTTTAAAAAAAATATTTTCTGCTGGTTAAGTTTTTGAGGGCTGATTTCTTGACCTGTGATAAAAAGACTTCCGTTTCCATCGCCAAAGCTTTCAGGGGAGCATTTTCACGCTTTTGGCACCATTTTTGAGTGAATTGCCAAAAGTCAGATTTTTGCTGAAATTGTGACCCCGGGGCTTAGGGATATTTTCAAAAAAATATTTTCTGCCGGTTAAGTTTTTGAGGGCTGATTTCTTGTCCTGTGATAAAAAGCCTTCTGTTTCGAGTGCCAAACATTTCAGGAGAGCATTTTCAAGCTTTTGGCACCATTTTTGAGTGAATTGCCAAAAGTCAGATTTTTGCTGAAATTGTGACCCCGGGGCTTAGGGATTTTTTCAAAAAAAATATTTTCTGCCGGTTAAGTTTTTGAGGGCTGATTTCTTGTCCTGTGATAAAAAGCCTTCTGTTTCGAGTGCCAAACCTTTCAGGAGAGCATTTTCAAGCTTTTGGCACCATTTTTGAGTGAATTGCCAAAAGTCAGATTTTTGCTGAAATTGTGACCCCGGGGCTTAGGGATTTTTTCAAAAAAATATTTTCTGCCTGTTTAAGTTTTTGAGGGCTGATTTCTTGTCCTGTGATAAAAAGACTTCTGTTTCCATCGCCAAAGCTTTCAGGGGAGCATTTTCAAGCTTTTGGCACCATTTTTGAGTGAATTGCCAAAAGTCAGATTTTTGCTGAAATTGTTCAAAAAAATATTTTCTGCCGGTTAAGTTTTTGAGGGCTGATTTCTTGTCCTGTGATAAAAAGACTTCTGTTTCCATCGCCAAAGCTTTCAGGGGAGCATTTTCAAGCTTTTGGCACCATTTCTGAGTGAATTGCCAAAAGTCAGATTTTTGCTGAAATTGTGACCCCGGGGCTTAGGGATTTTTTCAAAAAAATATTTTCTGCCGGTTAAGTTTTTGAGGGCTGATTTCTTGTCCTGTGATAAAAAGACTTCTGTTTCCATCGCCAAAGCTTTCAGGGGAGCATTTTCAAGCTTTTGGCACCATTTTTGAGTGAATTGCCAAAAGTCAGATTTTTGCTGAAATTGTGACCCCGGGGCTTGGGATTTTTTCAAAAAAATATTTTCTGCCGGTTAAGTTTTTGAGGGCTGATTTCTTGTCCTGTGATAAAAAGCCTTCTGTTTCGAGTGCCAAACCTTTCAGGAGAGCATTTTCAGGCTTTTGGCACCATTTTTGAGTGAATTGCCAAAAGTCAGATTTTTGCTGAAATTGTTCAAAAAAATATTTTCTGCCGGTTAAGTTTTTGAGGGCTGATTTCTTGTCCTGTGATAAAGAGACTTCTGTTTCCATCGCCAAAGCTTTCAGGGGAGCATTTTCAAGCTTTTGGCACCATTTTTGAGTGAATTGCCAAAAGTCAGATTTTTGCTGAAATTGTGACCCCGGGGCTTGGGATTTTTTCAAAAAAATATTTTCTGCCGGTTAAGTTTTTGAGGGCTGATTTCTTGTCCTGTGATAAAAAGCCTTCTGTTTCGAGTGCCAAACCTTTCAGGGGAGCATTTTCAGGCTTTTGGCACCATTTTTGAGTGAATTGCCAAAAGTCAGATTTTTGCTGAAATTGTTCAAAAAAATATTTTCTGCCGGTTAAGTTTTTGAGGGCTGATTTCTTGTCCTGTGATAAAGAGACTTCTGTTTCCATCGCCAAAGCTTTCAGGGGAGCATTTTCAAGCTTTTGGCACAATTTTTGAGTGAATTGCCAAAAGTCAGATTTTTGCTGAAATTGTGACCCCGGGGCTTAGGGATTTTTTCAAAAAAATATTTTCTGCCGGTTAAGTTTTTGAGGGCTGATTTCTTGTCCTGTGATAAAAAGCCTTCTGTTTCGAGTGCCAAACCTTTCAGGAGAGCATTTTTAAGCTTTTGGCACCATTTTTGAGTGAATTGCCAAAAGTCAGATTTTTGCTGAAATTGTGACCCCGGGGCTTAGGGATTTTTTCAAAATAATATTTTCTGCCGGTTAAGTTTTTGAGGGCTGATTTCTTGTCCTGTGATAAAAAGCCTTCTGTTTCGAGTGCCAAACCTTTCAGGAGAGGATTTTCAGGCTTTTGGCACCATTTTTGAGTGAATTGCCAAAAGTCAGATTTTTGCTGAAATTGTGACCCCGGGGCTTAGGGATTTTTTCAAAAAAATATTTTCTGCTGGTTAAGTTTTTGAGGGCTGATTTCTTGACCTGTGATCAAAAGCCTTCCATTTCCATCGCCAAAGCTTTCAGGGGAGCATTTTCACGCTTTTGGCACCATTTTTGAGTGAATTACCAAAAGTCAGATTTTTGCTAAAAATGTGACCCCGGGGCTTAGGGATTTTTTCAAAAAAATATTTTCTGCCGTTTAAGTTTTTGAGGGCTGATTTCTTGTCCTGTGATAAAAAGCCTTCTGCTTCGAGTGCCAAACCTTTCAGGAGAGCATTTTCAGGCTTTTGGCACCATTTTTGAGTGAATTGCCAAAAGTCAGATTTTTGCTGAAATTGTGACCCCGGGGCTTAGGGATTTTTTCAAAAAAATATTTTCTGCTGGTTAAGTTTTTGAGGGCTGATTTCTTGACCTGTGATAAAAAGACTTCTGTTTCCATCGCCAAAGCTTTCAGGGGAGCATTTTCAAGCTTTTGGCACCATTTTTGAGTGAATTGCCAAAAGTCAGATTTTTGCTGAAATTGCTCAAAAAAATATTTTCTGCCGGTTAAGTTTTTGAGGGCTGATTTCTTGTCCTGTGATAAAAAGACTTCTGTTTCCATCGCCAAAGCTTTCAGGGGAGCATTTTCAAGCTTTTGGCACCATTTCTGAGTGAATTGCCAAAAGTCAGATTTTTGCTGAAATTGTGACCCCGGGGCTTAGGGATTTTTTCAAAAAAATATTTTCTGCCGGTTAAGTTTTTGAGGGCTGATTTCTTGTCCTGTGATAAAAAGACTTCTGTTTCCATCGCCAAAGCTTTCAGGGGAGCATTTTCAAGCTTTTGGCACCATTTTTGAGTGAATTGCCAAAAGTCAGATTTTTGCTGAAATTGTGACCCCGGGGCTTGGGATTTTTTCAAAAAAATATTTTCTGCCGGTTAAGTTTTTGAGGGCTGATTTCTTGTCCTGTGATAAAAAGCCTTCTGTTTCGAGTGCCAAACCTTTCAGGAGAGCATTTTCAGGCTTTTGGCACCATTTTTGAGTGAATTGCCAAAAGTCAGATTTTTGCTGAAATTGTTCAAAAAAATATTTTCTGCCGGTTAAGTTTTTGAGGGCTGATTTCTTGTCCTGTGATAAAGAGACTTCTGTTTCCATCGCCAAAGCTTTCAGGGGAGCATTTTCAAGCTTTTGGCACCATTTTTGAGTGAATTGCCAAAAGTCAGATTTTTGCTGAAATTGTGACCCCGGGGCTTGGGATTTTTTCAAAAAAATATTTTCTGCCGGTTAAGTTTTTGAGGGCTGATTTCTTGTCCTGTGATAAAAAGCCTTCTGTTTCGAGTGCCAAACCTTTCAGGGGAGCATTTTCAGGCTTTTGGCACCATTTTTGAGTGAATTGCCAAAAGTCAGATTTTTGCTGAAATTGTTCAAAAAAATATTTTCTGCCGGTTAAGTTTTTGAGGGCTGATTTCTTGTCCTGTGATAAAGAGACTTCTGTTTCCATCGCCAAAGCTTTCAGGGGAGCATTTTTAAGCTTTTGGCACCATTTTTGAGTGAATTGCCAAAAGTCAGATTTTTGCTGAAATTGTGACCCCGGGGCTTAGGGATTTTTTCAAAAAAATATTTTCTGCCGGTTAAGTTTTTGAGGGCTGATTTCTTGTCCTGTGATAAAAAGCCTTCTGTTTCGAGTGCCAAACCTTTCAGGAGAGCATTTTCAGGCTTTTGGCACCATTTTTGAGTGAATTGCCAAAAGTCAGATTTTTGCTGAAATTGTTCAAAAAAATATTTTCTGCTGGTTAAGTTTTTGAGGGCTGATTTCTTGACCTGTGATAAAAAGACTCCTGTTTCCATCGCCAAAGCTTTCAGGGGAGCATTTTCAAGCTTTTGGCACCATTTTTGAGTGAATTGCCAAAAGTCAGATTTTTGCTGAAATTGTGACCCCGGGGCTTGGGATTTTTTCAAAAAAATATTTTCTGCCGGTTAAGTTTTTGAGGGCTGATTTCTTGTCCTGTGATAAAAAGCCTTCTGTTTCGAGTGCCAAACCTTTCAGGAGAGCATTTTCAGGCTTTTGGCACCATTTTTGAGTGAATTGCCAAAAGTCAGATTTTTGCTGAAATTGTTCAAAAAAATATTTTCTGCCGGTTAAGTTTTTGAGGGCTGATTTCTTGTCCTGTGATAAAGAGACTTCTGTTTCCATCGCCAAAGCTTTCAGGGGAGCATTTTCAAGCTTTTGGCACAATTTTTGAGTGAATTGCCAAAAGTCAGATTTTTGCTGAAATTGTGACCCCGGGGCTTAGGGATTTTTTCAAAAAAATATTTTCTGCCGGTTAAGTTTTTGAGGGCTGATTTCTTGTCCTGTGATAAAAAGCCTTCTGTTTCGAGTGCCAAACCTTTCAGGAGAGCATTTTTAAGCTTTTGGCACCATTTTTGAGTGAATTGCCAAAAGTCAGATTTTTGCTGAAATTGTGACCCCGGGGCTTAGGGATTTTTTCAAAATAATATTTTCTGCCGGTTAAGTTTTTGAGGGCTGATTTCTTGTCCTGTGATAAAAAGCCTTCTGTTTCGAGTGCCAAACCTTTCAGGAGAGCATTTTCAGGCTTTTGGCACCATTTTTGAGTGAATTGCCAAAAGTCAGATTTTTGCTGAAATTGTGACCCCGGGGCTTAGGGATTTTTTCAAAAAAATATTTTCTGCTGGTTAAGTTTTTCAGGGCTGATTTCTTGACCTGTGATCAAAAGCCTTCCATTTCCATCGCCAAAGCTTTCAGGGGAGCATTTTCACGCTTTTGGCACCATTTTTGAGTGAATTACCAAAAGTCAGATTTTTGCTAAAAATGTGACCCCGGGGCTTAGGGATTTTTTCAAAAAAATATTTTCTGCCGTTTAAGTTTTTGAGGGCTGATTTCTTGTCCTGTGATAAAAAGCCTTCTGCTTCGAGTGCCAAACCTTTCAGGAGAGCATTTTCAGGCTTTTGGCACCATTTTTGAGTGAATTGCCAAAAGTCAGATTTTTGCTGAAATTGTGACCCCGGGGCTTAGGGATTTTTTCAAAAAAATATTTTCTGCTGGTTAAGTTTTTGAGGGCTGATTTCTTGACCTGTGATAAAAAGACTTCTGTTTCCATCGCCAAAGCTTTCAGGGGAGCATTTTCAAGCTTTTGGCACCATTTTTGAGTGAATTGCCAAAAGTCAGATTTTTGCTGAAATTGCTCAAAAAAATATTTTCTGCCGGTTAAGTTTTTGAGGGCTGATTTCTTGTCCTGTGATAAAAAGACTTCTGTTTCCATCGCCAAAGCTTTCAGGGGAGCATTTTCAAGCTTTTGGCACCATTTCTGAGTGAATTGCCAAAAGTCAGATTTTTGCTGAAATTGTGACCCCGGGGCTTAGGGATTTTTTCAAAAAAATATTTTCTGCCGGTTAAGTTTTTGAGGGCTGATTTCTTGTCCTGTGATAAAAAGACTTCTGTTTCCATCGCCAAAGCTTTCAGGGGAGCATTTTCAAGCTTTTGGCACCATTTTTGAGTGAATTGCCAAAAGTCAGATTTTTGCTGAAATTGTGACCCCGGGGCTTGGGATTTTTTCAAAAAAATATTTTCTGCCGGTTAAGTTTTTGAGGGCTGATTTCTTGTCCTGTGATAAAAAGCCTTTTGTTTCGAGTGCCAAACCTTTCAGGAGAGCATTTTCAGGCTTTTGGCACCATTTTTGAGTGAATTGCCAAAAGTCAGATTTTTGCTGAAATTGTTCAAAAAAATATTTTCTGCCGGTTAAGTTTTTGAGGGCTGATTTCTTGTCCTGTGATAAAGAGACTTCTGTTTCCATCGCCAAAGCTTTCAGGGGAGCATTTTCAAGCTTTTGGCACCATTTTTGAGTGAATTGCCAAAAGTCAGATTTTTGCTGAAATTGTGACCCCGGGGCTTGGGATTTTTTCAAAAAAATATTTTCTGCCGGTTAAGTTTTTGAGGGCTGATTTCTTGTCCTGTGATAAAAAGCCTTCTGTTTCGAGTGCCAAACCTTTCAGGGGAGCATTTTCAGGCTTTTGGCACCATTTTTGAGTGAATTGCCAAAAGTCAGATTTTTGCTGAAATTGTTCAAAAAAATATTTTCTGCCGGTTAAGTTTTTGAGGGCTGATTTCTTGTCCTGTGATAAAGAGACTTCTGTTTCCATCGCCAAAGCTTTCAGGGGAGCATTTTTAAGCTTTTGGCACCATTTTTGAGTGAATTGCCAAAAGTCAGATTTTTGCTGAAATTGTGACCCCGGGGCTTAGGGATTTTTTCAAAAAAATATTTTCTGCCGGTTAAGTTTTTGAGGGCTGATTTCTTGTCCTGTGATAAAAAGCCTTCTGTTTCGAGTGCCAAACCTTTCAGGAGAGCATTTTCAGGCTTTTGGCACCATTTTTGAGTGAATTGCCAAAAGTCAGATTTTTGCTGAAATTGTTCAAAAAAATATTTTCTGCTGGTTAAGTTTTTGAGGGCTGATTTCTTGACCTGTGATAAAAAGACTCCTGTTTCCATCGCCAAAGCTTTCAGGGGAGCATTTTCAAGCTTTTGGCACCATTTTTGAGTGAATTGCCAAAAGTCAGATTTTTGCTGAAATTGTGACCCCGGGGCTTGGGATTTTTTCAAAAAAATATTTTCTGCCGGTTAAGTTTTTGAGGGCTGATTTCTTGTCCTGTGATAAAAAGCCTTCTGTTTCGAGTGCCAAACCTTTCAGGAGAGCATTTTCAGGCTTTTGGCACCATTTTTGAGTGAATTGCCAAAAGTCAGATTTTTGCTGAAATTGTTCAAAAAAATATTTTCTGCCGGTTAAGTTTTTGAGGGCTGATTTCTTGTCCTGTGATAAAGAGACTTCTGTTCCCATCGCCAAAGCTTTCAGGGGAGCATTTTCAAGCTTTTGGCACCATTTTTGAGTGAATTGCCAAAAGTCAGATTTTTGCTGAAATTGTGACCCCGGGGCTTAGGGATTTTTTCAAAAAAATATTTTCTGCCGGTTAAGTTTTTGAAGGCTGATTTCTTGTCCTGTGATAAAAAGACTTCTGTTTCCATCGCCAAAGCTTTCAGGGGAGCATTTTCAAGCTTTTGGCACCATTTCTGAGTGAATTGACCAAAGTCAGATTTTTGCTGAAATTGTGACCCCGGGGCTTAGGGATTTTTTCAAAAAAATATTTTCTGCCGGTTAAGTTTTTGAGGGCTGATTTCTTGTCCTGTGATAAAAAGCCTTCTGTTTCGAGTGCCAAACCTTTCAGGAGAGCATTTTCAGCTTTTGGCACCATTTTTGAGTGAATTGCCAAAAGTCAGATTTTTGCTGAAATTGTTCAAAAAAATATTTTCTGCCGGTTAAGTTTTTGAGGGCTGATTTCTTGTCCTGTGATAAAGAGACTTCTGTTTCCATCGCCAAAGCTTTCAGGGGAGCATTTTCAAGCTTTTGGCACCATTTTTGAGTGAATTGCCAAAAGTCAGATTTTTGCTGAAATTGTGACCCCGGGGCTTGGGATTTTTTCAAAAAAATATTTTCTGCCGGTTAAGTTTTTGAGGGCTGATTTCTTGTCCTGTGATAAAAAGCCTTCTGTTTCGAGTGCCAAACCTTTCAGGGGAGCATTTTCAGGCTTTTGGCACCATTTTTGAGTGAATTGCCAAAAGTCAGATTTTTGCTGAAATTGTTCAAAAAAATATTTTCTGCCGGTTAAGTTTTTGAGGGCTGATTTCTTGTCCTGTGATAAAGCGACTTCTGTTTCCATCGCCAAAGCTTTCAGGGGAGCATTTTCAAGCTTTTGGCACCATTTTTGAGTGAATTGCCAAAAGTCAGATTTTTGCTGAAATTGTGACCCCGGGGCTTAGGGATTTTTTCAAAAAAATATTTTCTGCCGGTTAAGTTTTTGAGGGCTGATTTCTTGTCCTGTGATAAAAAGCCTTCTGTTTCGAGTGCCAAACATTTCAGGAGAGCATTTTCAGGCTTTTGGCACCATTTTTGAGTGAATTGCCAAAAGTCAGATTTTTGCTGAAATTGTGACCCCGGGGCTTAGGGATTTTTTCAAAAACATATTTTCTGCTGGTTAAGTTTTTGAGGGCTGATTTCTTGACAAGTGATCAAAAGCCTTCCATTTCCATCGCCAAAGCTTTCAGGGGAGCATTTTCACGCTTTTGGCACCATTTTTGAGTGAATTGCCAAAAGTCAGATTTTTGCTGAAAATGTGACCCCGGGGCTTAGGGATTTTTTCAAAAAAATATTTTCTGCCGGTTAAGTTTTTGAGGGCTGATTTCTTGTCCTGTTATAAAAAACCTTATGTTTCGAGTGCCAAACCTTTCAGGAGAGCATTTTCAAGCTTTTGGCACCATTTTTGAGTGAATTGCCAAAAGTCAGATTTTTGCTGAAATTGTTCAAAAAAATATTTTCTGCCGGTTAAGTTTTTGAGGGCTGATTTCTTGTCCTGTGATAAAAAGACTTCTGTTTCCATCGCCAAAGCTTTCAGGGGAGCATTTTCAAGCTTTTGGCACCATTTCTGAGTGAATTGCCAAAAGTCAGATTTTTGCTGAAATTGTGACCCCGGGGCTTAGGGATTTTTTCAAAAAAATATTTTCTGCCGGTTAAGTTTTTGAGGGCTGATTTCTTGTCCTGTGATAAAAAGCCTTCTGTTTCGAGTGCCAAACCTTTCAGGAGAGCATTTTCAAGCTTTTGGCACCATTTTTGAGTGAATTGCCAAAAGTCAGATTTTTGCTGAAATTGTGACCCCGGGGCTTAGGGATTTTTTCAAAAAAATATTTTCTGCCTGTTTAAGTTTTTGAGGGCTGATTTCTTGTCCTGTGATAAAAAGACTTCTGTTTCCATCGCCAAAGCTTTCAGGGGAGCATCTTCAAGCTTTTGGCACCATTTTTGAGTGAATTGCCAAAAGTCAGATTTTTGCTGAAATTGTTCAAAAAAATATTTTCTGCCGGTTAAGTTTTTGAGGGCTGATTTCTTGTCCTGTGATAAAAAGACTTCTGTTTCCATCGCCAAAGCTTTCAGGGGAGCATTTTCAAGCTTTTGGCACCATTTCTGAGTGAATTGCCAAAAGTCAGATTTTTGCTGAAATTGTGACCCCGGGGCTTAGGGATTTTTTCAAAAAAATATTTTCTGCCGGTTAAGTTTTTGAGGGCTGATTTCTTGTCCTGTGATAAAAAGACTTCTGTTTCCATCGCCAAAGCTTTCAGGGGAGCATTTTCAAGCTTTTGGCACCATTTTTGAGTGAATTGCCAAAAGTCAGATTTTTGCTGAAATTGTGACCCCGGGGCTTGGGATTTTTTCAAAAAAATATTTTCTGCCGGTTAAGTTTTTGAGGGCTGATTTCTTGTCCTGTGATAAAAAGCCTTCTGTTTCGAGTGCCAAACCTTTCAGGAGAGCATTTTCAGGCTTTTGGCACCATTTTTGAGTGAATTGCCAAAAGTCAGATTTTTGCTGAAATTGTGACCCCGGGGCTTGGGATTTTTTCAAAAAAATATTTTCTGCCGGTTAAGTTTTTGAGGGCTGATTTCTTGTCCTGTGATAAAAAACCTTCTGTTTCGAGTGCCAAACCTTTCAGGGGAGCATTTTCAGGCTTTTGGCACCATTTTTGAGTGAATTGCCAAAAGTCAGATTTTTGCTGAAATTGTTCAAAAAAATATTTTCTGCCGGTTAAGTTTTTGAGGGCTGATTTCTTGTCCTGTGATAAAGAGACTTCTGTTTCCATCGCCAAAGCTTTCAGGGCAGCATTTTCAAGCTTTTGGCACCATTTTTGAGTGAATTGCCAAAAGTCAGATTTTTGCTGAAATTGTGACCCCGGGGCTTAGGGATTTTTTCAAAAAAATATTTTCTGCCGGTTAAGTTTTTGAGGGCTGATTTCTTGTCCTGTGATAAAAAGCCTTCTGTTTCGAGTGCCAAACCTTTCAGGAGAGCATTTTCAGGCTTTTGGCACCATTTTTGAGTGAATTGCCAAAAGTCAGATTTTTGCTGAAATTGTGACCCCGGGGCTTAGGGATTTTTTCAAAAACATATTTTCTGCTGGTTAAGTTTTTGAGGGCTGATTTCTTGACAAGTGATCAAAAGCCTTCCATTTCCATCGCCAAAGCTTTCAGGGGAGCATTTTCACACTTTTGGCACCATTTTTGAGTGAATTGCCAAAAGTCAGATTTTTGCTGAAAATGTGACCCCGGGGCTTAGGGATTTTTTCAAAAAAATATTTTCTGCCGGTTAAGTTTTTGAGGGCTGATTTCTTGTCCTGTGATAAAAAACCTTCTGTTTCGAGTGCCAAACCTTTCAGGAGAGCATTTTCAAGCTTTTGGCACCATTTTTGAGTGAATTGCCAAAAGTCAGATTTTTGCTGAAATTGTTCAAAAAAATATTTTCTGCCGGTTAAGTTTTTGAGGGCTGATTTCTTGTCCTGTGATAAAAAGACTTCTGTTTCCATCGCCAAAGCTTTCAGGGGAGCATTTTCAAGCTTTTGGCACCATTTCTGAGTGAATTGCCAAAAGTCAGATTTTTGCTGAAATTGTGACCCCGGGGCTTAGGGATTTTTTCAAAAAAATATTTTCTGCCGGTTAAGTTTTTGAGGGCTGATTTCTTGTCCTGTGATAAAAAGCCTTCTGTTTCGAGTGCCAAACCTTTCAGGAGAGCATTTTCAAGCTTTTGGCACCATTTTTGAGTGAATTGCCAAAAGTCAGATTTTTGCTGAAATTGTGACCCCGGGGCTTAGGGATTTTTTCAAAAAAATATTTTCTGCCACCGGTTAAGTTTTTGAGGGCTGATTTCTTGTCCTGTGATAAAAAGCCTTCTGTTTCGAGTGCCAAACCTTTCAGGAGAGCATTTTCAAGCTTTTGGCACCATTTTTGAGTGAATTGCCAAAAGTCAGATTTTTGCTGAAATTGTGACCCCGGGGCTTAGGGATTTTTTCAAAAAAATATTTTCTGCCTGTTTAAGTTTTTGAGGGCTGATTTCTTGTCCTGTGATAAAAAGACTTCTGTTTCCATCGCCAAAGCTTTCAGGGGAGCATCTTCAAGCTTTTGGCACCATTTTTGAGTGAATTGCCAAAAGTCAGATTTTTGCTGAAATTGTTCAAAAAAATATTTTCTGCCGGTTAAGTTTTTGAGGGCTGATTTCTTGTCCTGTGATAAAAAGCCTTCTGTTTCGAGTGCCAAACCTTTCAGGGGAGCATTTTCAGGCTTTTGGCACCATTTTTGAGTGAATTGCCAAAAGTCAGATTTTTACTGAAATTGTTCAAAAAAATATTTTCTGCCGGTTAAGTTTTTGAGGGCTGATTTCTTGTCCTGTGATAAAGAGACTTCTGTTTCCATCGCCAAAGCTTTCAGGGGAGCATTTTCAAGCTTTTGGCACCATTTTTGAGTGAATTGCCAAAAGTCAGATTTTTGCTGAAATTGTGACCCCGGGGCTTAGGGATTTTTTCAAAAAAATATTTTCTGCCGGTTAAGTTTTTGAGGGCTGATTTCTTGTCCTGTGATAAAAAGCCTTCTGTTTCGAGTGCCAAACCTTTCAGGAGAGCATTTTCAGGCTTTTGGCACCATTTTTGAGTGAATTGCCAAAAGTCAGATTTTTGCTGAAATTGTGACCCCGGGGCTTAGGGATTTTTTCAAAAACATATTTTCTGCTGGTTAAGTTTTTGAGGGCTGATTTCTTGACAAGTGATCAAAAGCCTTCCATTTCCATCGCCAAAGCTTTCAGGGGAGCATTTTCACGCTTTTGGCACCATTTTTGAGTGAATTGCCAAAAGTCAGATTTTTGCTGAAAATGTGACCCCGGGGCTTAGGGATTTTTTCAAAAAAATATTTTCTGCCGGTTAAGTTTTTGAGGGCTGATTTCTTGTCCTGTTATAAAAAACCTTATGTTTCGAGTGCCAAACCTTTCAGGAGAGCATTTTCAAGCTTTTGGCACCATTTTTGAGTGAATTGCCAAAAGTCAGATTTTTGCTGAAATTGTTCAAAAAAATATTTTCTGCCGGTTAAGTTTTTGAGGGCTGATTTCTTGTCCTGTGATAAAAAGCCTTCTGTTTCGAGTGCCAAACCTTTCAGGAGAGCATTTTCAGGCTTTTGGCACCATTTTTGAGTGAATTGCCAAAAGTCAGATTTTTGCTGAAATTGTGACCCCGGGGCTTAGGGATTTTTTCAAAAACATATTTTCTGCTGGTTAAGTTTTTGAGGGCTGATTTCTTGACAAGTGATCAAAAGCCTTCCATTTCCATCGCCAAAGCTTTCAGGGGAGCATTTTCACGCTTTTGGCACCATTTTTGAGTGAATTGCCAAAAGTCAGATTTTTGCTGAAAATGTGACCCCGGGGCTTAGGGATTTTTTCAAAAAAATATTTTCTGCCGGTTAAGTTTTTGAGGGCTGATTTCTTGTCCTGTTATAAAAAACCTTATGTTTCGAGTGCCAAACCTTTCAGAAGAGCATTTTCAAGCTTTTGGCACCATTTTTGAGTGAATTGCCAAAAGTCAGATTTTTGCTGAAATTGTTCAAAAAAATATTTTCTGCCGGTTAAGTTTTTGAGGGCTGATTTCTTGTCCTGTGATAAAAAGACTTCTGTTTCCATCGCCAAAGCTTTCAGGGGAGCATTTTCAAGCTTTTGGCACCATTTCTGAGTGAATTGCCAAAAGTCAGATTTTTGCTGAAATTGTGACCCCGGGGCTTAGGGATTTTTTCAAAAAAATATTTTCTGCCGGTTAAGTTTTTGAGGGCTGATTTCTTGTCCTGTGATAAAAAGCCTTCTGTTTCGAGTGCCAAACCTTTCAGGAGAGCATTTTCAAGCTTTTGGCACCATTTTTGAGTGAATTGCCAAAAGTCAGATTTTTGCTGAAATTGTGACCCCGGGGCTTAGGGATTTTTTCAAAAAAATATTTTCTGCCACCGGTTAAGTTTTTGAGGGCTGATTTCTTGTCCTGTGATAAAAAGCCTTCTGTTTCGAGTGCCAACCTTTCAGGAGAGCATTTTCAAGCTTTTGGCACCATTTTTGAGTGAATTGCCAAAAGTCAGATTTTTGCTGAAATTGTGACCCCGGGGCTTAGGGATTTTTTCAAAAAAATATTTTCTGCCTGTTTAAGTTTTTGAGGGCTGATTTCTTGTCCTGTGATAAAAAGACTTCTGTTTCCATCGCCAAAGCTTTCAGGGGAGCATCTTCAAGCTTTTGGCACCATTTTTGAGTGAATTGCCAAAAGTCAGATTTTTGCTGAAATTGTTCAAAAAAATATTTTCTGCCGGTTAAGTTTTTGAGGGCTGATTTCTTGTCCTGTGATAAAAAGCCTTCTGTTTCGAGTGCCAAACCTTTCAGGGGAGCATTTTCAGGCTTTTGGCACCATTTTTGAGTGAATTGCCAAAAGTCAGATTTTTGCTGAAATTGTTCAAAAAAATATTTTCTGCCGGTTAAGTTTTTGAGGGCTGATTTCTTGTCCTGTGATAAAGAGACTTCTGTTTCCATCGCCAAAGCTTTCAGGGGAGCATTTTCAAGCTTTTGGCACCATTTTTGAGTGAATTGCCAAAAGTCAGATTTTTGCTGAAATTGTGACCCCGGGGCTTAGGGATTTTTTCAAAAAAATATTTTCTGCCGGTTAAGTTTTTGAGGGCTGATTTCTTGTCCTGTGATAAAAAGCCTTCTGTTTCGAGTGCCAAACCTTTCAGGAGAGCATTTTCAGGCTTTTGGCACCATTTTTGAGTGAATTGCCAAAAGTCAGATTTTTGCTGAAATTGTGACCCCGGGGCTTAGGGATTTTTTCAAAAACATATTTTCTGTTGGTTAAGTTTTTGAGGGCTGATTTCTTGACAAGTGATCAAAAGCCTTCCATTTCCATCGCCAAAGCTTTCAGGGGAGCATTTTCACGCTTTTGGCACCATTTTTGAGTGAATTGCCAAAAGTCAGATTTTTGCTGAAAATGTGACCCCGGGGCTTAGGGATTTTTTCAAAAAAATATTTTCTGCCGGTTAAGTTTTTGAGGGCTGATTTCTTGTCCTGTTATAAAAAACCTTATGTTTCGAGTGCCAAACCTTTCAGGAGAGCATTTTCAAGCTTTTGGCACCATTTTTGAGTGAATTGCCAAAAGTCAGATTTTTGCTGAAATTGTTCAAAAAAATATTTTCTGCCGGTTAAGTTTTTGAGGGCTGATTTCTTGTCCTGTGATAAAAAGCCTTCTGTTTCGAGTGCCAAACCTTTCAGGAGAGCATTTTCAGGCTTTTGGCACCATTTTTGAGTGAATTGCCAAAAGTCAGATTTTTGCTGAAATTGTGACCCCGGGGCTTAGGGATTTTTTCAAAAACATATTTTCTGCTGGTTAAGTTTTTGAGGGCTGATTTCTTGACAAGTGATCAAAAGCCTTCCATTTCCATCGCCAAAGCTTTCAGGGGAGCATTTTCACGCTTTTGGCACCATTTTTGAGTGAATTGCCAAAAGTCAGATTTTTGCTGAAAATGTGACCCCGGGGCTTAGGGATTTTTTCAAAAAAATATTTTCTGCCGGTTAAGTTTTTGAGGGCTGATTTCTTGTCCTGTTATAAAAAACCTTATGTTTCGAGTGCCAAACCTTTCAGGAGAGCATTTTCAAGCTTTTGGCACCATTTTTGAGTGAATTGCCAAAAGTCAGATTTTTGCTGAAATTGTTCAAAAAAATATTTTCTGCCGGTTAAGTTTTTGAGGGCTGATTTCTTGTCCTGTGATAAAAAGACTTCTGTTTCCATCGCCAAAGCTTTCAGGGGAGCATTTTCAAGCTTTTGGCACCATTTCTGAGTGAATTGCCAAAAGTCAGATTTTTGCTGAAATTGTGACCCCGGGGCTTAGGGATTTTTTCAAAAAAATATTTTCTGCCGGTTAAGTTTTTGAGGGCTGATTTCTTGTCCTGTGATAAAAAGCCTTCTGTTTCGAGTGCCAAACCTTTCAGGAGAGCATTTTCAAGCTTTTGGCACCATTTTTGAGTGAATTGCCAAAAGTCAGATTTTTGCTGAAATTGTGACCCCGGGGCTTAGGGATTTTTTCAAAAAAATATTTTCTGCCACCGGTTAAGTTTTTGAGGGCTGATTTCTTGTCCTGTGATAAAAAGCCTTCTGTTTCGAGTGCCAAACCTTTCAGGAGAGCATTTTCAAGCTTTTGGCACCATTTTTGAGTGAATTGCCAAAAGTCAGATTTTTGCTGAAATTGTGACCCCGGGGCTTAGGGATTTTTTCAAAAAAATATTTTCTGCCACCGGTTAAGTTTTTGAGGGCTGATTTCTTGTCCTGTGATAAAAAGCCTTCTGTTTCGAGTGCCAAACCTTTCAGGAGAGCATTTTCAAGCTTTTGGCACCATTTTTGAGTGAATTGCCAAAAGTCAGATTTTTGCTGAAATTGTGACCCCGGGGCTTAGGGATTTTTTCAAAAAAATATTTTCTGCCTGTTTAAGTTTTTGAGGGCTGATTTCTTGTCCTGTGATAAAAAGACTTCTGTTTCCATCGCCAAAGCTTTCAGGGGAGCATCTTCAAGCTTTTGGCACCATTTTTGAGTGAATTGCCAAAAGTCAGATTTTTGCTGAAATTGTTCAAAAAAATATTTTCTGCCGGTTAAGTTTTTGAGGGCTGATTTCTTGTCCTGTGATAAAAAGCCTTCTGTTTCGAGTGCCAAACCTTTCAGGGGAGCATTTTCAGGCTTTTGGCACCATTTTTGAGTGAATTGCCAAAAGTCAGATTTTTGCTGAAATTGTTCAAAAAAATATTTTCTGCCGGTTAAGTTTTTGAGGGCTGATTTCTTGTCCTGTGATAAAGAGACTTCTGTTTCCATCGTCAAAGCTTTCAGGGGAGCATTTTCAAGCTTTTGGCACCATTTTTGAGTGAATTGCCAAAAGTCAGATTTTTGCTGAAATTGTGACCCCGGGGCTTAGGGATTTTTTCAAAAAAATATTTTCTGCCGGTTAAGTTTTTGAGGGCTGATTTCTTGTCCTGTGATAAAAAGCCTTCTGTTTCGAGTGCCAAACCTTTCAGGAGAGCATTTTCAAGCTTTTGGCACCATTTTTGAGTGAATTGCCAAAAGTCAGATTTTTGCTGAAATTGTGACCCCGGGGCTTAGGGATTTTTTCAAAAAAATATTTTCTGCCACCGGTTAAGTTTTTGAGGGCTGATTTCTTGTCCTGTGATAAAAAGCCTTCTGTTTCGAGTGCCAAACCTTTCAGGAGAGCATTTTCAAGCTTTTGGCACCATTTTTGAGTGAATTGCCAAAAGTCAGATTTTTGCTGAAATTGTGACCCCGGGGCTTAGGGATTTTTTCAAAAAAATATTTTCTGCCACCGGTTAAGTTTTTGAGGGCTGATTTCTTGTCCTGTGATAAAAAGCCTTCTGTTTCGAGTGCCAAACCTTTCAGGAGAGCATTTTCAAGCTTTTGGCACCATTTTTGAGTGAATTGCCAAAAGTCAGATTTTTGCTGAAATTGTGACCCCGGGGCTTAGGGATTTTTTCAAAAAAATATTTTCTGCCTGTTTAAGTTTTTGAGGGCTGATTTCTTGTCCTGTGATAAAAAGACTTCTGTTTCCATCGCCAAAGCTTTCAGGGGAGCATCTTCAAGCTTTTGGCACCATTTTTGAGTGAATTGCCAAAAGTCAGATTTTTGCTGAAATTGTTCAAAAAAATATTTTCTGCCGGTTAAGTTTTTGAGGGCTGATTTCTTGTCCTGTGATAAAAAGACTTCTGTTTCCATCGCCAAAGCTTTCAGGGGAGCATTTTCAAGCTTTTGGCACCATTTCTGAGTGAATTGCCAAAAGTCAGATTTTTGCTGAAATTGTGACCCCGGGGCTTAGGGATTTTTTCAAAAAAATATTTTCTGCCGGTTAAGTTTTTGAGGGCTGATTTCTTGTCCTGTGATAAAAAACCTTCTGTTTCGAGTGCCAAACCTTTCAGCAGAGCATTTTCAAGCTTTTGGCACCATTTTTGAGTGAATTGCCAAAAGTCAGATTTTTGCTGAAATTGTTCAAAAAAATATTTTCTGCCGGTTAAGTTTTTGAGGGCTGATTTCTTGTCCTGTGATAAAAAGACTTCTGTTTCCATCGCCAAAGCTTTCAGGGGAGCATTTTCAAGCTTTTGGCACCATTTCTGAGTGAATTGCCAAAAGTCAGATTTTTGCTGAAATTGTGACCCCGGGGCTTAGGGATTTTTTTCAAAAAAATATTTTCTGCTGGTTAAGTTTTTGAGGGCTGATTTCTTGTCCTGTGATAAAAAGACTTCTGTTTCCATCGCCAAAGCTTTCAGGGGAGCATTTTCAAGCTTTTGGCACCATTTTTGAGTGAATTGCCAAAAGTCAGATTTTTGCTGAAATTGTGACCCCGGGGCTTGGGATTTTTTCAAAAAAATATTTTCTGCCGGTTAAGTTTTTGAGGGCTGATTTCTTGTCCTGTGATAAAAAGCCTTCTGTTTCGAGTGCCAAACCTTTCAGGAGAGCATTTTCAGGCTTTTGGCACCATTTTTGAGTGAATTGCCAAAAGTCAGATTTTTGCTGAAATTGTGACCCCGGGGCTTAGGGATTTTTTCAAAAAAATATTTTCTGCTGGTTAAGTTTTTGAGGGCTGATTTCTTGTCCTGTGATAAAAAGGCTTCTGTTTCCATCGCCAAAGCTTTCAGGGGAGCATTTTCAAGCTTTTGGCACCATTTCTGAGTGAATTGCCAAAAGTCAGATTTTTGCTGAAATTGTGACCCCGGGGCTTAGGGATTTTTTCAAAAAAATATTTTCTGCCGGTTAAGTTTTTGAGGGCTGATTTCTTGTCCTGTGATAAAAAGCCTTCTGTTTCGAGTGCCAAACCTTTCAGGAGAGCATTTTCAGGCTTTTGGCACCATTTTTGAGTGAATTGCCAAAAGTCAGATTTTTGCTGAAATTGTGACCCCGGGGCTTAGGGATTTTTTCAAAAACATATTTTCTGCTGGTTAAGTTTTTGAGGGCTGATATCTTGACCTGTGATCAAAAGCCTTCCATTTCCATCACCAAAGCTTTCAGGGGAGCATTTTCACGCTTTTGGCACCATTTTTGAGTGAATTGCCAAAAGTCAGATTTTTGCTGAAATTGTTCAAAAAAATATTTTCTGCCGGTTAAGTTTTTGAGGGCTGATTTCTTGTCCTGTGATGAAAAGACTTCTGTTTCCATCGCCAAAGCTTTCAGGGGAGCATTTTCAAGCTTTTGGCACCATTTCTGAGTGAATTGCCAAAAGTCAGATTTTTGCTGAAATTGTGACCCCGGGGCTTAGGGATTTTTTCAAAAAAATATTTTCTGCCGGTTAAGTTTTTGAGGGCTGATTTCTTGTCCTGTGATAAAAAGCCTTCTGTTTCGAGTGCCAAACCTTTCAGGAGAGCATTTTCAAGCTTTTGGCACCATTTTTGAGTGAATTGCCAAAAGTCAGATTTTTGCTGAAATTGTGACCCCGGGGCTTAGGGATTTTTTCAAAAAAATATTTTCTGCCACCGGCTAAGTTTTTGAGGGCTGATTTCTTGTCCTGTGATAAAAAGCCTTCTGTTTCGAGTGCCAAACCTTTCAGGAGAGCATTTTCAAGCTTTTGGCACCATTTTTGAGTGAATTGCCAAAAGTCAGATTTTTGCTGAAATTGTGACCCCGGGGCTTAGGGATTTTTTCAAAAAAATATTTTCTGCCTGTTTAAGTTTTTGAGGGCTGATTTCTTGTCCTGTGATAAAAAGACTTCTGTTTCCATCGCCAAAGCTTTCAGGGGAGCATTTTCAAGCTTTTGGCACCATTTTTGAGTGAATTGCCAAAAGTCAGATTTTTGCTGAAATTGTTCAAAAAAATATTTTCTGCCGGTTAATTTTTTGACGGCTGATTTCTTGTCCTGTGATAAAAAGACTTCTGTTTCCATCGCCAAAGCTTTCAGGGGAGCATTTTCAAGCTTTTGGCACCATTTCTGAGTGAATTGCCAAAAGTCAGATTTTTGCTGAAATTGTGACCCCGGGGCTTAGGGATTTTTTCAAAAAAATATTTTCTGCCGGTTAAGTTTTTGAGGGCTGATTTCTTGTCCTGTGATAAAAAGACTTCTGTTTCCATCGCCAAAGCTTTCAGGGGAGCATTTTCAAGCTTTTGGCACCATTTTTGAGTGAATTGCCAAAAGTCAGATTTTTGCTGAAATTGTGACCCCGGGGCTTGGGATTTTTTCAAAAAAATATTTTCTGCCGGTTAAGTTTTTGAGGGCTGATTTCTTGTCCTGTGATAAAAAGCCTTCTGTTTCGAGTGCCAAACCTTTCAGGAGAGCATTTTCAGGCTTTTGGCACCATTTTTGAGTGAATTGCCAAAAGTCAGATTTTTGCTGAAATTGTGACCCCGGGGCTTAGGGATTTTTTCAAAAAAATATTTTCTGCCGGTTAAGTTTTTGAGGGCTGATTTCTTGTCCTGTGATAAAAAGCCTTCTGTTTCGAGTGCCAAACCTTTCAGGAGAGCATTTTCAAGCTTTTGGCACCATTTTTGAGTGAATTGCCAAAAGTCAGATTTTTGCTGAAATTGTGACCCCGGGGCTTAGGGATTTTTTCAAAAAAATATTTTCTGCCTGTTTAAGTTTTTGAGGGCTGATTTCTTGTCCTGTGATAAAAAGACTTCTGTTTCAATCGCCAAAGCTTTCAGGGGAGCATTTTCAAGCTTTTGGCACCATTTTTGAGTGAATTGCCAAAAGTCAGATTTTTGCTGAAATTGTGACCCCGGGGCTTAGGGATTTTTTCAAAAAAATATTTTCTGCCGGTTAAGTTTTTGAGGGCTGATTTCTTGTCCTGTGATAAAAAGCCTTCTGTTTCGAGTGCCAAACCTTTCAGGAGAGGATTTTCAGGCTTTTGGCACCATTTTTGAGTGAATTGCCAAAAGTCAGATTTTTGCTGAAATTGTGACCCCGGGGCTTAGGGATTTTTTCAAAAAAATATTTTCTGCTGGTTAAGTTTTTGAGGGCTGATTTCTTGACCTGTGATCAAAAGCCTTCCATTTCCATCGCCAAAGCTTTCAAGGGAGCATTTTCACGCTTTTGGCACCATTTTTGAGTGAATAGCCAAAAGTCAGATTTTTGCTGAAAATGTGACCCCGGGGCTTAGGGATTTTTTCAAAAAAATATTTTCTGCCGCCGGTTAAGTTTTTGAGGGCTGATTTCTTGTCCTGTGATAAAAAGCCTTCTGTTTCGAGTGCCAAACCTTTCAGGAGAGCATTTTCAAGCTTTTGGCACCATTTTTGAGTGAATTGCCAAAAGTCAGATTTTTGCTGAAATTGTTCAAAAAAATATTTTCTGCCGGTTAAGTTTTTGAGGGCTGATTTCTTGTCCTGTGATAAAAAGACTTCTGTTTCCATCGCCAAAGCTTTCAGGGGAGCATTTTCAAGCTTTTGGCACCATTTCTGAGTGAATTGCCAAAAGTCAGATTTTTGCTGAAATTGTGACCCCGGGGCTTAGGGATTTTTTCAAAAAAATATTTTCTGCCGGTTAAGTTTTTGAGGGCTGATTTCTTGTCCTGTGATAAAAAGCCTTCTGTTTCGAGTGCCAAACCTTTCAGGAGAGGATTTTCAGGCTTTTGGCACCATTTTTGAGTGAATTGCCAAAAGTCAGATTTTTGCTGAAATTGTGACCCCGGGGCTTAGGGATTTTTTCAAAAAAATATTTTCTGCTGGTTAAGTTTTTGAGGGCTGATTTCTTGACCTGTGATCAAAAGCCTTCCATTTCCATCGCCAAAGCTTTCAAGGGAGCATTTTCACGCTTTTGGCACCATTTTTGAGTGAATAGCCAAAAGTCAGATTTTTGCTGAAAATGTGACCCCGGGGCTTAGGGATTTTTTCAAAAAAATATTTTCTGCCGCCGGTTAAGTTTTTGAGGGCTGATTTCTTGTCCTGTGATAAAAAGCCTTCTGTTTCGAGTGCCAAACCTTTCAGGAGAGCATTTTCAAGCTTTTGGCACCATTTTTGAGTGAATTGCCAAAAGTCAGATTTTTGCTGAAATTGTTCAAAAAAATATTTTCTGCCGGTTAAGTTTTTGAGGGCTGATTTCTTGTCCTGTGATAAAAAGACTTCTGTTTCCATCGCCAAAGCTTTCAGGGGAGCATTTTCAAGCTTTTGGCACCATTTCTGAGTGAATTGCCAAAAGTCAGATTTTTGCTGAAATTGTGACCCCGGGGCTTAGGGATTTTTTCAAAAAAATATTTTCTGCCGGTTAAGTTTTTGAGGGCTGATTTCTTGTCCTGTGATAAAAAGACTTCTGTTTCCATCGCCAAAGCTTTCAGGGGAGCATTTTCAAGCTTTTGGCACCATTTTTGAGTGAATTGCCAAAAGTCAGATTTTTGCTGAAATTGTGACCCCGGGGCTTGGGATTTTTTCAAAAAAATATTTTCTGCCGGTTAAGTTTTTGAGGGCTGATTTCTTGTCCTGTGATAAAAAGCCTTCTGTTTCGAGTGCCAAACCTTTCAGGAGAGCATTTTCAGGCTTTTGGCACCATTTTTGAGTGATTTGCCAAAAGTCAGATTTTTGCTGAAATTGTTCAAAAAAATATTTTCTGCCGGTTAAGTTTTTGAGGGCTGATTTCTTGTCCTGTGATAAAGAGACTTCTGTTTCCATCGCCAAAGCTTTCAGGGGAGCATTTTCAAGCTTTTGGCACCATTTTTGAGTGAATTGCCAAAAGTCAGATTTTTGCTGAAATTGTGACCCCGGGGCTTAGGGATTTTTTCAAAAAAATATTTTCTGCCGGTTAAGTTTTTGAGGGCTGATTTCTTGTCCTGTGATAAAAAGACTTCTGTTTCCATCGCCAAAGCTTTCAGGGGAGCATTTTCAAGCTTTTGGCACCATTTTTGAGTGAATTGCCAGAAGTCAGATTTTTGCTGAAATTGTGACCCCGGGGCTTAGGGATTTTTTCAAAAAAATATTTTCTGCCGCCGGTTAAGTTTTTGAGGGCTGATTTCTTGTCCTGTGATAAAAAGCCTTCTGTTTCGAGTGCCAAACCTTTCAGGAGAGCATTTTCAAGCTTTTGGCACCATTTTTGAGTGAATTGCCAAAAGTCAGATTTTTGGTGAAATTGTGACCCCGGGGCTTAGGGATTTTTTCAAAAAAATATTTTCTGCCGGTTAAGTTTTTGAGGGCTGATTTCTTGTCCTGTGATAAAAAGCCTTCTGTTTCGAGTGCCAAACCTTTCAGGAGAGCATTTTCAGGCTTTTGGCACCATTTTTGAGTGAATTGCCAAAAGTCAGATTTTTGCTGAAATTGTGACCCCGGGGCTTAGGGATTTTTTCAAAAAAATATTTTCTGCCGGTTAAGTTTTTGAGGGCTGATTTCTTGTCCTGTGATAAAAAGCCTTCTGTTTCGAGTGCCAAACCTTTCAGGAGAGCATTTTCAAGCTTTTGGCACCATTTCTGAGTGAATTGCCAAAAGTGAGATTTTTGCTGAAATTGTGACCCCGGGGCTTAGGGATTTTTTCAAAAAAATATTTTCTGCCGGTTAAGTTTTTGAGGGCTGATTTCTTGTCCTGTGATAAAAAGCCTTCTGTTTCGAGTTCCAAACCTTTGAGGAGAGCATTTTCAGGCTTTTGGCAGCATTTTTGAGTGAATAGCCAAAAGTTAGATTTTTGCTGAAATTGTGACCCCGGGGCTTAGGGATTTTTTCAAAAAAATATTTTCTGCCGGTTAAGTTTTTGAGGGCTGATTTCTTTTCCTGTGATAAAAAGACTTCTGTTTCCATCGCCAAAGCTTTCAGAGGAGCATTTTCAAGCTTTTGGCACCATTTTTGAGTGAATTGCCAAAAGTCAGATTTTTGCTGAAATTGTGACCCCGGGGCTTAGGGATTTTTTCAAAAAAATATTTTCTGCCGGTTACGTTTTTGAGGGCTGATTTATTTTCCTGTGATAAAAAGTCTTCTGTTTCGAGTGCCAAACCTTTCAGGAGAGCATTTTCAAGCTTTTGGCACCATTTCTGAGTGAATTGCCAAAAGTCAGATTTTTGCTGAAATTGTGACCCCGGGGCTTAGGGATTTTTTCAAAAAAATATTTTCTGCCGGTTAAGTTTTTGAGGGCTGATTTCTTGTCCTGTGATAAAAAGCCTTCTGTTTCGAGTGCCAAACCTTTCAGGAGAGCATTTTCAAGCTTTTGGCACCATTTTTGAGTGAATTGCCAAAAGTCAGATTTTTGCTGAAATTGTTCAAAAAAATATTTTCTGCCGGTTAAGTTTTTGAGGGCTGATTTCTTGTCCTGTGATAAAGAGACTTCTGTTTCCATCGCCAAAGCTTTCAGGGGAGCATTTTCAAGCTTTTGGCACCATTTTTGAGTGAATTGCCAAAAGTCAGATTTTTGCTGAAATTGTTCAAAAAAATATTTTCTGCCGGTTAAGATTTTGAGGGCTGATTTCTTGTCCTGTGATAAAAAGACTTCTGTTTCCGTCGCCAAAACTTTCAGGGGAGCATTTTCAAGCTTTTGGCACCATTTTTGAGTGAATTGCCAAAAGTAAGATTTTTGCTGAAATTGTGACCCCGGGGCTTAGGGATTTTTTCAAAAAAATATTTTCTGCCGGTTAAGTTTTTGAGGGCTGATTTCTTGTCCTGTGATAAAAAGACTTCTGTTTCGCGTGCCAAACCTTTCAGGAGAGCATTTTCAAGCTTTTGGCACCATTTTTGAGTGAATTGCCAAAAGTCAGATTTTTGTTGAAATTGTGACCCCGGGGCTTAGGGATTTTTTCAAAAAAATATTTTCTGCCGGTTAAGTTTTTGAGGGCTGATTTCTTGTCCTGTGATAAAAAGACTTCTGTTTCCGTCGCCAAAACTTTCAGGGGAGCATTTTCAAGCTTTTGGCACCATTTTTGAGTGAATTGCCAAAAGTCAGATTTTTGCTGAAATTGTTCAAAAAAATATTTTCTGCCGGTTAAGTTTTTGAGGGCTGATTTCTTGTCCTGTGATAAAAAGACTTCTGTTTCCGTCGCCAAAATTTCAGGGGAGCATTTTCAAGCTTTTGGCACCATTTTTGAGTGAATTGCCAAAAGTCAGATTTTTGCTGAAATTGTTCAAAAAAATATTTTCTGCCGGTTAAGTTTTTGAGGGCTGTTTTCTTGTCCTGTGATAAAAAGACTTCTGTTTCCATCGCCAAAGCTTTCAGGGGAGCATTTTCAAGCTTTTCGCACCATTTTTGAGTGAATTGCCAAAAGTCAGATTTTTGCTGAAATTGTGACCCCGGGGCTTAGGGATTTTTTCAAAAAAATATTTTCTGCCGGTTAAGTTTTTGAGGGCTGATTTCTTGTCCTGTGATAAAAAGCCTTCTGTTTCTAGTGCCAAACCTTTCAGGAGAGCATTTTCACGCTTTTGGCACCATTTTTGAGTGAATTGCCAAAAGTCAGATTTTTGCTGAAATTTTGACCCCGGGGCTTAGGGATTTTTTCAAAAAAATATTTTCTGCCGGTTAAGTTTTTGAGGGCTGATTTCTTGTCCTGTGATAAAAAGACTTCTTTTTCCATCGCCAAATCTTTCAGGGGAGCATTTTCAAGCTTTTGGCACCATTTTTGAGTGAATTGCCAAAAGTCAGATTTTTGCTGAAATTGTGACCCCGGGGCTTAGGGATTTTTTCAAAGAAATATTTTCTGCCGGTTAAGTTTTTGAGGGCTGATTTCTTGTCCTGTGATAAAAAGCCTTCTGTTTCGAGTGCCATACCTTTCAGGAGAGAATTTTCAGGCTTTTGGCACCATTTTTGAGTGAATTGCCAAAAGTCAGATTTTTGCTGAAATTGTGACCCCGGGGCTTAGGGATTTTTTCAAAAAAATATTTTCTGCCGGTTACGTTTTTGAGGGCTGATTTCTTGTCCTGTAATAAAAAGCCTTCTGTTTCCATCGCCAAAGCTTACAGGGCAGCATTTTCAAGCTTTTGGCACCATTTTTGAGTGAATTGCCAAAAGTCAGATTTTTGCTGAAATTGTGATCCCGGGGCTTAGGGATTTTTTCAAAAAAATATTTTCTGCCGGTTAAGTTTTTGAGGGCTGATTTCTTGTCCTGTGATAAAAAGACTTCTGTTTCCATCGCCAAAGCTTTCAGGGGAGCATTTTCAAGCTTTTGGCACCATTTTTGAGTGAATTGCCAAAATCAGATTTTTGCTGAAATTGTGACCCCGGGGCTTGGGATTTTTTCAAAAAAATATTTTCTGCCGGTTAAGTTTTTGAGAGCTGATTTCTTGTCCTGTGATAAAAAGTCTTCTGTTTCGAGTGCCAAACCTTTCAGGAGAGCATTTTCAAGCTTTTGGCACCATTTGTGAGTGAATTGCCAAAAGTCAGATTTTTGCTGAAATTGTGACCCCGGGGCTTAGGGATTTTTTCAAAAAAATATTTTCTGCCGGTTAAGTTTTTGAGAGCTGATTTCTTGTCCTGTGATAAAAAAACTTCTGTTTCCATCGCCAAAGCTTTCAGGGGAGCATTTTCAAGCTTTTGGCACCATTTGTGAGTGAATTGCCAAAAGTCAGATTTTTGCTGAAATTGTGACCCCGGGGCTTAGGGATTTTTTCAAAAAAATATTTTCTGCCGGTTAAGTTTTTGAGGGCTGATTTCTTGTCCTGTGATAAAAAGACTTCTGTTTCCATCGCCAAAGCTTTCAGGGGAGCATTTTCAAGCTTTTGGCACCATTTTTGAGTGAATTGCCAAAAGTCAGATTTTTGCTGAAATTGTGACCCCATGGCTTAGGGATTTTTTCAAAAAAATATTTTCTGCCGGTTAAGTTTTTGAGGGCTGATTTCTTGTCCTGTGATAAAAAGCCTTCTGTTTCGAGTGCCAAACCTTTCAGGAGAGCATTTTCAGGCTTTTGGCACCATTTTTGAGTGAATTGCCAAAAGTCAGATTTTTGCTGAAATTGTGACCCCGGGGCTTAGGGATTTTTTCAAAAAAATATTTTCTGCCGGTTAAGTTTTTGAGGGCTGATTTCTTGTCCTGTGATAAAAAGCCTTCTGTTTCGAGTGCCAAACCTTTCAGGAGAGCATTTTCAGGCTTTTGGCACCATTTTTGAGTGAATTGCCAAAAGTCAGATTTTTGCTGAAATTGTTCAAAAAAATATTTTCTGCTGGTTAAGTTTTTGAGGGCTGATTTCTTGTCCTGTGATAAAGAGACTTCTGTTTCCATCGCCAAAGCTTTCAGGGGAGCATTTTCACGCTTTTGGCACCATTTTTGAGTGAATTGCCAAAAGTCAGATTTTTGCTGAAATTGTGACCCCGGGGCTTAGGGATTTTTTCAAAAAAATATTTTCTGCCGGTTAAGTTTTTGAGGGCTGATTTCTTGTCCTGTGATAGAAAGCCTTCTGTTTCGAGTGCCAAACCTTTCAGGAGAGCATTTTCAAGCTTTTGGCACCATTTTTGAGTGAATTGCCAAAAGTAAGATTTTTGCTGAAATTGTGACCCCGGGGCTTAGGGATTTTTTCAAAAAAATATTTTCTGCCGGTTAAGTTTTTGAGGGCTGATTTCTTGTCCTGTGATAAAAAGCCTTCTGTTTCGAGTGCCAAACCTTTCAGGAGAGCATTTTCAAGCTTTTGGCACCATTTGTGAGTGAAATTGCCAAAAGTCAGATTTTTGCTGAAATTGTGACCCCGGGACTTAGGGATTTTTTCAAAAAAATATTTTCTGCCGGTTAAGTTTTTGAGAGCTGATTTCTTGTCCTGTGATAAAAAAACTTCTGTTTCCATCGCCAAAGCTTTCAGGGGAGCATTTTCAAGCTTTTGGCACCATTTGTGAGTGAATTGCCAAAAGTCAGATTTTTGCTGAAATTGTGACCCCGGGGCTTAGGGATTTTTTCAAAAAAATATTTTCTGCCGGTTAAGTTTTTGAGGGCTGATTTCTTGTCCTGTGATAAAAAGCCTTCTGTTTCGAGTGCCAAACCTTTCAGGAGAGCATTTTCAGGCTTTTGGCACCATTTTTGAGTGAATTGCCAAAAGTCAGATTTTTGCTGAAATTGTGACCCCGGGGCTTAGGGATTTTTTCAAAAAAATATTTTCTGCCGGTTAAGTTTTTGAGGGCTGATTTCTTGTCCTGTGATAGAAAGCCTTCTGTTTCGAGTGCCAAACCTTTCAGGAGAGCATTTTCAAGCTTTTGGCACCATTTTTGAGTGAATTGCCAAAAGTAAGATTTTTGCTGAAATTGTGACCCCGGGGCTTAGGGATTTTTTCAAAAAAATATTTTCTGCCGGTTAAGTTTTTGAGGGCTGATTTCTTGTCCTGTGATAAAAAGCCTTCTGTTTCGAGTGCCAAACCTTTCAGGAGAGCATTTTCAAGGTTTTGGCACCATTTTTGAGTGAATTGCCAAAAGTCAGATTTTTGCTGAAATTGTGACCCCGGGGCTTAGGGATTTTTTCAAAAAAATATTTTCTGCCGGTTAAGTTTTTGAGGGCTGATTTCTTGTCCTGTGATAAAAAGACTTCTGTTTCCATCGCCAAAGCTTTCAGGGGAGCATTTTCAAGCTTTTGGCACCATTTTTGAGTGAATTGCCAAAAGTCAGATTTTTGCTGAAATTGTTCAAAAAAATATTTTCTGCCGGTTAAGTTTTTGAGGGCTGATTTCTTGTCCTGTGATAAAAAGACTTCTGTTTCCATCGCCAAAACTTTCAGGGGAGCATTTTCAAGCTTTTGGCACCATTTTTGAGTGAATTGCCAAAAGTCAGATTTTTGCTGAAATTGTTCAAAAAAATATTTTCTGCCGGTTAAGTTTTTGAGGGCTGTTTTCTTGTCCTGTGATAAAAAGACTTCTGTTTCCATCGCCAAAGCTTTCAGGGGAGCATTTTCAAGCTTTTCGCACCATTTTTGAGTGAATTGCCAAAAGTCAGATTTTTGCTGAAATTGTGACCCCAGGGCTTAGGAATTTTTTCAAAAAAATATTTTCTGCCGGTTAAGTTTTTGAGGGCTGATTTCTTGTCCTGTGATAAAAAGCCTTCTGTTTCTAGTGCCAAACCTTTCAGGAGAGCATTTTCAAGCTTTTGGCACCATTTTTGAGTGAATTGCCAAAAGTCAGATTTTTGCTGAAATTGTGAACCCGGGGCTTAGGGATTTTTTCAAAAAAATATTTAGTGCCGGTTAAGTTTTTGAGGGCTGATTTCTTGTCCTGTGATAAAAAGACTTCTTTTTCCATCGCCAAACCTTTCAGGGGAGCATTTTCAAGCTTTTGGCACCATTTTTGAGTGAATTGCCAAAAGTCAGATTTTTGCTGAAATTGTGACCCCGGGGCTTAGGGATTTTTTCAAAAAAATATTTTCTGCCGGTTAAGTTTTTGAGGGCTGATTTCTTGTCCTGTGATAAAAAGCCTTCTGTTTCGAGTGCCAAACCTTTCAGGAGAGCATTTTCAGGCTTTTGGCACCATTTTTGAGTGAATTGCCAAAAGTCAGATTTTTGCTGAAATTGTGACCCCGGGGCTTAGGGATTTTTTCAAAAAAATATTTTCTGCCGGTTAAGTTTTTGAGGGCTGATTTCTTGTCCTGTGATAAAAAGACTTCTTTTTCCATCGCCAAAGCTTTCAGGGGAGCATTTTCAAGCTTTTGGCACCATTTTTGAGTGAATTGCCAAAAGTCAGATTTTTGCTGAAATTGTGACCCCGGGGCTTAGGGATTTTTTCAAAAAAATATTTTCTGCCGGTTAAGTTTTTGAGGGCTGATTTCTTGTCCTGTGATAAAAAGCCTTCTGTTTCGAGTGCCAAACCTTTCAGGAGAGCATTTTCAGGCTTTTGGCACCATTTTTGAGTGAATTGCCAAAAGTCAGATTTTTGCTGAAATTGTGACCCCGGGGCTTAGGGATTTTTTCAAAAAAATATTTTCTGCCGGTTACGTTTTTGAGGGCTGATTTCTTGTCCTGTGATAAAAAGACTTCTGTTTCCATCGCCAAAGCTTACAGGGCAGCATTTTCAAGCTTTTGGCACCATTTTTGAGTGAATTGCCAAAAGTCAGATTTTTGCTGAAATTGTGACCCCGGGGCTTAGGGATTTTATGAAAAAAAATATTTTCTGCCGGTTAAGTTTTTGAGGGCTGATTTCTTGTCCTGTGATAAAAAGACTTCTGTTTCGAGTGCCAAACCTTTCAGGAGAGCATTTTCAAGCTTTTGGCACCACTTTTGAGTGAATTGCCAAAAGTCAGATTTTTCCTGAAATTGTGACCCCGGGGCTTAGGGATTTTTTCAAAAAAATATTTTCTGCCGGTTAAGTTTTTGAGGGCTGATTTCTTGTCCTGTGATAAAAAGCCTTCTGTTTCGAGTGCCAAACCTTCCAGGAGAGCATTTTCAGGCTTTTGGCACCATTTTTGAGTGAATTGCCAAAAGTCAGATTTTTGCTGAAATTGTGACCCCGGGGCTTAGGGATTTTTTCAAAAAAATATTTTCTGCCGGTTAAGTTTTTGAGGGCTGATTTCTTGTCCTGTGATAAAAAGCCTTCTGTTTCCATCGCCAAAGCTTACAGGGCAGCATTTTCAAGCTTTTGGCACCATTTTTGAGTGAATTGCCAAAAGTCAGATTTTTGCTGACATTGTGACCCCGGGGCTTAGGAATTTTATGAAAAAAAATATTTTCTGCCAGTTAAGTTTTTGAGGGCTGATTTCTTGTCCTGTGATAAAAAGCCTTCTGTTTCGAGTGCCAAACCTTTCAGGAGAGCATTTTCAAGCTTTTGGCACCACTTTTGAGTGAATTGCCAAAAGTCAGATTTTTCCTGAAATTGTGACCCCGCGCGGCTTAGGGATTTTTTCAAAAAAAAAGTTTCTGCCGGTTAAGTTTTTGAGGGCTGATTTCTTGTCCTGTGATAAAAAGACTTCTTTTTCCATCGCCAAAGCTTTCAGGGGAGCATTTTCAAGCTTTTGGCACCATTTTTGAGTGAATTGCCAAAAGTCAGATTTTTGCTGAAATTGTGACCCCGGGGCTTAGGGATTTTTTCAAAAAAATATTTTCTGCCGGTTAAGTTTTTGAGGGCTGATTTCTTGTCCTGTGATAAAAAGCCTTCTGTTTCGAGTGCCAAACCTTTCAGGAGAGCATTTTCAGGCTTTTGGCACCATTTTTGAGTGAATTGCCAAAAGTCAGATTTTTGCTGAAATTGTGACCCCGGGGCTTAGGGATTTTTTCAAAAAAATATTTTCTGCCGGTTACGTTTTTGAGGGCTGATTTCTTGTCCTGTGATAAAAAGACTTCTGTTTCGAGTGCCAAACCTTTCAGGAGAGCATTTTCAAGCTTTTGGCACCACTTTTGAGTGAATTGCCAAAAGTCAGATTTTTCCTGAAATTGTGACCCCGGGGCTTAGGGATTTTTTCAAAAAAATATTTTCTGCCGGTTACGTTTTTGAGGGCTGATTTCTTGTCCTGTGATAAAAAGACTTCTGTTTCCATCGCCAAAGCTTACAGGGCAGCATTTTCAAGCTTTTGGCACCATTTTTGAGTGAATTGCCAAAAGTCAGATTTTTGCTGAAATTGTGACCCCGGGGCTTAGGGATTTTATGAAAAAAAATATTTTCTGCCGGTTAAGTTTTTGAGGGCTGATTTCTTGTCCTGTGATAAAAAGACTTCTGTTTCGAGTGCCAAACCTTTCAGGAGAGCATTTTCAAGCTTTTGGCACCACTTTTGAGTGAATTGCCAAAAGTCAGATTTTTCCTGAAATTGTGACCCCGGGGCTTAGGGATTTTTTCAAAAAAATATTTTCTGCCGGTTACGTTTTTGAGGGCTGATTTCTTGTCCTGTGATAAAAAGCCTTCTGTTTCGAGTGCCAAACCTTCCAGGAGAGCATTTTCAGGCTTTTGGCACCATTTTTGAGTGAATTGCCAAAAGTCAGATTTTTGCTGAAATTGTGACCCCGGGGCTTAGGGATTTTTTCAAAAAAATATTTTCTGCCGGTTAAGTTTTTGAGGGCTGATTTCTTGTCCTGTGATAAAAAGCCTTCTGTTTCCATCGCCAAAGCTTACAGGGCAGCATTTTCAAGCTTTTGGCACCATTTTTGAGTGAATTGCCAAAAGTCAGATTTTTGCTGACATTGTGACCCCGGGGCTTAGGAATTTTATGAAAAAAAATATTTTCTGCCAGTTAAGTTTTTGAGGGCTGATTTCTTGTCCTGTGATAAAAAGCCTTCTGTTTCGAGTGCCAAACCTTTCAGGAGAGCATTTTCAAGCTTTTGGCACCACTTTTGAGTGAATTGCCAAAAGTCAGATTTTTCCTGAAATTGTGACCCCGCGCGGCTTAGGGATTTTTTCAAAAAAAAAGTTTCTGCCGGTTAAGTTTTTGAGGGCTGATTTCTTGTCCTGTGATAAAAAGACTTCTTTTTCCATCGCCAAAGCTTTCAGGGGAGCATTTTCAAGCTTTTGGCACCATTTTTGAGTGAATTGCCAAAAGTCAGATTTTTGCTGAAATTGTGACCCCGGGGCTTAGGGATTTTTTCAAAAAAATATTTTCTGCCGGTTAAGTTTTTGAGGGCTGATTTCTTGTCCTGTGATAAAAAGCCTTCTGTTTCGAGTGCCAAACCTTTCAGGAGAGCATTTTCAGGCTTTTGGCACCATTTTTGAGTGAATTGCCAAAAGTCAGATTTTTGCTGAAATTGTGACCCCGGGGCTTAGGGATTTTTTCAAAAAAATATTTTCTGCCGGTTACGTTTTTGAGGGCTGATTTCTTGTCCTGTGATAAAAAGACTTCTGTTTCGAGTGCCAAACCTTTCAGGAGAGCATTTTCAAGCTTTTGGCACCACTTTTGAGTGAATTGCCAAAAGTCAGATTTTTCCTGAAATTGTGACCCCGGGGCTTAGGGATTTTTTCAAAAAAATATTTTCTGCCGGTTAAGTTTTTGAGGGCTGATTTCTTGTCCTGTGATAAAAAGACTTCTGTTTCGAGTGCCAAACCTTTCAGGAGAGCATTTTCAAGCTTTTGGCACCACTTTTGAGTGAATTGCCAAAAGTCAGATTTTTGCTGAAATTGTTCAAAAAAATATTTTCTGCCGGTTAAGTTTTTGAGGGCTGTTTTCTTGTCCTGTGATAAAAAGACTTCTGTTTCCATCGCCAAAGCTTTCAGGGGAGCATTTTCAAGCTTTTCGCACCATTTTTGAGTGAATTGCCAAAAGTCAGATTTTTGCTGAAATTGTGACCCCAGGGCTTAGGAATTTTTTCAAAAAAATATTTTCTGCCGGTTAAGTTTTTGAGGGCTGATTTCTTGTCCTGTGATAAAAAGCCTTCTGTTTCTAGTGCCAAACCTTTCAGGAGAGCATTTTCAAGCTTTTGGCACCATTTTTGAGTGAATTGCCAAAAGTCAGATTTTTGCTGAAATTGTGAACCCGGGGCTTAGGGATTTTTTCAAAAAAATATTTTCTGCCGGTTAAGTTTTTGAGGGCTGATTTCTTGTCCTGTGATAAAAAGACTTCTTTTTCCATCGCCAAAGCTTTCAGGGGAGCATTTTCCAGCTTTTGGCACCATTTTTGAGTGAATTGCCAAAAGTCAGATTTTTGCTGAAATTGTGACCCCGGGGCTTAGGGATTTTTTCAAAAAAATATTTTCTGCCGGTTAAGTTTTTGAGGGCTGATTTCTTGTCCTGTGATAAAAAGCCTTCTGTTTCGAGTGCCAAACCTTTCAAGAGAGCATTTTCAGGCTTTTGGCACCATTTTTGAGTGAATTGCAAAAAGTCAGATTTTTGCTGAAATTCTGACCCCGGGGCTTAGGGATTTTTTCAAAAAAATATTTTCTGCCGGTTAAGTTTTTGAGGGCTGATTTCTTGTCCTGTGATAAAAAGACTTCTGTTTCGAGTGCCAAACCTTTCAAGAGAGCATTTTCAGGCTTTTGGCACCATTTTTGAGTGAATTGCCAAAAGTCAGATTTTTGCTGAAATTGTGACCCCGGGGCTTAGGGATTTTTTCAAAAAAATATTTTCTGCCGGTTAAGTTTTTGAGGGCTGATTTCTTGTCCTGTGATAAAAAGCCTTCTGTTTCGAGTGCCAAACCTTTCAGGAGAGCATTTTCAAGCTTTTGGCACCACTTTTGAGTGAATTGCCAAAAGTCAGATTTTTCCTGAAATTGTGACCCCGGGGCTTAGGGATTTTTTCAAAAAAATATTTTCTGCCGGTTAAGTTTTTGAGGGCTGATTTCTTGTCCTGTGATAAAAAGACTTCTTTTTCCATCGCCAAAGCTTTCAGGGGAGCATTTTCAAGCTTTTGGCACCATTTTTGAGTGAATTGCCAAAAGTCAGATTTTTGCTGAAATTGTGACCCCGGGGCTTAGGGATTTTTTCAAAAAAATATTTTCTGCCGGTTAAGTTTTTGAGGGCTGATTTCTTGTCCTGTGATAAAAAGCCTTCTGTTTCGAGTGCCAAACCTTTCAGGAGAGCATTTTCAGGCTTTTGGCACCATTTTTGAGTGAATTGCCAAAAGTCAGATTTTTGCTGAAATTGTGACCCCGGGGCTTAGGGATTTTTTCAAAAAAATATTTTCTGCCGGTTACGTTTTTGAGGGCTGATTTCTTGTCCTGTGATAAAAAGCCTTCTGTTTCCATCGCCAAAGCTTACAGGGCAGCATTTTCAAGCTTTTGGCACCATTTTTGAGTGAATTGCCAAAAGTCAGATTTTTGCTGAAATTGTGACCCCGGGGCTTAGGGATTTTATGAAAAAAAATATTTTCTGCCGGTTAAGTTTTTGAGGGCTGATTTCTTGTCCTGTGATAAAAAGACTTCTGTTTCGAGTGCCAAACCTTTCAGGAGAGCATTTTCAAGCTTTTGGCACCACTTTTGAGTGAATTGCCAAAAGTCAGATTTTTCCTGAAATTGTGACCCCGGGGCTTAGGGATTTTTTCAAAAAAATATTTTCTGCCGGTTAAGTTTTTGAGGGCTGATTTCTTGTCCTGTGATAAAAAGCCTTCTGTTTCGAGTGCCAAACCTTCCAGGAGAGCATTTTCAGGCTTTTGGCACCATTTTTGAGTGAATTGCCAAAAGTCAGATTTTTGCTGAAATTGTGACCCCGGGGCTTAGGGATTTTTTCAAAAAAATATTTTCTGCCGGTTAAGTTTTTGAGGGCTGATTTCTTGTCCTGTAATAAAAAGCCTTCTGTTTCCATCGCCAAAGCTTACAGGGCAGCATTTTCAAGCTTTTGGCACCATTTTTGAGTGAATTGCCAAAAGTCAGATTTTTGCTGACATTGTGACCCCGGGGCTTAGGAATTTTATGAAAAAAAATATTTTCTGCCAGTTAAGTTTTTGAGGGCTGATTTCTTGTCCTGTGATAAAAAGCCTTCTGTTTCGAGTGCCAAACCTTTCAGGAGAGCATTTTCAAGCTTTTGGCACCACTTTTGAGTGAATTGCCAAAAGTCAGATTTTTCCTGAAATTGTGACCCCGCGCGGCTTAGGGATTTTTTCAAAAAAAAAGTTTCTGCCGGTTAAGTTTTTGAGGGCTGATTTCTTGTCCTGTGATAAAAAGACTTCTTTTTCCATCGCCAAAGCTTTCAGGGGAGCATTTTCAAGCTTTTGGCACCATTTTTGAGTGAATTGCCAAAAGTCAGATTTTTGCTGAAATTGTGACCCCGGGGCTTAGGGATTTTTTCAAAAAAATATTTTCTGCCGGTTAAGTTTTTGAGGGCTGATTTCTTGTCCTGTGATAAAAAGCCTTCTGTTTCGAGTGCCAAACCTTTCAGGAGAGCATTTTCAGGCTTTTGACACCATTTTTGAGTGAATTGCCAAAAGTCAGATTTTTGCTGAAATTGTGACCCCGGGGCTTAGGGATTTTTTCAAAAAAATATTTTCTGCCGGTTACGTTTTTGAGGGCTGATTTCTTGTCCTGTGATAAAAAGACTTCTGTTTCGAGTGCCAAACCTTTCAGGAGAGCATTTTCAAGCTTTTGGCACCACTTTTGAGTGAATTGCCAAAAGTCAGATTTTTCCTGAAATTGTGACCCCGGGGCTTAGGGATTTTTTCAAAAACATATTTTCTGCCGGTTAAGTTTTTGAGGGCTGATTTCTTGTCCTGTGATAAAAAGCCTTCTGTTTCGAGTGCCAAACCTTCCAGGAGAGCATTTTCAGGCTTTTGGCACCATTTTTGAGTGAATTGCCAAAAGTCAGATTTTTGCTGAAATTGTGACCCCGGGGCTTAGGGATTTTTTCAAAAAAATATTTTCTGCCGGTTAAGTTTTTGAGGGCTGATTTCTTGTCCTGTGATAAAAAGCCTTCTGTTTCGAGTGCCAAACCTTTCAGGAGAGCATTTTCAGGCTTTTGGCACCATTTTTGAGTGAATTGCCAAAAGTCAGATTTTTGCTGAAATTGTGACCCCGGGGCTTAGGGATTTTTTCAAAAAAATATTTTCTGCCGGTTACGTTTTTGAGGGCTGATTTCTTGTCCTGTGATAAAAAGCCTTCTGTTTCCATCGCCAAAGCTTACAGGGCAGCATTTTCAAGCTTTTGGCACCATTTTTGAGTGAATTGCCAAAAGTCAGATTTTTGCTGAAATTGTGACCCCGGGGCTTAGGGATTTTATGAAAAAAAATATTTTCTGCCGGTTAAGTTTTTGAGGGCTGATTTCTTGTCCTGTGATAAAAAGACTTCTGTTTCGAGTGCCAAACCTTTCAGGAGAGCATTTTCAAGCTTTTGGCACCACTTTTGAGTGAATTGCCAAAAGTCAGATTTTTCCTGAAATTGTGACCCCGGGGCTTAGGGATTTTTTCAAAAAAATATTTTCTGCCGGTTATGTTTTTGAGGGCTGATTTCTTGTCCTGTGATAAAAAGCCTTCTGTTTCGAGTGCCAAACCTTCCAGGAGAGCATTTTCAGGCTTTTGGCACCATTTTTGAGTGAATTGCCAAAAGTCAGATTTTTGCTGAAATTGTGACCCCGGGGCTTAGGGATTTTTTCAAAAAAATATTTTCTGCCGGTTAAGTTTTTGAGGGCTGATTTCTTGTCCTGTGATAAAAAGCCTTCTGTTTCCATCGCCAAAGCTTTCAGGGCAGCATTTTCAAGCTTTTGGCACCATTTTTGAGTGAATTGCCAAAAGTCAGATTTTTGCTGAAATTGTGACCCCGGGGCGTAGGGATTTTTTCAAAAAAATATTTTCTGCCGGTTAAGTTTTTGAGGGCTGATTTCTTGTCCTGTGATAAAAAGCCTTCTGTTTCGAGTGCCAAACCTTTCAGGAGAGCATTTTCAGGCTTTTGGCACCATTTTTGAGTGAATTGCCAAAAGTCAGATTTTTGCTGAAATTGTGACCCCGGGGCTTAGGGATTTTTTCAAAAAAATATTTTCTGCCGGTTACGTTTTTGAGGGCTGATTTCTTGTCCTGTGATAAAAAGCCTTCTGTTTCCATCGCCAAAGCTTACAGGGCAGCATTTTCAAGCTTTTGGCACCATTTTTGAGTGAATTGCCAAAAGTCAGATTTTTGCTGAAATTGTGACCCCGGGGCTTAGGGATTTTATGAAAAAAAATATTTTCTGCCGGTTAAGTTTTTGAGGGCTGATTTCTTGTCCTGTGATAAAAAGACTTCTGTTTCGAGTGCCAAACCTTTCAGGAGAGCATTTTCAAGCTTTTGGCACCACTTTTGAGTGAATTGCCAAAAGTCAGATTTTTCCTGAAATTGTGACCCCGGGGCTTAGGGATTTTTTCAAAAAAATATTTTCTGCCGGTTAAGTTTTTGAGGGCTGATTTCTTGTCCTGTGATAAAAAGCCTTCTGTTTCGAGTGCCAAACCTTCCAGGAGAGCATTTTCAGGCTTTTGGCACCATTTTTGAGTGAATTGCCAAAAGTCAGATTTTTGCTGAAATTGTGACCCCGGGGCTTAGGGATTTTTTCAAAAAAATATTTTCTGCCGGTTAAGTTTTTGAGGGCTGATTTCTTGTCCTGTGATAAAAAGCCTTCTGTTTCCATCGCCAAAGCTTACAGGGCAGCATTTTCAAGCTTTTGGCACCATTTTTGAGTGAATTGCCAAAAGTCAGATTTTTGCTGACATTGTGACCCCGGGGCTTAGGAATTTTATGAAAAAAAATATTTTCTGCCAGTTAAGTTTTTGAGGGCTGATTTCTTGTCCTGTGATAAAAAGACTTCTGTTTCGAGTGCCAAACCTTTCAGGAGAGCATTTTCAAGCTTTTGGCACCACTTTTGAGTGAATTGCCAAAAGTCAGATTTTTCCTGAAATTGTGACCCCGCGGCTTAGGGATTTTTTCAAAAAAAAAGTTTCTGCCGTTTAAGTTTTTGAGGGCTGATTTCTTGTCCTGTGATAAAAAGACTTCTTTTTCCATCGCCAAAGCTTTCAGGGGAGCATTTTCAAGCTTTTGGCACCATTTTTGAGTGAATTGCCAAAAGTCAGATTTTTGCTGAAATTGTGACCCCGGGGCTTAGGGATTTTTTCAAAAAAATATTTTCTGCCGGTTACGTTTTTGAGGGCTGATTTCTTGTCCTGTGATAAAAAGCCTTCTGTTTCCATCGCCAAAGCTTACAGGGCAGCATTTTCAAGCTTCTGGCACCATTTTTGAGTGAATTGCCAAAAGTCAGATTTTTGCTGAAATTGTGACCCCGGGGCTTAGGGATTTTATGAAAAAAAATATTTTCTGCCGGTTAAGTTTTTGAGGGCTGATTTCTTGTCCTGTGATAAAAAGACTTCTGTTTCGAGTGCCAAACCTTTCAGGAGAGCATTTTCAAGCTTTTGGCACCACTTTTGAGTGAATTGCCAAAAGTCAGATTTTTCCTGAAATTGTGACCCCGGGGCTTAGGGATTTTTTCAAAAAAATATTTTCTGCCGGTTAAGTTTTTGAGGGCTGATTTCTTGTCCTGTGATAAAAAGCCTTCTGTTTCGAGTGCCAAACCTTCCAGGAGAGCATTTTCAGGCTTTTGGCACCATTTTTGAGTGAATTGCCAAAAGTCAGATTTTTGCTGAAATTGTGACCCCGGGGCTTAGGGATTTTTTCAAAAAAATATTTTCTGCCGGTTAAGTTTTTGAGGGCTGATTTCTTGTCCTGTGATAAAAAGACTTCTGTTTCCATCGCCAAAGCTTTCAGGGGAGCATTTTCAAGCTTTTGGCACCATTTTTGAGTGAATTGCCAAAAGTCAGATTTTTGCTGAAATTGTGACCCCGGGGCGTAGGGATTTTTTCAAAAAAATATTTTCTGCCGGTTAAGTTTTTGAGGGCTGATTTCTTGTCCTGTGATAAAAAGACTTCTGTTTCCATCGCCAAAGCTTTCAGGGGAGCATTTTCAAGCTTTTGGCACCATTTTTGAGTGAATTGCCAAAAGTCAGATTTTTGCTGAAATTGTGACCCCGGGGCTTAGGGATTTTTTCAAAAAAATATTTTCTGCCGGTTAAGTTTTTGAGGGCTGATTTCTTGTCCTGTGATAAAAAGCCTTCTGTTTCGAGTGCCAAACCTTTCAGGAGAGCATTTTCAGGCTTTTGGCACCATTTTTGAGTGAATTGCCAAAAGTCAGATTTTTGCTGAAATTGTGACCCCGGGGCTTAGGGATTTTTTCAAAAAAATATTTTCTGCCGGTTAAGTTTTTGAGGGCTGATTTCTTGTCCTGTGATAAAAAGACTTCTGTTTCGAGTGCCAAACCTTTCAGGAGAGCATTTTCAGGCTTTTGGCACCATTTTTGAGTGAATTGCCAAAAGTCAGATTTTTGCTGAAATTGTTCAAAAAAATATTTTCTGCCGGTTAAGTTTTTGAGGGCTGTTTTCTTGTCCTGTGATAAAAAGACTTCTGTTTCCATCGCCAAAGCTTCCAGGGGAGCATTTTCAAGCTTTTGGCACCATTTTTGAGTGAATTGCCCAAAGTCAGATTTTTGCTGAAATTGTGACCCCTGGGCTTTGGGATTTTTTCAAAAAAATATTTTCTGCCGGTTAAGTTTTTGAGGGCTGATTTCTTGTCCTGTGATAAAAAGCCTTCTGTTTCTAGTGCCAAAGCTTTCAGGAGAGCATTTTCAAGCTTTTGGCACCATTTTTGAGTGAATTGCCAAAAGTCAGATTTTTGCTGAAATTGTGACCCCGGGGCTTAGGGATTTTTTCAAAAAAATATTTTCTGCCGGTTAAGTTTTTGAGGGCTGATTTCTTGTCCTGTGATAAAAAGACTTCTTTTTCCATCGCCAAAGCTTTCAGGGGAGCATTTTCAAGCTTTTGGCACCATTTTTGAGTGAATTGCCAAAAGTCAGATTTTTGCTGAAATTGTGACCCCGGGGCTTAGGGATTTTTTCAAAGAAATATTTTCTGCCGGTTAAGTTTTTGAGGGCTGATTTCTTGTCCTGTGATAAAAAGCCTTCTGTTTCGAGTGCCAAACCTTTCAGGAGAGCATTTTCAGGCTTTTGGCACCATTTTTGAGTGAATTGCCAAAAGTCAGATTTTTGCTGAAATTGTGACCCCGGGGCTTAGGGATTTTTTCAAAAAAATATTTTCTGCCGGTTAAGTTTTTGAGGGCTGATTTCTTGTCCTGTGATAAAAAGCCTTCTGTTTCGAGTGCCAAACCTTTCAGGAGAGCATTTTCAGGCTTTTGGCACCATTTTTGAGTGAATTGCCAAAAGTCAGATATTTGCTGAAATTGTGACCCCGGGGCTTGGGGATTTTTTCAAAAAAATATTTTCTGCCGGTTAAGTTTTTGAGGGCTGATTTCTTGTCCTGTGATAAAAAGCCTTCTGTTTCGAGTGCCATACCTTTCAGGAGAGAATTTTCAGGCTTTTGGCACCATTTTTGAGTGAATTGCCAAAAGTCAGATTTTTGCTGAAATTGTGACCCCGGGGCTTAGGGATTTTTTCAAAAAAATATTTTCTGCCGGTTACGTTTTTGAGGGCTGATTTCTTGTCCTGTGATAAAAAGCCTTCTGTTTCCATCGCCAAAGCTTACAGGGCAGCATTTTCAAGCTTTTGGCACCATTTTTGAGTGAATTGCCAAAAGTCAGATTTTTGCTGAAATTGTGACCCCGGGGCTTAGGGATTTTATGAAAAAAAATATTTTCTGCCGGTTAAGTTTTTGAGGGCTGATTTCTTGTCCTGTGATAAAAAGACTTCTGTTTCGAGTGCCAAACCTTTCAGGAGAGCATTTTCAAGCTTTTGGCACCACTTTTGAGTGAATTGCCAAAAGTCAGATTTTTCCTGAAATTGTGACCCCGGGGCTTAGGGATTTTTTCAAAAAAATATTTTCTGCCGGTTAAGTTTTTGAGGGCTGATTTCTTGTCCTGTGATAAAAAGCCTTCTGTTTCGAGTGCCAAACCTTCCAGGAGAGCATTTTCAGGCTTTTGGCACCATTTTTGAGTGAATTGCCAAAAGTCAGATTTTTGCTGAAATTGTGACCCCGGGGCTTAGGGATTTTTTCAAAAAAATATTTTCTGCCGGTTAAGTTTTTGAGGGCTGATTTCTTGTCCTGTGATAAAAAGACTTCTGTTTCCATCGCCAAAGCTTTCAGGGGAGCATTTTCAAGCTTTTGGCACCATTTTTGAGTGAATTGCCAAAAGTCAGATTTTTGCTGAAATTGTGACCCCGGGGCGTAGGGATTTTTTCAAAAAAATATTTTCTGCCGGTTAAGTTTTTGAGGGCTGATTTCTTGTCCTGTGATAAAAAGACTTCTGTTTCCATCGCCAAAGCTTTCAGGGGAGCATTTTCAAGCTTTTGGCACCATTTTTGAGTGAATTGCCAAAAGTCAGATTTTTGCTGAAATTGTGACCCCGGGGCTTAGGGATTTTTTCAAAAAAATATTTTCTGCCGGTTAAGTTTTTGAGGGCTGATTTCTTGTCCTGTGATAAAAAGCCTTCTGTTTCGAGTGCCAAACCTTTCAGGAGAGCATTTTCAGGCTTTTGGCACCATTTTTGAGTGAATTGCCAAAAGTCAGATTTTTGCTGAAATTGTGACCCCGGGGCTTAGGGATTTTTTCAAAAAAATATTTTCTGCCGGTTAAGTTTTTGAGGGCTGATTTCTTGTCCTGTGATAAAAAGACTTCTGTTTCGAGTGCCAAACCTTTCAGGAGAGCATTTTCAGGCTTTTGGCACCATTTTTGAGTGAATTGCCAAAAGTCAGATTTTTGCTGAAATTGTTCAAAAAAATATTTTCTGCCGGTTAAGTTTTTGAGGGCTGTTTTCTTGTCCTGTGATAAAAAGACTTCTGTTTCCATCGCCAAAGCTTCCAGGGGAGCATTTTCAAGCTTTTGGCACCATTTTTGAGTGAATTGCCCAAAGTCAGATTTTTGCTGAAATTGTGACCCCTGGGCTTTGGGATTTTTTCAAAAAAATATTTTCTGCCGGTTAAGTTTTTGAGGGCTGATTTCTTGTCCTGTGATAAAAAGCCTTCTGTTTCTAGTGCCAAACCTTTCAGGAGAGCATTTTCAAGCTTTTGGCACCATTTTTGAGTGAATTGCCAAAAGTCAGATTTTTGCTGAAATTGTGACCCCGGGGCTTAGGGATTTTTTCAAAAAAATATTTTCTGCCGGTTAAGTTTTTGAGGGCTGATTTCTTGTCCTGTGATAAAAAGACTTCTTTTTCCATCGCCAAAGCTTTCAGGGGAGCATTTTCAAGCTTTTGGCACCATTTTTGAGTGAATTGCCAAAAGTCAGATTTTTGCTGAAATTGTGACCCCGGGGCTTAGGGATTTTTTCAAAGAAATATTTTCTGCCGGTTAAGTTTTTGAGGGCTGATTTCTTGTCCTGTGATAAAAAGCCTTCTGTTTCGAGTGCCAAACCTTTCAGGAGAGCATTTTCAGGCTTTTGGCACCATTTTTGAGTGAATTGCCAAAAGTCAGATTTTTGCTGAAATTGTGACCCCGGGGCTTAGGGATTTTTTCAAAAAAATATTTTCTGCCGGTTAAGTTTTTGAGGGCTGATTTCTTGTCCTGTGATAAAAAGCCTTCTGTTTCGAGTGCCAAACCTTTCAGGAGAGCATTTTCAGGCTTTTGGCACCATTTTTGAGTGAATTGCCAAAAGTCAGATATTTGCTGAAATTGTGACCCCGGGGCTTGGGGATTTTTTCAAAAAAATATTTTCTGCCGGTTAAGTTTTTGAGGGCTGATTTCTTGTCCTGTGATAAAAAGCCTTCTGTTTCGAGTGCCAAACCTTTCAGGAGAGCATTTTCAAGCTTTTGGCACCATTTGTGAGTGAATTGCCAAAAGTCAGATTTTTGCTGAAATTGTGACCCCGGGGCTTAGGGATTTTTTCAAAAAAATATTTTCTGCCGGTTAAGTTTTTGAGAGCTGATTTCTTGTCCTGTGATAAAAAAACTTCTGTTTCCATCGCCAAAGCTTTCAGGGGAGCATTTTCAAGCTTTTGGCACCATTTGTGAGTGAATTGCCAAAAGTCAGATTTTTGCTGAAATTGTGACCCCGGGGCTTAGGGATTTTTTCAAAAAAATATTTTCTGCCGGTTAAGTTTTTGAGGGCTGATTTCTTGTCCTGTGATAAAAAGACTTCTCTTTCCATCGCCAAAGCTTTCAGGGGAGCATTTTCAAGCTTTTGGCACCATTTTTGAGTGAATTGCCAAAAGTCAGATTTTTGCTGAAATTGTGACCCCGGGGCTTAGGGATTTTTTCAAAGAAATATTTTCTGCCGGTTAAGTTTTTGAGGGCTGATTTCTTGTCCTGTGATAAAAAGACTTCTGTTTCGAGTGCCAAACCTTTCAGGAGAGCATTTTCAGGCTTTTGGCACCATTTTTGAGTGAATTGCCAAAAGTCAGATTTTTGCTGAAATTGTGACCCCGGGGCTTAGGGATTTTTTCAAAAAAATATTTTCTGCCGGTTAAGTTTTTGAGGGCTGATTTCTTGTCCTGTGATAAAAAGCCTTCTGTTTCGAGTGCCAAACCTTTCAGGAGAGCATTTTCAGGCTTTTGGCACCATTTTTGAGTCAATTGCCAAAAGTCAGATTTTTGCTGAAATTGTTCAAAAAAATATTTTCTGCCGGTTAAGTTTTTGAGGGCTGATTTCTTGTCCTGTGATAAAAAGCCTTCTGTTTCGAGTGCCAAACCTTTCAGGAGAGCATTTTCAAGCTTTTGGCACCATTTGTGAGTGAATTGCCAAAAGTCAGATTTTTGCTGAAATTGTGACCCCGGGGCTTAGGGATTTTTTCAAAAAAATATTTTCTGCCGGTTAAGTTTTTGAGAGCTGATTTCTTGTCCTGTGATAAAAAAACTTCTGTTTCCATCGCCAAAGCTTTCAGGGGAGCATTTTCAAGCTTTTGGCACCATTTGTGAGTGAATTGCCAAAAGTCAGATTTTTGCTGAAATTGTGACCCCGGGGCTTAGGGATTTTTTCAAAAAAATATTTTCTGCCGGTTAAGTTTTTGAGGGCTGATTTCTTGTCCTGTGATAAAAAGCCTTCTGTTTCGAGTGCCAAACCTTTCAGGAGAGCATTTTCAGGCTTTTGGCACCATTTTTGAGTGAATTGCCAAAAGTCAGATTTTTGCTGAAATTGTGACCCCGGGGCTTAGGGATTTTTTCAAAAAAATATTTTCTGCCGGTTAAGTTTTTGAGGGCTGATTTCTTGTCCTGTGATAAAAAGCCTTCTGTTTCGAGTGCCAAACCTTTCAGGAGAGCATTTTCAGGCTTTTGGCACCATTTTTGAGTGAATTGCCAAAAGTCAGATTTTTGCTGAAATTGTTCAAAAAAATATTTTCTGCCGGTTAAGTTTTTGAGGGCTGATTTCTTGTCCTGTGATAAAGAGACTTCTGTTTCCATCGCCAAAGCTTTCAGGGGAGCATTTTCAAGCTTTTGGCACCATTTTTGAGTGAATTGCCAAAAGTCAGATTTTTGCTGAAATTGTGACCCCGGGGCTTAGGGATTTTTTCAAAAAAATATTTTCTGCCGGTTAAGTTTTTGAGGGCTGATTTCTTGTCCTGTGATAGAAAGCCTTCTGTTTCGAGTGCCAAACCTTTCAGGAGAGCATTTTCAAGCTTTTGGCACCATTTTTGAGTGAATTGCCAAAAGTCAGATTTTTGCTGAAATTGTGACCCCGGGGCGTAGGGATTTTTTCAAAAAAATATTTTCTGCCGGTTAAGTTTTTGAGGGCTGATTTCTTGTCCTGTGATAAAAAGCCTTCTGTTTCTAGTGCCAAACCTTTCAGGAGAGCATTTTCAAGCTTTTGGCACCATTTTTGAGTGAATTGCCAAAAGTCAGATTTTTGCTGAAATTGTGACCCCGGGGCTTAGGGATTTTTTCAAAAAAATATTTTCTGCCGGTTAAGTTTTTGAGGGCTGATTTCTTGTCCTGTGATAAAAAGCCTTCTGTTTCGAGTGCCAAACCTTTCAGGAGAGCATTTTCAAGCTTTTGGCACCATTTTTGAGTGAATTGCCAAAAGTCAGATTTTTGCTGAAATTGTGACCCCGGGGCTTAGGGATTTTTTCAAAAAAATATTTTCTGCCGGTTACGTTTTTGAGGGCTGATTTCTTGTCCTGTAATAAAAAGCCTTCTGTTTCCATCGCCAAAGCTTACAGGGGAGCATTTTCAAGCTTTTGGCACCATTTTTGAGTGAATTGCCAAAAGTCAGATTTTTGCTGAAATTGTGACCCCGGGGCTTGGGATTTTTTCAAAAAAATATTTTCTGCCGGTTAAGTTTTTGAGAGCTGATTTCTTGTCCTGTGATAAAAAGTCTTCTGTTTCGAGTGCCAAACCTTTCAGGAGAGCATTTTCAAGCTTTTGGCACCATTTGTGAGTGAATTGCCAAAAGTCAGATTTTTGCTGAAATTGTGACCCCGGGGCTTAGGGATTTTTTCAAAAAAATATTTTCTGCCGGTTAAGTTTTTGAGAGCTGATTTCTTGTCCTGTGATAAAAAAACTTCTGTTTCCATCGCCAAAGCTTTCAGGGGAGCATTTTCAAGCTTTTGGCACCATTTGTGAGTGAATTGCCAAAAGTCAGATTTTTGCTGAAATTGTGACCCCGGGGCTTAGGGATTTTTTCAAAAAAATATTTTCTGCCGGTTAAGTTTTTGAGGGCTGATTTCTTGTCCTGTGATAAAAAGACTTCTGTTTCCATCGCCAAAGCTTTCAGGGGAGCATTTTCAAGCTTTTGGCACCATTTCTGATTGAATTGCCAAAAGTCAGATTTTTGCTGAAATTGTGACCCCGGGGCTTAGGGATTTTTTCAAAAAAATATTTTCTGCCGGTTAAGTTTTTGAGGGCTGATTTCTTGTCCTGTGATAAAAAGCCTTCTGTTTCGAGTGCCAAACCTTTCAGGAGAGCATTTTCAGGCTTTTGGCACCATTTTTGAGTGAATTGCCAAAAGTCAGATTTTTGCTGAAATTGTTCAAAAAAATATTTTCTGCCGGTTAAGTTTTTGAGGGCTGATTTCTTGTCCTGTGATAAAAAGCCTTCTGTTTCGAGTGCCAAACCTTTCAGGAGAGCATTTTCAAGCTTTTGGCACCATTTGTGAGTGAATTGCCAAAAGTCAGATTTTTGCTGAAATTGTGACCCCGGGGCTTAGGGATTTTTTCAAAAAAATATTTTCTGCCGGTTAAGTTTTTGAGAGCTGATTTCTTGTCCTGTGATAAAAAAACTTCTGTTTCCATCGCCAAAGCTTTCAGGGGAGCATTTTCAAGCTTTTGGCACCATTTGTGAGTGAATTGCCAAAAGTCAGATTTTTGCTGAAATTGTGACCCCGGGGCTTAGGGATTTTTTCAAAAAAATATTTTCTGCCGGTTAAGTTTTTGAGGGCTGATTTCTTGTCCTGTGATAAAAAGCCTTCTGTTTCGAGTGCCAAACCTTTCAGGAGAGCATTTTCAGGCTTTTGGCACCATTTTTGAGTGAATTGCCAAAAGTCAGATTTTTGCTGAAATTGTGACCCCGGGGCTTAGGGATTTTTTCAAAAAAATATTTTCTGCCGGTTAAGTTTTTGAGGGCTGATTTCTTGTCCTGTGATAAAAAGCCTTCTGTTTCGAGTGCCAAACCTTTCAGGAGAGCATTTTCAGGCTTTTGGCACCATTTTTGAGTGAATTGCCAAAAGTCAGATTTTTGCTGAAATTGTTCAAAAAAATATTTTCTGCCGGTTAAGTTTTTGAGGGCTGATTTCTTGTCCTGTGATAAAGAGACTTCTGTTTCCATCGCCAAAGCTTTCAGGGGAGCATTTTCAAGCTTTTGGCACCATTTTTGAGTGAATTGCCAAAAGTCAGATTTTTGCTGAAATTGTGACCCCGGGGCTTAGGGATTTTTTCAAAAAAATATTTTCTGCCGGTTAAGTTTTTGAGGGCTGATTTCTGTTCCTGTGATAGAAAGCCTTCTGTTTCGCGTGCCAAACCTTTCAGGAGAGCATTTTCAAGCTTTTGGCACCATTTTTGAGTGAATTGCCAAAAGTAAGATTTTTGCTGAAATTGTGACCCCGGGGCTTAGGGATTTTTTCAAAAAAATATTTTCTGCCGGTTAAGTTTTTGAGGGCTGATTTCTTGTCCTGTGATAAAAAGCCTTCTGTTTCGAGTGCCAAACCTTTCAGGAGAGCATTTTCAAGCTTTTGGCACCATTTTTGAGTGAATTGCCAAAAGTCAGATTTTTGCTGAAATTGTGACCCCGGGGCTTTGGGATTTTTTCAAAAAAATATTTTCTGCCGGTTAAGTTTTTGAGGGCTGATTTCTTGTCCTGTGATAAAAAGCCTTCTGTTTCGAGTGCCAAACCTTTCAGGAGAGCATTTTCAAGCTTTTGGCACCATTTTTGAGTGAATTGCCAAAAGTCAGATTTTTGCTGAAATTGTGACCCCGGGGCTTAGGGATTTTTTCAAAAAAATATTTTCTGCCGGTTACGTTTTTGAGGGCTGATTTCTTGTCCTGTAATAAAAAGCCTTCTGTTTCCATCGCCAAAGCTTACAGGGGAGCATTTTCAAGCTTTTGGCACCATTTTTGAGTGAATTGCCAAAAGTCAGATTTTTGCTGAAATTGTGACCCCGGGGCTTGGGATTTTTTCAAAAAAATATTTTCTGCCGGTTAAGTTTTTGAGAGCTGATTTCTTGTCCTGTGATAAAAAGTCTTCTGTTTCGAGTGCCAAACCTTTCAGGAGAGCATTTTCAAGCTTTTGGCACCATTTGTGAGTGAATTGCCAAAAGTCAGATTTTTGCTGAAATTGTGACCCCGGGGCTTAGGGATTTTTTCAAAAAAATATTTTCTGCCGGTTAAGTTTTTGAGAGCTGATTTCTTGTCCTGTGATAAAAAAACTTCTGTTTCCATCGCCAAAGCTTTCAGGGGAGCATTTTCAAGCTTTTGGCACCATTTCTGAGTGAATTGCCAAAAGTCAGATTTTTGCTGAAATTGTGAACCCGGGGCTTAGGGATTTTTTCAAAAAAATATTTTCTGCCGGTTAAGTTTTTGAGGGCTGATTTCTTGTCCTGTGATAAAAAGCCTTCTGTTTCGAGTGCCAAACCTTTCAGGAGAGCATTTTCAGGCTTTTGGCACCATTTTTGAGTGAATTGCCAAAAGTCAGATTTTTGCTGAAATTGTGACCCCGGGGCTTAGGGATTTTGTCAAAAAAATATTTTCTGCCGGTTAAGTTTTTGAGGGCTGATTTCTTGTCCTGTGATAAAAAGCCTTCTGTTTCGAGTGCCAAACCTTTCAGGAGAGCATTTTCAGGCTTTTGGCACCATTTTTGAGTGAATTGCCAAAAGTCAGATTTTTGCTGAAATTGTTCAAAAAAATATTTTCTGCCGGTTAAGTTTTTGAGGGCTGATTTCTTGTCTTGTGATAAAGAGACTTCTGTTTCCATCGCCAAAGCTTTCAGGGGAGCATTTTCAAGCTTTTGGCACCATTTTTGAGTGAATTGCCAAAAGTCAGATTTTTGCTGAAATTGTGACCCCGGGGCTTAGGGATTTTTTCAAAAAAATATTTTCTGCTGGTTAAGTTTTTGAGGGCTGATTTCTTGACCTGTGATCAAAAGCCTTCCGTTTCCATCGCCAAAGCTTTCAGGGTAGCATTTTCACGCTTTTGGCACCATTTTTGAGTGAATTGCCAAAAGTCAGATTTTTGCTGAAATTGTGACCCCGGGGCTTAGGGATTTTTTCAAAAAAATATTTTCTGCCGGTTAAGTTTTTGAGGGCTGATTTCTTGTCCTGTGATAGAAAGCCTTCTGTTTCGAGTGCCAAACCTTTCAGGAGAGCATTTTCAAGCTTTTGGCACCATTTTTGAGTGAATTGCCAAAAGTAAGATTTTTGCTGAAATTGTGACCCCGGGGCTTAGGGATTTTTTCAAAAAAATATTTTCTGCCGGTTAAGTTTTTGAGGGCTGATTTCTTGTCCTGTGATAAAAAGCCTTCTGTTTCGAGTGCCAAACCTTTCAGGAGAGCATTTTCAAGCTTTTGGCACCATTTGTGAGTGAATTGCCAAAAGTCAGATTTTTGCTGAAATTGTGACCCCGGGGCTTAGGGATTTTTTCAAAAAAATATTTTCTGCCGGTTAAGTTTTTGAGGGCTGATTTCTTGTCCTGTGATAAAAAGCCTTCTGTTTCGAGTGCCAAACCTTTCAGGAGAGCATTTTCAGGCTTTTGGCACCATTTTTGAGTGAATTGCCAAAAGTCAGATTTTTGCTGAAATTGTGACCCCGGGGCTTAGGGATTTTTTCAAAAAAATATTTTCTGCCGGTTAAGTTTTTGAGGGCTGATTTCTTGTCCTGTGATAAAAAGCCTTCTGTTTCGAGTGCCAAACCTTTCAGGAGAGCATTTTCAGGCTTTTGGCACCATTTTTGAGTGAATTGCCAAAAGTCAGATTTTTGCTGAAATTGTTCAAAAAAATATTTTCTGCCGGTTAAGTTTTTGAGGGCTGATTTCTTGTCCTGTGATAAAGAGACTTCTGTTTCCATCGCCAAAGCTTTCAGGGGAGCATTTTCAAGCTTTTGGCACCATTTTTGAGTGAATTGCCAAAAGTCAGATTTTTGCTGAAATTGTTCAAAAAAATATTTTCTGCCGGTTAAGTTTTTGAGGGCTGATTTCTTGTCGTGTGATAAAAAGACTTCTGTTTCCGTCGCCAAAACTTTCAGGGGAGCATTTTCAAGCTTTTGGCACCATTTTTGAGTGAATTGCCAAAAGTCGGATTTTTGCTGAAATTGTTCAAAAAATATTTTCTGCCGGTTAAGTTTTTGAGGGCTGTTTTCTTGTCCTGTGATAAAAAGACTTCTGTTTCCATCGCCAAAGCTTTCAGGGGAGCATTTTCAAGCTTTTCGCACCATTTTTGAGTGAATTGCCAAAAGTCAGATTTTTGCTGAAATTGTGACCCCGGGGCTTGGGATTTTTTCAAAAAAATATTTTCTGCCGGTTAAGTTTTTGAGGGCTGATTTCTTGTCCTGTGATAGAAAGCCTTCTGTTTCGAGTGCCAAACCTTTCAGGAGAGCATTTTCAAGCTTTTGGCACCATTTTTGAGTGAATTGCCAAAAGTAAGATTTTTGCTGAAATTGTGACCCCGGGGCTTAGGGATGTTTTCAAAAAAATATTTTCTGCCGGTTAAGTTTTTGAGGGCTGATTTCTTGTCCTGTGATAAAAAGCCTTCTGTTTCCATCGCCAAAGCTTTCAGGGGAGCATTTTCAAGCTTTTGGCACCATTTGTGAGTGAATTGCCAAAAGTCAGATTTTTGCTGAAATTGTGACCCCGGGGCTTAGGGATTTTTTCAAAAAAATATTTTCTGCCGGTTAAGTTTTTGAGAGCTGATTTCTTGTCCTGTGATAAAAAAACTTCTGTTTCCATCGCCAAAGCTTTCAGGGGAGCATTTTCAAGCTTTTGGCACCATTTGTGAGTGAATTGCCAAAAGTCAGATTTTTGCTGAAATTGTGACCCCGGGGCTTAGGGATTTTTTCAAAAAAATATTTTCTGCCGGTTAAGTTTTTGAGGGCTGATTTCTTGTCCTGTGATAAAAAGCCTTCTGTTTCGAGTGCCAAACCTTTCAGGAGAGCATTTTCAGGCTTTTGGAACCATTTTTGAGTGAATTGCCAAAAGTCAGATTTTTGCTGAAATTGTGACCCCGGGGCTTAGGGATTTTTTCAAAAAAATATTTTCTGCCGGTTAAGTTTTTGAGGGCTGATTTCTTGTCCTGTGATAAAAAGCCTTCTGTTTCGAGTGCCAAACCTTTCAGGAGAGCATTTTCAGGCTTTTGGCACCATTTTTGAGTGAATTGCCAAAAGTCAGATTTTTGCTGAAATTGTTCAAAAAAATATTTTCTGCCGGTTAAGTTTTTGAGGGCTGATTTCTTGTCTTGTGATAAAGAGACTTCTGTTTCCATCGCCAAAGCTTTCAGGGGAGCATTTTCAAGCTTTTGGCACCATTTTTGAGTGAATTGCCAAAAGTCAGATTTTTGCTGAAATTGTGACCCCGGGGCTTAGGGATTTTTTCAAAAAAATATTTTCTGCTGGTTAAGTTTTTGAGGGCTGATTTCTTGACCTGTGATCAAAAGCCTTCCGTTTCCATCGCCAAAGCTTTCAGGGTAGCATTTTCACGCTTTTGGCACCATTTTTGAGTGAATTGCCAAAAGTCAGATTTTTGCTGAAATTGTGACCCCAGGGCTTAGGGATTTTTTCAAAAAAATATTTTCTGCCGGTTAAGTTTTTGAGGGCTGATTTCTTGTCCTGTGATAGAAAGCCTTCTGTTTCGAGTGCCAAACCTTTCAGGAGAGCATTTTCAAGCTTTTGGCACCATTTTTGAGTGAATTGCCAAAAGTCAGATTTTTGCTGAAATTGTGACCCCGGGGCTTAGGGATTTTTTCAAAAAAATATTTTCTGCCGGTTAAGTTTTTGAGGGCTGATTTCTTGTCCTTTGATAAAAAGCCTTCTGTTTCGAGTGCCAAACCTTTCAGGAGAGCATTTTCAAGCTTTTGGCACCATTTGTGAGTGAATTGCCAAAAGTCAGATTTTTGCTGAAATTGTGACCCCGGGGCTTAGGGATTTTTTCAAAAAAATATTTTCTGCCGGTTAAGTTTTTGAGGGCTGATTTCTTGTCCTGTGATAAAAAGCCTTCTGTTTCTAGTGCCAAACCTTTCAGGAGAGCATTTTCAAGCTTTTGGCACCATTTTTGAGTGAATTGCCAAAAGTCAGATTTTTGCTGAAATTGTGACCCCGGGGCTTAGGGATTTTTTCAAAAAAATATTTTCTGCCGGTTAAGTTTTTGAGGGCTGATTTCTTGTCCTGTGATAAAAAGCCTTCTGTTTCGAGTGCCAAACCTTTCAGGAGAGCATTTTCAAGCTTTTGGCACCATTTTTGAGTGAATTGCCAAAAGTCAGATTTTTGCTGAAATTGTGACCCCGGGGCTTAGGGATTTTTTCAAAAAAATATTTTCTGCCGGTTACGTTTTTGAGGGCTGATTTCTTGTCCTGTAATAAAAAGCCTTCTGTTTCCATCGCCAAAGCTTACAGGGGAGCATTTTCAAGCTTTTGGCACCATTTTTGAGTGAATTGCCAAAAGTCAGATTTTTGCTGAAATTGTGACCCCGGCTTGGGATTTTTTCAAAAAAATATTTTCTGCCGGTTAAGTTTTTGAGAGCTGATTTCTTGTCCTGTGATAAAAAGTCTTCTGTTTCGAGTGCCAAACCTTTCAGGAGAGCATTTTCAAGCTTTTGGCACCATTTTTGAGTGAATTGCCAAAAGTCAGATTTTTGCTGAAATTGTGACCCCGGGGCTTGGGATTTTTTCAAAAAAATATTTTCTGCCGGTTAAGTTTTTGAGAGCTGATTTCTTGTCCTGTGATAAAAAGTCTTCTGTTTCGAGTGCCAAACCTTTCAGGAGAGCATTTTCAAGCTTTTGGCACCATTTGTGAGTGAATTGCCAAAAGTCAGATTTTTGCTGAAATTGTGACCCCGGGGCTTAGGGATTTTTTCAAAAAAATATTTTCTGCCGGTTAAGTTTTTGAGAGCTGATTTCTTGTCCTGTGATAAAAAAACTTCTGTTTCCATCGCCAAAGCTTTCAGGGGAGCATTTTCAAGCTTTTGGCACCATTTGTGAGTGAATTGCCAAAAGTCAGATTTTTGCTGAAATTGTGACCCCGGGGCTTAGGGATTTTTTCAAAAAAATATTTTCTGCCGGTTAAGTTTTTGAGGGCTGATTTCTTGTCCTGTGATAAAAAGACTTCTGTTTCCATCGCCAAAGCTTTCAGGGGAGCATTTTCAAGCTTTTGGCACCATTTTTGAGTGAATTGCCAAAAGTCAGATTTTTGCTGAAATTGTGACCCCGGGGCTTAGGGATTTTTTCAAAAAAATATTTTCTGCCGGTTAAGTTTTTGAGGGCTGATTTCTTGTCCTGTGATAAAAAGCCTTCTGTTTCGAGTGCCAAACCTTTCAGGAGAGCATTTTCAGGCTTTTGGCACCATTTTTGAGTGAATTGCCAAAAGTCAGATTTTTGCTGAAATTGTGACCCCGGGGCTTAGGGATTTTTTCAAAAAAATATTTTCTGCCGGTTAAGTTTTTGAGGGCTGATTTCTTGTCCTGTGATAAAAAGCCTTCTGTTTCGAGTGCCAAACCTTTCAGGAGAGCATTTTCAGGCTTTTGGCACCATTTTTGAGTGAATTGCCAAAAGTCAGATTTTTGCTGAAATTGTTCAAAAAAATATTTTCTGCCGGTTAAGTTTTTGAGGGCTGATTTCTTGTCTTGTGATAAAGAGACTTCTGTTTCCATCGCCAAAGCTTTCAGGGGAGCATTTTCAAGCTTTTGGCACCATTTTTGAGTGAATTGCCAAAAGTCAGATTTTTGCTGAAATTGTGACCCCGGGGCTTAGGGATTTTTTCAAAAAAATATTTTCTGCTGGTTAAGTTTTTGAGGGCTGATTTCTTGACCTGTGATCAAAAGCCTCCCGTTTCCATCGCCAAAGCTTTCAGGGTAGCATTTTCACGCTTTTGGCACCATTTTTGAGTGAATTGCCAAAAGTCAGATTTTTGCTGAAATTGTGACCCCGGGGCTTAGGGATTTTTTCAAAAAAATATTTTCTGCCGGTTAAGTTTTTGAGGGCTGATTTCTTGTCCTGTGATAGAAAGCCTTCTGTTTCGAGTGCCAAACCTTTCAGGAGAGCATTTTCAAGCTTTTGGCACCATTTTTGAGTGAATTGCCAAAAGTAAGATTTTTGCTGAAATTGTGACCCCGGGGCTTAGGGATTTTTTCAAAAAAATATTTTCTGCCGGTTAAGTTTTTGAGGGCTGATTTCTTGTCCTGTGATAAAAAGCCTTCTGTTTCGAGTGCCAAACCTTTCAGGAGAGCATTTTCAAGCTTTTGGCACCATTTGTGAGTGAATTGCCAAAAGTCAGATTTTTGCTGAAATTGTGACCCCGGGGCTTAGGGATTTTTTCAAAAAAATATTTTCTGCCGGTTAAGTTTTTGAGAGCTGATTTCTTGTCCTGTGATAAAAAAACTTCTGTTTCCATCGCCAAAGCTTTCAGGGGAGCATTTTCAAGCTTTTGGCACCATTTGTGAGTGAATTGCCAAAAGTCAGATTTTTGCTGAAATTGTGACCCCGGGGCTTAGGGATTTTTTTAAAAAAATATTTTCTGCCGGTTAAGTTTTTGAGGGCTGATTTCTTGTCCTGTGATAAAAAGCCTTCTGTTTCGAGTGCCAAACCTTTCAGGAGAGCATTTTCAGGCTTTTGGCACCATTTTTGAGTGAATTGCCAAAAGTCAGATTTTTGCTGAAATTGTTCAAAAAAATATTTTCTGCCGGTTAAGTTTTTGAGGGCTGATTTCTTGTCCTGTGATAAAGAGACTTCTGTTTCCATCGCCAAAGCTTTCAGGGGAGCATTTTCAAGCTTTTGGCACCATTTTTGAGTGAATTGCCAAAAGTCAGATTTTTGCTGAACTTGTGACCCCAGGGCTTAGGGATTTTTTCAAAAAAATATTTTCTGCCGGTTAAGTTTTTGAGGGCTGATTTCTTGTCCTGTGATAAAAAGCCTTCTGTTTCGAGTGCCAAACCTTTCAGGAGAGCATTTTCAGGCTTTTGGCACCATTTTTGAGTGAATTGCCAAAAGTCAGATTTTTGCTGAAATTGTTCAAAAAAATATTTTCTGCCGGTTAAGTTTTTGAGGGCTGATTTCTTGTCTTGTGATAAAGAGACTTCTGTTTCCATCGCCAAAGCTTTCAGGGGAGCATTTTCAAGCTTTTGGCACCATTTTTGAGTGAATTGCCAAAAGTCAGATTTTTGCTGAAATTGTGACCCCGGGGCTTAGGGATTTTTTCAAAAAAATATTTTCTGCTGGTTAAGTTTTTGAGGGCTGATTTCTTGACCTGTGATCAAAAGCCTTCCGTTTCCATCGCCAAAGCTTTCAGGGTAGCATTTTCACGCTTTTGGCACCATTTTTGAGTGAATTGCCAAAAGTCAGATTTTTGCTGAAATTGTGACCCCGGGGCTTAGGGATTTTTTCAAAAAAATATTTTCTGCCGGTTAAGTTTTTGAGGGCTGATTTCTTGTCCTGTGATAGAAAGCCTTCTGTTTCGAGTGCCAAACCTTTCAGGAGAGCATTTTCAAGCTTTTGGCACCATTTGTGAGTGAATTGCCAAAAGTCAGATTTTTGCTGAAATTGTGACCCCGGGGCTTAGGGATTTTTTCAAAAAAATATTTTCTGCCGGTTAAGTTTTTGAGAGCTGATTTCTTGTCCTGTGATAAAAAAACTTCTGTTTCCATCGCCAAAGCTTTCAGGGGAGCATTTTCAAGCTTTTGGCACCATTTGTGAGTGAATTGCCAAAAGTCAGATTTTTGCTGAAATTGTGACCCCGGGGCTTAGGGATTTTTTCAAAAAAATATTTTCTGCCGGTTAAGTTTTTGAGGGCTGATTTCTTGTCCTGTGATAAAAAGCCTTCTGTTTCGAGTGCCAAACCTTTCAGGAGAGCATTTTCAGGCTTTTGGCACCATTTTTGAGTGAATTGCCAAAAGTCAGATTTTTGCTGAAATTGTTCAAAAAAATATTTTCTGCCGGTTAAGTTTTTGAGGGCTGATTTCTTGTCCTGTGATAAAGAGACTTCTGTTTCCATCGCCAAAGCTTTCAGGGGAGCATTTTCAAGCTTTTGGCACAATTTTTGAGTGAATTGCCAAAAGTCAGATTTTTGCTGAAATTGTGACCCCAGGGCTTAGGGATTTTTTCAAAAAAATATTTTCTGCCGGTTAAGTTTTTGAGGGCTGATTTCTTGTCCTGTGATAGAAAGCCTTCTGTTTCGAGTGCCAAACCTTTCAGGAGAGCATTTTCAAGCTTTTGGCACCATTTTTGAGTGAATTGCCAAAAGTAAGATTTTTGCTGAAATTGTGACCCCGGGGCTTAGGGATTTTTTCAAAAAAATATTTTCTGCCGGTTAAGTTTTTGAGGGCTGATTTCTTGTCCTGTGATAAAAAGCCTTCTGTTTCGAGTGCCAAACCTTTCAGGAGAGCATTTTCAAGCTTTTGGCACCATTTGTGAGTGAATTGCCAAAAGTCAGATTTTTGCTGAAATTGTGACCCCGGGGCTTTGGGATTTTTTCAAAAAAATATTTTCTGCCGGTTAAGTTTTTGAGGGCTGATTTCTTGTCCTGTGATAAAAAGCCTTCTGTTTCTAGTGCCAAACCTTTCAGGAGAGCATTTTCAAGCTTTTGGCACCATTTTTGAGTGAATTGCCAAAAGTCAGATTTTTGCTGAAATTGTGACCCCGGGGCTTAGGGATTTTTTCAAAAAAATATTTTCTGCCGGTTAAGTTTTTGAGGGCTGATTTCTTGTCCTGTGATAAAAAGCCTTCTGTTTCGAGTGCCAAACCTTTCAGGAGAGCATTTTCAAGCTTTTGGCACCATTTTTGAGTGAATTGCCAAAAGTCAGATTTTTGCTGAAATTGTGACCCCGGGGCTTAGGGATTTTTTCAAAAAAATATTTTCTGCCGGTTACGTTTTTGAGGGCTGATTTCTTGTCCTGTAATAAAAAGCCTTCTGTTTCCATCGCCAAAGCTTACAGGGGAGCATTTTCAAGCTTTTGGCACCATTTTTGAGTGAATTGCCAAAAGTCAGATTTTTGCTGAAATTGTGACCCCGGGGCTTGGGATTTTTTCAAAAAAATATTTTCTGCCGGTTAAGTTTTTGAGAGCTGATTTCTTGTCCTGTGATAAAAAGTCTTCTGTTTCGAGTGCCAAACCTTTCAGGAGAGCATTTTCAAGCTTTTGGCACCATTTTTGAGTGAATTGCCAAAAGTCAGATTTTTGCTGAAATTGTGACCCCGGGGCTTGGGATTTTTTCAAAAAAATATTTTCTGCCGGTTAAGTTTTTGAGAGCTGATTTCTTGTCCTGTGATAAAAAGTCTTCTGTTTCGAGTGCCAAACCTTTCAGGAGAGCATTTTCAAGCTTTTGGCACCATTTGTGAGTGAATTGCCAAAAGTCAGATTTTTGCTGAAATTGTGACCCCGGGGCTTAGGGATTTTTTCAAAAAAATATTTTCTGCCGGTTAAGTTTTTGAGAGCTGATTTCTTGTCCTGTGATAAAAAAACTTCTGTTTCCATCGCCAAAGCTTTCAGGGGAGCATTTTCAAGCTTTTGGCACCATTTGTGAGTGAATTGCCAAAAGTCAGATTTTTGCTGAAATTGTGACCCCGGGGCTTAGGGATTTTTTCAAAAAAATATTTTCTGCCGGTTAAGTTTTTGAGGGCTGATTTCTTGTCCTGTGATAAAAAGACTTCTGTTTCCATCGCCAAAGCTTTCAGGGGAGCATTTTCAAGCTTTTGGCACCATTTTTGAGTGAATTGCCAAAAGTCAGATTTTTGCTGAAATTGTGACCCCGGGGCTTAGGGATTTTTTCAAAAAAATATTTTCTGCCGGTTAAGTTTTTGAGGGCTGATTTCTTGTCCTGTGATAAAAAGCCTTCTGTTTCGAGTGCCAAACCTTTCAGGAGAGCATTTTCAGGCTTTTGGCACCATTTTTGAGTGAATTGCCAAAAGTCAGATTTTTGCTGAAATTGTGACCCCGGGGCTTAGGGATTTTTTCAAAAAAATATTTTCTGCCGGTTAAGTTTTTGAGGGCTGATTTCTTGTCCTGTGATAAAAAGCCTTCTGTTTCGAGTGCCAAACCTTTCAGGAGAGCATTTTCAGGCTTTTGGCACCATTTTTGAGTGAATTGCCAAAAGTCAGATTTTTGCTGAAATTGTTCAAAAAAATATTTTCTGCCGGTTAAGTTTTTGAGGGCTGATTTCTTGTCTTGTGATAAAGAGACTTCTGTTTCCATCGCCAAAGCTTTCAGGGGAGCATTTTCAAGCTTTTGGCACCATTTTTGAGTGAATTGCCAAAAGTCAGATTTTTGCTGAAATTGTGACCCCGGGGCTTAGGGATTTTTTCAAAAAAATATTTTCTGCTGGTTAAGTTTTTGAGGGCTGATTTCTTGACCTGTGATCAAAAGCCTTCCGTTTCCATCGCCAAAGCTTTCAGGGTAGCATTTTCACGCTTTTGGCACCATTTTTGAGTGAATTGCCAAAAGTCAGATTTTTGCTGAAATTGTGACCCCGGGGCTTAGGGATTTTTTCAAAAAAATATTTTCTGCCGGTTAAGTTTTTGAGGGCTGATTTCTTGTCCTGTGATAGAAAGCCTTCTGTTTCGAGTGCCAAACCTTTCAGGAGAGCATTTTCAAGCTTTTGGCACCATTTTTGAGTGAATTGCCAAAAGTAAGATTTTTGCTGAAATTGTGACCCCGGGGCTTAGGGATTTTTTCAAAAAAATATTTTCTGCCGGTTAAGTTTTTGAGGGCTGATTTCTTGTCCTGTGATAAAAAGCCTTCTGTTTCGAGTGCCAAACCTTTCAGGAGAGCATTTTCAAGCTTTTGGCACCATTTGTGAGTGAATTGCCAAAAGTCAGATTTTTGCTGAAATTGTGACCCCGGGGCTTAGGGATTTTTTCAAAAAAATATTTTCTGCCGGTTAAGTTTTTGAGAGCTGATTTCTTGTCCTGTGATAAAAAAACTTCTGTTTCCATCGCCAAAGCTTTCAGGGGAGCATTTTCAAGCTTTTGGCACCATTTGTGAGTGAATTGCCAAAAGTCAGATTTTTGCTGAAATTGTGACCCCGGGGCTTAGGGATTTTTTCAAAAAAATATTTTCTGCCGGTTAAGTTTTTGAGGGCTGATTTCTTGTCCTGTGATAAAAAGCCTTCTGTTTCGAGTGCCAAACCTTTCAGGAGAGCATTTTCAGGCTTTTGGCACCATTTTTGAGTGAATTGCCAAAAGTCAGATTTTTGCTGAAATTGTGACCCCGGGGCTTAGGGATTTTTTCAAAAAAATATTTTCTGCCGGTTAAGTTTTTGAGGGCTGATTTCTTGTCCTGTGATAAAAAGCCTTCTGTTTCGAGTGCCAAACCTTTCAGGAGAGCATTTTCAGGCTTTTGGCACCATTTTTGAGTGAATTGCCAAAAGTCAGATTTTTGCTGAAATTGTTCAAAAAAATATTTTCTGCCGGTTAAGTTTTTGAGGGCTGATTTCTTGTCCTGTGATAAAGAGACTTCTGTTTCCATCGCCAAAGCTTTCAGGGGAGCATTTTCAAGCTTTTGGCACCATTTTTGAGTGAATTGCCAAAAGTCAGATTTTTGCTGAAATTGTTCAAAAAAATATTTTCTGCCGGTTAAGTTTTTGAGGGCTGATTTCTTGTCCTGTGATAAAAAGACTTCTGTTTCCGTCGCCAAAACTTTCAGGGGAGCATTTTCAAGCTTTTGGCACCATTTTTGAGTGAATTGCCAAAAGTAAGATTTTTGCTGAAATTGTTCAAAAAAATATTTTCTGCCGGTTAAGTTTTTGAGGGCTGTTTTCTTGTCCTGTGATAAAAAGACTTCTGTTTCCATCGCCAAAGCTTTCAGGGGAGCATTTTCAAGCTTTTCGCACCATTTTTGAGTGAATTGCCAAAAGTCAGATTTTTGCTGAAATTGAGACCCCGGGGCTTAGGGATTTTTTCAAAAAAATATTTTCTGCCGGTTAAGTTTTTGAGGGCTGATTTCTTGTCCTGTGATAAAAAGCCTTCTGTTTCTAGTGCCAAACCTTTCAGGAGAGCATTTTCAAGCTTTTGGCACCATTTTTGAGTGAATTGCCAAAAGTCAGATTTTTGCTGAAATTGTGACCCCGGGGCTTAGGGATTTTTTCAAAAAAATATTTTCTGCCGGTTAAGTTTTTGAGGGCTGATTTCTTGTCCTGTGATAAAAAGACTTCTTTTTCCATCGCCAAAGCTTTCAGGGGAGCATTTTCAAGCTTTTGGCACCATTTTTGAGTGAATTGCCAAAAGTCAGATTTTTGCTGAAATTGTGACCCCGGGGCTTAGGGATTTTTTCAAAAAAATATTTTCTGCCGGTTAAGTTTTTGAGGGCTGATTTCTTGTCCTGTGATAAAAAGCCTTCTGTTTCGAGTGCCATACCTTTCAGGAGAGCATTTTCAGGCTTTTGGCACCATTTTTGAGTGAATTGCCAAAAGTCAGATTTTTGCTGAAATTGTGACCCCGGGGCTTAGGGATTTTTTCAAAAAAATATTTTCTGCTGGTTACGTTTTTGAGGGCTGATTTCTTGTCCTGTGATAAAAAGCCTTCTGTTTCCATCGCCAAAGCTTACAGGGCAGCATTTTCAAGCTTTTGGCACCATTTTTGAGTGAATTGCCAAAAGTCAGATTTTTGCTGACATTGTGACCCCGGGGCTTAGGAATTTTATGAAAAAAAATATTTTCTGCCAGTTAAGTTTTTGAGGGCTGATTTCTTGTCCTGTGATAAAAAGCCTTCTGTTTCGAGTGCCAAACCTTTCAGGAGAGCATTTTCAAGCTTTTGGCACCACTTTTGAGTGAATTGCCAAAAGTCAGATTTTTCCTGAAATTGTGACCCCGGGGCTTAGGGATTTTTTCAAAAAAATATTTTCTGCCGGTTAAGTTTTTGAGGGCTGATTTCTTGTCCTGTGATAAAAAGACTTCTTTTTCCATCGCCAAAGCTTTCAGGGGAGCATTTTCAAGCTTTTGGCACCATTTTTGAGTGAATTGCCAAAAGTCAGATTTTTGCTGAAATTGTGACCCCGGGGCTTAGGGATTTTTTCAAAAAAATATTTTCTGCCGGTTAAGTTTTTGAGGGCTGATTTCTTGTCCTGTGATAAAAAGCCTTCTGTTTAGAGTGCCAAACCTTTCAGGAGAGCATTTTCAGGCTTTTGGCACCATTTTTGAGTGAATTGCCAAAAGTCAGATTTTTGCTGAAATTGTGACCCCGGGGCTTAGGGATTTTTTCAAAAAAATATTTTCTGCCGGTTACGTTTTTGAGGGCTGATTTCTTGTCCTGTGATAAAAAGCCTTCTGTTTCCATCGCCAAAGCTTACAGGGCAGCATTTTCAAGCTTTTGGCACCATTTTTGAGTGAATTGCCAAAAGTCAGATTTTTGCTGAAATTGTGACCCCGGGGCTTAGGGATTTTATGAAAAAAAATATTTTCTGCCGGTTAAGTTTTTGAGGGCTGATTTCTTGTCCTGTGATAAAAAGACTTCTGTTTCGAGTGCCAAACCTTTCAGGAGAGCATTTTCAAGCTTTTGGCACCACTTTTGAGTGAATTGCCAAAAGTCAGATTTTTCCTGAAATTGTGACCCCGGGGCTTAGGGATTTTTTCAAAAAAATATTTTCTGCCGGTTAAGTTTTTGAGGGCTGTTTTCTTGTCCTGTGATAAAAAGACTTCTGTTTCCATCGCCAAAGCTTCCAGGGGAGCATTTTCAAGCTTTTGGCAACATTTTTGAGTGAATTGCCAAAAGTCAGATTTTTGCTGAAATTGTGACCCCGGGGCTTAGGGATTTTATGAAAAAAAATATTTTCTGCCAGTTAAGTTTTTGAGGGCTGATTTCTTGTCCTGTGATAAAAAGCCTTCTGTTTCGAGTGCCAAACCTTTCAGGAGAGCATTTTCAAGCTTTTGGCACCACTTTTGAGTGAATTGCCAAAAGTCAGATTTTTCCTGAAATTGTGACCCCGGGGCTTAGGGATTTTTTCAAAAAAATATTTTCTGCTGGTTAAGTTTTTGAGGGCTGATTTCTTGACCTGTGATCAAAAGCCTTCCGTTTCCATCGCCAAAGCTTTCAGGGTAGCATTTTCACGCTTTTGGCACCATTTTTGAGTGAATTGCCAAAAGTCAGATTTTTGCTGAAATTGTGACCCCGGGGCTTAGGGATTTTTTCAAAAAAATATTTTCTGCCGGTTAAGTTTTTGAGGGCTGATTTCTTGTCCTGTGATAGAAAGCCTTCTGTTTCGAGTGCCAAACCTTTCAGGAGAGCATTTTCAAGCTTTTGGCACCATTTTTGAGTGAATTGCCAAAAGTAAGATTTTTGCTGAAATTGTGACCCCGGGGCTTAGGGATTTTTTCAAAAAAATATTTTCTGCCGGTTAAGTTTTTGAGGGCTGATTTCTTGTCCTGTGATAAAAAGCCTTCTGTTTCGAGTGCCAAACCTTTCAGGAGAGCATTTTCAAGCTTTTGGCACCATTTGTGAGTGAATTGCCAAAAGTCAGATTTTTGCTGAAATTGTGACCACGGGGCTTAGGGATTTTTTCAAAAAAATATTTTCTGCCGGTTAAGTTTTTGAGAGATGATTTCTTGTCCTGTGATAAAAAGACTTCTGTTTCCATCGCCAAAGCTTTCAGGGGAGCATTTTCAAGCTTTTGGCACCATTTGTGAGTGAATTGCCAAAAGTCAGATTTTTGCTGAAATTGTGACCCCGGGGCTTAGGGATTTTTTCAAAAAAATATTTTCTGCCGGTTAAGTTTTTGAGGGCTGATTTCTTGTCCTGTGATAAAAAGACTTCTTTTTCCATCGCCAAAGCTTTCAGGGGAGCATTTTCAAGCTTTTGGCACCATTTTTGAGTGAATTGCCAAAAGTCAGATTTTTGCTGAAATTGTGACCCCGGGGCTTAGGGATTTTTTCAAAAAAATATTTTCTGCCGGTTAAGTTTTTGAGGGCTGATTTCTTGTCCTGTGATAAAAAGCCTTCTGTTTCGAGTGCCAAACCTTTCAGGAGAGCATTTTCAGGCTTTTGGCACCATTTTTGAGTGAATTGCCAAAAGTCAGATTTTTGCTGAAATTGTGACCCCGGGGCTTAGGGATTTTTTCAAAAAAATATTTTCTGCCGGTTAAGTTTTTGAGGGCTGATTTCTTGTCCTGTGATAAAAAGCCTTCTGTTTCTAGTGCCAAACCTTTCAGGAGAGCATTTTCAAGCTTTTGGCACCATTTTTGAGTGAATTGCCAAAAGTCAGATTTTTGCTGAAATTGTGACCCCGGGGCGTAGGGATTTTTTCAAAAAAATATTTTCTGCCGGTTAAGTTTTTGAGGGCTGATTTCTTGTCCTGTGATAAAAAGACTTCTTTTTCCATCGCCAAAGCTTTCAGGGGAGCATTTTCAAGCTTTTGGCACCATTTTTGAGTGAATTGCCAAAAGTCAGATTTTTGCTGAAATTGTGACCCCGGGGCTTAGGGATTTTTTCAAAAAAATATTTTCTGCCGGTTAAGTTTTTGAGGGCTGATTTCTTGTCCTGTGATAAAAAGCCTTCTGTTTCGAGTGCCAAACCTTTCAGGAGAGCATTTTCAGGCTTTTGGCACCATTTTTGAGTGAATTGCCAAAAGTCAGATTTTTGCTGAAATTGTGACCCCGGGGCTTAGGGATTTTTTCAAAAAAATATTTTCTGCCGGTTAAGTTTTTGAGGGCTGATTTCTTGTCCTGTGATAAAAAGACTTCTGTTTCGAGTGCCAAACCTTTCAGGAGAGCATTTTCAGGCTTTTGGCACCATTTTTGAGTGAATTGCCAAAAGTCAGATTTTTGCTGAAATTGTGACCCCGGGGCTTAGGGATTTTTTCAAAAAAATATTTTCTGCCGGTTAAGTTTTTGAGGGCTGATTTCTTGTCCTGTGATAAAAAGCCTTCTGTTTCGAGTGCCAAACCTTTCAGGAGAGCATTTTCAGGCTTTTGGCACCATTTTTGAGTGAATTGCCAAAAGTCAGATTTTTGCTGAAATTGTGACCCCGGGGCTTGGGGATTTTTTCAAAAAAATATTTTCTGCCGGTTAAGTTTTTGAGGGCTGATTTCTTGTCCTGTGATAAAAAGCCTTCTGTTTCGAGTGCCATACCTTTCAGGAGAGCATTTTCAGGCTTTTGGCACCATTTTTGAGTGAATTGCCAAAAGTCAGATTTTTGCTGAAATTGTGACCCCGGGGCTTAGGGATTTTTTCAAAAAAATATTTTCTGCTGGTTACGTTTTTGAGGGCTGATTTCTTGTCCTGTGATAAAAAGCCTTCTGTTTCCATCGCCAAAGCTTACAGGGCAGCATTTTCAAGCTTTTGGCACCATTTTTGAGTGAATTGCCAAAAGTCAGATTTTTGCTGACATTGTGACCCCGGGGCTTAGGGATTTTTTCAAAAAAATATTTTCTGCCGGTTAAGTTTTTGAGAGCTGATTTCTTGTCCTGTGATAAAAAAACTTCTGTTTCCATCGCCAAAGCTTTCAGGGGAGCATTTTCAAGCTTTTGGCACCATTTGTGAGTGAATTGCCAAAAGTCAGATTTTTGCTGAAATTGTGACCCCGGGGCTTAGGGATTTTTTCAAAAAAATATTTTCTGCCGGTTAAGTTTTTGAGGGCTGATTTCTTGTCCTGTGATAAAAAGACTTCTGTTTCCATCGCCAAAGCTTTCAGGGGAGCATTTTCAAGCTTTTGGCACCATTTTTGAGTGAATTGCCAAAAGTCAGATTTTTGCTGAAATTGTGACCCCGGGGCTTAGGGATTTTTTCAAAAAAATATTTTCTGCCGGTTAAGTTTTTGAGGGCTGATTTCTTGTCCTGTGATAAAAAGCCTTCTGTTTCGAGTGCCAAACCTTTCAGGAGAGCATTTTCAGGCTTTTGGCACCATTTTTGAGTGAATTGCCAAAAGTCAGATTTTTGCTGAAATTGTGACCCCGGGGCTTAGGGATTTTTTCAAAAAAATATTTTCTGCCGGTTAAGTTTTTGAGGGCTGATTTCTTGTCCTGTGATAAAAAGCCTTCTGTTTCGAGTGCCAAACCTTTCAGGTGAACATTTTCAGGCTTTTGGCACCATTTTTGAGTGAATTGCCAAAAGTCAGATTTTTGCTGAAATTGTTCAAAAAAATATTTTCTGCCGGTTAAGTTTTTGAGGGCTGATTTCTTGTCTTGTGATAAAGAGACTTCTGTTTCCATCGCCAAAGCTTTCAGGGGAGCATTTTCAAGCTTTTGGCACCATTTTTGAGTGAATTGCCAAAAGTCAGATTTTTGCTGAAATTGTGACCCCGGGGCTTAGGGATTTTTTCAAAAAAATATTTTCTGCTGGTTAAGTTTTTGAGGGCTGATTTCTTGACCTGTGATCAAAAGCCTTCCGTTTCCATCGCCAAAGCTTTCAGGGTAGCATTTTCACGCTTTTGGCACCATTTTTGAGTGAATTGCCAAAAGTCAGATTTTTGCTGAAATTGTGACCCCGGGGCTTAGGGATTTTTTCAAAAAAATATTTTCTGCCGGTTAAGTTTTTGAGGGCTGATTTCTTGTCCTGTGATAGAAAGCCTTCTGTTTCGAGTGCCAAACCTTTCAGGAGAGCATTTTCAAGCTTTTGGCACCATTTTTGAGTGAATTGCCAAAAGTAAGATTTTTGCTGAAATTGTGACCCCGGGGCTTAGGGATTTTTTCAAAAAAATATTTTCTGCCGGTTAAGTTTTTGAGGGCTGATTTCTTGTCCTGTGATAAAAAGCCTTCTGTTTCGAGTGCCAAACCTTTCAGGAGAGCATTTTCAAGCTTTTGGCACCATTTGTGAGTGAATTGCCAAAAGTCAGATTTTTGCTGAAATTGTGACCCCGGGGCTTAGGGATTTTTTCAAAAAAATATTTTCTGCCGGTTAAGTTTTTGAGAGCTGATTTCTTGTCCTGTGATAAAAAAACTTCTGTTTCCATCGCCAAAGCTTTCAGGGGAGCATTTTCAAGCTTTTGGCACCATTTGTGAGTGAATTGCCAAAAGTCAGATTTTTGCTGAAATTGTGACCCCGGGGCTTAGGGATTTTTTCAAAAAAATATTTTCTGCCGGTTAAGTTTTTGAGGGCTGATTTCTTGTCCTGTGATAAAAAGCCTTCTGTTTCGAGTGCCAAACCTTTCAGGAGAGCATTTTCAGGCTTTTGGCACCATTTTTGAGTGAATTGCCAAAAGTCAGATTTTTGCTGAAATTGTTCAAAAAAATATTTTCTGCCGGTTAAGTTTTTGAGGGCTGATTTCTTGTCCTGTGATAAAGAGACTTCTGTTTCCATCGCCAAAGCTTTCAGGGGAGCATTTTCAAGCTTTTGGCACCATTTTTGAGTGAATTGCCAAAAGTCAGATTTTTGCTGAAATTGTTCAAAAAAATATTTTCTGCCGGTTAAGTTTTTGAGGGCTGATTTCTTGTCCTGTGATAAAAAGACTTCTGTTTCCGTCGCCAAAACTTTCAGGGGAGCATTTTCAAGCTTTTGGCACCATTTTTGAGTGAATTGCCAAAAGTCAGATTTTTGCTGAAATTGTTCAAAAAAATATTTTCTGCCGGTTAAGTTTTTGAGGGCTGTTTTCTTGTCCTGTGATAAAAAGACTTCTGTTTCCATCGCCAAAGCTTTCAGGGGAGCATTTTCAAGCTTTTCGCACCATTTTTGAGTGAATTGCCAAAAGTCAGATTTTTGCTGAAATTGAGACCCCGGGGCTTAGGGATTTTTTCAAAAAAATATTTTCTGCCGGTTAAGTTTTTGAGGGCTGATTTCTTGTCCTGTGATAAAAAGCCTTCTGTTTCTAGTGCCAAACCTTTCAGGAGAGCATTTTCAAGCTTTTGGCACCATTTTTGAGTGAATTGCCAAAAGTCAGATTTTTGCTGAAATTGTGACCCCGGGGCTTAGGGATTTTTTCAAAAAAATATTTTCTGCCGGTTAAGTTTTTGAGGGCTGATTTCTTGTCCTGTGATAAAAAGACTTCTTTTTCCATCGCCAAAGCTTTCAGGGGAGCATTTTCAAGCTTTTGGCACCATTTTTGAGTGAATTGCCAAAAGTCAGATTTTTGCTGAAATTGTGACCCCGGGGCTTAGGGATTTTTTCAAAAAAATATTTTCTGCCGGTTAAGTTTTTGAGGGCTGATTTCTTGTCCTGTGATAAAAAGCCTTCTGTTTCGAGTGCCATACCTTTCAGGAGAGCATTTTCAGGCTTTTGGCACCATTTTTGAGTGAATTGCCAAAAGTCAGATTTTTGCTGAAATTGTGACCCCGGGGCTTAGGGATTTTTTCAAAAAAATATTTTCTGCTGGTTACGTTTTTGAGGGCTGATTTCTTGTCCTGTGATAAAAAGCCTTCTGTTTCCATCGCCAAAGCTTACAGGGCAGCATTTTCAAGCTTTTGGCACCATTTTTGAGTGAATTGCCAAAAGTCAGATTTTTGCTGACATTGTGACCCCGGGGCTTAGGAATTTTATGAAAAAAAATATTTTCTGCCAGTTAAGTTTTTGAGGGCTGATTTCTTGACCTGTGATCAAAAGCCTTCCGTTTCCATCGCCAAAGCTTTCAGGGTAGCATTTTCACGCTTTTGGCACCATTTTTGAGTGAATTGCCAAAAGTCAGATTTTTGCTGAAATTGTGACCCCGGGGCTTAGGGATTTTTTCAAAAAAATATTTTCTGCCGTTTAAGTTTTTGAGGGCTGATTTCTTGTCCTGTGATAAAAAGACTTCTGTTTCGAGTGCCAAACCTTTCAGGAGAGCATTTTCAAGCTTTTGGCACCATTTTTGAGTGAATTGCCAAAAGTAAGATTTTTGCTGAAATTGTGACCCCGGGGCTTAGGGATTTTTTCAAAAAAATATTTTCTGCCGGTTAAGTTTTTGAGGGCTGATTTCTTGTCCTGTGATAAAAAGCCTTCTGTTTCGAGTGCCAAACCTTTCAGGAGAGCATTTTCAAGCTTTTGGCACCATTTGTGAGTGAATTGCCAAAAGTCAGATTTTTGCTGAAATTGTGACCCCGGGGCTTAGGGATTTTTTCAAAAAAATATTTTCTGCTGGTTAAGTTTTTGATAGATGATTTCTTGTCCTGTGATAAAAAGACTTCTGTTTCCATCGCCAAAGCTTTCAGGGGAGCATTTTCAAGCTTTTGGCACCATTTGTGAGTGAATTGCCAAAAGTCAGATTTTTGCTGAAATTGTGACCCCGGGGCTTAGGGATTTTTTCAAAAAAATATTTTCTGCCGGTTAAGTTTTTGAGGGCTGATTTCTTGTCCTGTGATAAAAAGCCTTCTGTTTCGAGTGCCAAACCTTTCAGGAGAGCATTTTCAGGCTTTTGGCACCATTTTTGAGTGAATTGCCAAAAGTCAGATTTTTGCTGAAATTGTTCAAAAAAATATTTTCTGCCGGTTAAGTTTTTGAGGGCTGATTTCTTGTCCTGTGATAAAGAGACTTCTGTTTCCATCGCCAAAGCTTTCAGGGGAGCATTTTCAAGCTTTTGGCACCATTTTTGAGTGAATTGCCAAAAGTCAGATTTTTGCTGAAATTGTTCAAAAAAATATTTTCTGCCGGTTAAGTTTTTGAGGGCTGATTTCTTGTCCTGTGATAAAAAGACTTCTGTTTCCGTCGCCAAAACTTTCAGGGGAGCATTTTCAAGCTTTTGGCACCATTTTTGAGTGAATTGCCAAAAGTCAGATTTTTGCTGAAATTGTTCAAAAAAATATTTTCTGCCGGTTAAGTTTTTGAGGGCTGTTTTCTTGTCCTGTGATAAAAAGACTTCTGTTTCCATCGCCAAAGCTTTCAGGGGAGCATTTTCAAGCTTTTCGCACCATTTCTGAGTGAATTGCCAAAAGTCAGATTTTTGCTGAAATTGTGACCCCGGGGCTTAGGGATTTTTTCAAAAAAATATTTTCTGCCGGTTAAGTTTTTGAGGGCTGATTTCTTGTCCTGTGATAAAAAGCCTTCTGTTTCTAGTGCCAAACCTTTCAGGAGAGCATTTTCAAGCTTTTGGCACCATTTTTGAGTGAATTGCCAAAAGTCAGATTTTTGCTGAAATTGTGACCCCGGGGCTTAGGGATTTTTTCAAAAAAATATTTTCTGCCGGTTAAGTTTTTGAGGGCTGATTTCTTGTCCTGTGATAAAAAGACTTCTTTTTCCATCGCCAAAGCTTTCAGGGGAGCATTTTCAAGCTTTTGGCACCATTTTTGAGTGAATTGCCAAAAGTCAGATTTTTGCTGAAATTGTGACCCCGGGGCTTAGGGATTTTTTCAAAAAAATATTTTCTGCCGGTTAAGTTTTTGAGGGCTGATTTCTTGTCCTGTGATAAAAAGCCTTCTGTTTCGAGTGCCAAACCTTTCAGGAGAGCATTTTCAGGCTTTTGGCACCATTTTTGAGTGAATTGCCAAAAGTCAGATTTTTGCTGAAATTGTGACCCCGGGGCTTAGGGATTTTTTCAAAAAAATATTTTCTGCCGGTTAAGTTTTTGAGGGCTGATTTCTTGTCCTGTGATAAAAAGACTTCTGTTTCGAGTGCCAAACCTTTCAGGAGAGCATTTTCAGGCTTTTGGCACCATTTTTGAGTGAATTGCCAAAAGTCAGATTTTTGCTGAAATTGTGACCCCGGGGCTTAGGGATTTTTTCAAAAAAATATTTTCTGCCGGTTAAGTTTTTGAGGGCTGATTTCTTGTCCTGTGATAAAAAGCCTTCTGTTTCGAGTGCCAAACCTTTCAGGAGAGCATTTTCAGGCTTTTGGCACCATTTTTGAGTGAATTGCCAAAAGTCAGATTTTTGCTGAAATTGTGACCCCGGGGCTTGGGGATTTTTTCAAAAAAATATTTTCTGCCGGTTAAGTTTTTGAGGGCTGATTTCTTGTCCTGTGATAAAAAGCCTTCTGTTTCGAGTGCCATACCTTTCAGGAGAGCATTTTCAGGCTTTTGGCACCATTTTTGAGTGAATTGCCAAAAGTCAGATTTTTGCTGAAATTGTGACCCCGGGGCTTAGGGATTTTTTCAAAAAAATATTTTCTGCTGGTTACGTTTTTGAGGGCTGATTTCTTGTCCTGTGATAAAAAGCCTTCTGTTTCCATCGCCAAAGCTTACAGGGCAGCATTTTCAAGCTTTTGGCACCATTTTTGAGTGAATTGCCAAAAGTCAGATTTTTGCTGACATTGTGACCCCGGGGCTTAGGAATTTTATGAAAAAAAATATTTTCTGCCAGTTAAGTTTTTGAGGGCTGATTTCTTGTCCTGTGATAAAAAGCCTTCTGTTTCGAGTGCCAAACCTTTCAGGAGAGCATTTTCAGGCTTTTGGCACCATTTTTGAGTGAATTGCCAAAAGTCAGATTTTTGCTGAAATTGTGACCCCGGGGCTTAGGGATTTTTTCAAAAAAATATTTTCTGCCGGTTACGTTTTTGAGGGCTGATTTCTTGTCCTGTGATAAAAAGCCTTCTGTTTCAATCGCCAAAGCTTACAGGGCAGCATTTTCAAGCTTTTGGCACCATTTTTGAGTGAATTGCCAAAAGTCAGATTTTTGCTGAAATTGTGACCCCGGGGCTTAGGGATTTTATGAAAAAAAATATTTTCTGCCGGTTAAGTTTTTGAGGGCTGATTTCTTGTCCTGTGATAAAAAGACTTCTGTTTCGAGTGCCAAACCTTTCAGGAGAGCATTTTCAAGCTTTTGGCACCACTTTTGAGTGAATTGCCAAAAGTCAGATTTTTCCTGAAATTGTGACCCCGGGGCTTAGGGATTTTTTCAAAAAAATATTTTCTGCCGGTTAAGTTTTTGAGGGCTGATTTCTTGTCCTGCGATAAAAAGCCTTCTGTTTCGAGTGCCAAACCTTTCAGGAGAGCATTTTCAGGCTTTTGGCACCATTTTTGAGTGAATTGCCAAAAGTCAGATTTTTGCTGAAATTGTGACCCCGGGGCTTGGGGATTTTTTCAAAAAAATATTTTCTGCCGGTTAAGTTTTTGAGGGCTGATTTCTTGTCCTGTGATAAAAAGCCTTCTGTTTCGAGTGCCATACCTTTCAGGAGAGCATTTTCAGGCTTTTGGCACCATTTTTGAGTGAATTGCCAAAAGTCAGATTTTTGCTGAAATTGTGACCCCGGGGCTTAGGGATTTTTTCAAAAAAATATTTTCTGCTGGTTACGTTTTTGAGGGCTGATTTCTTGTCCTGTGATAAAAAGCCTTCTGTTTCCATCGCCAAAGCTTACAGGGCAGCATTTTCAAGCTTTTGGCACCATTTTTGAGTGAATTGCCAAAAGTCAGATTTTTGCTGACATTGTGACCCCGGGGCTTAGGAATTTTATGAAAAAAAATATTTTCTGCCAGTTAAGTTTTTGAGGGCTGATTTCTTGTCCTGTGATAAAAAGCCTTCTGTTTCGAGTGCCAAACCTTTCAGGAGAGCATTTTCAGGCTTTTGGCACCATTTTTGAGTGAATTGCCAAAAGTCAGATTTTTGCTGAAATTGTGACCCCGGGGCTTAGGGATTTTTTCAAAAAAATATTTTCTGCCGGTTACGTTTTTGAGGGCTGATTTCTTGTCCTGTGATAAAAAGCCTTCTGTTTCAATCGCCAAAGCTTACAGGGCAGCATTTTCAAGCTTTTGGCACCATTTTTGAGTGAATTGCCAAAAGTCAGATTTTTGCTGAAATTGTGACCCCGGGGCTTAGGGATTTTATGAAAAAAAATATTTTCTGCCGGTTAAGTTTTTGAGGGCTGATTTCTTGTCCTGTGATAAAAAGACTTCTGTTTCGAGTGCCAAACCTTTCAGGAGAGCATTTTCAAGCTTTTGGCACCACTTTTGAGTGAATTGCCAAAAGTCAGATTTTTCCTGAAATTGTGACCCCGGGGCTTAGGGATTTTTTCAAAAAAATATTTTCTGCCGGTTAAGTTTTTGAGGGCTGATTTCTTGTCCTGCGATAAAAAGCCTTCTGTTTCGAGTGCCAAACCTTTCAGGAGAGCATTTTCAGGCTTTTGGCACCATTTTTGAGTGAATTGCCAAAAGTCAGATTTTTGCTGAAATTGTGACCCCGGGGCTTAGGGATTTTTTCAAAAAAATATTTTCTGCCGGTTATGTTTTTGAGGGCTGATTTCTTGTCCTGTGATAAAAAGACTTCTGTTTCCATCGCCAAAGCTTTCAGGGGAGCATTTTCAAGCTTTTGGCACCATTTTTGAGTGAATTGCCAAAAGTCAGATTTTTGCTGAAATTGTGACCCCGGGGCGTAGGGATTTTTTCAAAAAAATATTTTCTGCCGGTTAAGTTTTTGAGGGCTGATTTCTTGTCCTGTGATAAAAAGACTTCTGTTTCCATCGCCAAAGCTTTCAGGGGAGCATTTTCAAGCTTTTGGCACCATTTTTGAGTGAATTGCCAAAAGTCAGATTTTTGCTGAAATTGTGACCCCGGGGCTTAGGAATTTTATGAAAAAAAATATTTTCTGCCAGTTAAGTTTTTGAGGGCTGATTTCTTGTCCTGTGATAAAAAGCCTTCTGTTTCGAGTGCCAAACCTTTCAGGAGAGCATTTTCAGGCTTTTGGCACCATTTTTGAGTGAATTGCCAAAAGTCAGATTTTTGCTGAAATTGTGACCCCGGGGCTTAGGGATTTTTTCAAAAAAATATTTTCTGCCGGTTACGTTTTTGAGGGCTGATTTCTTGTCCTGTGATAAAAAGCCTTCTGTTTCAATCGCCAAAGCTTACAGGGCAGCATTTTCAAGCTTTTGGCACCATTTTTGAGTGAATTGCCAAAAGTCAGATTTTTGCTGAAATTGTGACCCCGGGGCTTAGGGATTTTATGAAAAAAAATATTTTCTGCCGGTTAAGTTTTTGAGGGCTGATTTCTTGTCCTGTGATAAAAAGACTTCTGTTTCGAGTGCCAAACCTTTCAGGAGAGCATTTTCAAGCTTTTGGCACCACTTTTGAGTGAATTGCCAAAAGTCAGATTTTTCCTGAAATTGTGACCCCGGGGCTTAGGGATTTTTTCAAAAAAATATTTTCTGCCGGTTAAGTTTTTGAGGGCTGATTTCTTGTCCTGCGATAAAAAGCCTTCTGTTTCGAGTGCCAAACCTTTCAGGAGAGCATTTTCAGGCTTTTGGCACCATTTTTGAGTGAATTGCCAAAAGTCAGATTTTTGCTGAAATTGTGACCCCGGGGCTTGGGGATTTTTTCAAAAAAATATTTTCTGCCGGTTAAGTTTTTGAGGGCTGATTTCTTGTCCTGTGATAAAAAGCCTTCTGTTTCGAGTGCCATACCTTTCAGGAGAGCATTTTCAGGCTTTTGGCACCATTTTTGAGTGAATTGCCAAAAGTCAGATTTTTGCTGAAATTGTGACCCCGGGGCTTAGGGATTTTTTCAAAAAAATATTTTCTGCTGGTTACGTTTTTGAGGGCTGATTTCTTGTCCTGTGATAAAAAGCCTTCTGTTTCCATCGCCAAAGCTTACAGGGCAGCATTTTCAAGCTTTTGGCACCATTTTTGAGTGAATTGCCAAAAGTCAGATTTTTGCTGACATTGTGACCCCGGGGCTTAGGAATTTTATGAAAAAAAATATTTTCTGCCAGTTAAGTTTTTGAGGGCTGATTTCTTGTCCTGTGATAAAAAGCCTTCTGTTTCGAGTGCCAAACCTTTCAGGAGAGCATTTTCAGGCTTTTGGCACCATTTTTGAGTGAATTGCCAAAAGTCAGATTTTTGCTGAAATTGTGACCCCGGGGCTTAGGGATTTTTTCAAAAAAATATTTTCTGCCGGTTACGTTTTTGAGGGCTGATTTCTTGTCCTGTGATAAAAAGCCTTCTGTTTCAATCGCCAAAGCTTACAGGGCAGCATTTTCAAGCTTTTGGCACCATTTTTGAGTGAATTGCCAAAAGTCAGATTTTTGCTGAAATTGTGACCCCGGGGCTTAGGGATTTTATGAAAAAAAATATTTTCTGCCGGTTAAGTTTTTGAGGGCTGATTTCTTGTCCTGTGATAAAAAGACTTCTGTTTCGAGTGCCAAACCTTTCAGGAGAGCATTTTCAAGCTTTTGGCACCACTTTTGAGTGAATTGCCAAAAGTCAGATTTTTCCTGAAATTGTGACCCCGGGGCTTAGGGATTTTTTCAAAAAAATATTTTCTGCCGGTTAAGTTTTTGAGGGCTGATTTCTTGTCCTGCGATAAAAAGCCTTCTGTTTCGAGTGCCAAACCTTTCAGGAGAGCATTTTCAGGCTTTTGGCACCATTTTTGAGTGAATTGCCAAAAGTCAGATTTTTGCTGAAATTGTGACCCCGGGGCTTAGGGATTTTTTCAAAAAAATATTTTCTGCCGGTTATGTTTTTGAGGGCTGATTTCTTGTCCTGTGATAAAAAGACTTCTGTTTCCATCGCCAAAGCTTTCAGGGGAGCATTTTCAAGCTTTTGGCACCATTTTTGAGTGAATTGCCAAAAGTCAGATTTTTGCTGAAATTGTGACCCCGGGGCGTAGGGATTTTTTCAAAAAAATATTTTCTGCCGGTTAAGTTTTTGAGGGCTGATTTCTTGTCCTGTGATAAAAAGACTTCTGTTTCCATCGCCAAAGCTTTCAGGGGAGCATTTTCAAGCTTTTGGCACCATTTTTGAGTGAATTGCCAAAAGTCAGATTTTTGCTGAAATTGTGACCCCGGGGCTTAGGAATTTTATGAAAAAAAATATTTTCTGCCAGTTAAGTTTTTGAGGGCTGATTTCTTGTCCTGTGATAAAAAGCCTTCTGTTTCGAGTGCCAAACCTTTCAGGAGAGCATTTTCAGGCTTTTGGCACCATTTTTGAGTGAATTGCCAAAAGTCAGATTTTTGCTGAAATTGTGACCCCGGGGCTTAGGGATTTTTTCAAAAAAATATTTTCTGCCGGTTACGTTTTTGAGGGCTGATTTCTTGTCCTGTGATAAAAAGCCTTCTGTTTCAATCGCCAAAGCTTACAGGGCAGCATTTTCAAGCTTTTGGCACCATTTTTGAGTGAATTGCCAAAAGTCAGATTTTTGCTGAAATTGTGACCCCGGGGCTTAGGGATTTTATGAAAAAAAATATTTTCTGCCGGTTAAGTTTTTGAGGGCTGATTTCTTGTCCTGTGATAAAAAGACTTCTGTTTCGAGTGCCAAACCTTTCAGGAGAGCATTTTCAAGCTTTTGGCACCACTTTTGAGTGAATTGCCAAAAGTCAGATTTTTCCTGAAATTGTGACCCCGGGGCTTAGGGATTTTTTCAAAAAAATATTTTCTGCCGGTTAAGTTTTTGAGGGCTGATTTCTTGTCCTGCGATAAAAAGCCTTCTGTTTCGAGTGCCAAACCTTTCAGGAGAGCATTTTCAGGCTTTTGGCACCATTTTTGAGTGAATTGCCAAAAGTCAGATTTTTGCTGAAATTGTGACCCCGGGGCTTGGGGATTTTTTCAAAAAAATATTTTCTGCCGGTTAAGTTTTTGAGGGCTGATTTCTTGTCCTGTGATAAAAAGCCTTCTGTTTCGAGTGCCATACCTTTCAGGAGAGCATTTTCAGGCTTTTGGCACCATTTTTGAGTGAATTGCCAAAAGTCAGATTTTTGCTGAAATTGTGACCCCGGGGCTTAGGGATTTTTTCAAAAAAATATTTTCTGCTGGTTACGTTTTTGAGGGCTGATTTCTTGTCCTGTGATAAAAAGCCTTCTGTTTCCATCGCCAAAGCTTACAGGGCAGCATTTTCAAGCTTTTGGCACCATTTTTGAGTGAATTGCCAAAAGTCAGATTTTTGCTGACATTGTGACCCCGGGGCTTAGGAATTTTATGAAAAAAAATATTTTCTGCCAGTTAAGTTTTTGAGGGCTGATTTCTTGTCCTGTGATAAAAAGCCTTCTGTTTCGAGTGCCAAACCTTTCAGGAGAGCATTTTCAGGCTTTTGGCACCATTTTTGAGTGAATTGCCAAAAGTCAGATTTTTGCTGAAATTGTGACCCCGGGGCTTAGGGATTTTTTCAAAAAAATATTTTCTGCCGGTTACGTTTTTGAGGGCTGATTTCTTGTCCTGTGATAAAAAGCCTTCTGTTTCAATCGCCAAAGCTTACAGGGCAGCATTTTCAAGCTTTTGGCACCATTTTTGAGTGAATTGCCAAAAGTCAGATTTTTGCTGAAATTGTGACCCCGGGGCTTAGGGATTTTATGAAAAAAAATATTTTCTGCCGGTTAAGTTTTTGAGGGCTGATTTCTTGTCCTGTGATAAAAAGACTTCTGTTTCGAGTGCCAAACCTTTCAGGAGAGCATTTTCAAGCTTTTGGCACCACTTTTGAGTGAATTGCCAAAAGTCAGATTTTTCCTGAAATTGTGACCCCGGGGCTTAGGGATTTTTTCAAAAAAATATTTTCTGCCGGTTAAGTTTTTGAGGGCTGATTTCTTGTCCTGCGATAAAAAGCCTTCTGTTTCGAGTGCCAAACCTTTCAGGAGAGCATTTTCAGGCTTTTGGCACCATTTTTGAGTGAATTGCCAAAAGTCAGATTTTTGCTGAAATTGTGACCCCGGGGCTTAGGGATTTTTTCAAAAAAATATTTTCTGCCGGTTATGTTTTTGAGGGCTGATTTCTTGTCCTGTGATAAAAAGACTTCTGTTTCCATCGCCAAAGCTTTCAGGGGAGCATTTTCAAGCTTTTGGCACCATTTTTGAGTGAATTGCCAAAAGTCAGATTTTTGCTGAAATTGTGACCCCGGGGCGTAGGGATTTTTTCAAAAAAATATTTTCTGCCGGTTAAGTTTTTGAGGGCTGATTTCTTGTCCTGTGATAAAAAGACTTCTGTTTCCATCGCCAAAGCTTTCAGGGGAGCATTTTCAAGCTTTTGGCACCATTTTTGAGTGAATTGCCAAAAGTCAGATTTTTGCTGAAATTGTGACCCCGGGGCTTAGGGATTTTTTCCAAAAAATATTTTATGCCGGTTAAGTTTTTGAGGGCTGATTTCTTGTCCTGTGATAAAAAGCCTTCTGTTTCGAGTGCCAAACCTTTCAGGAGAGCATTTTCAGGCTTTTGGCACCATTTTTGAGTGAATTGCCAAAAGTCAGATTTTTGCTGAAATTGTGACCCCGGGGCTTAGGGATTTTTTCAAAAAAATATTTTCTGCCCGTTAAGTTTTTGAGGGCTGATTTCTTGTCCTGTGATAAGAAGACTTCTGTTTCGAGTGCCAAACCTTTCAGGAGAGCATTTTCAGGCTTTTGGCACCATTTTTGAGTGAATTGGCAAAAGTCAGATTTTTGCTGAAATTGTTCAAAAAAATATTTTCTGCCGGTTAAGTTTTTGAGGGCTGTTTTCTTGTCCTGTGATAAAAAGACTTCTGTTTCCATCGCCAAAGCTTCCAGGGGAGCATTTTCAAGCTTTTGGCACCATTTTTGAGTGAATTGCCAAAAGTCAGATTTTTGCTGAAATTGTGACCCCGGGGCTTTGGGATTTTTTCAAAAAAATATTTTCTGCCGGTTAAGTTTTTGAGGGCTAATTTCTTGTCCTGTGATAAAAAGCCTTCTGTTTCGAGTGCCAAAACTTTCAGGAGAGCATTTTCAAGCTTTTGGCACCATTTTTGAGTGAATTGCCAAAAGTCAGATTTTTGCTGAAATTGTGACCCCGGGGCTTAGGGATTTTTTCAAAAAAATATTTTCTGCCGGTTAAGTTTTTGAGGGCTGATTTCTTGTCCTGTGATAAAAAGCCTTCTGTTTCGAGTGCCAAACCTTTCAGGAGAGCATTTTCAGGCTTTTGGCACCATTTTTGAGTGAATTGCCAAAAGTCAGATTTTTGCTGAAATTGTTCAAAAAAATATTTTCTGCCGGTTAAGTTTTTGAGGGCTGTTTTCTTGTCCTGTGATAAAAAGACTTCTGTTTCCATCGCCAAAGCTTCCAGGGGAGCATTTTCAAGCTTTTGGCACCATTTTTGAGTGAATTGCCCAAAGTCAGATTTTTGCTGAAATTGTGACCCCGGGGCTTTGGGATTTTTTCAAAAAAATATTTTCTGCCGGTTAAGTTTTTGAGGGCTGATTTCTTGTCCTGTGATAAAAAGCCTTCTGTTTCGAGTGCCAAACCTTTCAGGAGAGCATTTTCAGGCTTTTGGCACCATTTTTGAGTGAATTGCCAAAAGTCAGATTTTTGCTGAAATTGTGACCCCGGGGCTTAGGGATTTTTTCAAAAAAATATTTTCTGCCGGTTACGTTTTTGAGGGCTGATTTCTTGTCCTGTGATAAAAAGCCTTCTGTTTCAATCGCCAAAGCTTACAGGGCAGCATTTTCAAGCTTTTGGCACCATTTTTGAGTGAATTGCCAAAAGTCAGATTTTTGCTGAAATTGTGACCCCGGGGCTTAGGGATTTTATGAAAAAAAATATTTTCTGCCGGTTAAGTTTTTGAGGGCTGATTTCTTGTCCTGTGATAAAAAGACTTCTGTTTCGAGTGCCAAACCTTTCAGGAGAGCATTTTCAAGCTTTTGGCACCACTTTTGAGTGAATTGCCAAAAGTCAGATTTTTCCTGAAATTGTGACCCCGGGGCTTAGGGATTTTTTCAAAAAAATATTTTCTGCCGGTTAAGTTTTTGAGGGCTGATTTCTTGTCCTGTGATAAAAAGCCTTCTGTTTCGAGTGCCAAACCTTTCAGGAGAGCATTTTCAGGCTTTTGGCACCATTTTTGAGTGAATTGCCAAAAGTCAGATTTTTGCTGAAATTGTGACCCCGGGGCTTAGGGATTTTTTCAAAAAAATATTTTCTGCCGGTTAAGTTTTTGAGGGCTGATTTCTTGTCCTGTGATAAAAAGACTTCTGTTTCGAGTGCCAAACCTTTCAGGAGAGCATTTTCAGGCTTTTGGCACCATTTTTGAGTGAATTGCCAAAAGTCAGATTTTTGCTGAAATTGTGACCCCGGGGCTTAGGGATTTTTTCAAAAAAATATTTTCTGCCGGTTAAGTTTTTGAGGGCTGATTTCTTGTCCTGTGATAAAAAGCCTTCTGTTTCGAGTGCCAAACCTTTCAGGAGAGCATTTTCAGGCTTTTGGCACCATTTTTGAGTGAATTGCCAAAAGTCAGATTTTTGCTGAAATTGTGACCCCGGGGCTTGGGGATTTTTTCAAAAAAATATTTTCTGCCGGTTAAGTTTTTGAGGGCTGATTTCTTGTCCTGTGATAAAAAGCCTTCTGTTTCGAGTGCCATACCTTTCAGGAGAGCATTTTCAGGCTTTTGGCACCATTTTTGAGTGAATTGCCAAAAGTCAGATTTTTGCTGAAATTGTGACCCCGGGGCTTAGGGATTTTTTCAAAAAAATATTTTCTGCTGGTTACGTTTTTGAGGGCTGATTTCTTGTCCTGTGATAAAAAGCCTTCTGTTTCCATCGCCAAAGCTTACAGGGCAGCATTTTCAAGCTTTTGGCACCATTTTTGAGTGAATTGCCAAAAGTCAGATTTTTGCTGACATTGTGACCCCGGGGCTTAGGAATTTTATGAAAAAAAATATTTTCTGCCAGTTAAGTTTTTGAGGGCTGATTTCTTGTCCTGTGATAAAAAGCCTTCTGTTTCGAGTGCCAAACCTTTCAGGAGAGCATTTTCAGGCTTTTGGCACCATTTTTGAGTGAATTGCCAAAAGTCAGATTTTTGCTGAAATTGTGACCCCGGGGCTTAGGGATTTTTTCAAAAAAATATTTTCTGCCGGTTACGTTTTTGAGGGCTGATTTCTTGTCCTGTGATAAAAAGCCTTCTGTTTCAATCACCAAAGCTTACAGGGCAGCATTTTCAAGCTTTTGGCACCATTTTTGAGTGAATTGCCAAAAGTCAGATTTTTGCTGAAATTGTGACCCCGGGGCTTAGGGATTTTATGAAAAAAAATATTTTCTGCCGGTTAAGTTTTTGAGGGCTGATTTCTTGTCCTGTGATAAAAAGACTTCTGTTTCGAGTGCCAAACCTTTCAGGAGAGCATTTTCAAGCTTTTGGCACCACTTTTGAGTGAATTGCCAAAAGTCAGATTTTTCCTGAAATTGTGACCCCGGGGCTTAGGGATTTTTTCAAAAAAATATTTTCTGCCGGTTAAGTTTTTGAGGGCTGATTTCTTGTCCTGCGATAAAAAGCCTTCTGTTTCGAGTGCCAAACCTTTCAGGAGAGCATTTTCAGGCTTTTGGCACCATTTTTGAGTGAATTGCCAAAAGTCAGATTTTTGCTGAAATTGTGACCCCGGGGCTTAGGGATTTTTTCAAAAAAATATTTTCTGCCGGTTAAGTTTTTGAGGGCTGATTTCTTGTCCTGTGATAAAAAGACTTCTGTTTCCATCGCCAAAGCTTTCAGGGGAGCATTTTCAAGCTTTTGGCACCATTTTTGAGTGAATTGCCAAAAGTCAGATTTTTGCTGAAATTGTGACCCCGGGGCGTAGGGATTTTTTCAAAAAAATATTTTCTGCCGGTTAAGTTTTTGAGGGCTGATTTCTTGTCCTGTGATAAAAAGACTTCTGTTTCCATCGCCAAAGCTTTCAGGGGAGCATTTTCAAGCTTTTGGCACCATTTTTGAGTGAATTGCCAAAAGTCAGATTTTTGCTGAAATTGTGACCCCGGGGCTTAGGGATTTTTTCCAAAAAATATTTTATGCCGGTTAAGTTTTTGAGGGCTGATTTCTTGTCCTGTGATAAAAAGCCTTCTGTTTCGAGTGCCAAACCTTTCAGGAGAGCATTTTCAGGCTTTTGGCACCATTTTTGAGTGAATTGCCAAAAGTCAGATTTTTGCTGAAATTGTGACCCCGGGGCTTAGGGATTTTTTCAAAAAAATATTTTCTGCCCGTTAAGTTTTTGAGGGCTGATTTCTTGTCCTGTGATAAGAAGACTTCTGTTTCGAGTGCCAAACCTTTCAGGAGAGCATTTTCAGGCTTTTGGCACCATTTTTGAGTGAATTGCCAAAAGTCAGATTTTTGCTGAAATTGTTCAAAAAAATATTTTCTGCCGGTTAAGTTTTTGAGGGCTGTTTTCTTGTCCTGTGATAAAAAGACTTCTGTTTCCATCGCCAAAGCTTCCAGGGGAGCATTTTCAAGCTTTTGGCACCATTTTTGAGTGAATTGCCAAAAGTCAGATTTTTGCTGAAATTGTGACCCCGGGGCTTTGGGATTTTTTCAAAAAAATATTTTCTGCCGGTTAAGTTTTTGAGGGCTAATTTCTTGTCCTGTGATAAAAAGCCTTCTGTTTCGAGTGCCAAAACTTTCAGGAGAGCATTTTCAAGCTTTTGGCACCATTTTTGAGTGAATTGCCAAAAGTCAGATTTTTGCTGAAATTGTGACCCCGGGGCTTAGGGATTTTTTCAAAAAAATATTTTCTGCCGGTTAAGTTTTTGAGGGCTGATTTCTTGTCCTGTGATAAAAAGCCTTCTGTTTCGAGTGCCAAACCTTTCAGGAGAGCATTTTCAGGCTTTTGGCACCATTTTTGAGTGAATTGCCAAAAGTCAGATTTTTGCTGAAATTGTTCAAAAAAATATTTTCTGCCGGTTAAGTTTTTGAGGGCTGTTTTCTTGTCCTGTGATAAAAAGACTTCTGTTTCCATCGCCAAAGCTTCCAGGGGAGCATTTTCAAGCTTTTGGCACCATTTTTGAGTGAATTGCCCAAAGTCAGATTTTTGCTGAAATTGTGACCCCGGGGCTTAGGGATTTTTTCAAAAAAATATTTTCTGCCGGTTAAGTTTTTGAGGGCTGATTTCTTGTCCTGTGATAAAAAGCCTTCTGTTTCGAGTGCCAAACCTTTCAGGAGAGCATTTTCAAGCTTTTGGCACCATTTTTGAGTGAATTGCCAAAAGTCAGATTTTTGCTGAAATTGTGACCCCGGGGCTTAGGGATTTTTTCAAAAAAATATTTTCTGCCGGTTAAGTTTTTGAGGGCTGATTTCTTGTCCTGTGATAAAAAGCCTTCTGTTTCGAGTGCCAAACCTTTCAGGAGAGCATTTTCAAGCTTTTGGCACCATTTTTGAGTGAATTGCCAAAAGTCAGATTTTTGCTGAAATTGTGACCCCGGGGCTTAGGGATTTTTTCAAAAAAATATTTTCTGCCGGTTACGTTTTTGAGGGCTGATTTCTTGTCCTGTGATAAAAAGCCTTCTGTTTCCATCGCCAAAGCTTACAGGGCAGCATTTTCAAGCTTTTGGCACCATTTTTGAGTGAATTGCCAAAAGTCAGATTTTTGCTGACATTGTGACCCCGGGGCTTAGGAATTTTATGAAAAAAAATATTTTATGCCAGTTAAGTTTTTGAGGGCTGATTTCTTGTCCTGTGATAAAAAGCCTTCTGTTTCGAGTGCCAAACCTTTCAGGAGAGCATTTTCAGGCTTTTGGCACCATTTTTGAGTGAATTGCCAAAAGTCAGATTTTTGCTGAAATTGTGACCCCGGGGCTTAGGGATTTTTTCAAAAAAATATTTTCTGCCGGTTACGTTTTTGAGGGCTGATTTCTTGTCCTGTGATAAAAAGCCTTCTGTTTCAATCGCCAAAGCTTACAGGGCAGCATTTTCAAGCTTTTGGCACCATTTTTGAGTGAATTGCCAAAAGTCAGATTTTTGCTGAAATTGTGACCCCGGGGCTTAGGGATTTTATGAAAAAAAATATTTTCTGCCGGTTAAGTTTTTGAGGGCTGATTTCTTGTCCTGTGATAAAAAGACTTCTGTTTCGAGTGCCAAACCTTTCAGGAGAGCATTTTCAAGCTTTTGGCACCACTTTTGAGTGAATTGCCAAAAGTCAGATTTTTCCTGAAATTGTGACCCCGGGGCTTAGGGATTTTTTCAAAAAAATATTTTCTGCCGGTTAAGTTTTTGAGGGCTGATTTCTTGTCCTGTGATAAAAAGCCTTCTGTTTCGAGTGCCAAACCTTTCAGGAGAGCATTTTCAGGCTTTTGGCACCATTTTTGAGTGAATTGCCAAAAGTCAGATTTTTGCTGAAATTGTGACCCCGGGGCTTAGGGATTTTTTCAAAAAAATATTTTCTGCCGGTTAAGTTTTTGAGGGCTGATTTCTTGTCCTGTGATAAAAAGACTTCTGTTTCGAGTGCCAAACCTTTCAGGAGAGCATTTTCAGGCTTTTGGCACCATTTTTGAGTGAATTGCCAAAAGTCAGATTTTTGCTGAAATTGTGACCCCGGGGCTTAGGGATTTTTTCAAAAAAATATTTTCTGCCGGTTAAGTTTTTGAGGGCTGATTTCTTGTCCTGTGATAAAAAGCCTTCTGTTTCGAGTGCCAAACCTTTCAGGAGAGCATTTTCAGGCTTTTGGCACCATTTTTGAGTGAATTGCCAAAAGTCAGATTTTTGCTGAAATTGTGACCCCGGGGCTTGGGGATTTTTTCAAAAAAATATTTTCTGCCCGTTAAGTTTTTGAGGGCTGATTTCTTGTCCTGTGATAAAAAGCCTTCTGTTTCGAGTGCCATACCTTTCAGGAGAGCATTTTCAGGCTTTTGGCACCATTTTTGAGTGAATTGCCAAAAGTCAGATTTTTGCTGAAATTGTGACCCCGGGGCTTAGGGATTTTTTCAAAAAAATATTTTCTGCTGGTTACGTTTTTGAGGGCTGATTTCTTGTCCTGTGATAAAAAGCCTTCTGTTTCCATCGCCAAAGCTTACAGGGCAGCATTTTCAAGCTTTTGGCACCATTTTTGAGTGAATTGCCAAAAGTCAGATTTTTGCTGACATTGTGACCCCGGGGCTTAGGAATTTTATGAAAAAAAATATTTTCTGCCAGTTAAGTTTTTGAGGGCTGATTTCTTGTCCTGTGATAAAAAGCCTTCTGTTTCGAGTGCCAAACCTTTCAGGAGAGCATTTTCAGGCTTTTGGCACCATTTTTGAGTGAATTGCCAAAAGTCAGATTTTTGCTGAAATTGTGACCCCGGGGCTTAGGGATTTTTTCAAAAAAATATTTTCTGCCGGTTACGTTTTTGAGGGCTGATTTCTTGTCCTGTGATAAAAAGCCTTCTGTTTCAATCGCCAAAGCTTACAGGGCAGCATTTTCAAGCTTTTGGCACCATTTTTGAGTGAATTGCCAAAAGTCAGATTTTTGCTGAAATTGTGACCCCGGGGCTTAGGGATTTTATGAAAAAAAATATTTTCTGCCGGTTAAGTTTTTGAGGGCTGATTTCTTGTCCTGTGATAAAAAGACTTCTCTTTCGAGTGCCAAACCTTTCAGGAGAGCATTTTCAAGCTTTTGGCACCACTTTTGAGTGAATTGCCAAAAGTCAGATTTTTCCTGAAATTGTGACCCCGGGGCTTAGGGATTTTTTCAAAAAAATATTTTCTGCCGGTTAAGTTTTTGAGGGCTGATTTCTTGTCCTGCGATAAAAAGCCTTCTGTTTCGAGTGCCAAACCTTTCAGGAGAGCATTTTCAGGCTTTTGGCACCATTTTTGAGTGAATTGCCAAAAGTCAGATTTTTGCTGAAATTGTGACCCCGGGGCTTAGGGATTTTTTCAAAAAAATATTTTCTGCCGGTTATGTTTTTGAGGGCTGATTTCTTGTCCTGTGATAAAAAGACTTCTGTTTCCATCGCCAAAGCTTTCAGGGGAGCATTTTCAAGCTTTTGGCACCATTTTTGAGTGAATTGCCAAAAGTCAGATTTTTGCTGAAATTGTGACCCCGGGGCGTAGGGATTTTTTCAAAAAAATATTTTCTGCCGGTTAAGTTTTTGAGGGCTGATTTCTTGTCCTGTGATAAAAAGACTTCTGTTTCCATCGCCAAAGCTTTCAGGGGAGCATTTTCAAGCTTTTGGCACCATTTTTGAGTGAATTGCCAAAAGTCAGATTTTTGCTGAAATTGTGACCCCGGGGCTTAGGGATTTTTTCCAAAAAATATTTTATGCCGGTTAAGTTTTTGAGGGCTGATTTCTTGTCCTGTGATAAAAAGCCTTCTGTTTCGAGTGCCAAACCTTTCAGGAGAGCATTTTCAGGCTTTTGGCACCATTTTTGAGTGAATTGCCAAAAGTCAGATTTTTGCTGAAATTGTGACCCCGGGGCTTAGGGATTTTTTCAAAAAAATATTTTCTGCCCGTTAAGTTTTTGAGGGCTGATTTCTTGTCCTGTGATAAGAAGACTTCTGTTTCGAGTGCCAAACCTTTCAGGAGAGCATTTTCAGGCTTTTGGCACCATTTTTGAGTGAATTGCCAAAAGTCAGATTTTTGCTGAAATTGTTCAAAAAAATATTTTCTGCCGGTTAAGTTTTTGAGGGCTGTTTTCTTGTCCTGTGATAAAAAGACTTCTGTTTCCATCGCCAAAGCTTCCAGGGGAGCATTTTCAAGCTTTTGGCACCATTTTTGAGTGAATTGCCAAAAGTCAGATTTTTGCTGAAATTGTGACCCCGGGGCTTTGGGATTTTTTCAAAAAAATATTTTCTGCCGGTTAAGTTTTTGAGGGCTAATTTCTTGTCCTGTGATAAAAAGCCTTCTGTTTCGAGTGCCAAAACTTTCAGGAGAGCATTTTCAAGCTTTTGGCACCATTTTTGAGTGAATTGCCAAAAGTCAGATTTTTGCTGAAATTGTGACCCCGGGGCTTAGGGATTTTTTCAAAAAAATATTTTCTGCCGGTTAAGTTTTTGAGGGCTGATTTCTTGTCCTGTGATAAAAAGCCTTCTGTTTCGAGTGCCAAACCTTTCAGGAGAGCATTTTCAGGCTTTTGGCACCATTTTTGAGTGAATTGCCAAAAGTCAGATTTTTGCTGAAATTGTTCAAAAAAATATTTTCTGCCGGTTAAGTTTTTGAGGGCTGTTTTCTTGTCCTGTGATAAAAAGACTTCTGTTTCCATCGCCAAAGCTTCCAGGGGAGCATTTTCAAGCTTTTGGCACCATTTTTGAGTGAATTGCCCAAAGTCAGATTTTTGCTGAAATTGTGACCCCGGGGCTTTGGGATTTTTTCAAAAAAATATTTTCTGCCGGTTAAGTTTTTGAGGGCTGATTTCTTGTCCTGTGATAAAAAGCCTTCTGTTTCGAGTGCCAAACCTTTCAGGAGAGCATTTTCAGGCTTTTGGCACCATTTTTGAGTGAATTGCCAAAAGTCAGATTTTTGCTGAAATTGTGACCCCGGGGCTTAGGGATTTTTTCAAAAAAATATTTTCTGCCGGTTACGTTTTTGAGGGCTGATTTCTTGTCCTGTGATAAAAAGCCTTCTGTTTCAATCGCCAAAGCTTACAGGGCAGCATTTTCAAGCTTTTGGCACCATTTTTGAGTGAATTGCCAAAAGTCAGATTTTTGCTGAAATTGTGACCCCGGGGCTTAGGGATTTTATGAAAAAAAATATTTTCTGCCGGTTAAGTTTTTGAGGGCTGATTTCTTGTCCTGTGATAAAAAGACTTCTGTTTCGAGTGCCAAACCTTTCAGGAGAGCATTTTCAAGCTTTTGGCACCACTTTTGAGTGAATTGCCAAAAGTCAGATTTTTCCTGAAATTGTGACCCCGGGGCTTAGGGATTTTTTCAAAAAAATATTTTCTGCCGGTTAAGTTTTTGAGGGCTGATTTCTTGTCCTGTGATAAAAAGCCTTCTGTTTCGAGTGCCAAACCTTTCAGGAGAGCATTTTCAGGCTTTTGGCACCATTTTTGAGTGAATTGCCAAAAGTCAGATTTTTGCTGAAATTGTGACCCCGGGGCTTAGGGATTTTTTCAAAAAAATATTTTCTGCCGGTTAAGTTTTTGAGGGCTGATTTCTTGTCCTGTGATAAAAAGACTTCTGTTTCGAGTGCCAAACCTTTCAGGAGAGCATTTTCAGGCTTTTGGCACCATTTTTGAGTGAATTGCCAAAAGTCAGATTTTTGCTGAAATTGTGACCCCGGGGCTTAGGGATTTTTTCAAAAAAATATTTTCTGCCGGTTAAGTTTTTGAGGGCTGATTTCTTGTCCTGTGATAAAAAGCCTTCTGTTTCGAGTGCCAAACCTTTCAGGAGAGCATTTTCAAGCTTTTGGCACCACTTTTGAGTGAATTGCCAAAAGTCAGATTTTTCCTGAAATTGTGACCCCGGGGCTTAGGGATTTTTTCAAAAAAATATTTTCTGCCGGTTAAGTTTTTGAGGGCTGATTTCTTGTCCTGCGATAAAAAGCCTTCTGTTTCGAGTGCCAAACCTTTCAGGAGAGCATTTTCAGGCTTTTGGCACCATTTTTGAGTGAATTGCCAAAAGTCAGATTTTTGCTGAAATTGTGACCCCGGGGCGTAGGGATTTTTTCAAAAAAATATTTTCTGCCGGTTAAGTTTTTGAGGGCTGATTTCTTGTCCTGTGATAAAAAGACTTCTGTTTCCATCGCCAAAGCTTTCAGGGGAGCATTTTCAAGCTTTTGGCACCATTTTTGAGTGAATTGCCAAAAGTCAGATTTTTGCTGAAATTGTGACCCCGGGGCGTAGGGATTTTTTCAAAAAAATATTTTCTGCCGGTTAAGTTTTTGAGGGCTGATTTCTTGTCCTGTGATAAAAAGACTTCTGTTTCCATCGCCAAAGCTTTCAGGGGAGCATTTTCAAGCTTTTGGCACCATTTTTGAGTGAATTGCCAAAAGTCAGATTTTTGCTGAAATTGTGACCCCGGGGCTTAGGGATTTTTTCCAAAAAATATTTTATGCCGGTTAAGTTTTTGAGGGCTGATTTCTTGTCCTGTGATAAAAAGCCTTCTGTTTCGAGTGCCAAACCTTTCAGGAGAGCATTTTCAGGCTTTTGGCACCATTTTTGAGTGAATTGCCAAAAGTCAGATTTTTGCTGAAATTGTGACCCCGGGGCTTAGGGATTTTTTCAAAAAAATATTTTCTGCCCGTTAAGTTTTTGAGGGCTGATTTCTTGTCCTGTGATAAGAAGACTTCTGTTTCGAGTGCCAAACCTTTCAGGAGAGCATTTTCAGGCTTTTGGCACCATTTTTGAGTGAATTGCCAAAAGTCAGATTTTTGCTGAAATTGTTCAAAAAAATATTTTCTGCCGGTTAAGTTTTTGAGGGCTGTTTTCTTGTCCTGTGATAAAAAGACTTCTGTTTCCATCGCCAAAGCTTCCAGGGGAGCATTTTCAAGCTTTTGGCACCATTTTTGAGTGAATTGCCCAAAGTCAGATTTTTGCTGAAATTGTGACCCCGGGGCTTTGGGATTTTTTCAAAAAAATATTTTCTGCCGGTTAAGTTTTTGAGGGCTGATTTCTTGTCCTGTGATAAAAAGCCTTCTGTTTCGAGTGCCAAACCTTTCAGGAGAGCATTTTCAAGCTTTTGGCACCATTTTTGAGTGAATTGCCAAAAGTCAGATTTTTGCTGAAATTGTGACCCCGGGGCTTAGGGATTTTTTCAAAAAAATATTTTCTGCCGGTTAAGTTTTTGAGGGCTGATTTCTTGTCCTGTGATAAAAAGCCTTCTGTTTCGAGTGCCAAACCTTTCAGGAGAGCATTTTCAAGCTTTTGGCACCATTTTTGAGTGAATTGCCAAAAGTCAGATTTTTGCTGAAATTGTGACCCCGGGGCTTAGGGATTTTTTCAAAAAAATATTTTCTGCCGGTTAAGTTTTTGAGGGCTGATTTCTTGTCCTGTGATAAAAAGCCTTCTGTTTCGAGTGCCAAACCTTTCAGGAGAGCATTTTCAGGCTTTTGGAACCATTTTTGAGTGAATTGCCAAAAGTCAGATTTTTGCTGAAATTGTGACCCCGGGGCTTAGGGATTTTTCCAAAAAAATATTTTCTGCCGGTTAAGTTTTTGAGGGCTGATTTCTTGTCCTGTGATAAAAAGACTTCTGTTTCGAGTGCCAAACCTTTCAGGAGAGCATTTTCAGGCTTTTGGCACCATTTTTGAGTGAATTGCCAAAAGTCAGATTTTTGCTGAAATTGTGACCCCGGGGCTTAGGGATTTTTTCAAAAAAATATTTTCTGCTGGTTAAGTTTTTGAGGGCTGATTTCTTGTCCTGTGATAAAAAGCCTTCTGTTTCGAGTGCCAAACCTTTCAGGAGAGCATTTTCAGGCTTTTGGCACCATTTTTGAGTGAATTGCCAAAAGTCAGATTTTTGCTGAAATTGTTCAAAAAAATATTTTCTGCCGGTTAAGTTTTTGAGGGCTGTTTTCTTGTCCTGTGATAAAAAGACTTCTGTTTCCATCGCCAAAGCTTCCAGGGGAGCATTTTCAAGCTTTTGGCACTATTTTTGAGTGAATTGCCAAAAGTCAGATGTTTGCTGAAATTGTGACCCCGGGGCTTAGGGATTTTTTCAAAAAAATATTTTCTGCCGGTTAAGTTTTTGAGGGCTGATTTCTTGTCCTGTGATAAAAAGCCTTCTGTTTCGAGTGCCAAACCTTTCAGGAGAGCATTTTCAGGCTTTTGGCACCATTTTTGAGTGAATTGCCAAAAGTCAGATTTTTGCTGAAATTGTGACCCCGGGGCTTAGGGATTTTTTCAAAAAAATATTTTCTGCCGGTTAAGTTTTTGAGGGCTGATTTCTTGTCCTGTGATAAAAAGACTTCTGTTTCGAGTGCCAAACCTTTCAGGAGAGCATTTTCAGGCTTTTGGCACCATTTTTGAGTGAATTGCCAAAAGTCAGATTTTTGCTGAAATTGTGACCCCGGGGCTTAGGGATTTTTTCAAAAAAATATTTTCTGCTGGTTAAGTTTTTGAGGGCTGATTTCTTGTCCTGTGATAAAAAGCCTTCTGTTTCGAGTGCCAAACCTTTCAGGAGAGCATTTTCAAGCTTTTGGCACCACTTTTGAGTGAATTGCCAAAAGTCAGATTTTTCCTGAAATTGTGACCCCGGGGCTTAGGGATTTTTTCAAAAAAATATTTTCTGCCGGTTAAGTTTTTGAGGGCTGATTTCTTGTCCTGTGATAAAAAGACTTCTTTTTCCATCGCCAAAGCTTTCAGGGGAGCATTTTCAAGCTTTTGGCACCATTTTTGAGTGAATTGCCAAAAGTCAGATTTTTGCTGAAATTGTGACCCCGGGGCTTAGGGATTTTATGAAAAAAAATATTTTCTGCCAGTTAAGTTTTTGAGGGCTGATTTCTTGTCCTGTGATAAAAAGCCTTCTGTTTCGAGTGCCAAACCTTTCAGGAGAGCATTTTCAAGCTTTTGGCACCACTTTTGAGTGAATTGCCAAAAGTCAGATTTTTCCTGAAATTGTGACCCCGGGGCTTAGGGATTTTTTCAAAAAAATATTTTCTGCCGGTTAAGTTTTTGAGGGCTGATTTCTTGTCCTGTGATAAAAAGACTTCTTTTTCCATCGCCAAAGCTTTCAGGGGAGCATTTTCAAGCTTTTGGCACCATTTTTGAGTGAATTGCCAAAAGTCAGATTTTTGCTGAAATTGTGACCCCGGGGCTTAGGGATTTTTTCAAAAAAATATTTTCTGCCGGTTAAGTTTTTGAGGGCTGATTTCTTGTCCTGTGATAAAAAGCCTTCTGTTTCGAGTGCCAAACCTTTCAGGAGAGCATTTTCAGGCTTTTGGCACCATTTTTGAGTGAATTGCCAAAAGTCAGATTTTTGCTGAAATTGTGACCCCGGGGCTTAGGGATTTTTTCAAAAAAATATTTTCTGCCGGTTACGTTTTTGAGGGCTGATTTCTTGTCCTGTGATAAAAAGCCTTCTGTTTCCATCGCCAAAGCTTGCAGGGCAGCATTTTCAAGCTTTTGGCACCATTTTTGAGTGAATTGCCAAAAGTCAGATTTTTGCTGAAATTGTGACCCCGGGGCTTAGGGATTTTATGAAAAAAAATATTTTCTGCCAGTTAAGTTTTTGAGGGCTGATTTCTTGTCCTGTGATAAAAAGCCTTCTGTTTCGAGTGCCAAACCTTTCAGGAGAGCATTTTCAAGCTTTTGGCACCATTTTTGAGTGAATTGCCAAAAGTCAGATTTTTGCTGAAATTGTGACCCCGGGGCGTAGGGATTTTTTCAAAAAAATATTTTCTGCCGGTTAAGTTTTTGAGGGCTGATTTCTTGTCCTGTGATAAAAAGCCTTCTGTTTCGAATGCCAAACCTTTCAGGAGAGCATTTTCAGGCTTTTGGCACCATTTTTGAGTGAATTGCCAAAAGTCAGATTTTTGCTGAAATTGTGACCCCGGGGCTTAGGGATTTTTTCAAAAAAATATTTTCTGCCGGTTAAGTTTTTGAGGGCTGATTTCTTGTCCTGTGATAAAAAGACTTCTGTTTCCATCGCCAAAGCTTTCAGGGGAGCATTTTCAAGCTTTTGGCACCATTTTTGAGTGAATTGCCAAAAGTCAGATTTTTGCTGAAATTGTGACCCCGGGGCGTAGGGATTTTTTCAAAAAAATATTTTCTGCCGGTTAAGTTTTTGAGGGCTGATTTCTTGTCCTGTGATAAAAAGCCTTCTGTTTCGAGTGCCAAACCTTTCAGGAGAGCATTTTCAAGCTTTTGGCACCACTTTTGAGTGAATTGCCAAAAGTCACATTTTTCCTGAAATTGTGACCCCGGGGCTTAGGGATTTTTTCAAAAAAATATTTTCTGCCGGTTAAGTTTTTGAGGGCTGATTTCTTGTCCTGTGATAAAAAGCCTTCTGTTTCGAGTGCCAAACCTTTCAGGAGAGCATTTTCAAGCTTTTGGCACCACTTTTGAGTGAATTGCCAAAAGTCAGATTTTTCCTGAAATTGTGACCCCGGGGCTTAGGGATTTTTTCAAAAAAATATTTTCTGCCGGTTAAGTTTTTGAGGGCTGATTTCTTGTCCTGTGATAAAAAGACTTCTTTTTCCATCGCCAAAGCTTTCAGGGGAGCATTTTCAAGCTTTTGGCACCATTTTTGAGTGAATTGCCAAAAGTCAGATTTTTGCTGAAATTGTGACCCCGGGGCTTAGGGATTTTATGAAAAAAAATATTTTCTGCCAGTTAAGTTTTTGAGGGCTGATTTCTTGTCCTGTGATAAAAAGCCTTCTGTTTCGAGTGCCAAACCTTTCAGGAGAGCATTTTCAAGCTTTTGGCACCACTTTTGAGTGAATTGCCAAAAGTCAGATTTTTCCTGAAATTGTGACCCCGGGGCTTAGGGATTTTTTCAAAAAAATATTTTCTGCCGGTTAAGTTTTTGAGGGCTGATTTCTTGTCCTGTGATAAAAAGCCTTCTGTTTCGAGTGCCAAACCTTTCAGGAGAGCATTTTCAGGCTTTTGGCACCATTTTTGAGTGAATTGCCAAAAGTCAGATTTTTGCTGAAATTGTGACCCCGGGGCTTAGGGATTTTTTCAAAAAAATATTTTCTGCCGGTTACGTTTTTGAGGGCTGATTTCTTGTCCTGTGATAAAAAGCCTTCTGTTTCCATCGCCAAAGCTTGCAGGGCAGCATTTTCAAGCTTTTGGCACCATTTTTGAGTGAATTGCCAAAAGTCAGATTTTTGCTGAAATTGTGACCCCGGGGCTTAGGGATTTTATGAAAAAAAATATTTTCTGCCAGTTAAGTTTTTGAGGGCTGATTTCTTGTCCTGTGATAAAAAGCCTTCTGTTTCGAGTGCCAAACCTTTCAGGAGAGCATTTTCAAGCTTTTGGCACCATTTTTGAGTGAATTGCCAAAAGTCAGATTTTTGCTGAAATTGTGACCCCGGGGCGTAGGGATTTTTTCAAAAAAATATTTTCTGCCGGTTAAGTTTTTGAGGGCTGATTTCTTGTCCTGTGATAAAAAGCCTTCTGTTTCGAATGCCAAACCTTTCAGGAGAGCATTTTCAGGCTTTTGGCACCATTTTTGAGTGAATTGCCAAAAGTCAGATTTTTGCTGAAATTGTGACCCCGGGGCTTAGGGATTTTTTCAAAAAAATATTTTCTGCCGGTTAAGTTTTTGAGGGCTGATTTCTTGTCCTGTGATAAAAAGACTTCTGTTTCCATCGCCAAAGCTTTCAGGGGAGCATTTTCAAGCTTTTGGCACCATTTTTGAGTGAATTGCCAAAAGTCAGATTTTTGCTGAAATTGTGACCCCGGGGCGTAGGGATTTTTTCAAAAAAATATTTTCTGCCGGTTAAGTTTTTGAGGGCTGATTTCTTGTCCTGTGATAAAAAGCCTTCTGTTTCGAGTGCCAAACCTTTCAGGAGAGCATTTTCAAGCTTTTGGCACCACTTTTGAGTGAATTGCCAAAAGTCACATTTTTCCTGAAATTGTGACCCCGGGGCTTAGGGATTTTTTCAAAAAAATATTTTCTGCCGGTTAAGTTTTTGAGGGCTGATTTCTTGTCCTGTGATAAAAAGACTTCTGTTTCCATCGCCAAAGCTTTCAGGGGAGCATTTTCAAGCTTTTGGCACCATTTTTGAGTGAATTGCCAAAAGTCAGATTTTTGCTGAAATTGTGACCCCGGGGCTTAGGGATTTTTTCAAAAATATATTTTCTGCCGGTTAAGTTTTTGAGGGCTGATTTCTTGTCCTGTGATAAAAAGACTTCTGTTTCCATCGCCAAAGCTTACAGGGCAGCATTTTCAAGCTTTTGGCACCATTTTTGAGTGAATTGCCAAAAGTCAGATTTTTGCTGAAATTGTGACCCCGGGGCTTAGGGATTTTATGAAAAAAAATATTTTCTGCCAGTTAAGTTTTTGAGGGCTGATTTCTTGTCCTGTGATAAAAAGCCTTCTGTTTCGAGTGCCAAACCTTTCAGGAGAGCATTTTCAAGCTTTTGGCACCACTTTTGAGTGAATTGCCAAAAGTCAGATTTTTCCTGAAATTGTGACCCCGGGGCTTAGGGATTTTTTCAAAAAAATATTTTCTGCCGGTTAAGTTTTTGAGGGCTGATTTCTTGTCCTGTGATAAAAAGACTTCTTTTTCCATCGCCAAAGCTTTCAGGGGAGCATTTTCAAGCTTTTGGCACCATTTTTGAATGAATTGCCAAAAGTCAGATTTTTGCTGAAATTGTGACCCCGGGGCTTAGGGATTTTTTCAAAAAAATATTTTCTGCCGGTTAAGTTTTTGAGGGCTGATTTCTTGTCCTGTGATAAAAAGCCTTCTGTTTCGAGTGCCAAACCTTTCAGGAGAGCATTTTCAGGCTTTTGGCACCATTTTTGAGTGAATTGCCAAAAGTCAGATTTTTGCTGAAATTGTGACCCCGGGGCTTAGGGATTTTTTCAAAAAAATATTTTCTGCCGGTTACGTTTTTGAGGGCTGATTTCTTGTCCTGTGATAAAAAGCCTTCTGTTTCCATCGCCAAAGCTTGCAGGGCAGCATTTTCAAGCTTTTGGCACCATTTTTGAGTGAATTGCCAAAAGTCAGATTTTTGCTGAAATTGTGACCCCGGGGCTTAGGGATTTTATGAAAAAAAATATTTTCTGCCAGTTAAGTTTTTGAGGGCTGATTTCTTGTCCTGCGATAAAAAGCCTTCTGTTTCGAGTGCCAAACCTTTCAGGAGAGCATTTTCAAGCTTTTGGCACCACTTTTGAGTGAATTGCCAAAAGTCAGATTTTTCCTGAAATTGTGACCCCGGGGCGTAGGGATTTTTTCAAAAAAATATTTTCTGCCGGTTAAGTTTTTGAGGGCTGATTTCTTCTCCTGTGATAAAAAGCCTTCTGTTTCGAGTGCCAAACCTTTCAGGAGAGCATTTTCAGGCTTTTGGCACCATTTTTGAGTGAATTGCCAAAAGTCAGATTTTTGCTGAAATTGTGACCCCGGGGCTTAGGGATTTTTTCAAAAAAATATTTTCTGCCGGTTAAGTTTTTGAGGGCTGATTTCTTGTCCTGTGATAAAAAGACTTCTGTTTCCATCGCCAAAGCTTTCAGGGGAGCATTTTCAAGCTTTTGGCACCATTTTTGAGTGAATTGCCAAAAGTCAGTTTTTTGCTGAAATTGTGACCCCGGGGCGTAGGGATTTTTTCAAAAAAATATTTTCTGCCGGTTAAGTTTTTGAGGGCTGATTTCTTGTCCTGTGATAAAAAGCCTTCTGTTTCGAGTGCCAAACCTTTCAGGAGAGCATTTTCAGGCTTTTGGCACCATTTTTGAGTGAATTGCCAAAAGTCAGATTTTTGCTGAAATTGTGACCCCGGGGCTTAGGGATTTTTTCAAAAAAATATTTTCTGCCGGTTACGTTTTTGAGGGCTGATTTCTTGTCCTGTGATAAAAAGCCTTCTGTTTCCATCGCCAAAGCTTGCAGGGCAGCATTTTCAAGCTTTTGGCACCATTTTTGAGTGAATTGCCAAAAGTCAGATTTTTGCTGAAATTGTGACCCCGGGGCGTAGGGATTTTTTCAAAAAAATATTTTCTGCCGGTTAAGTTTTTGAGGGCTGATTTCTTGTCCTGTGATAAAAAGCCTTCTGTTTCGAGTGCCAAACCTTTCAGGAGAGCATTTTCAGGCTTTTGGCACCATTTTTGAGTGAATTGCCAAAAGTCAGATTTTTGCTGAAATTGTGACCCCGGGGCTTAGGGATTTTTTCAAAAAAATATTTTCTGCCGGTTAAGTTTTTGAGGGCTGATTTCTTGTCCTGTGATAAAAAGACTTCTGTTTCCATCGCCAAAGCTTTCAGGGGAGCATTTTCAAGCTTTTGGCACCATTTTTGAGTGAATTGCCAAAAGTCAGATTTTTGCTGAAATTGTGACCTCGGGGCGTAGGGATTTTTTCAAAAAAATATTTTCTGCCGGTTAAGTTTTTGAGGGCTGATTTCTTGTCCTGTGATAAAAAGACTTCTGTTTCCATCGCCAAAGCTTTCAGGGGAGCATTTTCAAGCTTTTGGCACCATTTTTGAGTGAATTGCCAAAAGTCAGATTTTTGCTGAAATTGTGACCCCGGGGCTTAGCGATTTTTTCAAAAAAATATTTTCTGCCGGTTAAGTTTTTGAGGGCTGATTTCTTGTCCTGTGATAAAAAGCCTTCTGTTTCGAGTGCCAAACCTTTCAGGAGAGCATTTTCAGGCTTTTGGCACCATTTTTGAGTGAATTGCCAAAAGTCAGATTTTTGCTGAAATTGTGACCCCGGGGCTTAGGGATTTTTTCAAAAAAATATTTTCTGCCCGTTAAGTTTTTGAGGGCTGATTTCTTGTCCTGTGATAAGAAGACTTCTGTTTCGAGTGCCAAACCTTTCAGGAGAGCATTTTCAGGCTTTTGGCACCATTTTTGAGTGAATTGCCAAAAGTCAGATTTTTGCTGAAATTGTTCAAAAAAATATTTTCTGCCGGTTAAGTTTTTGAGGGCTGTTTTCTTGTCCTGTGATAAAAAGACTTCTGTTTCCATCGCCAAAGCTTCCAGGGGAGCATTTTCAAGCTTTTGGCACCATTTTTGAGTGAATTGCCAAAAGTCAGATTTTTGCTGAAATTGTGACCCCGGGGCTTTGGGATTTTTTCAAAAAAATATTTTCTGCCAGTTAAGTTTTTGAGGGCTAATTTCTTGTCCTGTGATAAAAAGCCTTCTGTTTCGAGTGCCAAAACTTTCAGGAGAGCATTTTCAGGCTTTTGGCACCATTTTTGAGTGATTTGCCAAAAGTCAGATTTTTGCTGAAATTGTGACCCCGGGGCTTAGGGATTTTTTCAAAAAAATATTTTCTGCCCGTTAAGTTTTTGAGGGCTGATTTCTTGTCCTGTGATAAGAAGACTTCTGTTTCGAGTGCCAAACCTTTCAGGAGAGCATTTTCAGGCTTTTGGCACCATTTTTGAGTGAATTGCCAAAAGTCAGATTTTTGCTGAAATTGTTCAAAAAAATATTTTCTGCCGGTTAAGTTTTTGAGGGCTGTTTTCTTGTCCTGTGATAAAAAGACTTCTGTTTCCATCGCCAAAGATTCCAGGGGAGCATTTTCAAGCTTTTGGCACCATTTTTGAGTGAATTGCCAAAAGTCAGATTTTTGCTGAAATTGTGACCCCGGGGCTTTGGGATTTTTTCAAAAAAATATTTTCTGCCGGTTAAGTTTTTGAGGGCTGATTTCTTGTCCTGTGATAAAAAGCCTTCTGTTTCGAGTGCCAAACCTTTCAGGAGAGCATTTTCAGGCTTTTGGCACCATTTTTGAGTGAATTGCCAAAAGTCAGATTTTTGCTGAAATTGTGACCCCGGGGCTTAGGGATTTTTTCAAAAAAATATTTTCTGCCGGTTACGTTTTTGAGGGCTGATTTCTTGTCCTGTGATAAAAAGCCTTCTGTTTCCATCGCCAAAGCTTGCAGGGCAGCATTTTCAAGCTTTTGGCACCATTTTTGAGTGAATTGCCAAAAGTCAGATTTTTGCTGAAATTGTGACCCCGGGGCGTAGGGATTTTTTCAAAAAAATATTTTCTGCCGGTTAAGTTTTTGAGGGCTGATTTCTTGTCCTGTGATAAAAAGCCTTCTGTTTCGAGTGCCAAACCTTTCAGGAGAGCATTTTCAGGCTTTTGGCACCATTTTTGAGTGAATTGCCAAAAGTCAGATTTTTGCTGAAATTGTGACCCCGGGGCTTAGGGATTTTTTCAAAAAAATATTTTCTGCCGGTTAAGTTTTTGAGGGCTGATTTCTTGTCCTGTGATAAAAAGACTTCTGTTTCCATCGCCAAAGCTTTCAGGGGAGCATTTTCAAGCTTTTGGCACCATTTTTGAGTGAATTGCCAAAAGTCAGATTTTTGCTGAAATTGTGACCTCGGGGCGTAGGGATTTTTTCAAAAAAATATTTTCTGCCGGTTAAGTTTTTGAGGGCTGATTTCTTGTCCTGTGATAAAAAGACTTCTGTTTCCATCGCCAAAGCTTTCAGGGGAGCATTTTCAAGCTTTTGGCACCATTTTTGAGTGAATTGCCAAAAGTCAGATTTTTGCTGAAATTGTGACCCCGGGGCTTAGCGATTTTTTCAAAAAAATATTTTCTGCCGGTTAAGTTTTTGAGGGCTGATTTCTTGTCCTGTGATAAAAAGCCTTCTGTTTCGAGTGCCAAACCTTTCAGGAGAGCATTTTCAGGCTTTTGGCACCATTTTTGAGTGAATTGCCAAAAGTCAGATTTTTGCTGAAATTGTGACCCCGGGGCTTAGGGATTTTTTCAAAAAAATATTTTCTGCCCGTTAAGTTTTTGAGGGCTGATTTCTTGTCCTGTGATAAGAAGACTTCTGTTTCGAGTGCCAAACCTTTCAGGAGAGCATTTTCAGGCTTTTGGCACCATTTTTGAGTGAATTGCCAAAAGTCAGATTTTTGCTGAAATTGTTCAAAAAAATATTTTCTGCCGGTTAAGTTTTTGAGGGCTGTTTTCTTGTCCTGTGATAAAAAGACTTCTGTTTCCATCGCCAAAGCTTCCAGGGGAGCATTTTCAAGCTTTTGGCACCATTTTTGAGTGAATTGCCAAAAGTCAGATTTTTGCTGAAATTGTGACCCCGGGGCTTTGGGATTTTTTCAAAAAAATATTTTCTGCCAGTTAAGTTTTTGAGGGCTAATTTCTTGTCCTGTGATAAAAAGCCTTCTGTTTCGAGTGCCAAAACTTTCAGGAGAGCATTTTCAGGCTTTTGGCACCATTTTTGAGTGATTTGCCAAAAGTCAGATTTTTGCTGAAATTGTGACCCCGGGGCTTAGGGATTTTTTCAAAAAAATATTTTCTGCCCGTTAAGTTTTTGAGGGCTGATTTCTTGTCCTGTGATAAGAAGACTTCTGTTTCGAGTGCCAAACCTTTCAGGAGAGCATTTTCAGGCTTTTGGCACCATTTTTGAGTGAATTGCCAAAAGTCAGATTTTTGCTGAAATTGTTCAAAAAAATATTTTCTGCCGGTTAAGTTTTTGAGGGCTGTTTTCTTGTCCTGTGATAAAAAGACTTCTGTTTCCATCGCCAAAGATTCCAGGGGAGCATTTTCAAGCTTTTGGCACCATTTTTGAGTGAATTGCCAAAAGTCAGATTTTTGCTGAAATTGTGACCCCGGGGCTTTGGGATTTTTTCAAAAAAATATTTTCTGCCGGTTAAGTTTTTGAGGGCTAATTTCTTGTCCTGTGATAAAAAGCCTTCTGTTTCGAGTGCCAAAACTTTCAGGAGAGCATTTTCAAGCTTTTGGCACCATTTTTGAGTGAATTGCCAAAAGTCAGATTTTTGCTGAAATTGTGACCCCGGGGCTTAGGGATTTTTTCAAAAAAATATTTTCTGCCGGTTAAGTTTTTGAGGGCTGATTTCTTGTCCTGTGATAAAAAGCCTTCTGTTTCGAGTGCCAAACCTTTCAGGAGAGCATTTTCAGGCTTTTGGCACCATTTTTGAGTGAACTGCCAAAAGTCAGATTTTTGCTGAAATTGTGACCCCGGGGCTTAGGGATTTTTTCAAAAAAATATTTTCTGCCGGTTACGTTTTTGAGGGCTGATTTCTTGTCCTGTGATAAAAAGCCTTCTGTTTCCATCGCCAAAGCTTACAGGGCAGCATTTTCAAGCTTTTGGCACCATTTTTGAGTGAATTGCCAAAAGTCAGATTTTTGCTGAAATTGTGACCCCGGGGCTTAGGGATTTTATGAAAAAAAATATTTTCTGCCAGTTAAGTTTTTGAGGGCTGATTTCTTGTCCTGTGATAAAAAGCCTTCTGTTTCGAGTGCCAAACCTTTCAGGAGAGCATTTTCAAGCTTTTGGCACCACTTTTGAGTGAATTGCCAAAAGTCAGATTTTTCCTGAAATTGTGACCCCGGGGCGTAGGGATTTTTTCAAAAAAATATTTTCTGCCGGTTAAGTTTTTGAGGGCTGATTTCTTGTCCTGTGATAAAAAGCCTTCTGTTTCGAGTGCCAAACCTTTCAGGAGAGCATTTTCAGGCTTTTGGCACTATTTTTGAGTGAATTGCCAAAAGTGAGATTTTTGCTGAAATTGTGACCCCGGGGCTTAGGGATTTTTTCAAAAAAATATTTTCTGCCGGTTCAGTTTTTGAGGGCTGATTTCTTGTCCTGTGATAAAAAGACTTCTGTTTCCATCGCCAAAGCTTTCAGGGGAGCATTTTCAAGCTTTTGGCACCATTTTTGAGTGAATTGCCAAAAGTCAGATTTTTGCTGAAATTGTGACCCCGGGGCGTAGGGATTTTTTCAAAAAAATATTTTCTGCCGGTTAAGTTTTTGAGGGCTGATTTCTTGTCCTGTGATAAAAAGACTTCTGTTTCCATCGCCAAAGCTTTCAGGGGAGCATTTTCAAGCTTTTGGCACCATTTTTGAGTGAATTGCCAAAAGTCAGATTTTTGCTGAAATTGTGACCCCGGGGCTTAGGGATTTTTTCAAAAAAATATTTTCTGCCGGTTAAGTTTTTGAGGGCTGATTTCTTGTCCTGTGATAAAAAGCCTTCTGTTTCGAGTGCCAAACCTTTCAGGAGAGCATTTTCAGGCTTTTGGCACCATTTTTGAGTGAATTGCCAAAAGTCAGATTTTTGCTGAAATTGTTCAAAAAAATATTTTCTGCCGGTTAAGTTTTTGAGGGCTGTTTTCTTGTCCTGTGATAAAAAGACTTCTGTTTCCATCGCCAAAGCTTCCAGGGGAGCATTTTCAAGCTTTTGGCACCATTTTTGAGTGAATTGCCAAAAGTCAGATTTTTGCTGAAATTGTGACCCCGGGGCTTTGGGATTTTTTCAAAAAAATATTTTCTGCCGGTTAAGTTTTTGAGGGCTAATTTCTTGTCCTGTGATAAAAAGCCTTCTGTTTCGAGTGCCAAAACTTTCAGGAGAGCATTTTCAAGCTTTTGGCACCATTTTTGAGTGAATTGCCAAAAGTCAGATTTTTGCTGAAATTGTGACCCCGGGGCTTAGGGATTTTTTCAAAAAAATATTTTCTGCCGGTTAAGTTTTTGAGGGCTGATTTCTTGTCCTGTGATAAAAAGCCTTCTGTTTCGAGTGCCAAACCTTTCAGGAGAGCATTTTCAGGCTTTTGGCACCATTTTTGAGTGAATTGCCAAAAGTTAGATTTTTGCTGAAATTGTGACCCCGGGGCTTAGGGATTTTTTCAAAAAAATATTTTCTGCCGGTTACGTTTTTGAGGGCTGATTTCTTGTCCTGTGATAAAAAGCCTTCTGTTTCCATCGCCAAAGCTTACAGGGCAGCATTTTCAAGCTTTTGGCACCATTTTTGAGTGAATTGCCAAAAGTCAGATTTTTGCTGAAATTGTTCAAAAAAATATTTTCTGCCGGTTAAGTTTTTGAGGGCTGTTTTCTTGTCCTGTGATAAAAAGACTTCTGTTTCCATCGCCAAAGCTTCCAGGGGAGCATTTTCAAGCTTTTGGCACCATTTTTGAGTGAATTGCCAAAAGTCAGATTTTTGCTGAAATTGTGACCCCGGGGCTTAGGGATTTTATGAAAAAAAATATTTTCTGCCAGTTAAGTTTTTGAGGGCTGATTTCTTGTCCTGTGATAAAAAGCCTTCTGTTTCAAGTGCCAAACCTTTCAGGAGAGCATTTTCAAGCTTTTGGCACCACTTTTGAGTGAATTGCCAAAAGTCAGATTTTTCCTGAAATTGTGACCCCGGGGCTTAGGGATTTTTTCAAAAAAATATTTTCTGCCGGTTAAGTTTTTGAGGGCTGTTTTCTTGTCCTGTGATAAAAAGACTTCTGTTTCCATCGCCAAAGCTTCCAGGGGAGCATTTTCAAGCTTTTGGCACCATTTTTGAGTGAATTGCCAAAAGTCAGATTTTTGCTGAAATTGTGACCCCGGGGCTTAGGGATTTTTTCAAAAAAATATTTTCTGCCGGTTAAGTTTTTGAGGGCTGATTTCTTGTCCTGTGATAAAAAGCCTTCTGTTTCGAGTGCCAAACCTTTCAGGAGAGCATTTTCAAGCTTTTGGCACCATTTTTGAGTGAATTGCCAAAAGTCAGATTTTTGCTGAAATTGTGACCCCGGGGCTTAGGGATTTTTTCAAAAAAATATTTTCTGCCGGTTAAGTTTTTGAGGGCTGATTTCTTGTCCTGTGATAAAAAGCCTTCTGTTTCGAGTGCCAAACCTTTCAGGAGAGCATTTTCAGGCTTTTGGCACCATTTTTGAGTGAATTGCCAAAAGTCAGATTTTTGCTGAAATTGTGACCCCGGGGCTTAGGGATTTTTTCAAAAAAATATTTTCTGCCGGTTACGTTTTTGAGGGCTGATTTCTTGTCCTGTGATAAAAAGCCTTCTGTTTCCATCGCCAAAGCTTGCAGGGCAGCATTTTCAAGCTTTTGGCACCATTTTTGAGTGAATTGCCAAAAGTCAGATTTTTGCTGAAATTGTGACCCCGGGGCTTTGGGATTTTTTCAAAAAAATATTTTCTGCCGGTTAAGTTTTTGAGGGCTAATTTCTTGTCCTGTGATAAAAAGCCTTCTGTTTCGAGTGCCAAAACTTTCAGGAGAGCATTTTCAAGCTTTTGGCACCATTTTTGAGTGAATTGCCAAAAGTCAGATTTTTGCTGAAATTGTGACCCGGGGGCTTAGGGATTTTTTCAAAAAAATATTTTCTGCCGGTTACGTTTTTGAGGGCTGATTTCTTGTCCTGTGATAAAAAGCCTTCTGTTTCCATCGCCAAAGCTTACAGGGCAGCATTTTCAAGCTTTTGGCACCATTTTTGAGTGAATTGCCAAAAGTCAGATTTTTGCTGAAATTGTGACCCCGGGGCTTAGGGATTTTATGAAAAAAAATATTTTCTGCCAGTTAAGTTTTTGAGGGCTGATTTCTTGTCCTGTGATAAAAAGCCTTCTGTTTCAAGTGCCAAACCTTTCAGGAGAGCATTTTCAAGCTTTTGGCACCACTTTTGAGTGAATTGCCAAAAGTCAGATTTTTCCTGAAATTGTGACCCCGGGGCTTAGGGATTTTTTCAAAAAAATATTTTCTGCCGGTTAAGTTTTTGAGGGCTGTTTTCTTGTCCTGTGATAAAAAGACTTCTGTTTCCATCGCCAAAGCTTCCAGGGGAGCATTTTCAAGCTTTTGGCACCATTTTTGAGTGAATTGCCAAAAGTCAGATTTTTGCTGAAATTGTGACCCCGGGGCTTAGGGATTTTTTCAAAAAAATATTTTCTGCCGGTTAAGTTTTTGAGGGCTGATTTCTTGTCCTGTGATAAAAAGCCTTCTGTTTCGAGTGCCAAACCTTTCAGGAGAGCATTTTCAAGCTTTTGGCACCATTTTTGAGTGAATTGCCAAAAGTCAGATTTTTGCTGAAATTGTGACCCCGGGGCTTAGGGATTTTTTCAAAAAAATATTTTCTGCCGGTTAAGTTTTTGAGGGCTGATTTCTTGTCCTGTGATAAAAAGCCTTCTGTTTCGAGTGCCAAACCTTTCAGGAGAGCATTTTCAGGCTTTTGGCACCATTTTTGAGTGAATTGCCAAAAGTCAGATTTTTGCTGAAATTGTGACCCCGGGGCTTAGGGATTTTTTCAAAAAAATATTTTCTGCCGGTTACGTTTTTGAGGGCTGATTTCTTGTCCTGTGATAAAAAGCCTTCTGTTTCCATCGCCAAAGCTTGCAGGGCAGCATTTTCAAGCTTTTGGCACCATTTTTGAGTGAATTGCCAAAAGTCAGATTTTTGCTGAAATTGTGACCCCGGGGCTTAGGGATTTTATGAAAAAAAATATTTTCTGCCAGTTAAGTTTTTGAGGGCTGATTTCTTGTCCTGTGATAAAAAGCCTTCTGTTTCGAGTGCCAAACCTTTCAGGAGAGCATTTTCAAGCTTTTGGCACCACTTTTGAGTGAATTGCCAAAAGTCAGATTTTTGCTGAAATTGTGACCCCGGGGCGTAGGGATTTTTTCAAAAAAAAATTTTCTGCCGGTTAAGTTTTTGAGGGCTGATTTCTTGTCCTGTGATAAAAAGCCTTCTGTTTCGAGTGCCAAACCTTTCAGGAGAGCATTTTCAGGCTTTTGGCACCATTTTTGAGTGAATTGCCAAAAGTCAGATTTTTGCTGAAATTGTGACCCCGGGGCGTAGGGATTTTTTCAAAAAAATATTTTCTGCCGGTTAAGTTTTTGAGGGCTGATTTCTTGTCCTGTGATAAAAAGACTTCTGTTTCCATCGCCAAAGCTTTCAGGGGAGCATTTTCAAGCTTTTGGCACCATTTTTGAGTGAATTGCCAAAAGTCAGATTTTTGCTGAAATTGTGACCCCGGGGCGTAGGGATTTTTTCAAAAAAATATTTTCTGCCGGTTAAGTTTTTGAGGGCTGATTTCTTGTCCTGTGATAAAAAGACTTCTGTTTCCATCGCCAAAGCTTTCAGGGGAGCATTTTCAAGCTTTTGGCACCATTTTTGAGTGAATTGCCAAAAGTCAGATTTTTGCTGAAATTGTGACCCCGGGGCTTAGGGATTTTTTCAAAAAAATATTTTCTGCCGGTTAAGTTTTTGAGGGCTGATTTCTTGTCCTGTGATAAAAAGCCTTCTGTTTCGAGTGCCAAACCTTTCAGGAGAGCATTTTCAGGCTTTTGGCACCATTTTTGAGTGAATTGCCAAAAGTCAGATTTTTGCTGAAATTGTGACCCCGGGGCTTAGGGATTTTTTCAAAAAAATATTTTCTGCCGGTTAAGTTTTTGAGGGCTGATTTCTTGTCCTGTGATAAAAAGACTTCTGTTTCGAGTGCCAAACCTTTCAGGAGAGCATTTTCAGGCTTTTGGCACCATTTTTGAGTGAATTGCCAAAAGTCAGATTTTTGCTGAAATTGTTCAAAAAAATATTTTCTGCCGGTTAAGTTTTTGAGGGCTGTTTTCTTGTCCTGTGATAAAAAGACTTCTGTTTCCATCGCCAAAGCTTCCAGGGGAGCATTTTCAAGCTTTTGGCACCATTTTTGAGTGAATTGCCAAAAGTCAGATTTTTGCTGAAATTTTGACCCCGGGGCTTAGGGATTTTTTCAAAAAAATATTTTCTGCCGGTTAAGTTTTTGAGGGCTAATTTCTTGTCCTGTGATAAAAAGCCTTCTGTTTCGAGTGCCAAAACTTTCAGGAGAGCATTTTCAAGCTTTTGGCACCATTTTTGAGTGAATTGCCAAAAGTCAGATTTTTGCTGAAATTGTGACCCCGGGGCTTTGGGATTTTTTCAAAAAAATATTTTCTGCCGGTTAAGTTTTTGAGGGCTGATTTCTTGTCCTGTGATAAAAAGCCTTCTGTTTCGAGTGCCAAACCTTTCAGGAGAGCATTTTCAGGCTTTTGGCACCATTTTTGAGTGAATTGCCAAAAGTCAGATTTTTGCTGAAATTGTGACCCCGGGGCTTAGGGATTTTTTCAAAAAAATATTTTCTGCCGGTTACGTTTTTGAGGGCTGATTTCTTGTCCTGTGATAAAAAGCCTTCTGTTTCGAGTGCCAAAGCTTACAGGGCAGCATTTTCAAGCTTTTGGCACCACTTTTGAGTGAATTGCCAAAAGTCAGATTTTTGCTGAAATTGTGACCCCGGGGCTTAGGGATTTTTTCAAAAAAATATTTTCTGCCGGTTAAGTTTTTGAGGGCTGTTTTCTTGTCCTGTGATAAAAAGACTTCTGTTTCCATCGCCAAAGCTTTCAGGGGAGCATTTTCAAGCTTTTGGCACCATTTTTGAGTGAATTGCCAAAAGTCAGATTTTTGCTGAAATTGTGACCCCGGGGCGTAGGGATTTTTTCAAAAAAATATTTTCTGCCGGTTAAGTTTTTGAGGGCTGATTTCTTGTCCTGTGATAAAAAGACTTCTGTTTCCATCGCCAAAGCTTTCAGGGGAGCATTTTCAAGCTTTTGGCACCATTTTTGAGTGAATTGCCAAAAGTCAGATTTTTGCTGAAATTGTGACCCCGGGGCTTAGGGATTTTTTCAAAAAAATATTTTCTGCCGGTTAAGTTTTTGAGGGCTGATTTCTTGTCCTGTGATAAAAAGCCTTCTGTTTCGAGTGCCAAACCTTTCAGGAGAGCATTTTCAGGCTTTTGGCACCATTTTTGAGTGAATTGCCAAAAGTCAGATTTTTGCTGAAATTGTGACCCCGGGGCTTAGGGATTTTTTCAAAAAAATATTTTCTGCCGGTTACGTTTTTGAGGGCTGATTTCTTGTCCTGTGATAAAAAGCCTTCTGTTTCCATCGCCAAAGCTTACAGGGCAGCATTTTCAAGCTTTTGGCACCATTTTTGAGTGAATTGCCAAAAGTCAGATTTTTGCTGAAATTGTGACCCCGGGGCTTAGGGATTTTATGAAAAAAAATATTTTCTGCCAGTTAAGTTTTTGAGGGCTGATTTCTTGTCCTGTGATAAAAAGCCTTCTGTTTCGAGTGCCAAACCTTTCAGGAGAGCATTTTCAAGCTTTTGGCACCACTTTTGAGTGAATTGCCAAAAGTCAGATTTTTCCTGAAATTGTGACCCCGGGGCTTAGGGATTTTTTCAAAAAAATATTTTCTGCCGGTTAAGTTTTTGAGGGCTGTTTTCTTGTCCTGTGATAAAAAGACTTCTGTTTCCATCGCCAAAGCTTCCAGGGGAGCATTTTCAAGCTTTTGGCACCATTTTTGAGTGAATTGCCAAAAGTCAGATTTTTGCTGAAATTGTGACCCCGGGGCTTAGGGATTTTTTCAAAAAAATATTTTCTGCCGGTTAAGTTTTTGAGGGCTGATTTCTTGTCCTGTGATAAAAAGCCTTCTGTTTCTAGTGCCAAACCTTTCAGGAGAGCATTTTCAAGCTTTTGGCACCATTTTTGAGTGAATTGCCAAAAGTCAGATTTTTGCTGAAATTGTGACCCCGGGGCTTAGGGATTTTTTCAAAAAAATATTTTCTGCCGGTTAAGTTTTTGAGGGCAGATTTCTTGTCCTGTGATAAAAAGACTTCTGTTTCGAGTGCCAAACCTTTCAGGAGAGCATTTTCAGGCTTTTGGCACCATTTTTGAGTGAATTGCCAAAAGTCAGATTTTTGCTGAAATTGTTCAAAAAAATATTTTCTACCGGTTAAGTTTGTGAGGGCTGTTTTCTTGTCCTGTGATAAAAAGACTTCTGTTTCCATCGCCAAAGCTTCCAGGGGAGCATTTTCAAGCTTTTGGCACCATTTTTGAGTGAATTGCCAAAAGTCAGATTTTTGCTGAAATTGTGACCCCGGGGCTTTGGGATTTTTTCAAAAAAATATTTTCTGCCGGTTAAGTTTTTGAGGGCTGATTTCTTGTCCTGTGATAAAAAGCCTTCTGTTTCGAGTGCCAAACCTTTCAGGAGAGCATTTTCAAGCTTTTGGCACCATTTTTGAGTGAATTGCCAAAAGTCAGATTTTTGCTGAAATTGTGACCCCGGGGCTTAGGGATTTTTTCAAAAAAATATTTTCTGCCGGTTAAGTTTTTGAGGGCTGATTTCTTGTCCTGTGATAAAAAGCCTTCTGTTTCGAGTGCCAAACCTTTCAGGAGAGCATTTTCAGGCTTTTGGCACCATTTTTGAGTGAATTGCCAAAAGTCAGATTTTTGCTGAAATTGTGACCCCGGGGCTTAGGGATTTTTTCAAAAAAATATTTTCTGCCGGTTAAGTTTTTGAGGGCTGATTTCTTGTCCTGTGATAAAAAGACTTCTGTTTCGAGTGCCAAACCTTTCAGGAGAGCATTTTCAGGCTTTTGGCACCATTTTTGAGTGAATTGCGAAAAGTCAGATTTTTGCTGAAATTGTTCAAAAAAATATTTTCTGCCGGTTAAGTTTTTGAGGGCTGTTTTCTTGTCCTGTGATAAAAAGACTTCTGTTTCCATCGCCAAAGCTTTCAGGGGAGCATTTTCAAGCTTTTGGCACCATTTTTGAGTGAATTGCCAAAAGTCAGATTTTTGCTGAAATTGTGACCCCGGGGCTTAGGGATTTTTTCAAAAAAATATTTTCTGCCAGTTAAGTTTTTGAGGGCTGATTTCTTGTCCTGTGATAAAAAGCCTTCTGTTTCGAGTGCCAAACCTTTCAGGAGAGCATTTTCAGGCTTTTGGCACCATTTTTGAGTGAATTGCCAAAAGTCAGATTTTTGCTGAAATTGTGACCCCGGGGCTTAGGGATTTTTTCAAAAAAATATTTTCTGCCGGTTAAGTTTTTGAGGGCTGATTTCTTGTCCTGTGATAAAAAGACTTCTGTTTCCATCGCCAAAGCTTTCAGGGGAGCATTTTCAAGCTTTTGGCACCATTTTTGAGTGAATTGCCAAAAGTCAGATTTTTGCTGAAATTGTGACCCCGGGGCTTAGGGATTTTTTCAAAAAAATATTTTCTGCTGGTTACGTTTTTGAGGGCTGATTTCTTGTCCTGTGATAAAAAGACTTCTGTTTCGAGTGCCAAACCTTTCAGGAGAGCATTTTCAGGCTTTTGGCACCATTTTTGAGTGAATTGCCAAAAGTCAGATTTTTGCTGAAATTGTTCAAAAAAATATTTTCTGCCGGTTAAGTTTTTGAGGGCTGTTTTCTTGTCCTGTGATAAAAAGACTTCTGTTTCCATCGCCAAAGCTTTCAGGGGAGCATTTTCAAGCTTTTGGCACCATTTTTGAGTGAATTGCCAAAAGTCAGATTTTTGCTGAAATTGTGACCCCGGGGCTTAGGGATTTTTTCAAAAAAATATTTTCTGCCAGTTAAGTTTGTGAGGGCTGATTTCTTGTCCTGTGATAAAAAGCCTTCTGTTTCGAGTGCCAAACCTTTCAGGAGAGCATTTTCAGGCTTTTGGCACCATTTTTGAGTGAATTGCCAAAAGTCAGATTTTTGCTGAAATTGTGACCCCGGGGCTTAGGGATTTTTTCAAAAAAATATTTTCTGCCGGTTAAGTTTTTGAGGGCTGATTTCTTGTCCTGTGATAAAAAGACTTCTGTTTCCATCGCCAAAGCTTTCAGGGGAGCATTTTCAAGCTTTTGGCACCATTTTTGAGTGAATTGCCAAAAGTCAGATTTTTGCTGAAATTGTGACCCCGGGGCTTAGGGATTTTTTCAAAAAAATATTTTCTGCCGGTTAAGTTTTTGAGGGCTGATTTCTTGTCCTGTGATAAAAAGACTTCTGTTTCCACCGCCAAAGCTTTCAGGGGAGCATTTTCAAGCTTTTGGCACCATTTTTGAGTGAATTGCCAAAACTCAGATTTTTGCTGAAATTGTGACCCCGGGGCTTAGGGATTTTTTCAAAAAAATATTTTCTGCCGGTTAAGTTTTTGAGGGCTGATTTCTTGTCCTGTGATAAAAAGGCTTCTTTTTCGAGTGCCAAACCTTTCAGGAGAGCATTTTCAGGCTTTTGGCACCATTTTTGAGTGAATTGCCAAAAGTCAGATTTTTGCTGAAATTGTTCAAAAAAATATTTTCTGCCGGTTAAGTTTTTGAGGGCTGATTTCTTGTCCTGTGATAAAGAGACTTCTGTTTCCATCGCCAAAGCTTTCAGGGGAGCATTTTCAAGCTTTTGGCACCATTTTTGAGTGAATTGCCAAAAGTCAGATTTTTGCTGAAATTGTGACCCCGGGGCTTAGGGATTTTTTCAAAAAAATATTTTCTGCCGGTTAAGTTTTTGAGGGCTGATTTCTTGTCCTGTGATAAAAAGCCTTCTGTTTCGAGTGCCAAACCTTTCAGGAGAGCATTTTCAAGCTTTTGGCACCATTTTTGAGTGAATTGCCAAAAGTCAGATTTTTGCTGAAATTGTGACCCCGGGGCTTAGGGATTTTTTCAAAAAAATATTTTCTGCCGGTTAAGTTTTTGAGGGCTGATTTCTTGTCCTGTGATAAAAAGCCTTCTGTTTCGAGTGCCAAACCTTTCAGGAGAGCATTTTCAGGCTTTTGGCACCATTTTTGAGTGAATTGCCAAAAGTCAGATTTTTGCTGAAATTTTGACCCCGGGGCTTAGGGATTTTTTCAAAAAAATATTTTCTGCTGGTTAAGTTTTTGAGGGCTGATTTCTTGTCCTGTGATAAAAAGACTTCTGTTTCGAGTGCCAAACCTTTCAGGAGAGCATTTTCAGGCTTTTGGCACCATTTTTGAGTGAATTGCCAAAAGTCAGATTTTTGCTGAAATTGTTCAAAAAAATATTTTCTGCCGGTTAAGTTTTTGAGGGCTGTTTTCTTGTCCTGTGATAAAAAGACTTCTGTTTCCATCGCCAAAGCTTTCAGGGGAGCATTTTCAAGCTTTTGGCACCATTTTTGAGTGAATTGCCAAAAGTCAGATTTTTGCTGAAATTGTGACCCCGGGGCTTAGGGATTTTTTCAAAAAAATATTTTCTGCCGGTTAAGTTTTTGAGGGCTGATTTCTTGTCCTGTGATAAAAAGCCTTCTGTTTCGAGTGCCAAACCTTTCAGGAGAGCATTTTCAAGCTTTTGGCACCATTTTTGAGTGAATTGCCAAAAGTCAGATTTTTGCTGAAATTGTGACCCCGGGGCTTAGGGATTTTTTCAAAAAAATATTTTCTGCCGGTTAAGTTTTTGAGGGCTGATTTCTTGTCCTGTGATAAAAAGCCTTCTGTTTCGAGTGCCAAACCTTTCAGGAGAGCATTTTCAGGCTTTTGGCACCATTTTTGAGTGAATTGCCAAAAGTCAGATTTTTGCTGAAATTGTGATCCCGGGGCTTAGGGATTTTTTCAAAAAAATATTTTCTGCTGGTTAAGTTTTTGAGGGCTGATTTCTTGACCTGTGATAAAAAGCCTTCTGTTTCGAGTGCCAAACCTTTCAGGAGAGCATTTTCAGGCTTTTGGCACCATTTTTGAGTGAATTGCCAAAAGTCAGATTTTTGCTGAAATTGTGACCCCGGGGCTTAGGGATTTTTTCAAAAAAATATTTTCTGCCGGTTAAGTTTTTGAGGGCTAATTTCTTGTCCTGTGATAAAAAGACTTCTGTTTCCATCGCCAAAGCTTTCAGGGGAGCATTTTCATGCTTTTGGCACCATTTTTGAGTGAATTGCCAAAAGTCAGATTTTTGCTGAAATTGTGACCCCGGGGCTTAGGGATTTTTTCAAAAAAATATTTTCTGCCGGTTAAGTTTTTGAGGGCTGATTTCTTGTCCTGTGATAAAAAGGCTTCTTTTTCGAGTGCCAAACCTTTCAGGAGAGCATTTTCAAGCTTTTGGCACCATTTTTGAGTGAATTGCCAAAAGTCAGATTTTTGCTGAAATTGTTCAAAAAAATATTTTCTGCCGGTTAAGTTTTTGAGGGCTGTTTTCTTGTCCTGTGATAAAAAGACTTTTGTTTCCATCGCCAAAGCTTTCAGGGGAGCATTTTCAAGCTTTTGGCACCATTTTTGAGTGAATTGCCAAAAGTCAGATTTTTGCTGAAATTGTGACCCCGGGGCTTAGGGATTTTTTCAAAAAAATATTTTCTGCCGGTTAAGTTTTTGAGGGCTGATTTCTTGTCCTGTGATAAAAAGCCTTCTGTTTCGAGTGCCAAACCTTTCAGGAGAGCATTTTCAGGCTTTTGGCACCATTTTTGAGTGAATTGCCAAAAGTCAGATTTTTGCTGAAATTGTTCAAAAAAATATTTTCTGCCGGTTAAGTTTTTGAGGGCTGATTTCTTGTCCTGCGATAAAAGGCCTTCTGTTTCGAGTGCCAAACCTTTCAGGAGAGCATTTTCAGGCTTTTGGCACCATTTTTGAGTGAATTGCCAAAAGTCAGATTTTTGCTGAAATTGTGACCCCGGGGCTTAGGGATTTTTTCAAAAAAATATTTTCTGCCGGTTAAGTTTTTGAGGGCTGATTTCTTGTCCTGTGATAAAAAGCATTCTGTTTCGAGTGCCAAACCTTTCAGGAGAGCATTTTCAGGCTTTTGGCACCATTTTTGAGTGAATTGCCAAAAGTCAGATTTTTGCTGAAATTGTGACCCCGGGGCTTAGGGATTTTTTCAAAAAAATATTTTCTGCTGGTTAAGTTTTTGAGGGCTGATTTCTTGTCCTGTGATAAAAAGACTTCTGTTTCGAGTGCCAAACCTTTCAGGAGAGCATTTTCAGGCTTTTGGCACCATTTTTGAGTGAATTGCCAAAAGTCAGATTTTTGCTGAAATTGTTCAAAAAAATATTTTCTGCCGGTTAAGTTTTTGAGGGCTGTTTTCTTGTCCTGTGATAAAAAGACTTCTGTTTCCATCGCCAAAGCTTTCAGGGGAGCATTTTCAAACTTTTGGCACCATTTTTGAGTGAATTGCCAAAAGTCAGATTTTTGCTGAAATTGTGACCCCGGGGCTTAGGGAGTTTTTCAAAAAAATATTTTCTGCCGGTTAAGTTTTTGAGGGCTGATTTCTTGTCCTGTGATAAAAAGCCTTCTGTTTCGAGTGCCAAACCTTTCAGGAGAGCATTTTCAAGCTTTTGGCACCATTTTTGAGTGAATTGCCAAAAGTCAGATTTTTGCTGAAATTGTGACCCCGGGGCTTAGGGATTTTTTCAAAAAAATATTTTCTGCCGGTTAAGTTTTTGAGGGCTGATTTCTTGTCCTGTGATAAAAAGCCTTCTGTTTCGAGTGCCAAACCTTTCAGGAGAGCATTTTCAGGCTTTTGGCACCATTTTTGAGTGAATTGCCAAAAGTCAGATTTTTGCTGAAATTGTGATCCCGGGGCTTAGGGATTTTTTCAAAAAAATATTTTCTGCTGGTTAAGTTTTTGAGGGCTGATTTCTTGACCTGTGATAAAAAGCCTTCTGTTTCGAGTGCCAAAGCTTTCAGGGGAGCATTTTCAAGCTTTTGGCACCATTTTTGAGTGAATTGCGAAAAGTCAGATTTTTGCTGAAATTGTTCAAAAAAATATTTTCTGCCGGTTAAGTTTTTGAGGGCTGATTTCTTGTCCTGCGATAAAAAGCCTTCTGTTTCGAGTGCCAAACCTTTCAGGAGAGCATTTTCAAGCTTTTGGCACCATTTTTGAGTGAATTGCCAAAAGTCATATTTTTGCTGAAATTGTGACCCCGGGGCTTAGGGATTTTTTCAAAAAAATATTTTCTGCCGGTGACGTTTTTGAGGGCTGATTTCTTGTCCTGTGATAAAAAGCCTTCTGTTTTGAGTGCCAAACCTTTCAGGAGAGCATTTTCAGGCTTTTGGCACCATTTTTGAGTGAATTGCCAAAAGTCAGATTTTTGCTGAAATTGTGACCCCGGGGCTTAGGGATTTTTTCAAAAAAATATTTTCTGCCGGTTACGTTTTTGAGGGCTGATTTCTTGTCCTGTGATAAAAAGCCTTCTGTTTCCATCGCCAAAGCTTTCAGGGGAGCATTTTCAAGCTTTTGGCACCATTTTTGAGTGAATTGCCAAAAGTCAGATTTTTGCTGAAATTGTGACTCCGGGGCTTAGGGATTTTTTCAAAAAAATATTTTCTGCCGGTTACGTTTTTGAGGGCTGATTTCTTGTCCTGTGATAAAAAGCCTTCTGTTTCCATCGCCAAAGCTTTCAGGGGAGCATTTTCACGCTTTTGGCAACATTTTTGAGTGAATTGCCAAAAGTCAGATTTTTGCTGAAATTGTGACCCCGGGGCTTAGGGATTTTTTCAAAAAAATATTTTCTGCCGGTTAAGTTTTTGAGGGCTGATTTCTTGTCCTGTGATAAAAAGCCTTCTGTTTCGAGTGCCAAACCTTTCAGGAGAGCATTTTCAGGCTTTTGGCACCATTTTTGAGTGAATTGTCAAAAGTCAGATTTTTGCTGAAATTGTGACTCCGGGGCTTAGGGATTTTTTCAAAAAAATATTTTCTACCGGTTACGTTTTTGAGGGCTGATTTCTTGTCCTGTGATAAAAAGCCTTCTGTTTCCATCGCCAAAGCTTTCAGGGGAGCATTTTCACGCTTTTGGCACCATTTTTGAGTGAATTGCCAAAAGTCAGATTTTTGCTGAAATTGTGACCCCGGGGCTTAGGGATTTTTTCAAAAAAATATTTTCTGCCGGTTACGTTTTTGAGGGCTGATTTCTTGTCCTGTGATAAAAAGCCTTCTGTTTCCATCGCCAAAGCTTTCAGGGGAGCATTTTCAAGCTTTTGGCACCATTTTTGAGTGAATTGCCAAAAGTCAGATTTTTGCTGAAATTGTGACTCCGGGGCTTAGGGATTTTTTCAAAAAAATATTTTCTGCCGGTTACGTTTTTGAGGGCTGATTTCTTGTCCTGTGATAAAAAGCCTTCTGTTTCCATCGCCAAAGCTTTCAGGGGAGCATTTTCACGCTTTTGGCAACATTTTTGAGTGAATTGCCAAAAGTCAGATTTTTGCTGAAATTGTGACCCCGGGGCTTAGGGATTTTTTCAAAAAAATATTTTCTGCCGGTTAAGTTTTTGAGGGCTGATTTCTTGTCCTGTGATAAAAAGCCTTCTGTTTCGAGTGCCAAACCTTTCAGGAGAGCATTTTCAGGCTTTTGGCACCATTTTTGAGTGAATTGCCAAAAGTCAGATTTTTGCTGAAATTGTGACTCCGGGGCTTAGGGATTTTTTCAAAAAAATATTTTCTACCGGTTACGTTTTTGAGGGCTGATTTCTTGTCCTGTAATAAAAAGCCTTCTGTTTCCATCGCCAAAGCTTTCAGGGGAGCATTTTCACGCTTTTGGCACCATTTTTGAGTGAATTGCCAAAAGTCAGATTTTTGCTGAAATTGTGACCCCGGGGCTTAGGGATTTTTTCAAAAAAATATTTTCTGCCGGTTACGTTTTTGAGGGCTGATTTCTTGTCCTGTGATAAAAAGCCTTCTGTTTCGAGTGCCAAACCTTTCAGGAGAGAATTTTCAAGCTTTTGGCACCATTTTTGAGTGAATTGCCAAAAGTCAGATTTTTGCTGAAATTGTGACCCCGGGGCTTAGGGATTTTTTCAAAAAAATATTTTCTGCCGGTTACGTTTTTGAGGGCTGATTTCTTGTCCTGTGATAAAAAGCCTTCTGTTTCGAGTGCCAAACCTTTCAGGAGAGCATTTTCAGGCTTTTGGCACCATTTTTGAGTGAATTGCCAAAAGTCAGATTTTTGCTGAAATTGTGACCCCGGGGCTTAGGGATTTTTTCAAAAAAATATTTTCTGCCTGTTAAGTTTTTGAGGGCTGATTTCTTGTCCTGTGATAAAAAGCCTTCTGTTTCGAGTTCCAAACCTTTGAGGAGAGCATTTTCAGGCTTTTGGCAGCATTTTTGAGTGAATAGCCAAAAGTTAGATTTTTGCTGAAATTGTGACCCCGGGGCTTAGGGATTTTTTCAAAAAAATATTTTCTGCCGGTTAAGTTTTTGAGGGCTGATTTCTTGTCCTGTGATAAAAAGCCTTCTGTTTCGAGTGCCAAACCTTTCAGGAGAGCATTTTCAGGCTTTTGGCAGCATTTTTGAGTGAATTGCCAAAAGTCAGATTTTTGCTGAAATTGTGACCCCGGGGCTTAGGGATTTTTTCAAAAAAATATTTTCTGCCGGTTACGTTTTTGAGGGCTGATTTCTTGTCCTGTGATAAAAAGACTTCTGTTTCCATCGCCAAAGCTTTCAGGGGAGCATTTTCAAGCTTTTGGCACCATTTTTGAGTGAATTACCAAAAAGTCAGATTTTTGCTGAAATTGTGACCCCGGGGCTTAGGGATTTTTTCAAGAAAATATTTTCTGCCGGTTAAGTTTTTGAGGGCTGATTTCTTGTCCTGTGATAAAAAGCCTTCTGTTTCGAGTGCCAAACCTTTCAGGAGAGCATTTTCAGGCTTTTGGCACCATTTTTGAGTGAATTGCCAAAAGTCAGATTTTTGCTGAAATTGTTCAAAAAAATATTTTCTGCCGGTTAAGTTTTTGAGGGCTGATTTCTTGTCCTGTGATAAAGAGACTTCTGTTTCCATCGCCAAAGCTTTCAGGGGAGCATTTTCAAGCTTTTGGCACCATTTTTGAGTGAATTGCCAAAAGTCAGATTTTTGCTGAAATTGTGACCCCGGGGCTTAGGGATTTTTTCAAAAAAATATTTTCTGCCGGTTAAGTTTTTGAGGGCTGATTTCTTGTCCTGTGATAAAAAGCCTTCTGTTTCGAGTGCCAAACCTTTCAGGAGAGCATTTTCAGGCTTTTGGCACCATTTTTGAGTGAATTGTCAAAAGTCAGATTTTTGCTGAAATTGTGACTCCGGGGCTTAGGGATTTTTTCAAAAAAATATTTTCTGCCGGTTACGTTTTTGAGGGCTGATTTCTTGTCCTGTGATAAAAAGCCTTCTGTTTCCATCGCCAAAGCTTTCAGGGGAGCATTTTCACGCTTTTGGCACCATTTTTGAGTGAATTGCCAAAAGTCAGATTTTTGCTGAAATTGTGACCCCGGGGCTTAGGGATTTTTTCAAAAAAATATTTTCTGCCGGTTAAGTTTTTGAGGGCTGATTTCTTGTCCTGTGATAGAAAGCCTTCTGTTTCGAGTGCCAAACCTTTCAGGAGAGCATTTTCAAGCTTTTGGCACCATTTTTGAGTGAATTGCCAAAAGTCAGATTTTTGCTGAAATTGTGACCCCGGGGCTTAGGGATTTTTTCAAAAAAATATTTTCTGCCGGTTAAGTTTTTGAGGGCTGATTTCTTGTCCTGTGATAAAAAGCCTTCTGTTTCGAGTGCCAAACCTTTCAGGAGAGCATTTTCAAGCTTTTGGCACCATTTTTGAGTGAATTGCCAAAAGTCAGATTTTTGCTGAAATTGTGACCCCGGGGCTTAGGGATTTTTTCAAAAAAATATTTTCTGCCGGTTAAGTTTTTGAGGGCTGATTTCTTGTCCTGTGATAAAAAGGCTTCTGTTTCGAGTGCCAAACCTTTCAGGAGAGCATTTTCAAGCTTTTGGCACCACTTTTGAGTGAATTGCCAAAAGTCAGATTTTTGCTGAAATTGTGACCCCGGGGCTTAGGGATTTTTTCTAAAAAATATTTTCTGCCGGTTAAGTTTTTGAGGGCTGATTTCTTCTCCTGTGATAAAAAGCCTTCTGTTTCGAGTGCCAAACCTTTCAGGAGAGCATTTTCAGGCTTTTGGCACCATTTTTGAGTGAATTGCCAAAAGTCAGATTTTTGCTGAAATTGTTTAAAAAAATATTTTCTGCCGGTTAAGTTTTTGAGGGCTGATTTCTTGTCCTGTGATAAAGAGACTTCTGTTTCCATCGCCAAAGCTTTCAGGGGAGCATTTTCAAGCTTTTGGCACCATTTTTGAGTGAATTGCCAAAAGTCAGATTTTTGCTGAAATTGTGACCCCGGGGCTTAGGGATTTTTTCAAAAAAATATTTTCTGCCGGTTAAGTTTTTGAGGGCTGATTTCTTGTCCTGTGATAAAAAGGCTTCTGTTTCGAGTGCCAAACCTTTCAGGAGAGCATTTTCAAGCTTTTGGCACCACTTTTGAGTGAATTGCCAAAAGTCAGATTTTTGCTGAAATTGTGACCCCGGGGCTTAGGGATTTTTTCAAAAAAATATTTTCTGCCGGTTAAGTTTTTGAGGGCTGATTTCTTGTCCTGTGATAAAAAGCCTTCTGTTTCGAGTGCCAAACCTTTCAGGAGAGCATTTTCAGGCTTTTGGCACCATTTTTGAGTGAATTGCCAAAAGTCAGATTTTTGCTGAAATTGTTCAAAAAAATATTTTCTGCCGGTTAAGTTTTTGAGGGCTGATTTCTTGTCCTGTGATAAAGAGACTTCTGTTTCCATCGCCAAAGCTTTCAGGGGAGCATTTTCAAGCTTTTGGCACCATTTTTGAGTGAATTGCCAAAAGTCAGATTTTTGCTGAAATTGTGACCCCGGGGCTTAGGGATTTTTTCAAAAAAATATTTTCTGCCGGTTAAGTTTTTGAGGGCTGATTTCTTGTCCTGTGATGAAAAGCCTTCTGTTTCGAGTGCCAAACCTTTCAGGAGAGCATTTTCAAGCTTTTGGCACCATTTCTGAGTGAATTGCCAAAAGTCAGATTTTTGCTGAAATTGTGACCCCGGGGCTTAGGGATTTTTTCAAAAAAATATTTTCTGCCGGTTACGTTTTTGAGGGCTGATTTCTTGTCCTGTGATAAAAAGCCTTCTGTTTCGAGTGCCAAACCTTTCAGGAGAGCATTTTCAGGCTTTTGGCACCATTTTTGAGTGAATTGCCAAAAGTCAGATTTTTGCTGAAATTGTGACCCCGGGGCTTAGGGATTTTTTCAAAAAAATATTTTCTGCCGGTTAAGTTTTTGAGGGCTGATTTCTTGTCCTGTGATAAAAAGTCTTCTGTTTCCATCGCCAAAGCTTTCAGGGGAGCATTTTCAAGCTTTTGGCACCATTTTTGAGTGAATTGCCAAAAGTCAGATTTTTCCTGAAATTGTGACCCCGGGGCTTAGGGATTTTTTCAAAAAAATATTTTCTGCCGGTTAAGTTTTTGAGAGCTGATTTCTTGTCCTGTGATAAAAAGACTTCTGTTTCCATCGCCAAAGCTTTCAGGGGAGCATTTTCAAGCTTTTGGCACCATTTGTGAGTGAATTGCCAAAAGTCAGATTTTTGCTGAAATTGTGACTGGCACTCGAAACAGAAGGCTTAGGGATTTTTTCAAAAAAATATTTTCTGCCGGTTAAGTTTTTGAGGGCTGATTTCTTGTCCTGTGATAAAAAGCCTTCTGTTTCGAGTGCCAAACCTTTCAGGAGAGCATTTTCAGGCTTTTGGCACCATTTTTGAGTGAATTGCCAAAAGTCAGATTTTTGCTGAAATTGTTCAAAAAAATATTTTCTGCCGGTTAAGTTTTTGAGGGCTGATTTCTTGTCCTGTGATAAAGAGACTTCTGTTTCCATCGCCAAAGCTTTCAGGGGAGCATTTTCAAGCTTTTGGCACCATTTTTGAGTGAATTGCCAAAAGTCAGATTTTTGCTGAAATTGTGACCCCGGGGCTTAGGGATTTTTTCAAAAAAATATTTTCTGCCGGTTAAGTTTTTGAGGGCTGATTTCTTGTCCTGTGATGAAAAGCCTTCTGTTTCGAGTGCCAAACCTTTCAGGAGAGCATTTTCAAGCTTTTGGCACCATTTCTGAGTGAATTGCCAAAAGTCAGATTTTTGCTGAAATTGTGACCCCGGGGCTTAGGGATTTTTTCAAAAAATTATTTTCTGCCGGTTACGTTTTTGAGGGCTGATTTCTTGTCCTGTGATAAAAAGCCTTCTGTTTCGAGTGCCAAACCTTTCAGGAGAGCATTTTCAGGCTTTTGGCACCATTTTTGAGTGAATTGCCAAAAGTCAGATTTTTGCTGAAATTGTGACCCCGGGGCTTTGGGATTTTTTCAAAAAAATATTTTCTGCCGGTTAAGTTTTTGAGGGCTGATTTCTTGTCCTGTGATAAAAAGTCTTCTGTTTCCATCGCCAAAGCTTTCAGGGGAGCATTTTCAAGCTTTTGGCACCATTTGTGAGTGAATTGCCAAAAGTCAGATTTTTGCTGAAATTGTGACCCCGGGGCTTAGGGATTTTTTCAAAAAAATATTTTCTGCCGGTTAAGTTTTTGAGAGCTGATTTCTTGTCCTGTGATAAAAAGACTTCTGTTTCCATCGCCAAAGCTTTCAGGGGAGCATTTTCAAGCTTTTGGCACCATTTGTGAGTGAATTGCCAAAAGTCAGATTTTTGCTGAAATTGTGACCCCGGGGCTTAGGGATTTTTTCAAAAAAATATTTTCTGCCGGTTAAGTTTTTGAGGGCTGATTTCTTGTCCTGTGATAAAAAGACTTCTGTTTCCATCGCCAAAGCTTTCAGGGGAGCATTTTCAAGCTTTTGGCACCATTTTTGAGTGAATTGCCAAAAGTCAGATTTTTGCTGAAATTGTGACCCCGGGGCTTAGGGATTTTTTCAAAAAAATATTTTCTGCCGGTTAAGTTTTTGAGGGCTGATTTCTTGTCCTGTGATAAAAAGCCTTCTGTTTCGAGTGCCAAACCTTTCAGGAGAGCATTTTCAGGCTTTTGGCACCATTTTTGAGTGAATTGCCAAAAGTCAGATTTTTGCTGAAATTGTTCAAAAAAATATTTTCTGCCGGTTAAGTTTTTGAGGGCTGATTTCTTGTCCTGTGATGAAAAGCCTTCTGTTTCGAGTGCCAAACCTTTCAGGAGAGCATTTTCAAGCTTTTGGCACCATTTCTGAGTGAATTGCCAAAAGTCAGATTTTTGCTGAAATTGTGACCCCGGGGCTTAGGGATTTTTTCAAAAAAATATTTTCTGTCGGTTACGTTTTTGAGGGCTGATTTCTTGTCCTGTGATAAAAAGCCTTCTGTTTCGAGTGCCAAACCTTTCAGGAGAGCATTTTCAGGCTTTTGGCACCATATTTGAGTGAATTGCCAAAAGTCAGATTTTTGCTGAAATTGTGACCCCGGGGCTTAGGGATTTTTTCAAAAAAATATTTTCTGCTGGTTAAGTTTTTGAGGGCTGATTTCTTGTCCTGTGATAAAAAGACTTCCGTTTCCATCGCCAAAGCTTTCAGGGGAGCATTTTCACGCTTTTGGAACCATTTTTGAGTGAATTGCCAAAAGTCAGATTTTTGCTGAAATTGTGACCCCGGGGCTCAGGGATATTTTCAAAAAAATATTTTCTGCCGGTTAATTTTTTGAGGGCTGATTTATTTTCCTGTGATAAAAAGTCTTCTGTTTCGAGTGCCAAACCTTTCAGGAGAGCATTTTCAAGCTTTTGGCACCATTTCTGAGTGAATTGCCAAAAGTCAGATTTTTGCTGAAATTGTGACCCCGGGGCTTAGGGATTTTTTCAAAAAAATATTTTCTGCCGGTTAAGTTTTTGAGGGCTGATTTCTTGTCCTGTGATAAAAAGACTTCTGTTTCCATCGCCAAAGCTTTCAGGGGAGCATTTTCAAGCTTTTGGCACCATTTTTGAGTGAATTGCCAAAAGTCAGATTTTTGCTGAAATTGTGACCCCGGGGCTTGGGATTTTTTCAAAAAAATATTTTCTGCCGGTTAAGTTTTTGAGAGCTGATTTCTTGTCCTGTGATAAAAAGTCTTCTGTTTCGAGTGCCAAACCTTTCAGGAGAGCATTTTCAAGCTTTTGGCACCATTTGTGAGTGAATTGCCAAAAGTCAGATTTTTGCTGAAATTATGACCCCGGGGCTTAGGGATTTTTTCAAAAAAATATTTTCTGCCGGTTATGTTTTTGAGGGCTGATTTCTTGTCCTGTGATAAAAAGTCTTCTGTTTCCATCGCCAAAGCTTTCAGGGGAGCATTTTCAAGCTTTTGGCACCATTTTTGAGTGAATTGCCAAAAGTCAGATTTTTGCTGAAATTGTGACCCCGGGGCTTAGGGATTTTTTCAAAAAAATATTTTCTGCCGGTTAAGTTTTTGAGAGCTGATTTCTTGTCCTGTGATAAAAAGACTTCTGTTTCCATCGCCAAAGCTTTCAGGGGAGCATTTTCAAGCTTTTGGCACCATTTTTGAGTGAATTGCCAAAAGTCAGATTTTTACTGAAATTGTGACCCCGGGGCTTAGGGATTTTTTCAAAAAAATATTTTCTGCCGGTTAAGTTTTTGAGGGCTGATTTCTTGTCCTGTGATAAAAAGCCTTCTGTTTCGAGTGCCAAACCTTTCAGGAGAGCATTTTCAGGCTTTTGGCACCATTTTTGAGTGAATTGCCAAAAGTCAGATTTTTGCTGAAATTGTGACCCCGGGGCTTAGGGATATTTTCAAAAAAATATTTTCTGCCGGTTACGTTTTTGAGGGCTGATTTCTTGTCCTGTGATAAAAAGGCTTCTGTTTCGAGTGCCAAACCTTTCAGGAGAGCATTTTCAAGCTTTTGGCACCACTTTTGAGTGAATTGCCAAAAGTCAGATTTTTGCTGAAATTGTGACCCCGGGGCTCAGGGATATTTTCAAAAAAATATTTTCTGCCGGTTAATTTTTTGAGGGCTGATTTATTTTCCTGTGATAAAAAGTCTTCTGTTTCCATCGCCAAAGCTTTCAGGGGAGCATTTTCAAGCTTTTGGCACCATTTTTGAGTGAATTGCCAAAAGTCAGATTTTTGCTGAAATTGTGACCCCGGGGCTTGGGATTTTTTCAAAAAAATATTTTCTGCCGGTTAAGTTTTTGAGAGCTGATTTCTTGTCCTGTGATAAAAAGTCTTCTGTTTCGAGTGCCAAACCTTTCAGGAGAGCATTTTCAAGCTTTTGGCACCATTTGTGAGTGAATTGCCAAAAGTCAGATTTTTGCTGAAATTGTGACCCCGGGGCTTAGGGATTTTTTCAAAAAAATATTTTCTGCCGGTTAAGTTTTTGAGGGCTGATTTCTTGTCCTGTGATAAAAAGTCTTCTGTTTCCATCGCCAAAGCTTTCAGGGGAGCATTTTCAAGCTTTTGGCACCATTTTTGAGTGAATTGCCAAAAGTCAGATTTTTGCTGAAATTGTGACCCCGGGGCTTAGGGATTTTTTTCAAAAAAATATTTTCTGCCGGTTAAGTTTTTGAGGGCTGATTTCTTGTCCTGTGATAAAAAGCCTTCTGTTTCGAGTGCCAAACCTTTCAGGAGAGCATTTTCAGGCTTTTGGCACCATTTTTGAGTGAATTGCAAAAAGTCAGATTTTTGCTGAAATTGTTCAAAAAAATATTTTCTGCCGGTTAAGTTTTTGAGGGCTGATTTCTTCTCCTGTGATAAAAAGTCTTCTGTTTCGAGTGCCAAACCTTTCAGGAGAGCATTTTCAGGCTTTTGGCACCATTTTTGAGTGAATTGCCAAAAGTCAGATTTTTGCTGAAATTGTGACCCCGGGGCTGAGGGATTTTATGAAAAAAAATATTTTCTGCCGGTTAAGTTTTTGAGGGCTGATTTCTTGTCCTGTGATAAAAAGACTTCTGTTTCGAGTGCCAAACCTTTCAGGAGAGCATTTTCAAGCTTTTGGCACCATTTTTGAGTGAATTGCCAAAAGTCAGATTTTTGCTGAAATTGTGACCCCGGGGCTTAGGGATTTTTTCAAAAAAATATTTTCTGCCGGTTAAGTTTTTGAGGGCTGATTTCTTGTCCTGTTATAAAAAGGCTTCTGTTTCGAGTGCCAAACCTTTCAGGAGAGCATTTTCAAGCTTTTGGCACCACTTTTGAGTGAATTGCCAAAAGTCAGATTTTTGCTGAAATTGTGACCCCGGGGCTTAGGGATTTTTCCAAAAAAATATTTTCTGCCGGTTAAGTTTTTGAGGGCTGATTTCTTGTCCTGTGATAAAAAGACTTCTGTTTCCATCGCCAAAGCTTTCAGGGGAGCATTTTCAAGCTTTTGGCACCATTTTTGAGTGAATTGCCAAAAGTCAGATTTTTGCTGAAATTGTTCAAATAAATATTTTCTGCCGGTTAAGTTTTTGAGGGCTGATTTCTTGTCCTGTGATAAAAAGACTTCTGTTTCCATCGCCAAAGCTTTCAGGGGAGCATTTTCAAGCTTTTGGCACCATTTTTGAGTGAATTGCCAAAAGTCAGATTTTTCCTGAAATTGTGACCCCGGGGCTGAGGGATTTTATGAAAAAAAATATTTTCTGCCGGTTAAGTTTTTGAGGGCTGATTTCTTGTCCTGTGATAAAAAGCCTTCTGTTTCGAGTGCCAAACCTTTCAGGAGAGCATTTTCAAGCTTTTGGCACCATTTTTGAGTGAATTGCCAAAAGTCAGATTCTTGCTGAAATTGTGACCCCGGGGCTTAGGGATTTTTTCAAAAAAATATTTTCTGCCGGTTAAGTTTTTGAGGGCTGATTTCTTGTCCTGTTATAAAAAGGCTTCTGTTTCGAGTGCCAAACCTTTCAGGAGAGCATTTTCAAGCTTTTGGCACCACTTTTGAGTGAATTGCCAAAAGTCAGATTTTTGCTGAAATTGTGACCCCGGGGCTTAGGGATTTTTCCAAAAAAATATTTTCTGCCGGTTACGTTTTTGAGGGCTGATTTCTTGTCCTGTGATAAAAAGACTTCTGTTTCCATCGCCAAAGCTTTCAGGGGAGCATTTTCAAGCTTTTGGCACCATTTTTGAGTGAATTGCCAAAAGTCAGATTTTTGCTGAAATTGTTCAAAAAAATATTTTCTGCCGGTTAAGTTTTTGAGGGCTGATTTCTTGTCCTGTGATAAAAAGACTTCTGTTTCCATCGCCAAAGCTTTCAGGGGAGCATTTTCAAGCTTTTGGCACCATTTTTGAGTGAATTGCCAAAAGTCAGATTTTTCCTGAAATTGTGACCCCGGGGCTGAGGGATTTTATGAAAAAAAATATTTTCTGCCGGTTAAGTTTTTGAGGGCTGATTTCTTGTCCTGTGATAAAAAGCCTTCTGTTTCGAGTGCCAAACCTTTCAGGAGAGCATTTTCAAGCTTTTGGCACCATTTTTGAGTGAATTGCCAAAAGTCAGATTTTTGCTGAAATTGTGACCCCGGGGCTTAGGGATTTTTTCAAAAAAATATTTTCTGCCGGTTAAGTTTTTGAGGGCTGATTTCTTGTCCTGTTATAAAAAGGCTTCTGTTTCGAGTGCCAAACCTTTCAGGAGAGCATTTTCAAGCTTTTGGCACCACTTTTGAGTGAATTGCCAAAAGTCAGATTTTTGCTGAAATTGTGACCCCGGGGCTTAGGGATTTTTCCAAAAAAATATTTTCTGCCGGTTAAGTTTTTGAGGGCTGATTTCTTGTCCTGTGATAAAAAGACTTCTGTTTCCATCGCCAAAGCTTTCAGGGGAGCATTTTCAAGCTTTTGGCACCATTTTTGAGTGAATTGCCAAAAGTCAGATTTTTGCTGAAATTGTTCAAAAAAATATTTTCTGCCGGTTAAGTTTTTGAGGGCTGATTTCTTGTCCTGTGATAAAAAGACTTCTGTTTCCATCGCCAAAGCTTTCAGGGGAGCATTTTCAAGCTTTTGGCACCATTTTTGAGTGAATTGCCAAAAGTCAGATTTTTGCTGAAATTGTGACCCCGGGGCTTAGGGATTTTTTCAAAAAAATATTTTCTGCCGGTTAAGTTTTTGAGGGCTGATTTCTTGTCCTGTGATAAAAAGCCTTCTGTTTCTAGTGCCAAACCTTTCAGGAGAGCATCTTCAAGCTTTTGGCACCATTTTTGAGTGAATTGCCAAAAGTCAGATTTTTGCTGAAATTGTGACCCCGGGGCTTAGGGATTTTTTCAAAAAAATATTTTCTGCCGGTTAAGTTTTTGAGGGCTGATTTCTTGTCCTGTGATAAAAAGCCTTCTGTTTCTAGTGCCAAACCTTTCAGGAGAGCATCTTCAAGCTTTTGGCACCATTTTTGAGTGAATTGCCAAAAGTCAGATTTTTGCTGAAATTGTGACCCCGGGGCTTAGGGATTTTTTCAAAAAAATATTTTCTGCCGGTTAAGTTTTTGAGGGCTGATTTCTAGTCCTGTGATAAAAAGCCTTCTGTTTCGAGTGCCAAACCTTTCAGGAGAGCATTTTCAGGCTTTTGGCACCATTTTTGAGTGAATTGCCAAAAGTCAGATTTTTGCTGAAATTGTTCAAAAAAATATTTTCTGCCGGTTAAGTTTTTGAGGGCTGATTTCTTGTCCTGTGATAAAAAGACTTCTTTTTCCATCGCCAAACCTTTCAGGGGAGCATTTTCAAGCTTTTGGCACCATTTTTGAGTGAATTGCCAAAAGTCAGATTTTTGCTGAAATTGTGACCCCGGGGCTTAGGGATTTTTTCAAAAAAATATTTTCTGCCGGTTAAGTTTTTGAGAGCTGATTTCTTGTCCTGTGATAAAAAGACTTCTGTTTCCATCGCCAAAGCTTTCAGGGGAGCATTTTCAAGCTTTTGGCACCATTTGTGAGTGAATGGCCAAAAGTCAGATTTTTGCTGAAATTGTGACCCCGGGGCTTAGGGATTTTTTCAAAAAAATATTTTCTGCCGGTTAAGTTTTTGAGGGCTGATTTCTTGTCCTGTGATAAAAAGACTTCTGTTTCCATCGCCAAAGCTTTCAGGGGAGCATTTTCAAGCTTTTGGCACCATTTTTGAGTGAATTGCCAAAAGTCAGATTTTTGCTGAAATTGTGACCCCGGGGCTTAGGGATTTTTTCAAAAAAATATTTTCTGCCCGTTAAGTTTTTGAGGGCTGATTTCTTGTCCTGTGATAAAAAGCCTTCTGTTTCGAGTGCCAAACCTTTCAGGAGAGCATTTTCAGGCTTTTGGCACCATTTTTGAGTGAATTGCCAAAAGTCAGATTTTTGCTGAAATTGTTCAAAAAAATATTTTCTGCCGGTTAAGTTTTTGAGGGCTGATTTCTTCTCCTGTGATAAAAAGTCTTCTGTTTCGAGTGCCAAACCTTTCAGGAGAGCATTTTCAGGCTTTTGGCACCATTTTTGAGTGAATTGCCAAAAGTCAGATTTTTGCTGAAATTGTGACCCCGGGGCTTAGGGATTTTTTCAAAAAAATATTTTCTGCCCGTTAAGTTTTTGAGGGCTGATTTCTTGTCCTGTTATAAAAAGGCTTCTGTTTCGAGTGCCAAACCTTTCAGGAGAGCATTTTCAAGCTTTTGGCACCACTTTTGAGTGAATTGCCAAAAGTCAGATTTTTGCTGAAATTGTGACCCCGGGGCTTAGGGATTTTTCCAAAAAAATATTTTCTGCCGGTTAAGTTTTTGAGGGCTGATTTCTTGTCCTGTGATAAAAAGACTTCTGTTTCCATCGCCAAAGCTTTCAGGGGAGCATTTTCAAGCTTTTGGCACCATTTTTGAGTGAATTGCCAAAAGTCAGATTTTTGCTGAAATTGTTCAAAAAAATATTTTCTGCCGGTTAAGTTTTTGAGGGCTGATTTCTTGTCCTGTGATAAAAAGACTTCTGTTTCCATCGCCAAAGCTTTCAGGGGAGCATTTTCAAGCTTTTGGCACCATTTTTGAGTGAATTGCCAAAAGTCAGATTTTTGCTGAAATTGTGACCCCGGGGCTTAGGGATTTTTTCAAAAAAATATTTTCTGCCGGTTAAGTTTTTGAGGGCTGATTTCTTGTCCTGTGATAAAAAGCCTTCTGTTTCTAGTGCCAAACCTTTCAGGAGAGCATCTTCAAGCTTTTGGCACCATTTTTGAGTGAATTGCCAAAAGTCAGATTTTTGCTGAAATTGTGACCCCGGGGCTTAGGGATTTTTTTCAAAAAAATATTTTCTGCCGGTTAAGTTTTTGAGGGCTGATTTCTTGTCCTGTGATAAAAAGCCTTCTGTTTCTAGTGCCAAACCTTTCAGGAGAGCATCTTCAAGCTTTTGGCACCATTTTTGAGTGAATTGCCAAAAGTCAGATTTTTGCTGAAATTGTGACCCCGGGGCTTAGGGATTTTTTCAAAAAAATATTTTCTGCCGGTTAAGTTTTTGAGGGCTGATTTCTTGTCCTGTGATAAAAAGCCTTCTGTTTCGAGTGCCAAACCTTTCAGGAGAGCATTTTCAGGCTTTTGGCACCATTTTTGAGTGAATTGCCAAAAGTCAGATTTTTGCTGAAATTGTTCAAAAAAATATTTTCTGCCGGTTAAGTTTTTGAGGGCTGATTTCTTGTCCTGTGATAAAAAGACTTCTTTTTCCATCGCCAAACCTTTCAGGGGAGCATTTTCAAGCTTTTGGCACCATTTTTGAGTGAATTGCCAAAAGTCAGATTTTTGCTGAAATTGTGACCCCGGGGCTTAGGGATTTTTTCAAAAAAATATTTTCTGCCGGTTAAGTTTTTGAGAGCTGATTTCTTGTCCTGTGATAAAAAGACTTCTGTTTCCATCGCCAAAGCTTTCAGGGGAGCATTTTCAAGCTTTTGGCACCATTTGTGAGTGAATGGCCAAAAGTCAGATTTTTGCTGAAATTGTGACCCCGGGGCTTAGGGATTTTTTCAAAAAAATATTTTCTGCCGGTTAAGTTTTTGAGGGCTGATTTCTTGTCCTGTGATAAAAAGACTTCTGTTTCCATCGCCAAAGCTTTCAGGGGAGCATTTTCAAGCTTTTGGCACCATTTTTGAGTGAATTGCCAAAAGTCAGATTTTTGCTGAAATTGTGACCCCGGGGCTTAGGGATTTTTTCAAAAAAATATTTTCTGCCCGTTAAGTTTTTGAGGGCTGATTTCTTGTCCTGTGATAAAAAGCCTTCTGTTTCGAGTGCCAAACCTTTCAGGAGAGCATTTTCAGGCTTTTGGCACGATTTTTGAGTGAATTGCCAAAAGTCAGATTTTTGCTGAAATTCTTCAAAAAAATATTTTCTGCCGGTTAAGTTTTTGAGGGCTGATTTCTTCTCCTGTGATAAAAAGTCTTCTGTTTCGAGTGCCAAACCTTTCAGGAGAGCATTTTCAGGGTTTTGGCACCATTTTTGAGTGAATTGCCAAAAGTCAGATTTTTGCTGAAATTGTGACCCCGGGGCTGAGGGATTTTATGAAAAAAAATATTTTCTGCCGGTTAAGTTTTTGAGGGCTGATTTCTTGTCCTGTGATAAAAAGACTTCTGTTTCCATCGCCAAAGCTTTCAGGGGAGCATTTTCAAGCTTTTGGCACCATTTTTGAGTGAATTGCCAAAAGTCAGATTTTTGCTGAAATTGTGACCCCGGGGCTTAGGGATTTTTTCAAAAAAATATTTCCTGCCGGTTAAGTTTTTGAGGGCTGATTTCTTGTCCTGTGATAAAAAGCCTTCTGTTTCGAGTGCCAAACCTTTCAGGAGAGCATTTTCAGGCTTTTGGCACTATTTTTGAGTGAATTGCCAAAAGTCAGATTTTTGCTGAAATTGTGACCCCGGGGCTTAGGGATTTTTTCAAAAAAATATTTTCTGCCGGTTAAGTTTTTGAGGGCTGATTTCTTGTCCTGTGATAAAAACCCTTCTGTTTCGAGTGCCAAACCTTTCAGGAGAGCATTTTCAGGCTTTTGGCAGCATTTTTGAGTGAATTGCCAAAAGTCAGATTTTTGCTGAAATTGTTCAAAAAAATATTTTCTGCCGGTTAAGTTTTTGAGGGCTGATTTCTTCTCCTGTGATAAAAAGTCTTCTGTTTCGAGTGCCAAACCTTTCAGGAGAGCATTTTCAGGCTTTTGGCACCATTTTTGAGTGAATTGCCAAAAGTCAGATTTTTGCTGAAATTGTGACCCCGGGGCTGAGGGATTTTATGAAAAAAAATATTTTCTGCCGGTTAAGTTTTTGAGGGCTGATTTCTTGTCCTGTGATAAAAAGCCTTCTGTTTCCAGTGCCAAACCTTTCAGGAGAGCATTTTCAAGCTTTTGGCACCATTTTTGAGTGAATTGCCAAAAGTCAGATTTTTGCTGAAATTGTGACCCCGGGGCTTAGGGATTTTTTCAAAAAAATATTTTCTGCCGGTTAAGTTTTTGAGGGCTGATTTCTTGTCCTGTTATAAAAAGGCTTCTGTTTCGAGTGCCAAACCTTTCAGGAGAGCATTTTCAAGCTTTTGGCACCACTTTTGAGTGAATTGCCAAAAGTCAGATTTTTGCTGAAATTGTGACCCCGGGGCTTAGGGATTTTTCCAAAAAAATATTTTCTGCCGGTTAAGTTTTTGAGGGCTGATTTCTTGTCCTGTGATAAAAAGACTTCTGTTTCCATCGCCAAAGCTTTCAGGGGAGCATTTTCAAGCTTTTGGCACCATTTTTGAGTGAATTGCCAAAAGTCAGATTTTTGCTGAAATTGTTCAAAAAAATATTTTCTGCCGGTTAAGTTTTTGAGGGCTGTTTTCTTGTCCTGTGATAAAAAGCCTTCTGTTTCGAGTGCCAAACCTTTCAGGAGAGCATTTTCAGGCTTTTGGCACCATTTTTGAGTGAATTGCCAAAAGTCAGATTTTTGCTGAAATTGTGACCCCGGGGCTGAGGGATTTTATGAAAAAAAATATTTTCTGCCTGTTAAGTTTTTGAGGGCTGATTTCTTGTCCTGTGATAAAAAGCCTTCTGTTTCGAGTGCCAAACCTTTCAGGAGAGCATTTTCAAGCTTTTGGCACCATTTTTGAGTGAATTGCCAAAAGTCAGATTTTTGCTGAAATTGTGACCCCGGGGCTTAGGGATTTTTTCAAAAAAATATTTTCTGCCGGTTAAGTTTTTGAGGGCTGATTTCTTGTCCTGTGATAAAAAGACTTCTGTTTCCATCGCCAAAGCTTTCAGGGGAGCATTTTCAAGCTTTTGGCACCATTTTTGAGTGAATTGCCAAAAGTCAGATTTTTGCTGAAATTGTGATCCCGGGGCTTAGGGATTTTTTCAAAAAAATATTTTCTGCCGGTTAAGTTTTTGAGGGCTGATTTCTTGTCCTGTGATAAAAAGACTTCTGTTTCCATCGTCAAAGCTTTCAGGGGAGCATTTTCAAGCTTTTGGCACCATTTTTGAGTGAATTGCCAAAAGTCAGATTTTTGCTGAAATTGTTCAAAAAAATATTTTCTGCCGGTTAAGTTTTTGAGGGCTGTTTTCTTGTCCTGTGATAAAAAGCCTTCTGTTTCGAGTGCCAAACCTTTCAGGAGAGCATTTTCAGGCTTTTGGCACCATTTTTGAGTGAATTGCCAAAAGTCAGATTTTTGCTGAAATTGTGACCCCGGGGCTGAGGGATTTTATGAAAAAAAATATTTTCTGCCGGTTAAGTTTTTGAGGGCTGATTTCTTGTCCTGTGATAAAAAGCCTTCTGTTTCGAGTGCCAAACCTTTCAGGAGAGCATTTTCAAGCTTTTGGCACCATTTTTGAGTGAATTGCCAAAAGTCAGATTTTTGCTGAAATTGTGACCCCGGGGCTTAGGGATTTTTTCAAAAAAATATTTTCTGCCGGTTAAGTTTTTGAGGGCTGATTTCTTGTCCTGTGATAAAAAGACTTCTGTTTCCATCGCCAAAGCTTTCAGGGGAGCATTTTCAAGCTTTTGGCACCATTTTTGAGTGAATTGCCAAAAGTCAGATTTTTGCTGAAATTGTGATCCCGGGGCTTAGGGATTTTTTCAAAAAAATATTTTCTGCCGGTTAAGTTTTTGAGGGCTGATTTCTTGTCCTGTGATAAAAAGACTTCTGTTTCCATCGTCAAAGCTTTCAGGGGAGCATTTTCAAGCTTTTGGCACCATTTTTGAGTGAATTGCCAAAAGTCAGATTTTTGCTGAAATTGTGACCCCGGGGCTTAGGGATTTTTTCAAAAAAATTTTTTCTGCCGGTTAAGTTTTTGAGGGCTGATTTCTTGTCCTGTGATAAAAGGACTTCTGTTTCCATCGCCAAAGCTTTCAGGGGAGCATTTTCAAGCTTTTGTCACCATTTTTGAGTGAATTGCCAAAAGTCAGATTTTTGCTGAAATTGTGACCCCGGGGCTTAGGGATTTTATGAAGAAAAATATTTTCTGCCGGTTAAGTTTTTGAGGGCTGATTTCTTGTCCTGTGATAAAAAGCCTTCTGTTTCGAGTGCCAAACCTTTCAGGAGAGCATTTTCAAGCTTTTGGCACCATTTTTGAGTGAATTGCCAAAAGTCAGATTTTTGCTGAAATTGTGACCCCGGGGCTTAGGGATTTTTTCAAAAAAATATTTTCTGCCGGTTAAGTTTTTGAGGGCTGATTTCTTGTCCTGTGATAAAAAGCCTTCTGTTTCGAGTGCCAAACCTTTCAGGAGAGCATTTTCAAGCTTTTGGCACCATTTTTGAGTGAATTGCCAAAAGTCAGATTTTTGCTGAAATTGTGACCCCGGGGCTTAGGGATTTTTTCAAAAAAATATTTTCTGCTGGTTAAGTTTTTGAGGGCTGATTTCTTGTCCTGTGATAAAAGACTTCTGTTTCCATCGCCAAAGCTTTCAGGGGAGCATTTTCAAGCTTTTGGCACCATTTTTGAGTGAATTGCCAAAAGTCAGATTTTTGCTGAAATTGTGACCCCGGGGCTTAGGGATTTTTTCAAAAAAATATTTTCTGCCGGTTAAGTTTTTGAGGGCTGATTTCTTGTCCTGTGATAAAAAGACTTCTGTTTCCATCGCCAAAGCTTTCAGGGGAGCATTTTCAAGCTTTTGGCACCATTTTTGAGTGAATTGCCAAAAGTCAGATTTTTGCTGAAATTGTGACCCCGGGGCTTAGGGATTTTTTCAAAAAAATATTTTCTGCCGGTTAAGTTTTTGAGGGCTGATTTCTTGTCCTGTGATAAAAAAGGCTTCTGTTTCGAGTGCCAAACCTTTCAGGAGAGCATTTTCAAGCTTTTGGCACCACTTTTGAGTGAATTGCCAAAAGTCAGATTTTTGCTGAAATTGTGACCCCGGGGCTGAGGGATTTTTTCAAAAAATTATTTTCTGCCGGTTACGTTTTTGAGGGCTGATTTCTTGTCCTGTGATAAAAAGCCTTCTGTTTCGAGTGCCAAACCTTTCAGGAGAGCATTTTCAGGCTTTTGGCACCATTTTTGAGTGAATTGCCAAAAGTCAGATTTTTGCTGAAATTGTGACCCCGGGGCTTAGGGATTTTTTCAAAAAAATATTTTCTGCCGGTTAAGTTTTTGAGGGCTGATTTCTTGTCCTGTGATAAAAAGCCTTCTGTTTCGAGTGCCAAACCTTTCAGGAGAGCATTTTCAGGCTTTTGGCACCATTTATGAGTGAATTGCCAAAAGTCAGATTTTTGCTGAAATTGTTCAAAAAAATATTTTCTGCCGGTTAAGTTTTTGAGGGCTGATTTCTTCTCCTGTGATAAAAAGTCTTCTGTTTCGAGTGCCAAACCTTTCAGGAGAGCATTTTCAGGCTTTTGGCACCATTTTTGAGTGAATTGCCAAAAGTCAGATTTTTGCTGAAATTGTGACCCCGGGGCTGAGGGATTTTATGAAAAAAAATATTTTCTGCCGGTTAAGTTTTTGAGGGCTGATTTCTTGTCCTGTGATAAAAAGCCTTCTGTTTCGAGTGCCAAACCTTTCAGGAGAGCATTTTCAAGCTTTTGGCACCATTTTTGAGTGAATTGCCAAAAGTCAGATTTTTGCTGAAATTGTGACCCCGGGGCTTAGGGATTTTTTCAAAAAAATATTTTCTGCCGGTTAAGTTTTTGAGGGCTGATTTCTTGTGGTGTGATAAAAAGACTTCTGTTTCCATCGCCAAAGCTTTCAGGGGAGCATTTTCAAGCTTTTGGCACCATTTTTGAGTGAATTGCCAAAAGTCAGATTTTTGCTGAAATTGTTCAAAAAAATATTTTCTGCCGGTTAAGTTTTTGAGGGCTGATTTCTTGTCCTGTGATAAAAAGACTTCTGTTTCCATCGCCAAAGCTTTCAGGGGAGCATTTTCAAGCTTTTGGCACCATTTTTGAGTGAATTGCCAAAAGTCAGATTTTTGCTGAAATTGTGACCCCGGGGCTGAGGGATTTTATGAAAAAAAATATTTTCTGCCGGTGTCGTTTTTGAGGGCTGATTTCTTGTCCTGTGATAAAAATCCTTCTGTTTCGAGTGCCAAACCTTTCAGGAGAGCATTTTCAAGCTTTTGGCACCATTTTTGAGTGAATTGCCAAAAGTCAGATTTTTGCTGAAATTGTGACCCCGGGGCTTAGGGATTTTTTCAAAAAAATATTTTCTGCCGGTTAAGTTTTTGAGGGCTGATTTCTTGTCCTGTTATAAAAAGGCTTCTGTTTCCATCGCCAAAGCTTTCAGGGGAGCATTTTCAAGCTTTTGGCACCATTTTTGAGTGAATTGCCAAAAGTCAGATTTTTGCTGAAATTGTTCAAAAAAATATTTTCTGCCGGTTAAGTTTTTGAGGGCTGATTTCTTGTCCTGTGATAAAAAGACTTCTGTTTCCATCGCCAAAGCTTTCAGGGGAGCATTTTCAAGCTTTTGGCACCATTTTTGAGTGAATTGCCAAAAGTCAGATTTTTGCTGAAATTGTGACCCCGGGGCTTAGGGATTTTTTCAAAAAAATATTTTCTGCCGGTTAAGTTTTTGAGGGCTGATTTCTTGTCCTGTGATAAAAAGCCTTCTGTTTCTAGTGCCAAACCTTTCAGGAGAGCATCTTCAAGCTTTTGGCACCATTTTTGAGTGAATTGCCAAAAGTCAGATTTTTGCTGAAATTGTGACCCCGGGGCTTAGGGATTTTTTCAAAAAAATATTTTCTGCCGGTTAAGTTTTTGAGGGCTGATTTCTTGTCCTGTGATAAAAAGCCTTCTGTTTCGAGTGCCAAACCTTTCAGGAGAGCATTTTCAGGCTTTTGGCACCATTTTTGAGTGAATTGCCAAAAGTCAGATTTTTGCTGAAATTGTTCAAAAAAATATTTTCTGCCGGTTAAGTTTTTGAGGGCTGATTTCTTGTCCTGTGATAAAAAGAGTTCTGTTTCCATCGCCAAAGCTTTCAGGGGAGCATTTTCAAGCTTTTGGCACCATTTTTGAGTGAATTGCCAAAAGTCAGATTTTTGCTGAAATTGTGACCCCGGGGCTTAGGGATTTTTTCAAAAAAATATTTTCTGCCGGTTAAGTTTTTGAGAGCTGATTTCTTGTCCTGTGATAAAAAGACTTCTGTTTCCATCGCCAAAGCTTTCAGGGGAGCATTTTCAAGCTTTTGGCACCATTTGTGAGTGAATGGCCAAAAGTCAGATTTTTGCTGAAATTGTGACTCCGGGGCTTAGGGATTTTTTCAAAAAAATATTTTCTGCCCGTTAAGTTTTTGAGGGCTGATTTCTTGTCCTGTGATAAAAAGACTTCTGTTTCCATCGCCAAAGCTTTCAGGGGAGCATTTTCAAGCTTTTGGCACCATTTTTGAGTGAATTGCCAAAAGTCAGATTTTTGCTGAAATTGTGACCCCGGGGCTTAGGGATTTTTTCAAAAAAATATTTTCTGCCCGTTAAGTTTTTGAGGGCTGATTTCTTGTCCTGTGATAAAAAGCCTTCTGTTTCGAGTGCCAAACCTTTCAGGAGAGCATTTTCAGGCTTTTGGCACCATTTTTGAGTGAATTGCCAAAAGTCAGATTTTTGCTGAAATTGTTCAAAAAAATATTTTCTGCCGGTTAAGTTTTTGAGGGCTTATTTCTTGTCCTGTGATAAAAAGCCTTCTGTTTCGAGTGCCAAACCTTTCAGGAGAGCATTTTCAAGCTTTTGGCACCATTTTTGAGTGAATTGCCAAAAGTCAGATTTTTGCTGAAATTGTGACCCCGCGGCTTAGGGATTTTTTCAAAAAAAAAGTTTCTGCCGGTTAAGTTTTTGAGGGCTGATTTCTTGTCCTGTGATAAAAAGCCTTCTGTTTCTAGTGCCAAACCTTTCAGGAGAGCATTTTCAAGCTTTTGGCACCATTTTTGAGTGAATTGCCAAAAGTCAGATTTTTGCTGAAATTGTGACCCCGGGGCTTAGGGATTTTTTCAAAAAAATATTTTCTGCCGGTTAAGTTTTTGAGGGCTGATTTCTTGTCCTGTGATAAAAAGACTTCTGTTTCCATCGCCAAAGCTTTCAGGGGAGCATTTTGCAGCTTTTGGCACCATTTTTGAGTGAATTGCCAAAAGTCAGATTTTTGCTGAAATTGTGATCCCGGGGCTTAGGGATTTTTTCAAAAAAATATTTTCTGCCGGTTAAGTTTTTGAGGGCTGATTTCTTGTCCTGTGATAAAAAGACTTCTGTTTCCATCGCCAAAGCTTTCAGGGGAGCATTTTCAAGCTTTTGGCACCATTTTTGAGTGAATTGCCAAAAGTCAGATTTTTGCTGAAATTGTGACCCTGGGGCTTAGGGATTTTTTCAAAAAAATATTTTCTGCCGGTTAAGTTTTTGAGGGCTGATTTCTTGTCCTGTGATAAAAGGACTTCTGTTTCCATCGCCAAAGCTTTCAGGGGAGCATTTTCAAGCTTTTGTCACCATTTTTGAGTGAATTGCCAAAAGTCAGATTTTTGCTGAAATTGTGACCCCGGGGCTTAGGGATTTTATGAAGAAAAATATTTTCTGCCGGTTAAGTTTTTGAGGGCTGATTTCTTTTCCTGTGATAAAAAGCCTTCTGTTTCGAGTGCCAAACCTTTCAGGAGAGCATTTTCAAGCTTTTGGCACCATTTTTGAGTGAATTGCCAAAAGTCAGATTTTTGCTGAAATTGTGACCCCGGGGCTTAGGGATTTTTTCAAAAAAATATTTTCTGCCGGTTAAGTTTTTGAGGGCTGATTTCTTGTCCTGTGATAAAAAGCCTTCTGTTTCGAGTGCCAAACCTTTCAGGAGAGCATTTTCAAGCTTTTGGCACCATTTTTGAGTGAATTGCCAAAAGTCAGATTTTTGCTGAAATTGTGACCCCGGGGCTTAGGGATTTTTTCAAAAAAATATTTTCTGCTGGTTAAGTTTTTGAGGGCTGATTTCTTGTCCTGTGATAAAAAGACTTCTGTTTCCATCGCCAAAGCTTTCAGGGGAGCATTTTCAAGCTTTTGGCACCATTTTTGAGTGAATTGCCAAAAGTCAGATTTTTGCTGAAATTGTGACCCCGGGGCTTAGGGATTTTTTCAAAAAAATATTTTCTGCCGGTTAAGTTTTTGAGGGCTGATTTCTTGTCCTGTAATAAAAAGACTTCTGTTTCCATCGCCAAAGCTTTCAGGGGAGCATTTTCAAGCTTTTGGCACCATTTTTGAGTGAATTGCCAAAAGTCAGATTTTTGCTGAAATTGTGACCCCGGGGCTTAGGGATTTTTTCAAAAAAATATTTTCTGCCGGTTAAGTTTTTGAGGGCTGATTTCTTGTCCTGTGATAAAAAAGGCTTCTGTTTCGAGTGCCAAACCTTTCAGGAGAGCATTTTCAAGCTTTTGGCACCACTTTTGAGTGAATTGCCAAAAGTCAGATTTTTGCTGAAATTGTGACCCCGGGGCTGAGGGATTTTTTCAAAAAATTATTTTCTGCCGGTTACGTTTTTGAGGGCTGATTTCTTGTCCTGTGATAAAAAGGCTTCTGTTTCGAGTGCCAAACCTTTCAGGAGAGCATGTTCAAGCTTTTGGCACCACTTTTGAGTGAATTGCCAAAAGTCAGATTATTGCTGAAATTGTGACCCCGGGGCTTAGGGATTTATTCAAAAAAATATTTTCTGCCGGTTAAGTTTTTGAGGGCTGATTTCTTGTCCTGTGATAAAAAACCTTCTGTTTCCATCGCCAAAGCTTTCAGGGGAGCATTTTCCTGCTTTTGGCACCATTTTTGATTGAATTGCCAAAAGTCAGATTTTTGCTGAAATTGTGACCCCGGGGCTGAGGGATTTTATGAAAAAAAATATTTTCTGCCGGTTAAGTTTTTGAGGGCTGATTTCTTGTCCTGTGATAAAAAGACTTCTGTTTCCATCGCCAAAGCTTTCAGGGGAGCATTTTCAAGCTTTTGGCACCATTTTTGAGTGAATTGCCAAAAGTCAGATTTTGCTGAAATTGTGACCCCGGGGCTTAGGGATTTTTTCAAAAAAATATTTTCTGCCGGTTAAGTTTTTGAGGGCTGATTTCTTGTCCTGTGATAAAAAAGGCTTCTGTTTCGAGTGCCAAACCTTTCAGGAGAGCATTTTCAAGCTTTTGGCACCACTTTTGAGTGAATTGCCAAAAGTCAGATTTTTGCTGAAATTGTGACCCCGGGGCTGAGGGATTTTTTCAAAAAATTATTTTCTGCCGGTTACGTTTTTGAGGGCTGATTTCTTGTCCTGTGATAAAAAGGCTTCTGTTTCGAGTGCCAAACCTTTCAGGAGAGCATGTTCAAGCTTTTGGCACCACTTTTGAGTGAATTGCCAAAAGTCAGATTTTTGCTGAAATTGTGACCCCGGGGCTTAGGGATTTTTTCAAAAAAATATTTTCTGCCGGTTAAGTTTTTGAGGGCTGATTTCTTGTCCTGTGATAAAAAACCTTCTGTTTCCATCGCCAAAGCTTTCAGGGGAGCATTTTCCTGCTTTTGGCACCATTTTTGATTGAATTGCCAAAAGTCAGATTTTTGCTGAAATTGTGACCCCGGGGCTTAGGGATTTTTTCAAAAAAATATTTTCTGCCGGTTAAGTTTTTGAGGGCTGATTTCTTGTCCTGTGATAAAAAGACTTCTGTTTCCATCGCCAAAGCTTTCAGGGGAGCATTTTCAAGCTTTTGGCACCATTTTTGAGTGAATTGCCAAAAGTCAGATTTTTGCTGAAATTGTGACCCCGGGGCTTAGGGATTTTTTCAAAAAAATATTTTCTGCCGGTTAAGTTTTTGAGGGTTGTTTTCTTGTCCTGTGATAAAAAGACTTCTGTTTCGAGTGCCAAACCTTTCAGGAGAGCATTTCCAGGCTTTTGGCACCATGTTTGAGTGAATTGCCAAAAGTCAGATTTTTGCTGAAATTGTGACCCCGGGGCTTAGGGATTTTTTCCAAAAAATATTTTCTGCCGGTTAAGTTTTTGAGGGCTGATTTCTTGTCCTGTGATAAAAGGACTTCTGTTTCCATCGCCAAAGCTTTCAGGAGAGCATTTTCAAGCTTTTGGCACCATTTTTGAGTGAATTGCCAAAAGTCAGATTTTTGCTGAAATTGTGAACCCGGGGCTTAGGGATTTTTTCAAAAAAATATTTTCTGCCAGTTAAGTTTTTGAGGGCTGATTTCTTGTCCTGTGATAAAAAGCCTTCTGTTTCGAGTGCCAAACCTTTCAGGAGAGCATTTTCAAGCTTTTGGCACCACTTTTGAGTGAATTGCCAAAAGTCAGATTTTTGCTGAAATTGTTCAAAAAAATATTTTCTGCCGGTTAAGTTTTTGAGGGCCTATTTTCTTGTCCTGTGATAAAAAGACTTCTGTTTCCATCGCCAAAGCTTTCAGGGAAGCATTTTCAAGCTTTTGGCACCATTTTTGAGTGAATTGCCAAAAGTCAGATTTTTGCTGAAATTGTGACCCCGGGGTTTAGGGATTTTTTCAAAAAAATATTTTCTGCCGGTTAAGTTTTTGAGGGCTGATTTCTTGTCCTGTGATAAAAAGACTTCTGTTTCCATCGCCAAAGCTTTCAGGGGAGCATTTTCAAGCTTTTGGCACCATTTTTGAGTGAATTGCCAAAAGTCAGATTTTTGCTGAAATTGTGACCCCGGGGCTTAGGGATTTTTTCAAAAAAATATTTTCTGCCGGTTAAGTTTTTGAGGACTGATTTCTTGTCCTGTGATAAAAAGCCTTCTGTTTCGAGTGCCAAACCTTTCAGGAGAGCATTTTCAAGCTTTTGGCACCACTTTTGAGTGAATTGCCAAAAGTCAGATTTTTCCTGAAATTGTGACCCTGGGGCTTAGGGATTTTTTCAAAAAAATATTTTCTGCTGGTTAAGTTTTTGAGGGCTGATTTCTTGTCCTGTGATAAAAAGACTTCTGTTTCCATCGCCAAAGCTTTCATGGGAGCATTTTCAAGCTTTTGGCACCATTTTTGATTGAATTGCCAAAAGTCAGATTTTTGCTGAAATTGTGACCCCGGGGCTTAGGGATTTTTTCAAAAAAATATTTTCTGCCGGTTAAGTTTTTGAGGGCTGATTTCTTGTCCTGTGATAAAAAGACTTCTGTTTCCATCGCCAAAGCTTTCAGGGGAGCATTTTCAAGCTTTTGGCACCATTTTTGAGTGAATTGCCAAAAGTCAGATTTTTGCTGAAATTGTGACCCCGGGGCTTAGGGATTTTTTCAAAAAAATATTTTCTGCCGGTTAAGTTTTTGAGGGCTGTTTTCTTGTCCTGTGATAAAAAGACTTCTGTTTCAAGTGCCAAACCTTTCAGGAGAGCATTTCCAGGCTTTTGGCACCATTTTTGAGTGAATTGCCAAAAGTCAGATTTTTGCTGAAATTGTGACCCCGGGGCTTAGGGATTTTTTCCAAAAAATATTTTCTGCCGGTTAAGTTTTTGAGGGCTGATTTCTTGTCCTGTGATAAAAGGACTTCTGTTTCCATCACCAAAGCTTTCAGGAGAGCATTTTCAAGCTTTTGGCACCATTTTTGAGTGAATTGCCAAAAGTCAGATTTTTGCTGAAATTGTGACCCTGGGGCTTAGGGATTTTTTCAAAAAAATATTTTCTGCCGGTTAAGTTTTTGAGGGCTGATTTCTTGTCCTGTGATAAAAAGACTTCTGTTTCCATCGCCAAAGCTTTCACGGGAGCATTTTCAAGCTTTTGGCACCATTTTTGAGTGAATTGCCAAAAGTCAGATTTTTGCTGAAATTGTGACCCCGGGGCTTAGGGATTTTTTCAAAAAAATATTTTCTGCCGGTTAAGTTTTTGAGGACTGATTTCTTGTCCTGTGCTAAAAAGCCTTCTGTTTCGAGTGCCAAACCTTTCAGGAGAGCATTTTCAAGCTTTTGGCACCACTTTTGAGTGAATTGCCAAAAGTCAGATTTTTGCTGAAATTGTGACCCCGGGGCTGAGGGATTTTTTCAAAAAATTATTTTCTGCCGGTTACGTTTTTGAGGGCTGATTTCTTGTCCTGTGATAAAAAGGCTTCTGTTTCGAGTGCCAAACCTTTCAGGAGAGCATGTTCAAGCTTTTGGCACCACTTTTGAGTGAATTGCCAAAAGTCAGATTTTTGCTGAAATTGTGACCCCGGGGCTTAGGGATTTTTTCAAAAAAATATTTTCTGCCGGTTAAGTTTTTGAGGGCTGATTTCTTGTCCTGTGATAAAAAACCTTCTGTTTCCATCGCCAAAGCTTTCAGGGGAGCATTTTCCTGCTTTTGGCACCATTTTTGATTGAATTGCCAAAAGTCAGATTTTTGCTGAAATTGTGACCCCGGGGCTTAGGGATTTTTTCAAAAAAATATTTTCTGCCGGTTAAGTTTTTGAGGGCTGATTTCTTGTCCTGTGATAAAAAGACTTCTGTTTCCATCGCCAAAGCTTTCAGGGGAGCATTTTCAAGCTTTTGGCACCATTTTTGAGTGAATTGCCAAAAGTCAGATTTTTGCTGAAATTGTGACCCCGGGGCTTAGGGATTTTTTCAAAAAAATATTTTCTGCCGGTTAAGTTTTTGAGGGCTGTTTTCTTGTCCTGTGATAAAAAGACTTCTGTTTCGAGTGCCAAACCTTTCAGGAGAGCATTTCCAGGCTTTTGGCACCATTTTTGAGTGAATTGCCAAAAGTCAGATTTTTGCTGAAATTGTGACCCCGGGGCTTAGGGATTTTTTCCAAAAAATATTTTCTGCCGGTTAAGTTTTTGAGGGCTGATTTCTTGTCCTGTGATAAAAGGACTTCTGTTTCCATCACCAAAGCTTTCAGGAGAGCATTTTCAAGCTTTTGGCACCATTTTTGAGTGAATTGCCAAAAGTCAGATTTTTGCTGAAATTGTGACCCTGGGGCTTAGGGATTTTTTCAAAAAAATATTTTCTGCCGGTTAAGTTTTTGAGGGCTGATTTCTTGTCCTGTGATAAAAAGACTTCTGTTTCCATCGCCAAAGCTTTCACGGGAGCATTTTCAAGCTTTTGGCACCATTTTTGAGTGAATTGCCAAAAGTCAGATTTTTGCTGAAATTGTGACCCCGGGGCTTAGGGATTTTTTCAAAAAAATATTTTCTGCCGGTTAAGTTTTTGAGGACTGATTTCTTGTCCTGTGCTAAAAAGCCTTCTGTTTCGAGTGCCAAACCTTTCAGGAGAGCATTTTCAAGCTTTTGGCACCACTTTTGAGTGAATTGCCAAAAGTCAGATTTTTGCTGAAATTGTGACCCCGGGGCTTAGGGATTTTTTCAAAAAAATATTTTCTGCCGGTTAAGTTTTTGAGGACTGATTTCTTGTCCTGTGATAAAAAGCCTTCTGTTTCCATCGCCAAAGCTTTCAGGGAAGCATTTTCAAGCTTTTGGCACCATTTTTGAGTGAATTGCCAAAAGTCAGATTTTTGCTGAAATTGTGACCCCGGGGTTTAGGGATTTTTTCAAAAAAATATTTTCTGCCGGTTAAGTTTTTGAGGGCTGATTTCTTGTCCTGTGATAAAAAGACTTCTGTTTCCATCGCCAAAGCTTTCAGGGGAGCATTTTCAAGCTTTTGGCACCATTTTTGAGTGAATTGCCAAAAGTCAGATTTTTGCTGAAATTGTGACCCCGGGGCTTAGGGATTTTTTCAAAAAAATATTTTCTGCCGGTTAAGTTTTTGAGGACTGATTTCTTGTCCTGTGCTAAAAAGCCTTCTGTTTCGAGTGCCAAACCTTTCAGGAGAGCATTTTCAAGCTTTTGGCACCACTTTTGAGTGAATTGCCAAAAGTCAGATTTTTGCTGAAATTGTGACCCCGGGGCTTAGGGATTTTTTCAAAAAAATATTTTCTGCCGGTTAAGTTTTTGAGGGCTGATTTCTTGTCCTGTGATAAAAAGCCTTCTGTTTCGAGTGCCAAACCTTTCAGGAGAGCATTTTCAAGCTTTTGGCACCATTTTTGAGTGAATTGCCAAAAGTCAGATTTTTGCTGAAATTTTGACCCCGGGGCTTAGGGATTTTTTCAAAAAAATATTTTCTGCTGGTTAAGTTTTTGAGGGCTGATTTCTTGTCCTGTGATAAAAAGACTTCTGTTTCCATCGCCAAAGCTTTCAGGGGAGCATTTTCAGGCTTTTGGCACCATTTTTGAGTGAATTGCCAAAAGTCAGATTTTTGCTGAAATTGTTCAAAAAAATATTTTCTGCCGGTTAAGTTTTTGAGGGCTGATTTCTTGTCCTGTGATAAAAAGACTTCTGTTTCCATCGCCAAAGCTTTCAGGGGAGCATTTTCAAGCTTTTGGCACCATTTTTGAGTGAATTGCCAAAAGTCAGATTTTTGCTGAAATTGTGACCCCGGGGCTTAGGGATTTTTTCAAAAAAATATTTTCTGCCGGTTAAGTTTTTGAGGGCTGATTTCTTGTCCTGTGATAAAAAGCCTTCTGTTTCGAGTGCCAAACCTTTCAGGAGAGCATTTTCAGGCTTTTGGCACCATTTTTGAGTGAATTGCCAAAAGTCAGATTTTTGCTGAAATTGTGACCCCGGGGCTTAGGGATTTTTTCAAAAAAATATTTTCTGCCGGTTAAGTTTTTGAGGGCTGATTTCTTGTCCTGTGATAAAAAGACTTCTGTTTCCATCGCCAAAGCTTCCAGGGGAGCATTTTCAAGCTTTTGGCACCATTTTTGAGTGAATTCCCAAAAGTCAGATTTTTGCTGAAATTGTGACCCCGGGGCTTAGGGATTTTTTCAAAAAAATATTTTCTGCCGGTTAATTTTTTGAGGGCTGATTTCTTGTCCTGTGATAAAAAGCCTTCTGTTTCGAGTGCCAAACCTTTCAGGAGAGCATTTTCAAGCTTTTGGCACCATTTTTGAGTGAATTGCCAAAAGTCAGATTTTTGCTGAAATTGTGACCCCGGGGCTTAGGGATTTTTTCAAAAAAATATTTTCTGCCGGTTAAGTTTTTGAGGGCTGATTTCTTGTCCTGTGATAAAAAGCCTTCTGTTTCCATCGCCAAAGCTTTCAGGGGAGCATTTTCAAGCTTTTGGCACCATTTTTGAGTGAATTGCCAAAAGTCAGATTTTTGCTGAAATTGTGACCCCGGGGCTTAGGGATTTTTTCAAAAAAATATTTTCTGCCGGTTAAGTTTTTGAGGGCTGATTTCTTGTCCTGTGATAAAAAGCCTTCTGTTTCGAGTGCCAAACCATTCAGGAGAGCATTTTCAGGGTTTTGGCACCATTTTTGAGTGAATTGCCAAAAGTCAGATTTTTGCTGAAATTGTGACCCCGGGGCTTAGGGATTTTTTCAAAAAAATATTTTCTGCCGGTTAAGTTTTTGAGGGCTGATTTCTTGTCCTGTGATAAAAAGCCTTCTGTTTCGAGTGCCAAACCTTTCAGGAGAGCATTTTCAAGCTTTTGGCACCATTTTTGAGTGAATTGCCAAAAGTCAGATTTTTGCTGAAATTGTGACCCCGGGGCTTAGGGATTTTTTCAAAAAAATATTTTCTGCCGGTTAAGTTTTTGAGGACTGATTTCTTGTCCTGTGATAAAAAGGCTTCTGTTTCGAGTGCCAAACCTTTCAGGAGAGCATTTTCAAGCTTTTGGCACCACTTTTGAGTGAATTGCCAAAAGTCAGATTTTTGCTGAAATTGTGACCCCGGGGCTTAGGGATTTTTTCAAAAAAATATTTTCTGCCGGTTAAGTTTTTGAGGACTGATTTCTTGTCCTGTGATAAAAAGCCTTCTGTTTCGAGTGCCAAACCTTTCAGGAGAGCATTTTCAAGCTTTTGGCACCACTTTTGAGTGAATTGCCAAAAGTCAGATTTTTGCTGAAATTGTGACCCCGGGGCTTAGGGATTTTTTCAAAAAAATATTTTCTGCCGGTTAAGTTTTTGAGGGCTGATTTCTTGTCCTGTGATAAAAAGACTTCTGTTTCGAGTGCCAAACCTTTCAGGAGAGCATTTTCAGGCTTTTGGCACCATTTTTGAGTGAATTGCCAAAAGTCAGATTTTTGCTGAAATTGTGACCCCGGGGCTTAGGGATTTTTTCAAAAAAATATTTTCTGCCGGTTAAGTTTTTGAGGGCTGATTTCTTGTCCTGTGATAAAAAGACTTCTGTTTCCATCGCCAAAGCTTTCAGGGGAGCATTTTCAGGCTTTTGGCACCATTTTTGAGTGAATTGCCAAAAGTCAGATTTTTGCTGAAATTGTTCAAAAAAATATTTTCTGCCGGTTAAGTTTTTGAGGGCTGATTTCTTGTCCTGTGATAAAAAGACTTCTGTTTCCATCGCCAAAGCTTTCAGGGGAGCATTTTCAAGCTTTTGGCACCATTTTTGAGTGAATTGCCAAAAGTCAGATTTTTGCTGAAATTGTGACCCCGGGGCTTAGGGATTTTTTCAAAAAAATATTTTCTGCCGGTTAAGTTTTTGAGGGCTGATTTCTTGTCCTGTGTTAAAAAGCCTTCTGTTTCGAGTGCCAAACCTTTCAGGAGAGCATTTTCAGGCTTTTGGCACCATTTTTGAGTGAATTGCCAAAAGTCAGATTTTTGCTGAAATTGTGACCCCGGGCTTAGGGATTTTTTCAAAAAAATATTTTCTGCCGGTTAAGTTTTTGAGGGCTGATTTCTTGTCCTGTGATAAAAAGACTTCTGTTTCCATCGCCAAAGCTTTCAGGGGAGCATTTTCAAGCTTTTGGCACCATTTTTGAGTGAATTGCCAAAAGTCAGATTTTTGCTGAAATTGTGACCCCGGGGCTTAGGGATTTTTTCAAAAAAATATTTTCTGCCGGTTAATTTTTTGAGGGCTGATTTCTTGTCCTGTGATAAAAAGCCTTCTGTTTCGAGTGCCAAACCTTTCAGGAGAGCATTTTCAAGCTTTTGGCACCATTTTTGAGTGAATTGCCAAAAGTCAGATTTTTGCTGAAATTGTGACCCCGGGGCTTAGGGATTTTTTCAAAAAAATATTTTCTGCCGGTTAAGTTTTTGAGGGCTGATTTCTTGTCCTGTGATAAAAAGCCTTCTGTTTCCATCGCCAAAGCTTTCAGGGGAGCATTTTCAAGCTTTTGGCACCATTTTTGAGTGAATTGCCAAAAGTCAGATTTTTGCTGAAATTGTGACCCCGGGGGCTTAGGGATTTTTTCAAAAAAATATTTTCTGCCGGTTAAGTTTTTGAGGGCTGATTTCTTGTCCTGTGATAAAAAGCCTTCTGTTTCGAGTGCCAAACCTTTCAGGAGAGCATTTTCAGGCTTTTGGCACCATTTTTGAGTGAATTGCCAAAAGTCAGATTTTTGCTGAAATTGTGACCCCGGGGCTTAGGGATTTTTTCAAAAAAATATTTTCTGCCGGTTAAGTTTTTGAGGGCTGATTTCTTGTCCTGTGATAAAAAGACTTCTGTTTCCATCGCCAAAGCTTTCAGGGGAGCATTTTCAAGCTTTTGGCACCATTTTTGAGTGAATTGCCAAAAGTCAGATTTTTGCTGAAATTGTGACCCCGGGGCTTAGGGATTTTTTCAAAAAAATATTTTCTGCCGGTTAAGTTTTTGAGGGCTGATTTCTTGTCCTGTGATAAAAAGACTTCTGTTTCCATCGCCAAAGCTTTCAGGGGAGCATTTTCAAGCTTTTGGCACCATTTTTGAGTGAATTGCCAAAAGTCAGATTTTTGCTGAAATTGTGACCCCGGGGCTTAGGGATTTTTTCAAAAAAATATTTTCTGCCGGTTAAGTTTTTGAGGACTGATTTCTTGTCCTGTGATAAAAAGCCTTCTGTTTCGAGTGCCAAACCTTTCAGGAGAGCATTTTCAAGCTTTTGGCACCACTTTTGAGTGAATTGCCAAAAGTCAGATTTTTGCTGAAATTGTGACCCCGGGGCTTAGGGATTTTTTCAAAAAAATATTTTCTGCCGGTTAAGTTTTTGAGGGCTGATTTCTTGTCCTGTGATAAAAAGACTTCTGTTTCGAGTGCCAAACCTTTCAGGAGAGCATTTTCAGGCTTTTGGCACCATTTTTGAGTGAATTGCCAAAAGTCAGATTTTTGCTGAAATTGTGACCCCGGGGCTTAGGGATTTTTTCAAAAAAATATTTTCTGCCGGTTAAGTTTTTGAGGGCTGATTTCTTGTCCTGTGATAAAAAGCCTTCTGTTTCGAGTGCCAAACCTTTCAGGAGAGCATTTTCAGGCTTTTGGCACCATTTTTGAGTGAATTGCCAAAAGTCAGATTTTTGCTGAAATTGTTCAAAAAAATATTTTCTGCCGGTTAAGTTTTTGAGGGCTGATTTCTTGTCCTGTGATAAAAAGACTTCTGTTTCCATCGCCAAAGCTTTCAGGGGAGCATTTTCAAGCTTTTGGCACCATTTTTGAGTGAATTGCCAAAAGTCAGATTTTTGCTGAAATTGTGACCCCGGGGCTTAGGGATTTTTTCAAAAAAATATTTTCTGCCGGTTAAGTTTTTGAGGGCTGATTTCTTGTCCTGTGTTAAAAAGCCTTCTGTTTCGAGTGCCAAACCTTTCAGGAGAGCATTTTCAGGCTTTTGGCACCATTTTTGAGTGAATTGCCAAAAGTCAGATTTTTGCTGAAATTGTGACCCCGGGCTTAGGGATTTTTTCAAAAAAATATTTTCTGCCGGTTAAGTTTTTGAGGGCTGATTTCTTGTCCTGTGATAAAAAGACTTCTGTTTCCATCGCCAAAGCTTTCAGGGGAGCATTTTCAAGCTTTTGGCACCATTTTTGAGTGAATTGCCAAAAGTCAGATTTTTGCTGAAATTGTGACCCCGGGGCTTAGGGATTTTTTCAAAAAAATATTTTCTGCCGGTTAATTTTTTGAGGGCTGATTTCTTGTCCTGTGATAAAAAGCCTTCTGTTTCGAGTGCCAAACCTTTCAGGAGAGCATTTTCAAGCTTTTGGCACCATTTTTGAGTGAATTGCCAAAAGTCAGATTTTTGCTGAAATTGTGACCCCGGGGCTTAGGGATTTTTTCAAAAAAATATTTTCTGCCGGTTAAGTTTTTGAGGGCTGATTTCTTGTCCTGTGATAAAAAGCCTTCTGTTTCCATCGCCAAAGCTTTCAGGGGAGCATTTTCAAGCTTTTGGCACCATTTTTGAGTGAATTGCCAAAAGTCAGATTTTTGCTGAAATTGTGACCCCGGGGGCTTAGGGATTTTTTCAAAAAAATATTTTCTGCCGGTTAAGTTTTTGAGGGCTGATTTCTTGTCCTGTGATAAAAAGCCTTCTGTTTCGAGTGCCAAACCTTTCAGGAGAGCATTTTCAGGCTTTTGGCACCATTTTTGAGTGAATTGCCAAAAGTCAGATTTTTGCTGAAATTGTGACCCCGGGGCTTAGGGATTTTTTCAAAAAAATATTTTCTGCCGGTTAAGTTTTTGAGGGCTGATTTCTTGTCCTGTGATAAAAAGACTTCTGTTTCCATCGCCAAAGCTTTCAGGGGAGCATTTTCAAGCTTTTGGCACCATTTTTGAGTGAATTGCCAAAAGTCAGATTTTTGCTGAAATTGTGACCCCGGGGCTTAGGGATTTTTTCAAAAAAATATTTTCTGCCGGTTAAGTTTTTGAGGGCTGATTTCTTGTCCTGTGATAAAAAGGCTTCTGTTTCGAGTGCCAAACCTTTCAGGAGAGCATTTTCAAGCTTTTGGCACCACTTTTGAGTGAATTGCCAAAAGTCAGATTTTTGCTGAAATTGTGACCCCGGGGCTTAGGGATTTTTTCAAAAAAATATTTTCTGCCGGTTAAGTTTTTGAGGACTGATTTCTTGTCCTGTGATAAAAAGGCTTCTGTTTCGAGTGCCAAACCTTTCAGGAGAGCATTTTCAAGCTTTTGGCACCACTTTTGAGTGAATTGCCAAAAGTCAGATTTTTGCTGAAATTGTGACCCCGGGGCTTAGGGATTTTTTCAAAAAAATATTTTCTGCCGGTTAAGTTTTTGAGGGCTGATTTCTTGTCCTGTGATAAAAAGACTTCTGTTTCGAGTGCCAAACCTTTCAGGAGAGCATTTTCAGGCTTTTGGCACCATTTTTGAGTGAATTGCCAAAAGTCAGATTTTTGCTGAAATTGTTCAAAAAAATATTTTCTGCCGGTTAAGTTTTTGAGGGCTGATTTCTTGTCCTGTGATAAAAAGCCTTCTGTTTCGAGTGCCAAACCTTTCAGGAGAGCATTTTCAGGCTTTTGGCACCATTTTTGAGTGAATTGCCAAAAGTCAGATTTTTGCTGAAATTGTGACCCCGGGGCTTAGGGATTTTTTCAAAAAAATATTTTCTGCCGGTTAAGTTTTTGAGGGCTGATTTCTTGTCCTGTGATAAAAAGCCTTCTGTTTCCATCGCCAAAGCTTTCAGGGGAGCATTTTCAAGCTTTTGGCACCATTTTTGAGTGAATTGCCAAAAGTCAGATTTTTGCTGAAATTGTGACCCCGGGGCTTAGGGATTTTTTCAAAAAAATATTTTCTGCCGGTTAAGTTTTTGAGGGCTGATTTCTTGTCCTGTGATAAAAAGCCTTCTGTTTCGAGTGCCAAACCTTTCAGGAGAGCATTTTCAGGCTTTTGGCACCATTTTTGAGTGAATTGCCAAAAGTCAGATTTTTGCTGAAATTGTGACCCCGGGGCTTAGGGATTTTTTCAAAAAAATATTTTCTGCCGGTTAAGTTTTTGAGGGCTGATTTCTTGTCCTGTGATAAAAAGACTTCTGTTTCCATCGCCAAAGCTTTCAGGGGAGCATTTTCAAGCTTTTGGCACCATTTTTGAGTGAATTGCCAAAAGTCAGATTTTTGCTGAAATTGTGACCCCGGGGCTTAGGGATTTTTTCAAAAAAATATTTTCTGCCAGTTAAGATTTTGAGGGCTGATTTCTTGTCCTGTGATAAAAAGCCTTCTGTTTCGAGTGCCAAACCTTTCAGGAGAGCATTTTCAGGCTTTTGGCACCATTTTTGAGTGAATTGCCAAAAGTCAGATTTTTGCTGAAATTGTGACCCCGGGGCTTAGGGATTTTTTCAAAAAAATATTTTCTGCCGGTTAAGTTTTTGAGGGCTGATTTCTTGTCCTGTGATAAAAAGCCTTCTGTTTCGAGTGCCAAACCTTTCAGGAGAGCATTTTCAAGCTTTTGGCACCATTTTTGAGTGAATTGCCAAAAGTCAGATTTTTGCTGAAATTGTGACGCCGGGGCTTAGGGATTTTTTCAAAAAAATATTTTCTGCCGGTTAAGTTTTTGAGGGCTGATTTCTTGTCCTGTGATAAAAAGCCTTCTGTTTCGAGTGCCAAACCTTTCAGGAGAGCATTTTCAAGCTTTTGGCACCATTTTTGAGTGAATTGCCAAAAGTCAGATTTTTGCTGAAATTGTGACCCCGGGGCTTAGGGATTTTTTCAAAAAAATATTTTCTGCCGGTTAATTTTTTGAGGGCTGATTTCTTGTCCTGTGATGAAAAGACTTCTGTTTCCATCGCCAAAGCTTTCAGGGGAGCATTTTCAAGCTTTTGGCACCATTTTTGAGTGAATTCCCAAAAGTCAGATTTTTGCTGAAATTGTGACCCCGGGGCTTAGGGATTTTTGCAAAAAAATATTTTCTGCCGGTTAAGTTTTTGAGGGCTGATTTCTTGTCCTGTAATAAAAAGGCTTCTGTTTCGATTGCCAAACCTTTCAGGAGAGCATTTTCAAGCTTTTGGCACCACTTTTGAGTGAATTGCCAAAAGTCAGATTTTTGCTGAAATTGTGACCCCGGGGCTTAGGGATTTTTTCAAAAAAATATTTTCTGCCGGTTAAGTTTTTGAGGGCTGATTTCTTGTGCTGTGATAAAAAGACTTCTGTTTCGAGTGCCAAACCTTTCAGGAGAGCATTTTCAAGCTTTTGGCACCATTTTTGAGTGAATTGCCAAAAGTCAGATTTTTGCTGAAATTGTGACCCCGGGGCTTAGGGATTTTTTCAAAAAAATATTTTCTGCCGGTTAGGTTTTTGAGGGCTGATTTCTTGTCCTGTGATAAAAAGGCTTCTGTTTCGAGTGCCAAACCTTTCAGGAGAGCATTTTCAAGCTTTTGGCACCACTTTTGAGTGAATTCCCAAAAGTCAGATTTTTGCTGAAATTGTGACCCCGGGGCTTAGGGATTTTTGCAAAAAAATATTTTCTGCCGGTTAAGTTTTTGAGGGCTGATTTCTTGTCCTGTGATAAAAAGGCTTCTGTTTCGATTGCCAAACCTTTCAGGAGAGCATTTTCAAGCTTTTGGCACCACTTTTGAGTGAATTGCCAAAAGTCAGATTTTTGCTGAAATTGTGACCCCGGGGCTTAGGGATTTTTTCAAAAAAATATTTTCTGCCGGTTAAGTTTTTGAGGGCTGATTTCTTGTGCTGTGATAAAAAGACTTCTGTTTCGAGTGCCAAACCTTTCAGGAGAGCATTTTCAAGCTTTTGGCACCATTTTTGAGTGAATTGCCAAAAGTCAGATTTTTGCTGAAATTGTGACCCCGGGGCTTAGGGATTTTTTCAAAAAAATATTTTCTGCCGGTTAGGTTTTTGAGGGCTGATTTCTTGTCCTGTGATAAAAAGGCTTCTGTTTCGAGTGCCAAACCTTTCAGGAGAGCATTTTCAAGCTTTTGGCACCACTTTTGAGTGAATTTCCAAAAGTCAGATTTTTGCTGAAATTGTGACCCCGGGGCTTAGGGATTTTTTCAAAAAAATATTTTCTGCCGGTTAAGTTTTTGAGGGCTGATTTCTTGTCCTGTGATAAAAAGCCTTCTGTTTCGAGTGCCAAACCTTTCAGGAGAGCATTTTCAGGCTTTTGGCACCATTTTTGAGTGAATTGCCAAAAGTCAGATTTTTGCTGAAATTGTTCAAAAAAATATTTTCTGCCGGTTAAGTTTTTGAGGGCTGATTTCTTGTCCTGTGATAAAAAGACTTCTGTTTCCATCGCCAAAGCTTTCAGGGGAGCATTTTCAAGCTTTTGGCACCATTTTTGAGTGAATTGCCAAAAGTCAGATTTTTGCTGAAATTGTGACCCCGGGGCTTAGGGATTTTTTCAAAAAAATATTTTCTGCCGGTTAAGTTTTTGAGGGCTGATTTCTTGTCCTGTGATAAAAAGCCTTCTGTTTCGAGTGCCAAACCTTTCAGGAGAGCATTTTCAGGCTTTTGGCACCATTTTTGAGTGAATTGCCAAAAGTCAGATTTTTGCTGAAATTGTGACCCCGGGGCTTAGGTATTTTTTCAAAAAAATATTTTCTGCCGGTTAGGTTTTTGAGGGCTGATTTCTTGTCCTGTGATAAAAAGCCTTCTGTTTCCATCGCCAAATCTTTCAGGAGAGCATTTTCAAGCTTTTGGCACCATTTTTGAGTGAATTGCCAAAAGTCAGATTTTTGCTGAAATTGTGACCCCGGGGCTTAGGGATTTTTTCAAAAAAATATTTTCTGCCGGTTAAGTTTTTGAGGGCTGATTTCTTGTCCTGTGATAAAAAGCCTTCTGTTTCGAGTGCCAAACCTTTCAGGAGAGCATTTTCAAGCTTTTGGCACCATTTTTGAGTGAATTGCCAAAAGTCAGATTTTTGCTGAAATTGTGACCCCGGGGCTTTGGGATTTTTTCAAAAAAATATTTTCTGCCGGTTAAGTTTTTGAGGGCTGATTTCTTGTCCTGTGATGAAAAGACTTCTGTTTCCATCGCCAAAGCTTTCAGGGGAGCATTTTCAAGCTTTTGGCACCATTTTTGAGTGAATTCCCAAAAGTCAGATTTTTGCTGAAATTGTGACCCCGGGGCTTAGGGATTTTTTCAAAAAAATATTTTCTGCCGGTTAAGTTTTTGAGGGCTGATTTCTTGTCCTGTGATAAAAAGGCTTCTGTTTCGATTGCCAAACCTTTCAGGAGAGCATTTTCAAGCTTTTGGCACCACTTTTGAGTGAATTGCCAAAAGTCAGATTTTTGCTGAAATTGTGACCCCGGGGCTTAGGGATTTTTTCAAAAAAATATTTTCTGCCGGTAAAGTTTTTGAGGGCTGATTTCTTGTCCTGTGATAAAAAGCCTTCTGTTTCGAGTGCCAAACCTTTCAGGAGAGCATTTTCAGGCTTTTGGCACCATTTTTGAGTGAATTGCCAAAAGTCAGATTTTTGCTGAAATTGTGACCCCGGGGCTTAGGGATGTTTTCAAAAAAATATTTTCTGCCGGTTAAGTTTTTGAGGGCTGATTTCTTGTCCTGTGATAAAAAGACTTCTGTTTCCATCGCCAAAGCTTTCAGGGGAGCATTTTCAAGCTTTTGGCACCATTTTTGAGTGAATTGCCAAAAGTCAGATTTTTGCTGAAATTGTGACCCCGGGGCTTAGGGATTTTTTCAAAAAAATATTTTCTGCCGGTTAAGTTTTTGAGGGCTGATTTCTTGTCCTGTGATAAAAAGCCTTCTGTTTCGAGTGCCAAACCTTTCAGGAGAGCATTTTCAAGCTTTTGGCACCATTTTTGAGTGAATTGCCAAAAGTCAGATTTTTGCTGAAATTGTGACGCCGGGGCTTAGGGATTTTTTCAAAAAAATATTTTCTGCCGGTTAAGTTTTTGAGGGCTGATTTCTTGTCCTGTGATAAAAAGCCTTCTGTTTCGAGTGCCAAACCTTTCAGGAGAGCATTTTCAAGCTTTTGGCACCATTTTTGAGTGAATTGCCAAAAGTCAGATTTTTGCTGAAATTGTGACCCCGGGGCTTAGGGATTTTTTCAAAAAAATATTTTCTGCCGGTTAATTTTTTGAGGGCTGATTTCTTGTCCTGTGATGAAAAGACTTCTGTTTCCATCGCCAAAGCTTTCAGGGGAGCATTTTCAAGCTTTTGGCACCATTTTTGAGTGAATTCCCAAAAGTCAGATTTTTGCTGAAATTGTGACCCCGGGGCTTAGGGATTTTTGCAAAAAAATATTTTCTGCCGGTTAAGTTTTTGAGGGCTGATTTCTTGTCCTGTGATAAAAAGGCTTCTGTTTCGATTGCCAAACCTTTCAGGAGAGCATTTTCAAGCTTTTGGCACCACTTTTGAGTGAATTGCCAAAAGTCAGATTTTTGCTGAAATTGTGACCCCGGGGCTTAGGGATTTTTTCAAAAAAATATTTTCTGCCGGTTAAGTTTTTGAGGGCTGATTTCTTGTGCTGTGATAAAAAGACTTCTGTTTCGAGTGCCAAACCTTTCAGGAGAGCATTTTCAAGCTTTTGGCACCATTTTTGAGTGAATTGCCAAAAGTCAGATTTTTGCTGAAATTGTGACCCCGGGGCTTAGGGATTTTTTCAAAAAAATATTTTCTGCCGGTTAATTTTTTGAGGGCTGATTTCTTGTCCTGTGATGAAAAGACTTCTGTTTCCATCGCCAAAGCTTTCAGGGGAGCATTTTCAAGCTTTTGGCACCATTTTTGAGTGAATTCCCAAAAGTCAGATTTTTGCTGAAATTGTGACCCCGGGGCTTAGGGATTTTTGCAAAAAAATATTTTCTGCCGGTTAAGTTTTTGAGGGCTGATTTCTTGTCCTGTGATAAAAAGGCTTCTGTTTCGATTGCCAAACCTTTCAGGAGAGCATTTTCAAGCTTTTGGCACCACTTTTGAGTGAATTGCCAAAAGTCAGATTTTTGCTGAAATTGTGACCCCGGGGCTTAGGGATTTTTTCAAAAAAATATTTTCTGCCGGTTAAGTTTTTGAGGGCTGATTTCTTGTGCTGTGATAAAAAGACTTCTGTTTCGAGTGCCAAACCTTTCAGGAGAGCATTTTCAAGCTTTTGGCACCATTTTTGAGTGAATTGCCAAAAGTCAGATTTTTGCTGAAATTGTGACCCCGGGGCTTAGGGATTTTTTCAAAAAAATATTTTCTGCCGGTTAGGTTTTTGAGGGCTGATTTCTTGTCCTGTGATAAAAAGGCTTCTGTTTCGAGTGCCAAACCTTTCAGGAGAGCATTTTCAAGCTTTTGGCACCACTTTTGAGTGAATTCCCAAAAGTCAGATTTTTGCTGAAATTGTGACCCCGGGGCTTAGGGATTTTTGCAAAAAAATATTTTCTGCCGGTTAAGTTTTTGAGGGCTGATTTCTTGTCCTGTGATAAAAAGGCTTCTGTTTCGATTGCCAAACCTTTCAGGAGAGCATTTTGAAGCTTTTGGCACCACTTTTGAGTGAATTGCCAAAAGTCAGATTTTTGCTGAAATTGTGACCCCGGGGCTTAGGGATTTTTTCAAAAAAATATTTTCTGCCGGTTAAGTTTTTGAGGGCTGATTTCTTGTGCTGTGATAAAAAGACTTCTGTTTCGAGTGCCAAACCTTTCAGGAGAGCATTTTCAAGCTTTTGGCACCATTTTTGAGTGAATTGCCAAAAGTCAGATTTTTGCTGAAATTGTGACCCCGGGGCTTAGGGATTTTTTCAAAAAAATATTTTCTGCCGGTTAGGTTTTTGAGGGCTGATTTCTTGTCCTGTGATAAAAAGGCTTCTGTTTCGAGTGCCAAACCTTTCAGGAGAGCATTTTCAAGCTTTTGGCACCACTTTTGAGTGAATTTCCAAAAGTCAGATTTTTGCTGAAATTGTGACCCCGGGGCTTAGGGATTTTTTCAAAAAAATATTTTCTGCCGGTTAAGTTTTTGAGGGCTGATTTCTTGTCCTGTGATAAAAAGCCTTCTGTTTCGAGTGCCAAACCTTTCAGGAGAGCATTTTCAGGCTTTTGGCACCATTTTTGAGTGAATTGCCAAAAGTCAGATTTTTGCTGAAATTGTTCAAAAAAATATTTTCTGCCGGTTAAGTTTTTGAGGGCTGATTTCTTGTCCTGTGATAAAAAGACTTCTGTTTCCATCGCCAAAGCTTTCAGGGGAGCATTTTCAAGCTTTTGGCACCATTTTTGAGTGAATTGCCAAAAGTCAGATTTTTGCTGAAATTGTGACCCCGGGGCTTAGGGATTTTTTCAAAAAAATATTTTCTGCCGGTTAAGTTTTTGAGGGCTGATTTCTTGTCCTGTGATAAAAAGCCTTCTGTTTCGAGTGCCAAACCTTTCAGGAGAGCATTTTCAGGCTTTTGGCACCATTTTTGAGTGAATTGCCAAAAGTCAGATTTTTGCTGAAATTGTGACCCCGGGGCTTAGGTATTTTTTCAAAAAAATATTTTCTGCCGGTTAGGTTTTTGAGGGCTGATTTCTTGTCCTGTGATAAAAAGCCTTCTGTTTCCATCGCCAAATCTTTCAGGAGAGCATTTTCAAGCTTTTGGCACCATTTTTGAGTGAATTGCCAAAAGTCAGATTTTTGCTGAAATTGTGACCCCGGGGCTTAGGGATTTTTTCAAAAAAATATTTTCTGCCGGTTAAGTTTTTGAGGGCTGATTTCTTGTCCTGTGATAAAAAGCCTTCTGTTTCGAGTGCCAAACCTTTCAGGAGAGCATTTTCAAGCTTTTGGCACCATTTTTGAGTGAATTGCCAAAAGTCAGATTTTTGCTGAAATTGTGACCCCGGGGCTTTGGGATTTTTTCAAAAAAATATTTTCTGCCGGTTAAGTTTTTGAGGGCTGATTTCTTGTCCTGTGATGAAAAGACTTCTGTTTCCATCGCCAAAGCTTTCAGGGGAGCATTTTCAAGCTTTTGGCACCATTTTTGAGTGAATTCCCAAAAGTCAGATTTTTGCTGAAATTGTGACCCCGGGGCTTAGGGATTTTTTCAAAAAAATATTTTCTGCCGGTTAAGTTTTTGAGGGCTGATTTCTTGTCCTGTGATAAAAAGGCTTCTGTTTCGATTGCCAAACCTTTCAGGAGAGCATTTTCAAGCTTTTGGCACCACTTTTGAGTGAATTGCCAAAAGTCAGATTTTTGCTGAAATTGTGACCCCGGGGCTTAGGGATTTTTTCAAAAAAATATTTTCTGCCGGTTAAGTTTTTGAGGGCTGATTTCTTGTCCTGTGATAAAAAGCCTTCTGTTTCGAGTGCCAAACCTTTCAGGAGAGCATTTTCAGGCTTTTGGCACCATTTTTGAGTGAATTGCCAAAAGTCAGATTTTTGCTGAAATTGTGACCCCGGGGCTTAGGGATGTTTTCAAAAAAATATTTTCTGCCGGTTAAGTTTTTGAGGGCTGATTTCTTGTCCTGTGATAAAAAGACTTCTGTTTCCATCGCCAAAGCTTTCAGGGGAGCATTTTCAAGCTTTTGGCACCATTTTTGAGTGAATTGCCAAAAGTCAGATTTTTGCTGAAATTGTGACCCCGGGGCTTAGGGATTTTTTCAAAAAAATATTTTCTGCCGTTTAAGTTTTTGAGGGCTGATTTCTTGTCCTGTGATAAAAAGCCTTCTGTTTCGAGTGCCAAACCTTTCAGGAGAGCATTTTCAAGCTTTTGGCACCATTTTTGAGTGAATTGCCAAAAGTCAGATTTTTGCTGAAATTGTGACGCCGGGGCTTAGGGATTTTTTCAAAAAAATATTTTCTGCCGGTTAAGTTTTTGAGGGCTGATTTCTTGTCCTGTGATAAAAAGCCTTCTGTTTCGAGTGCCAAACCTTTCAGGAGAGCATTTTCAAGCTTTTGGCACCATTTTTGAGTGAATTGCCAAAAGTCAGATTTTTGCTGAAATTGTGACCCCGGGGCTTAGGGATTTTTTCAAAAAAATATTTTCTGCCGGTTAATTTTTTGAGGGCTGATTTCTTGTCCTGTGATGAAAAGACTTCTGTTTCCATCGCCAAAGCTTTCAGGGGAGCATTTTCAAGCTTTTGGCACCATTTTTGAGTGAATTCCCAAAAGTCAGATTTTTGCTGAAATTGTGACCCCGGGGCTTAGGGATTTTTGCAAAAAAATATTTTCTGCCGGTTAAGTTTTTGAGGGCTGATTTCTTGTCCTGTGATAAAAAGGCTTCTGTTTCGATTGCCAAACCTTTCAGGAGAGCATTTTCAAGCTTTTGGCACCACTTTTGAGTGAATTGCCAAAAGTCAGATTTTTGTTGAAATTGTGACCCCGGGGCTTAGGGATTTTTTCAAAAAAATATTTTCTGCCGGTTAAGTTTTTGAGGGCTGATTTCTTGTGCTGTGATAAAAAGACTTCTGTTTCGAGTGCCAAACCTTTCAGGAGAGCATTTTCAAGCTTTTGGCACCATTTTTGAGTGAATTGCCAAAAGTCAGATTTTTGCTGAAATTGTGACCCCGGGGCTTAGGGATTTTTTCAAAAAAATATTTTCTGCCGGTTAGGTTTTTGAGGGCTGATTTCTTGTCCTGTGATAAAAAGGCTTCTGTTTCGAGTGCCAAACCTTTCAGGAGAGCATTTTCAAGCTTTTGGCACCACTTTTGAGTGAATTTCCAAAAGTCAGATTTTTGCTGAAATTGTGACCCCGGGGCTTAGGGATTTTTTCAAAAAAATATTTTCTGCCGGTTAAGTTTTTGAGGGCTGATTTCTTGTCCTGTGATAAAAAGCCTTCTGTTTCGAGTGCCAAACCTTTCAGGAGAGCATTTTCAGGCTTTTGGCACCATTTTTGAGTGAATTGCCAAAAGTCAGATTTTTGCTGAAATTGTTCAAAAAAATATTTTCTGCCGGTTAAGTTTTTGAGGGCTGATTTCTTGTCCTGTGATAAAAAGACTTCTGTTTCCATCGCCAAAGCTTTCAGGGGAGCATTTTCAAGCTTTTGGCACCATTTTTGAGTGAATTGCCAAAAGTCAGATTTTTGCTGAAATTGTGACCCCGGGGCTTAGGGATTTTTTCAAAAAAATATTTTCTGCCGGTTAAGTTTTTGAGGGCTGATTTCTTGTCCTGTGATAAAAAGCCTTCTGTTTCCATCGCCAAATCTTTCAGGAGAGCATTTTCAAGCTTTTGGCACCATTTTTGAGTGAATTGCCAAAAGTCAGATTTTTGCTGAAATTGTGACCCCGGGGCTTAGGGATTTTTTCAAAAAAATATTTTCTGCCGGTTAAGTTTTTGAGGGCTGATTTCTTGTCCTGTGATAAAAAGCCTTCTGTTTCGAGTGCCAAACCTTTCAGGAGAGCATTTTCAAGCTTTTGGCACCATTTTTGAGTGAATTGCCAAAAGTCAGATTTTTGCTGAAATTGTGACCCCGGGGCTTTGGGATTTTTTCAAAAAAATATTTTCTGCCGGTTAAGTTTTTGAGGGCTGATTTCTTGTCCTGTGATGAAAAGACTTCTGTTTCCATCGCCAAAGCTTTCAGGGGAGCATTTTCAAGCTTTTGGCACCATTTTTGAGTGAATTCCCAAAAGTCAGATTTTTGCTGAAATTGTGACCCCGGGGCTTAGGGATTTTTTCAAAAAAATATTTTCTGCCGGTTAAGTTTTTGAGGGCTGATTTCTTGTCCTGTGATAAAAAGGCTTCTGTTTCGATTGCCAAACCTTTCAGGAGAGCATTTTCAAGCTTTTGGCACCACTTTTGAGTGAATTGCCAAAAGTCAGATTTTTGCTGAAATTGTGACCCCGGGGCTTAGGGATTTTTTCAAAAAAATATTTTCTGCCGGTTAAGTTTTTGAGGGCTGATTTCTTGTCCTGTGATAAAAAGCCTTCTGTTTCGAGTGCCAAACCTTTCAGGAGAGCATTTTCAGGCTTTTGGCACCATTTTTGAGTGAATTGCCAAAAGTCAGATTTTTGCTGAAATTGTTCAAAAAAATATTTTCTGCCGGTTAAGTTTTTGAGGGCTGATTTCTTGTCCTGTGATAAAAAGACTTCTTTTTCCATCGCCAAACCTTTCAGGGGAGCATTTTCAAGCTTTTGGCACCATTTTTGAGTGAATTGCCAAAAGTCAGATTTTTGCTGAAATTGTGACCCCGGGGCTTAGGGATTTTTTCAAAAAAATATTTTCTGCCGGTTAAGTTTTTGAGGGCTGATTTCTTGTCCTGTGATAAAAAGCCTTCTGTTTCGAGTGCCAAACCTTTCAGGAGAGCATTTTCAAGCTTTTGGCACCATTTTTGAGTGAATTGCCAAAAGTCAGATTTTTGCTGAAATTGTGACCCCGGGGCTTTGGGATTTTTTCAAAAAAATATTTTCTGCCGGTTAAGTTTTTGAGGGCTGATTTCTTGTCCTGTGATGAAAAGACTTCTGTTTCCATCGCCAAAGCTTTCAGGGGAGCATTTTCAAGCTTTTGGCACCATTTTTGAGTGAATTCCCAAAAGTCAGATTTTTGCTGAAATTGTGACCCCGGGGCTTAGGGATTTTTTCAAAAAAATATTTTCTGCCGGTTAAGTTTTTGAGGGCTGATTTCTTGTCCTGTGATAAAAAGGCTTCTGTTTCGATTGCCAAACCTTTCAGGAGAGCATTTTCAAGCTTTTGGCAACACTTTTGAGTAAATTGCCAAAAGTCAGATTTTTGCTGAAATTGTGACCCCGGGGCTTAGGGATTTTTTCAAAAAAATATTTTCTGCCGGTTAAGTTTTTGAGGGCTGATTTCTTGTCCTGTGATAAAAAGCCTTCTGTTTCGAGTGCCAAACCTTTCAGAAGAGCATTTTCAGGCTTTTGGCACCATTTTTGAGTGAATTGCCAAAAGTCAGATTTTTGCTGAAATTGTGACCCCGGGGCTTAGGGATGTTTTCAAAAAAATATTTTCTGCCGGTTAAGTTTTTGAGGGCTGATTTCTTGTCCTGTGATAAAAAGACTTCTGTTTCCATCGCCAAAGCTTTCAGGGGAGCATTTTCAAGCTTTTGGCACCATTTTTGAGTGAATTGCCAAAAGTCAGATTTTTGCTGAAATTGTGACCCCGGGGCTTAGGGATTTTTTCAAAAAAATATTTTCTGCCGGTTAAGTTTTTGAGGGCTGATTTCTTGTCCTGTGATAAAAAGGCTTCTGTTTCGATTGCCAAACCTTTCAGGAGAGCATTTTCAAGCTTTTGGCACCACTTTTGAGTGAATTTCCAAAAGTCAGATTTTTGCTGAAATTGTGACCCCGGGGCTTAGGGATTTTTTCAAAAAAATATTTTCTGCCGGTTAAGTTTTTGAGGGCTGATTTCTTGTCCTGTGATAAAAAGCCTTCTGTTTCGAGTGCCAAACCTTTCAGGAGAGCATTTTCAGGCTTTTGGCACCATTTTTGAGTGAATTGCCAAAAGTCAGATTTTTGCTGAAATTGTTCAAAAAAATATTTTCTGCCGGTTAAGTTTTTGAGGGCTGATTTCTTGTCCTGTGATAAAAAGACTTCTTTTTCCATCGCCAAACCTTTCAGGGGAGCATTTTCAAGCTTTTGGCACCATTTTTGAGTGAATTGCCAAAAGTCAGATTTTTGCTGAAATTGTGACCCCGGGGCTTAGGGATTTTTTCAAAAAAATATTTTCTGCCGGTTAATTTTTTGAGGGCTGATTTCTTGTCCTGTGATAAAAAGCCTTCTGTTTCGAGTGCCAAACCTTTCAGGAGAGCATTTTCAAGCTTTTGGCACCATTTTTGAGTGAATTGCCAAAAGTCAGATTTTTGCTGAAATTGTGACCCCGGGGCTTAGGGATTTTTTCAAAAAAATATTTTCTGCCGGTTAAGTTTTTGAGGGCTGATTTCTTGTCCTGTGATAAAAAGGCTTCTGTTTCGAGTGCCAAACCTTTCAGGAGAGCATTTCCAAGCTTTTGGCACCACTTTTGAGTGAATTGCCAAAAGTCAGATTTTTGCTGAAATTGTGACCCCGGGGCTTAGGGATTTTTTCAAAAAAATATTTTCTGCTGGTTAAGTTTTTGAGGGCTGATTTCTTGTCCTGTGATAAAAAGCCTTCTGTTTCGAGTGCCAAACCTTTCAGGAGAGCATTTTCAAGCTTTTGGCACCACTTTTGAGTGAATTTCCAAAAGTCAGATTTTTGCTGAAATTGTGACCCCGGGGCTTAGGGATTTTTTCAAAAAAATATTTTCTGCCGGTTAAGTTTTTGAGGGCTGATTTCTTGTCCTGTGATAAAAAGCCTTCTGTTTCGAGTGCCAAACCTTTCAGGAGAGCATTTTCAGGCTTTTGGCACCATTTTTGAGTGAATTGCCAAAAGTCAGATTTTTGCTGAAATTGTTCAAAAAAATATTTTCTGCCGGTTAAGTTTTTGAGGGCTGATTTCTTGTCCTGTGATAAAAAGACTTCTGTTTCCATCGCCAAAGCATTCAGGGGAGCATTTTCAAGCTTTTGGGACCATTTTTGAGTGAATTGCCAAAAGTCAGATTTTTCCTGAAATTGTGACCCCGGGGCTTAGGGATTTTTTCAAAAAAATATTTTCTGCCGGTTAAGTTTTTGAGGGCTGATTTCTTGTCCTGTGATAAAAAGGCTTCTGTTTCGAGTGCCAAACCTTTCAGGAGAGCATTTCCAAGCTTTTGGCACCACTTTTGAGTGAATTGCCAAAAGTCAGATTTTTGCTGAAATTGTGACCCCGGGGCTTAGGGATTTTTTCAAAAAAATATTTTCTGCCGGTTAAGTTTTTGTGGGCTGATTTCTTGTCCTAAGATAAAAAGACTTCTGTTTCGAGTGCCAAACCTTTCAGGAGAGCATTTTCAAGCTTTTGGCACCACTTTTGAGTGAATTTCCAAAAGTCAGATTTTTGCTGAAATTGTGACCCCGGGGCTTAGGGATTTTTTCAAAAAAATATTTTCTGCCGGTTAAGTTTTTGAGGGCTGATTTCTTGTCCTGTGATAAAAAGCCTTCTGTTTCGAGTGCCAAACCTTTCAGGAGAGCATTTTCAGGCTTTTGGCACCATTTTTGAGTGAATTGCCAAAAGTCAGATTTTTGCTGAAATTGTTCAAAAAAATATTTTCTGCCGGTTAAGTTTTTGAGGGCTGATTTCTTGTCCTGTGATAAAAAGACTTCTGTTTCCATCGCCAAAGCATTCAGGGGAGCATTTTCAAGCTTTTGGGACCATTTTTGAGTGAATTGCCAAAAGTCAGATTTTTCCTGAAATTGTGACCCCGGGGCTTAGGGATTTTTTCAAAAAAATATTTTCTGCCGGTTAAGTTTTTGAGGGCTGATTTCTTGTCCTGTGATAAAAAGCCTTCTGTTTCGAGTGCCAAACCTTTGAGGAGAGCATTTTCAGGCTTTTGGCACCATTTTTGAGTGAATTGCCAAAAGTCAGATTTTTGCTGAAATTGTGACCCCGGGGCTTAGGGATTCTTTCAAAAAAATATTTTCTGACGGTTAAGTTTTTGAGGGCTGATTTCTTGTCCTGTGATAAAAAGACTTCTGTTTCAATCGCCAAAGCTTTCAGGGGAGCATTTTCAAGCTTTTGGCACCATTTTTGAGTGAATTGCCAAAAGTCAGATTTTTGCTGAAATTGTGACCCCGGGGCTTTGGGATTTTTTCAAAAAAATATTTTCTGCCGGTTAAGTTTTTGAGGGCTGATTTCTTGTCCAGTGATAAAAAGCCTTCTGTTTCGAGTGCCAAACCTTTCAGGAGAGCATTTTCAGGCTTTTGGCACCATTTTTGAGTGAATTGCCAAAAGTCAGATTTTTGCTGAAATTGTGACCCCGGGGCTTAGGGATTTTTTCAAAAAAATATTTTCTGCCGGTTAAGTTTTTGAGGGCTGATTTCTTGTCCTGTGATAAAAAGGCTTCTGTTTCGAGTGCCAAACCTTTCAGGAGAGCATTTTCAGGCTTTTGGCACCATTTTTGAGTGAATTGCCAAAAGTCAGATTTTTGCTGAAATTGTGACCCCGGGGCTTAGGGATTTTTTCAAAAAAATATTTTCTGCCGGTTAAGTTTTTGAGGGCTGATTTCTTGTCCTGTGATAAAAAGGCTTCTGTTTCGAGTGCCAAACTTTTCAGGAGAGCATTTTCAAGCTTTTGGCACCACTTTTGAGTGAATTTCCAAAAGTCAGATTTTTGCTGAAATTGTGACCCCGGGGCTTAGGGATTTTTTCAAAAAAATATTTTCTGCCGGTTAAGTTTTTGAGGGCTGATTTCTTGTCCTGTGATAAAAAGCCTTCTGTTTCGAGTGCCAAACGTTTCAGGAGAGCATTTTCAGAATTTTGGCACCATTTTTGAGTGAATTGCCAAAAGTCAGATTTTTGCTGAAATTGTGACCCCGGGGCTTAGGGATTTTTTCAAAAAAATATTTTCTGCCGGTTAAGTTTTTGAGGGCTGATTTCTTGTCCTGTGATAAAAAGCCTTCTGTTTCGAGTGCCAAACCTTTCAGGAGAGCATTTTCAAGCTTTTGGCACCATTTTTGAGTGAATTGCCAAAAGTCAGATTTTTGCTGAAATTGTGACCCCGGGGCTTAGGGATTTTTTCAAAAAAATATTTTCTGCCGGTTAATTTTTTGAGGGCTGATTTCTTGTCCTGTGATAAAAAGGCTTCTGTTTCGAGTGCCAAAGCTTTCAGGAAAGCATTTTCAAGCTTTTGGCACCATTTTTGAGTGAATTGCCAAAAGTCAGATTTTTGCTGAAATTGTGACCCCGGGGCTTAGGGATTTTTTCAAAAAAATATTTTCTGCCGGTTAAGTTTTTGAGGGCTGATTTCTTGTCCTGTGATAAAAAGCCTTCTGTTTCGAGTGCCAAACCTTTCAGGAGAGCATTTTCAGGCTTTTGGCACCATTTTTGAGTGAATTGCCAAAAGTCAGATTTTTGCTGAAATTGTGACCCCGGGGCTTAGGGATTTTTTCAAAAAAATATTTTCTGCCGGTTAAGTTTTTGAGGGCTGATTTCTTGTCCTGTGATAAAAAGCCTTCTGTTTCGAGTGCCAAACGTTTCAGGAGAGCATTTTCAGAATTTTGGCACCATTTTTGAGTGAATTGCCAAAAGTCAGATTTTTGCTGAAATTGTGACCCCGGGGCTTAGGGATTTTTTCAAAAAAATATTTTCTGCCGGTTAAGTTTTTGAGGGCTGATTTCTTGTCCTGTGATAAAAAGCCTTCTGTTTCGAGTGCCAAACCTTTCAGGAGAGCATTTTCAAGCTTTTGGCACCATTTTTGAGTGAATTGCCAAAAGTCAGATTTTTGCTGAAATTGTGACCCCGGGGCTTAGGGATTTTTTCAAAAAAATATTTTCTGCCGGTTAATTTTTTGAGGGCTGATTTCTTGTCCTGTGATAAAAAGGCTTCTGTTTCGAGTGCCAAAGCTTTCAGGAAAGCATTTTCAAGCTTTTGGCACCATTTTTGAGTGAATTGCCAAAAGTCAGATTTTTGCTGAAATTGTGACCCCGGGGCTTAGGGATTTTTTCAAAAAAATATTTTCTGCCGGTTAAGTTTTTGAGGGCTGATTTCTTGTCCTGTGATAAAAAGCCTTCTGTTTCGAGTGCCAAACCTTTCAGGAGAGCATTTTCAGGCTTTTGGCACCATTTTTGAGTGAATTGCCAAAAGTCAGATTTTTGCTGAAATTGTGACCCCGGGGCTTAGGGATTTTTTCAAAAAAATATTTTCTGCCGGTTAAGTTTTTGAGGGCTGATTTCTTGTCCTGTGATAAAAAGGCTTCTGTTTCGAGTGCCAAACCTTTCAGGAGAGCATTTTCAAGCTTTTGGCAACACTTTTGAGTGAATTGCCAAAAGTCAGATTTTTGCTGAAATTGTGACCCCGGGGCTTAGGGATTTTTTCAAAAAAATATTTTCTGCCGGTTAAGTTTTTGAGGGCTGATTTCTTGTCCTGTGATAAAAAGCCTTCTGTTTCGAGTGCCAAACCTTTCAGGAGAGCATTTTCAGGCTTTTGGCACCATTTTTGAGTGAATTGCCAAAAGTCAGATTTTTGCTGAAATTGTGACCCCGGGGCTTTGGGATTTTTTCAAAAAAATATTTTCTGCCGGTTAAGTTTTTGAGGGCTGATTTCTTGTCCTGTGATAAAAAGCCTTCTGTTTCGAGTGCCAAACCTTTCAGGAGAGTATTTTGAGGCTTTTGGCACCACTTTTGAGTGAATTGCCAAAAGTCAGATTTTTGCTGAAATTGTGACCCCGGGGCTTAGGGATTTTTTCAAAAAAATATTTTCTGCCGGTTAAGTTTTTGAGGGCTGATTTCTTGTCCTGTGATAAAAAGCCTTCTGTTTCGAGTGCCAAACGTTTCAGGAGAGCATTTTCAGAATTTTGGCACCATTTTTGAGTGAATTGCCAAAAGTCAGATTTTTGCTGAAATTGTGACCCCGGGGCTTAGGGATTTTTTCAAAAAAATATTTTCTGCCGGTTAAGTTTTTGAGGGCTGATTTCTTGTCCTGTGATAAAAAGCCTTCTGTTTCGAGTGCCAAACCTTTCAGGAGAGCATTTTCAAGCTTTTGGCACCATTTTTGAGTGAATTGCCAAAAGTCAGATTTTTGCTGAAATTGTGACCCCGGGGCTTAGGGATTTTTTCAAAAAAATATTTTCTGCCGGTTAATTTTTTGAGGGCTGATTTCTTGTCCTGTGATAAAAAGGCTTCTGTTTCGAGTGCCAAAGCTTTCAGGAGAGCATTTTCAAGCTTTTGGCACCATTTTTGAGTGAATTGCCAAAAGTCAGATTTTTGCTGAAATTGTGACCCCGGGGCTTAGGGATTTTTTCAAAAAAATATTTTCTGCCGGTTAAGTTTTTGAGGGCTGATTTCTTGTCCTGTGATAAAAAGCCTTCTGTTTCGAGTGCCAAACCTTTCAGGAGAGCATTTTCAGGCTTTTGGCACCATTTTTGAGTGAATTGCCAAAAGTCAGATTTTTGCTGAAATTGTGACCCCGGGGCTTTGGGATTTTTTCAAAAAAATATTTTCTGCCGGTTAAGTTTTTGAGGGCTGATTTCTTGTCCTGTGATAAAAAGCCTTCTGTTTCGAGTGCCAAACCTTTCAGGAGAGCATTTTCAAGCTTTTGGCAACACTTTTGAGTGAATTGCCAAAAGTCAGATTTTTGCTGAAATTGTGACCCCGGGGCTTAGGGATTTTTTCAAAAAAATATTTTCTGCCGGTTAAGTTTTTGAGGGCTGATTTCTTGTCCTGTGATAAAAAGCCTTCTGTTTCGAGTGCCAAACCTTTCAGGAGAGCATTTTCAGGCTTTTGGCACCATTTTTGAGTGAATTGCCAAAAGTCAGATTTTTGCTGAAATTGTGACCCCGGGGCTTAGGGATTTTTTCAAAAAAATATTTTCTGCCGGTTAAGTTTTTGAGGGCTGATTTCTTGTCCTGTGATAAAAAGCCTTCTGTTTCGAGTGCCAAACCTTTCAGGAGAGTATTTTGAGGCTTTTGGCACCACTTTTGAGTGAATTGCCAAAAGTCAGATTTTTGCTGAAATTGTGACCCCGGGGCTTAGGGATTTTTTCAAAAAAATATTTTCTGCCGGTTAAGTTTTTGAGGGCTGATTTCTTGTCCTGTGATAAAAAGCCTTCTGTTTCGAGTGCCAAACGTTTCAGGAGAGCATTTTCAGAATTTTGGCACCATTTTTGAGTGAATTGCCAAAAGTCAGATTTTTGCTGAAATTGTGACCCCGGGGCTTAGGGATTTTTTCAAAAAAATATTTTCTGCCGGTTAAGTTTTTGAGGGCTGATTTCTTGTCCTGTGATAAAAAGCCTTCTGTTTCGAGTGCCAAACCTTTCAGGAGAGCATTTTCAAGCTTTTGGCACCATTTTTGAGTGAATTGCCAAAAGTCAGATTTTTGCTGAAATTGTGACCCCGGGGCTTAGGGATTTTTTCAAAAAAATATTTTCTGCCGGTTAATTTTTTGAGGGCTGATTTCTTGTCCTGTGATAAAAAGGCTTCTGTTTCGAGTGCCAAAGCTTTCAGGAGAGCATTTTCAAGCTTTTGGCACCATTTTTGAGTGAATTGCCAAAAGTCAGATTTTTGCTGAAATTGTGACCCCGGGGCTTAGGGATTTTTTCAAAAAAATATTTTCTGCCGGTTAAGTTTTTGAGGGCTGATTTCTTGTCCTGTGATAAAAAGCCTTCTGTTTCGAGTGCCAAACCTTTCAGGAGAGCATTTTCAGGCTTTTGGCACCATTTTTGAGTGAATTGCCAAAAGTCAGATTTTTGCTGAAATTGTGACCCCGGGGCTTTGGGATTTTTTCAAAAAAATATTTTCTGCCGGTTAAGTTTTTGAGGGCTGATTTCTTGTCCTGTGATAAAAAGCCTTCTGTTTCGAGTGCCAAACCTTTCAGGAGAGTATTTTGAGGCTTTTGGCAACACTTTTGAGTGAATTGCCAAAAGTCAGATTTTTGCTGAAATTGTGACCCCGGGGCTTAGGGATTTTTTCAAAAAAATATTTTCTGCCGGTTAAGTTTTTGAGGGCTGATTTCTTGTCCTGTGATAAAAAGGCTTCTGTTTCGAGTGCCAAACCTTTGAGGAGAGCATTTTCAAGCTTTTGGCACCACTTTTGAGGGAATTGCCAAAAGTCAGATTTTTGCTGAAATTGTGACCCCGGGGCTTAGGGATTTTTTCAAAAAAATATTTTCTGCCGGTTAAGTTTTTGAGGGCTGATTTCTTGTCCTGTGATAAAAAGCCTTCTGTTTCGAGTGCCAAACCTTTCAGGAGAGCATTTTCAGGCTTTTGGCACCATTTTTGAGTGAATTGCCAAAAGTCAGATTTTTGCTGAAATTGTGACCCCGGGGCTTAGGGATTTTTTCAAAAAAATATTTTCTGCCGGTTAAGTTTTTGAGGGCTGATTTCTTGTCCTGTGATAAAAAGGCTTCTGTTTCGAGTGCCAAACCTTTCAGGAGAGCATTTTCAAGCTTTTGGCAACACTTTTGAGTGAATTGCCAAAAGTCAGATTTTTGCTGAAATTGTGACCCCGGGGCTTAGGGATTTTTTCAAAAAAATATTTTCTGCCGGTTAAGTTTTTGAGGGCTGATTTCTTATCCTGTGAAAAAAAGCCTTCTGTTTCGAGTGCCAAACCTTTCAGGAGAGCATTTTCAGGCTTTTGGCACCATTTTTGAGTGAATTGCCAAAAGTCAGATTTTTGCTGAAATTGTGACCCCGGGGCTTTGGGATTTTTTCAAAAAAATATTTTCTGCCGGTTAAGTTTTTGAGGGCTGATTTCTTGTCCTGTGATAAAAAGACTTCTGTTTCCATCGCCAAAGCTTTCAGGGGAGCATTTTCAAGCTTTTGGCACCATTTTTGAGTGAATTGCCAAAAGTCAGATTTTTGCTGAAATTGTGACCCCGGGGCTTAGGGATTTTTTCAAAAAAATATTTTCTGCCGGTTAAGTTTTTGAGGGCTGATTTCTTGTCCTGTGATAAAAAGCCTTCTGTTTCGAGTGCCAAACCTTTCAGGAGAGCATTTTCAGGCTTTTGGCACCATTTTTGAGTGAATTGCCAAAAGTCAGATTTTTGCTGAAATTGTGACCCCGGGGCTTTGGGATTTTTTCAAAAAAATATTTTCTGCCGGTTAAGTTTTTGAGGGCTGATTTCTTGTCCTGTGATAAAAAGGCTTCTGTTTCGAGTGCTAAACCTTTCAGGAGAGCATTTTCAAGCTTTTGGCACCACTTTTGAGTGAATTTCCAAAAGTCAGATTTTTGCTGAAATTGTGACCCCGGGGCTTAGGGATTTTTTCAAAAAAATATTTTCTGCCGGTTAAGTTTTTGAGGGCTGATTTCTTGTCCTGTGATAAAAAGCCTTCTGTTTCGAGTGCCAAACCTTTCAGGAGAGCATTTTCAGGCTTTTGGCACCATTTTTGAGTGAATTGCCAAAAGTCAGATTTTTGCTGAAATTGTTCAAAAAAATATTTTCTGCCGGTTAAGTTTTTGAGGGCTGATTTCTTGTCCTGTGATAAAAAGACTTCTGTTTCCATCGCCAAAGCTTTCAGGGGAGCATTTTCAAGCTTTTGGCACCATTTTTGAGTGAATTGCCAAAAGTCAGATTTTTGCTGAAATTGTGACCCCGGGGCTTAGGGATTTTTTCAAAAAAATATTTTCTGCCGGTTAAGTTTTTGAGGGCTGATTTCTTGTCCTGTGATAAAAAGCCTTCTGTTTCGAGTGCCAAACCTTTCAGGAGAGTATTTTCAGGCTTTTGGCACCATTTTTGAGTGAATTGCCAAAAGTCAGATTTTTGCTGAAATTGTGACCCCGGGGCTTAGGGATTTTTTCAAAAAAATATTTTCTGCTGGTTAAGTTTTTGAGGGCTGATTTCTTGTCCTGTGATAAAAAGGCTTCTGTTTCGAGTGCCAAACCTTTCAGGAGAGCATTTTCAAGCTTTTGGCAACACTTTTGAGTGAATTGCCAAAAGTCAGATTTTTGCTGAAATTGTGACCCCGGGGCTTAGGGATTTTTTCAAAAAAATATTTTCTGCCGGTTAAGTTTTTGAGGGCTGATTTCTTGTCCTGTGATAAAAAGCCTTCTGTTTCGAGTGCCAAACCTTTCAGGAGAGCATTTTCAGGCTTTTGGCACCATTTTTGAGTGAATTGCCAAAAGTCAGATTTTTGCTGAAATTGTGACCCCGGGGCTTTGGGATTTTTTCAAAAAAATATTTTCTGCCGGTTAAGTTTTTGAGGGCTGATTTCTTGTCCTGTGATAAAAAGACTTCTGTTTCCATCGCCAAAGCTTTCAGGGGAGCATTTTCAAGCTTTTGGCACCATTTTTGAGTGAATTACCAAGTCAGATTTTTGCTGAAATTGTGACCCCGGGGCTTAGGGATTTTTTCAAAAAAATATTTTCTGCCGGTTAATTTTTTGAGGGCTGATTTCTTGTCCTGTGAAAAAAAGCCTTCTGTTTCGAGTGCCAAACCTTTCAGGAGAGCATTTTCAAGCTTTTGGCTCCACTTTTGAGTGAATTTCCAAAAGTCAGATTTTTGCTGAAATTGTGACCCCGGGGCTTAGGGATTTTTTCAAAAAAATATTTTCTGCCGGTTAAGTTTTTGAGGGCTGATTTCTTGTCCTGTGATAAAAAGCCATCTGTTTCGAGTGCCAAACCTTTCAGGAGAGCATTTTCAGGCTTTTGGCACCATTTTTGAGTGAATTGCCAAAAGTCAGATTTTTGCTGAAATTGTTCAAAAAAATATTTTCTGCCGGTTAAGTTTTTGAGGGCTGATTTCTTGTCCTGTGATAAAAAGACTTCTGTTTCCATCGCCAAAGCTTTCAGGGGAGCATTTTCAAGCTTTTGGCACCATTTTTGAGTGAATTGCCAAAAGTCAGATTTTTGCTGAAATTGTGACCCCGGGGCTTAGGGATTTTTTCAAAAAAATATTTTCTGCCGGTTAAGTTTTTGAGGGCTGATTTCTTGTCCTGTGATAAAAAGCCTTCTGTTTCGAGTGCCAAACCTTTCAGGAGAGCATTTTCAGGCTTTTGGCACCATTTTTGAGTGAATTGCCAAAAGTCAGATTTTTGCTGAAATTGTGACCCCGGGGCTTTGGGATTTTTTCAAAAAAATATTTTCTGCCGGTTAGGTTTTTGAGGGCTGATTTCTTGTCCTGTGATAAAAAGACTTCTGTTTCCATCGCCAAAGCTTTCAGGGGAGCATTTTCAAGCTTTTGGCACCATTTTTGAGTGAATTGCCAAAAGTCAGATTTTTGCTGAAATTGTGACCCCGGGGCTTAGGGATTTTTTCAAAAAAATATTTTCTGCCGGTTAAGTTTTTGAGGGCTGATTTCGTGTCCTGTGATAAAAAGCCTTCTGTTTCGAGTGCCAAACCTTTCAGGAGAGTATTTTCAGGCTTTTGGCACCATTTTTGAGTGAATTGCCAAAAGTCAGATTTTTGCTGAAATTGTGACCCCGGGGCTTAGGGATTTTTTCAAAAAAATATTTTCTGCCGGTTAAGTTTTTGAGGGCTGATTTCTTGTCCTGTGATAAAAACGCTTCTGTTTCGAGTGCCAAACCTTTCAGGAGAGCATTTTCAAGCTTTTGGCACCACTTTTGAGTGAATTGCCAAAAGTCAGATTTTTGCTGAAATTGTGACCCCGGGGCTTAGGGATTTTTTCAAAAAAATATTTTCTGCCGGTTAAGTTTTTGAGGGCTGATTTCTTGTCCTGTGATAAAAAGCCTTCTGTTTCGAGTGCCAAACCTTTCAGGAGAGCATTTTCAGGCTTTTGGCACCATTTTTGAGTGAATTGCCAAAAGTCAGATTTTTGCTGAAATTGTGACCCCGGGGCTTTGGGATTTTTTCAAAAAAATATTTTCTGCCAGTTTAGTTTTTGAGGGCTGATTTCTTGTCCTGTGATAAAAAGGCTTCTGTTTCGAGTGCCAAACCTTTCAGGAAAGCATTTTCAAGCTTTTGGCACCATTTTTGAGTGAATTGCCAAAAGTCAGATTTTTGCTGAAATTGTGACCCCGGGGCTTAGGGATTTTTTCAAAAAAATATTTTCTGCCGGTTAAGTTTTTGAGGGCTGATTTCGTGTCCTGTGATAAAAGGCCTTCTGTTTCGAGTGCCAAACCTTTGAGGAGAGCATTTTCAGGCTTTTGGCACCATTTTTGAGTGAATTGCCAAAAGTCAGATTTTTGCTGAAATTGTGACCCCGGGGCTTAGGGATTTTTTCAAAAAAATATTTTCTGCCGGTTAAGTTTTTGAGGGCTGATTTCTTGTCCTGTGATAAAAAGCCTTCTGTTTCGAGTGCCAAACCTTTCAGGAGAGTATTTTCAGGCTTTTGGCACCATTTTTGAGTGAATTCCCAAAAGTCAGATTTTTGCTGAAATTGTGACCCCGGGGCTTAGGGATTTTTTCAAAAAAATATTTTCTGCCGGTTAAGTTTTTGAGGGCTGATTTCTTGTCCTGTGATAAAAAGGCTTCTGTTTCGAGTGCCAAACCTTTCAGGAGAGCATTTTCAAGCTTTTGGCACCATTTTTGAGTGAATTACCAAGTCAGATTTTTGCTGAAATTGTGACCCCGGGGCTTAGGGATTTTTTCAAAAAAATATTTTCTGCCGGTTAATTTTTTGAGGGCTGATTTCTTGTCCTGTGATAAAAAGCCATCTGTTTCGAGTGCCAAACCTTTCAGGAGAGCATTTTCAGGCTTTTGGCACCATTTTTGAGTGAATTGCCAAAAGTCAGATTTTTGCTGAAATTGTTCAAAAAAATATTTTCTGCCGGTTAAGTTTTTGAGGGCTGATTTCTTGTCCTGTGATAAAAAGACTTCTGTTTCCATCGCCAAATCTTTCAGGGGAGCATTTTCAAGCTTTTGGCACCATTTTTGAGTGAATTGCCAAAAGTCAGATTTTTGCTGAAATTGTGACCCCGGGGCTTAGGGATTTTTTCAAAAAAATATTTTCTGCCGGTTAAGTTTTTGAGGGCTGATTTCTTGTCCTGTGATAAAAAGCCTTCTGTTTCGAGTGCCAAACCTTTCAGGAGAGCATTTTCAGGCTTTTGGCACCATTTTTGAGTGAATTTCCAAAAGTCAGATTTTTGCTGAAATTGTGACCCCGGGGCTTAGGGATTTTTTCAAAAAAATATTTTCTGCCGGTTAGGTTTTTGAGGGCTGATTTCTTGTCCTGTGATAAAAAGACTTCTGTTTCCATCGCCAAAGCTTTCAGGGGAGCATTTTCAAGCTTTTGGCACCATTTTTGAGTGAATTGCCAAAAGTCAGATTTTTGCTGAAATTGTGACCCCGGGGCTTAGGGATTTTTTCAAAAAAATATTTTCTGCCGGTTAAGTTTTTGAGGGCTGATTTCGTGTCCTGTGATAAAAAGCCTTCTGTTTCGAGTGCCAAACCTTTCAGGAGAGTATTTTCAGGCTTTTGGCACCATTTTTGAGTGAATTGCCAAAAGTCAGATTTTTGCTGAAATTGTGACCCCGGGGCTTAGGGATTTTTTCAAAAAAATATTTTCTGCCGGTTAAGTTTTTGAGGGCTGATTTCTTGTCCTGTGATAAAAACGCTTCTGTTTCGAGTGCCAAACCTTTCAGGAGAGCATTTTCAAGCTTTTGGCACCACTTTTGAGTGAATTGCCAAAAGTCAGATTTTTGCTGAAATTGTGACCCCGGGGCTTAGGGATTTTTTCAAAAAAATATTTTCTGCCGGTTAAGTTTTTGAGGGCTGATTTCTTGTCCTGTGATAAAAAGCCTTCTGTTTCGAGTGCCAAACCTTTCAGGAGAGCATTTTCAGGCTTTTGGCACCATTTTTGAGTGAATTGCCAAAAGTCAGATTTTTGCTGAAATTGTGACCCCGGGGCTTTGGGATTTTTTCAAAAAAATATTTTCTGCCAGTTTAGTTTTTGAGGGCTGATTTCTTGTCCTGTGATAAAAAGGCTTCTGTTTCGAGTGCCAAACCTTTCAGGAAAGCATTTTCAAGCTTTTGGCACCATTTTTGAGTGAATTGCCAAAAGTCAGATTTTTGCTGAAATTGTGACCCCGGGGCTTAGGGATTTTTTCAAAAAAATATTTTCTGCCGGTTAAGTTTTTGAGGGCTGATTTCGTGTCCTGTGATAAAAGGCCTTCTGTTTCGAGTGCCAAACCTTTGAGGAGAGCATTTTCAGGCTTTTGGCACCATTTTTGAGTGAATTGCCAAAAGTCAGATTTTTGCTGAAATTGTGACCCCGGGGCTTAGGGATTTTTTCAAAAAAATATTTTCTGCCGGTTAAGTTTTTGAGGGCTGATTTCTTGTCCTGTGATAAAAAGCCTTCTGTTTCGAGTGCCAAACCTTTCAGGAGAGTATTTTCAGGCTTTTGGCACCATTTTTGAGTGAATTCCCAAAAGTCAGATTTTTGCTGAAATTGTGACCCCGGGGCTTAGGGATTTTTTCAAAAAAATATTTTCTGCCGGTTAAGTTTTTGAGGGCTGATTTCTTGTCCTGTGATAAAAAGGCTTCTGTTTCGAGTGCCAAACCTTTCAGGAGAGCATTTTCAAGCTTTTGGCAACACTTTTGAGTGAATTGCCAAAAGTCAGATTTTTGCTGAAATTGTGACCCCGGGGCTTAGGGATTTTTTCAAAAAAATATTTTCTGCCGGTTAAGTTTTTGAGGGCTGATTTCTTGTCCTGTGATAAAAAGCCTTCTGTTTCGAGTGCCAAACCTTTCAGGAGAGCATTTTCAGGCTTTTGGCACCATTTTTGAGTGAATTGCCAAAAGTCAGATTTTTGCTGAAATTGTGACCCCGGGGCTTTGGGATTTTTTCAAAAAAATATTTTCTGCCGGTTAAGTTTTTGAGGGCTGATTTCTTGTCCTGTGATAAAAAGACTTCTGTTTCCATCGCCAAAGCTTTCAGGGGAGCATTTTCAAGCTTTTGGCACCATTTTTGAGTGAATTGCCAAAAGTCAGATTTTTGCTGAAATTGTGACCCCGGGGCTTAGGGATTTTTTCAAAAAAATATTTTCTGCCGGTTAAGTTTTTGAGGGCTGATTTCTTGTCCTGTGATAAAAAGGCTTCTGTTTCGAGTGCCAAACCTTTCAGGAGAGCATTTTCAAGCTTTTGGCACCACTTTTGAGTGAATTTCCAAAAGTCAGATTTTTGCTGAAATTGTGACCCCGGGGCTTAGGGATTTTTTCAAAAAAATATTTTCTGCCGGTTAAGTTTTTGATGGCTGATTTCTTGTCCTGTGATAAAAAGCCTTCTGTTTCGAGTGCCAAACCTTTCAGGAGAGCATTTTCAGGCTTTTGGCACCATTTTTGAGTGAATTGCCAAAAGTCAGATTTTTGCTGAAATTGTTCAAAAAAATATTTTCTGCCGGTTAAGTTTTTGAGGGCTGATTTCTTGTCCTGTGATAAAAAGACTTCTGTTTCCATCGCCAAAGCTTTCAGGGGAGCATTTTCAAGCTTTTGGCACCATTTTTGAGTGAATTGCCAAAAGTCAGATTTTTGCTGAAATTGTGACCCCGGGGCTTTGGGATTTTTTCAAAAAAATATTTTCTGCCGGTTAAGTTTTTGAGGGCTGATTTCTTGTCCTGTGATAAAAAGCCTTCTGTTTCGAGTGCCAAACCTTTCAGGAGAGTATTTTCAGGCTTTTGGCACCATTTTTGAGTGAATTGCCAAAAGTCAGATTTTTGCTGAAATTGTGACCCCGGGGCTTAGGGATTTTTTCAAAAAAATATTTTCTGCCGGTTAAGTTTTTGAGGGCTGATTTCTTGTCCTGTGATAAAAAGACTTCTGTTTCCATCGCCAAAGCTTTCAGGGGAGCATTTTCAAGCTTTTGGCACCATTTTTGAGTGAATTACCAAGTCAGATTTTTGCTGAAATTGTGACCCCGGGGCTTAGGGATTTTTTCAAAAAAATATTTTCTGCCGGTTAAGTTTTTGAGGGCTGATTTCTTGTCCTGTGATAAAAAGACTTCTGTTTCGAGTGCCAAACCTTTCAGGAGAGCATTTTCAAGCTTTTGGCACCACTTTTGAGTGAATTTCCAAAAGTCAGATTTTTGCTGAAATTGTGACCCCGGGGCTTAGGGATTTTTTCAAAAAAATATTTTCTGCCGGTTAAGTTTTTGATGGCTGATTTCTTGTCCTGTGATAAAAAGCCTTCTGTTTCGAGTGCCAAACCTTTCAGGAGAGCATTTTCAGGCTTTTGGCACCATTTTTGAGTGAATTGCCAAAAGTCAGATTTTTGCTGAAATTGTTCAAAAAAATATTTTCTGCCGGTTAAGTTTTTGAGGGCTGATTTCTTGTCCTGTGATAAAAAGACTTCTGTTTCCATCGCCAAAGCTTTCAGGGGAGCATTTTCAAGCTTTTGGCACCATTTTTGAGTGAATTGCCAAAAGTCAGATTTTTGCTGAAATTGTGACCCCGGGGCTTAGGGATTTTTTCCAAAAAATATTTTCTGCCAGTTAAGTTTTTGAGGGCTGATTTCTTGTCCTGTGATAAAAAGCCTTCTGTTTCGAGTGCCAAACCTTTCAGGAGAGCATTTTCAGGCTTTTGGCACCATTTTTGAGTGAATTGCCAAAAGTCAGATTTTTGCTGAAATTGTGACCCCGGGGCTTTGGGATTTTTTCAAAAAAATATTTTCTGCCGGTTAAGTTTTTGAGGGCTGATTTCTTGTCCTGTGATAAAAAGACTTCTGTTTCCATCGCCAAAGCTTTCAGGGGAGCATTTTCAAGCTTTTGGCACCATTTTTGAGTGAATTACCAAGTCAGATTTTTGCTGAAATTGTGACCCCGGGGCTTAGGGATTTTTTCAAAAAAATATTTTCTGCCGGTTAAGTTTTTGAGGGCTGATTTCTTGTCCTGTGATAAAAAGACTTCTGTTTCGAGTGCCAAACCTTTCAGGAGAGCATTTTCAAGCTTTTGGCTCCACTTTTGAGTGAATTGCCAAAAGTCAGATTTTTGCTGAAATTGTGACCCCGGGGCTTAGGGATTTTTTCAAAAAAATATTTTCTGCCGGTTAAGTTTTTGAGGGCTGATTTCTTGTCCTGTGATAAAAAGCCATCTGTTTCGAGTGCCAAACCTTTCAGGAGAGCATTTTCAGGCTTTTGGCACCATTTTTGAGTGAATTGCCAAAAGTCAGATTTTTGCTGAAATTGTTCAAAAAAATATTTTCTGCCGGTTAAGTTTTTGAGGGCTGATTTCTTGTCCTGTGATAAAAAGACTTCTGTTTCCATCGCCAAAGCTTTCAGGGGAGCATTTTCAAGCTTTTGGCACCATTTTTGAGTGAATTGCCAAAAGTCAGATTTTTGCTGAAATTGTGACCCCGGGGCTTAGGGATTTTTTCCAAAAAATATTTTCTGCCAGTTAAGTTTTTGAGGGCTGATTTCTTGTCCTGTGATAAAAAGCCTTCTGTTTCGAGTGCCAAACCTTTCAGGAGAGTATTTTCAGGCTTTTGGCACCATTTTTGAGTGAATTGCCAAAAGTCAGATTTTTGCTGAAATTGTGACCCCGGGGCTTAGGGATTTTTTCAAAAAAATATTTTCTGCCGGTTAAGTTTTTGAGGGCTGATTTCTTGTCCTGTGATAAAAAGACTTCTGTTTCCATCGCCAAAGCTTTCAGGGGAGCATTTTCAAGCTTTTGGCACCATTTTTGAGTGAATTACCAAGTCAGATTTTTGCTGAAATTGTGACCCCGGGGCTTAGGGATTTTTTCAAAAAAATATTTTCTGCCGGTTAAGTTTTTGAGGGCTGATTTCTTGTCCTGTGATAAAAAGACTTCTGTTTCGAGTGCCAAACCTTTCAGGAGAGCATTTTCAAGCTTTTGGCTCCACTTTTGAGTGAATTGCCAAAAGTCAGATTTTTGCTGAAATTGTGACCCCGGGGCTTAGGGATTTTTTCAAAAAAATATTTTCTGCCGGTTAAGTTTTTGAGGGCTGATTTCTTGTCCTGTGATAAAAAGCCATCTGTTTCGAGTGCCAAACCTTTCAGGAGAGCATTTTCAGGCTTTTGGCACCATTTTTGAGTGAATTGCCAAAAGTCAGATTTTTGCTGAAATTGTTCAAAAAAATATTTTCTGCCGGTTAAGTTTTTGAGGGCTGATTTCTTGTCCTGTGATAAAAAGACTTCTGTTTCCATCGCCAAAGCTTTCAGGGGAGCATTTTCAAGCTTTTGGCACCATTTTTGAGTGAATTGCCAAAAGTCAGATTTTTGCTGAAATTGTGACCCCGGGGCTTAGGGATTTTTTCAAAAAAATATTTTCTGCCGGTTAAGTTTTTGAGGGCTGATTTCTTGTCCTGTGATAAAAAGCCTTCTGTTTCGAGTGCCAAACCTTTCAGGAGAGCATTTTCAGGCTTTTGGCACCATTTTTGAGTGAATTGCCAAAAGTCAGATTTTTGCTGAAATTGTGACCCCGGGGCTTTGGGATTTTTTCAAAAAAATATTTTCTGCCGGTTAGGTTTTTGAGGGCTGATTTCTTGTCCTGTGATAAAAAGACTTCTGTTTCCATCGCCAAAGCTTTCAGGGGAGCATTTTCAAGCTTTTGGCACCATTTTTGAGTGAATTGCCAAAAGTCAGATTTTTGCTGAAATTGTGACCCCGGGGCTTAGGGATTTTTTCAAAAAAATATTTTCTGCCGGTTAAGTTTTTGAGGGCTGATTTCGTGTCCTGTGATAAAAAGCCTTCTGTTTCGAGTGCCAAACCTTTCAGGAGAGTATTTTCAGGCTTTTGGCACCATTTTTGAGTGAATTGCCAAAAGTCAGATTTTTGCTGAAATTGTGACCCCGGGGCTTAGGGATTTTTTCAAAAAAATATTTTCTGCCGGTTAAGTTTTTGAGGGCTGATTTCTTGTCCTGTGATAAAAAGCCTTCTGTTTCGAGTGCCAAACCTTTCAGGAGAGCATTTTCAAGCTTTTGGCACCACTTTTGAGTGAATTGCCAAAAGTCAGATTTTTGCTGAAATTGTGACCCCGGGGCTTAGGGATTTTTTCAAAAAAATATTTTCTGCCGGTTAAGTTTTTGAGGGCTGATTTCTTGTCCTGTGATAAAAAGCCTTCTGTTTCGAGTGCCAAACCTTTCAGGAGAGCATTTTCAGGCTTTTGGCACCATTTTTGAGTGAATTGCCAAAAGTCAGATTTTTGCTGAAATTGTGACCCCGGGGCTTTGGGATTTTTTCAAAAAAATATTTTCTGCCAGTTTAGTTTTTGAGGGCTGATTTCTTGTCCTGTGATAAAAAGACTTCTGTTTCGAGTGCCAAACCTTTCAGGAGAGCATTTTCAAGCTTTTGGCTCCACTTTTGAGTGAATTGCCAAAAGTCAGATTTTTGCTGAAATTGTGACCCCGGGGCTTAGGGATTTTTTCAAAAAAATATTTTCTGCCGGTTAAGTTTTTGAGGGCTGATTTCTTGTCCTGTGATAAAAAGCCATCTGTTTCGAGTGCCAAACCTTTCAGGAGAGCATTTTCAGGCTTTTGGCACCATTTTTGAGTGAATTGCCAAAAGTCAGATTTTTGCTGAAATTGTTCAAAAAAATATTTTCTGCCGGTTAAGTTTTTGAGGGCTGATTTCTTGTCCTGTGATAAAAAGACTTCTGTTTCCATCGCCAAAGCTTTCAGGGGAGCATTTTCAAGCTTTTGGCACCATTTTTGAGTGAATTGCCAAAAGTCAGATTTTTGCTGAAATTGTGACCCCGGGGCTTTGGGATTTTTTCAAAAAAATATTTTCTGCCGGTTAGGTTTTTGAGGGCTGATTTCTTGTCCTGTGATAAAAAGACTTCTGTTTCCATCGCCAAAGCTTTCAGGGGAGCATTTTCAAGCTTTTGGCACCATTTTTGAGTGAATTGCCAAAAGTCAGATTTTTGCTGAAATTGTGACCCCGGGGCTTAGGGATTTTTTCAAAAAAATATTTTCTGCCGGTTAAGTTTTTGAGGGCTGATTTCGTGTCCTGTGATAGAAAGCCTTCTGTTTCGAGTGCCAAACCTTTCAGGAGAGTATTTTCAGGCTTTTGGCACCATTTTTGAGTGAATTGCCAAAAGTCAGATTTTTGCTGAAATTGTGACCCCGGGGCTTAGGGATTTTTTCAAAAAAATATTTTCTGCCGGTTAAGTTTTTGAGGGCTGATTTCTTGTCCTGTGATAAAAACGCTTCTGTTTCGAGTGCCAAACCTTTCAGGAGAGCATTTTCAAGCTTTTGGCACCACTTTTGAGTGAATTGCCAAAAGTCAGATTTTTGCTGAAATTGTGACCCCGGGGCTTAGGGATTTTTTCAAAAAAATATTTTCTGCCGGTTAAGTTTTTGAGGGCTGATTTCTTGTCCTGTGATAAAAAGCCTTCTGTTTCGAGTGCCAAACCTTTCAGGAGAGCATTTTCAGGCTTTTGGCACCATTTTTGAGTGAATTGCCAAAAGTCAGATTTTTGCTGAAATTGTGACCCCGGGGCTTTGGGATTTTTTCAAAAAAATATTTTCTGCCAGTTTAGTTTTTGAGGGCTGATTTCTTGTCCTGTGATAAAAAGGCTTCTGTTTCGAGTGCCAAACCTTTCAGGAAAGCATTTTCAAGCTTTTGGCACCATTTTTGAGTGAATTGCCAAAAGTCAGATTTTTGCTGAAATTGTGACCCCGGGGCTTAGGGATTTTTTCAAAAAAATATTTTCTGCCGGTTAAGTTTTTGAGGGCTGATTTCGTGTCCTGTGATAAAAGGCCTTCTGTTTCGAGTGCCAAACCTTTGAGGAGAGCATTTTCAGGCTTTTGGCACCATTTTTGAGTGAATTGCCAAAAGTCAGATTTTTGCTGAAATTGTGACCCCGGGGCTTAGGGATTTTTTCAAAAAAATATTTTCTGCCGGTTAAGTTTTTGAGGGCTGATTTCTTGTCCTGTGATAAAAAGCCTTCTGTTTCGAGTGCCAAACCTTTCAGGAGAGCATTTTCAGGCTTTTGGCACCATTTTTGAGTGAATTCCCAAAAGTCAGATTTTTGCTGAAATTGTGACCCCGGGGCTTAGGGATTTTTTCAAAAAAATATTTTCTGCCGGTTAAGTTTTTGAGGGCTGATTTCTTGTCCTGTGATAAAAAGGTTTCTGTTTCGAGTGCCAAACCTTTCAGGAGAGCATTTTCAAGCTTTTGGCAACACTTTTGAGTGAATTGCCAAAAGTCAGATTTTTGCTGAAATTGTGACCCCGGGGCTTAGGGATTTTTTCAAAAAAATATTTTCTGCCGGTTAAGTTTTTGAGGGCTGATTTCTTGTCCTGTGATAAAAAGCCTTCTGTTTCGAGTGCCAAACCTTTCAGGAGAGCATTTTCAGGCTTTTGGCACCATTTTTGAGTGAATTGCCAAAAGTCAGATTTTTGCTGAAATTGTGACCCCGGGGCTTTGGGATTTTTTCAAAAAAATATTTTCTGCCGGTTAAGTTTTTGAGGGCTGATTTCTTGTCCTGTGATAAAAAGACTTCTGTTTCCATCGCCAAAGCTTTCAGGGGAGCATTTTCAAGCTTTTGGCACCATTTTTGAGTGAATTGCCAAAAGTCAGATTTTTGCTGAAATTGTGACCCCGGGGCTTAGGGATTTTTTCAAAAAAATATTTTCTGCCGGTTAAGTTTTTGAGGGCTGATTTCTTGTCCTGTGATAAAAAGGCTTCTGTTTCGAGTGCCAAACCTTTCAGGAGAGCATTTTCAAGCTTTTGGCACCACTTTTGAGTGAATTTCCAAAAGTCAGATTTTTGCTGAAATTGTGACCCCGGGGCTTAGGGATTTTTTCAAAAAAATATTTTCTGCCGGTTAAGTTTTTGATGGCTGATTTCTTGTCCTGTGATAAAAAGCCTTCTGTTTCGAGTGCCAAACCTTTCAGGAGAGCATTTTCAGGCTTTTGGCACCATTTTTGAGTGAATTGCCAAAAGTCAGATTTTTGCTGAAATTGTTCAAAAAAATATTTTCTGCCGGTTAAGTTTTTGAGGGCTGATTTCTTGTCCTGTGATAAAAAGACTTCTGTTTCCATCGCCAAAGCTTTCAGGGGAGCATTTTCAAGCTTTTGGCACCATTTTTGAGTGAATTGCCAAAAGTCAGATTTTTGCTGAAATTGTGACCCCGGGGCTTTGGGATTTTTTCAAAAAAATATTTTCTGCCGGTTAAGTTTTTGAGGGCTGATTTCTTGTCCTGTGATAAAAAGCCTTCTGTTTCGAGTGCCAAACCTTTCAGGAGAGTATTTTCAGGCTTTTGGCACCATTTTTGAGTGAATTGCCAAAAGTCAGATTTTTGCTGAAATTGTGACCCCGGGGCTTAGGGATTTTTTCAAAAAAATATTTTCTGCCGGTTAGGTTTTTGAGGGCTGATTTCTTGTCCTGTGATAAAAAGACTTCTGTTTCCATCGCCAAAGCTTTCAGGGGAGCATTTTCAAGCTTTTGGCACCATTTTTGAGTGAATTGCCAAAAGTCAGATTTTTGCTGAAATTGTGACCCCGGGGCTTAGGGATTTTTTCAAAAAAATATTTTCTGCCGGTTAAGTTTTTGAGGGCTGATTTCGTGTCCTGTGATAGAAAGCCTTCTGTTTCGAGTGCCAAACCTTTCAGGAGAGTATTTTCAGGCTTTTGGCACCATTTTTGAGTGAATTGCCAAAAGTCAGATTTTTGCTGAAATTGTGACCCCGGGGCTTAGGGATTTTTTCAAAAAAATATTTTCTGCCGGTTAAGTTTTTGAGGGCTGATTTCTTGTCCTGTGATAAAAAAGCTTCTGTTTCGAGTGCCAAACCTTTCAGGAGAGCATTTTCAAGCTTTTGGCACCACTTTTGAGTGAATTGCCAAAAGTCAGATTTTTGCTGAAATTGTGACCCCGGGGCTTAGGGATTTTTTCAAAAAAATATTTTCTGCCGGTTAAGTTTTTGAGGGCTGATTTCTTGTCCTGTGATAAAAAGCCTTCTGTTTCGAGTGCCAAACCTTTCAGGAGAGCATTTTCAGGCTTTTGGCACCATTTTTGAGTGAATTGCCAAAAGTCAGATTTTTGCTGAAATTGTGACCCCGGGGCTTTGGGATTTTTTCAAAAAAATATTTTCTGCCAGTTTAGTTTTTGAGGGCTGATTTCTTGTCCTGTGATAAAAAGGCTTCTGTTTCGAGTGCCAAACCTTTCAGGAAAGCATTTTCAAGCTTTTGGCACCATTTTTGAGTGAATTGCCAAAAGTCAGATTTTTGCTGAAATTGTGACCCCGGGGCTTAGGGATTTTTTCAAAAAAATATTTTCTGCCGGTTAAGTTTTTGAGGGCTGATTTCGTGTCCTGTGATAAAAGGCCTTCTGTTTCGAGTGCCAAACCTTTGAGGAGAGCATTTTCAGGCTTTTGGCACCATTTTTGAGTGAATTGCCAAAAGTCAGATTTTTGCTGAAATTGTGACCCCGGGGCTTAGGGATTTTTTCAAAAAAATATTTTCTGCCGGTTAAGTTTTTGAGGGCTGATTTCTTGTCTTGTGATAAAAAGCCTTCTGTTTCGAGTGCCAAACCTTTCAGGAGAGTATTTTCAGGCTTTTGGCACCATTTTTGAGTGAATTCCCAAAAGTCAGATTTTTGCTGAAATTGTGACCCCGGGGCTTAGGGATTTTTTCAAAAAAATATTTTCTGCCGGTTAAGTTTTTGAGGGCTGATTTCTTGTCCTGTGATAAAAAGGCTTCTGTTTCGAGTGCCAAACCTTTCAGGAGAGCATTTTCAAGCTTTTGGCAACACTTTTGAGTGAATTGCCAAAAGTCAGATTTTTGCTGAAATTGTGACCCCGGGGCTTAGGGATTTTTTCAAAAAAATATTTTCTGCCGGTTAAGTTTTTGAGGGCTGATTTCTTGTCCTGTGATAAAAAGCCTTCTGTTTCGAGTGCCAAACCTTTCAGGAGAGCATTTTCAGGCTTTTGGCACCATTTTTGAGTGAATTGCCAAAAGTCAGATTTTTGCTGAAATTGTGACCCCGGGGCTTTGGGATTTTTTCAAAAAAATATTTTCTGCCGGTTAAGTTTTTGAGGGCTGATTTCTTGTCCTGTGATAAAAAGACTTCTGTTTCCATCGCCAAAGCTTTCAGGGGAGCATTTTCAAGCTTTTGGCACCATTTTTGAGTGAATTGCCAAAAGTCAGATTTTTGCTGAAATTGTGACCCCGGGGCTTAGGGATTTTTTCAAAAAAATATTTTCTGCCGGTTAAGTTTTTGAGGGCTGATTTCTTGTCCTGTGATAAAAAGGCTTCTGTTTCGAGTGCCAAACCTTTCAGGAGAGCATTTTCAAGCTTTTGGCACCACTTTTGAGTGAATTTCCAAAAGTCAGATTTTTGCTGAAATTGTGACCCCGGGGCTTAGGGATTTTTTCAAAAAAATATTTTCTGCCGGTTAAGTTTTTGATGGCTGATTTCTTGTCCTGTGATAAAAAGCCTTCTGTTTCGAGTGCCAAACCTTTCAGGAGAGCATTTTCAGGCTTTTGGCACCATTTTTGAGTGAATTGCCAAAAGTCAGATTTTTGCTGAAATTGTTCAAAAAAATATTTTCTGCCGGTTAAGTTTTTGAGGGCTGATTTCTTGTCCTGTGATAAAAAGACTTCTGTTTCCATCGCCAAAGCTTTCAGGGGAGCATTTTCAAGCTTTTGGCACCATTTTTGAGTGAATTGCCAAAAGTCAGATTTTTGCTGAAATTGTGACCCCGGGGCTTAGGGATTTTTTCCAAAAAATATTTTCTGCCGGTTAAGTTTTTGAGGGCTGATTTCTTGTCCTGTGATAAAAAGCCTTCTGTTTCGAGTGCCAAACCTTTCAGGAGAGCATTTTCAGGCTTTTGGCACCATTTTTGAGTGAATTGCCAAAAGTCAGATTTTTGCTGAAATTGTGACCCCGGGGCTTTGGGATTTTTTCAAAAAAATATTTTCTGCCGGTTAAGTTTTTGAGGGCTGATTTCTTGTCCTGTGATAAAAAGCCTTCTGTTTCGAGTGCCAAACCTTTCAGGAGAGTATTTTCAGGCTTTTGGCACCATTTTTGAGTGAATTGCCAAAAGTCAGATTTTTGCTGAAATTGTGACCCCGGGGCTTAGGGATTTTTTCAAAAAAATATTTTCTGCCGGTTAAGTTTTTGAGGGCTGATTTCTTGTCCTGTGATAAAAAGCCTTCTGTTTCGAGTGCCAAACCTTTCAGGAGAGCATTTTCAGGCTTTTGGCACCATTTTTGAGTGAATTGCCAAAAGTCAGATTTTTGCTGAAATTGTTCAAAAAAATATTTTCTGCCGGTTAAGTTTTTGAGGGCTGATTTCTTGTCCTGTGATAAAAAGACTTCTGTTTCCATCGCCAAAGCTTTCAGGGGAGCATTTTCAAGCTTTTGGCACCATTTTTGAGTGAATTGCCAAAAGTCAGATTTTTGCTGAAATTGTGACCCCGGGGCTTAGGGATTTTTTCAAAAAAATATTTTCTGCCGGTTAAGTTTTTGAGGGCTGATTTCTTGTCCTGTGATAAAAAGCCTTCTGTTTCGAGTGCCAAACCTTTCAGAAGAGCATTTTCAAGCTTTTGGCACCATTTTGGAGTGAATTGCCAAAAGTCAGATTTTTGCTGAAATTGTGACCCCGGGGCTTAGGGATTCTTTCAAAAAAATATTTTCTGACGGTTAAGTTTTTGAGGGCTGATTTCTTGTCCTGTGATAAAAAGCCTTCTGTTTCGAGTGCCAAACCTTTCAGGAGAGCATTTTCAGGCTTTTGGCACCATTTTTGAGTGAATTGCCAAAAGTCAGATTTTTGCTGAAATTGTTCAAAAAAATATTTTCTGCCGGTCAAGTTTTTGAGGGCTGATTTCTTGTCCTGTGATAAAAAGACTTCTGTTTCCATCGCCAAAGCTTTCAGGGGAGCATTTTCAAGCTTTTGGCACCATTTTTGAGTGAATTGCCAAAAGTCAGATTTTTGCTTTAATTGTGACCCCGGGGCTTAGGGATTTTTTCAAAAAAATATTTTCTGCCGGTTAAGTTTTTGAGGGCTGATTTCTTGTCCTGTGATAAAAAGCCTTCTGTTTCGAGTGCCAAACCTTTCAGGAGAGCATTTTCAGGCTTTTGGCACCATTTTTGAGTGAATTGCCAAAAGTCAGATTTTTGCTGAAATTGTGACCCCGGGGCTTAGGGATTTTTTCAAAAACATATTTTCTGCTGGTTAAGTTTTTGAGGGCTGATTTCTTGACAAGTGATCAAAAGCCTTCCATTTCCATCGCCAAAGCTTTCAGGGGAGCATTTTCACGCTTTTGGCACCATTTTTGAGTGAATTGCCAAAAGTCAGATTTTTGCTGAAAATGTGACCCCGGGGCTTAGGGATTTTTTCAAAAAAATATTTTCTGCCGGTTAAGTTTTTGATGGCTGATTTCTTGTCCTGTGATAAAAAGCCTTCTGTTTCGAGTGCCAAACCTTTCAGGAGAGCATTTTCAGGCTTTTGGCACCATTTTTGAGTGAATTGCCAAAAGTCAGATTTTTGCTGAAATTGTTCAAAAAAATATTTTCTGCCGGTTAAGTTTTTGAGGGCTGATTTCTTGTCCTGTGATAAAAAGACTTCTGTTTCCATCGCCAAAGCTTTCAGGGGAGCATTTTCAAGCTTTTGGCACCATTTTTGAGTGAATTGCCAAAAGTCAGATTTTTGCTGAAATTGTGACCCCGGGGCTTAGGGATTTTTTCCAAAAAATATTTTCTGCCGGTTAAGTTTTTGAGGGCTGATTTCTTGTCCTGTGATAAAAAGCCTTCTGTTTCGAGTGCCAAACCTTTCAGGAGAGCATTTTCAGGCTTTTGGCACCATTTTTGAGTGAATTGCCAAAAGTCAGATTTTTGCTGAAATTGTGACCCCGGGGCTTTGGGATTTTTTCAAAAAAATATTTTCTGCCGGTTAAGTTTTTGAGGGCTGATTTCTTGTCCTGTGATAAAAAGCCTTCTGTTTCGAGTGCCAAACCTTTCAGGAGAGTATTTTCAGGCTTTTGGCACCATTTTTGAGTGAATTGCCAAAAGTCAGATTTTTGCTGAAATTGTGACCCCGGGGCTTAGGGATTTTTTCAAAAAAATATTTTCTGCCGGTTAAGTTTTTGAGGGCTGATTTCTTGTCCTGTGATAAAAAGCCTTCTGTTTCGAGTGCCAAACCTTTCAGGAGAGCATTTTCAGGCTTTTGGCACCATTTTTGAGTGAATTGCCAAAAGTCAGATTTTTGCTGAAATTGTGACCCCGGGGCTTAGGGATTTTTTCAAAAAAATATTTTCTGCCGGTTAAGTTTTTGAGGGCTGATTTCTTGTCCTGTGATAAAAAGACTTCTGTTTCCATCGCCAAAGCTTTCAGGGGAGCATTTTCAAGCTTTTGGCACCATTTTTGAGTGAATTGCCAAAAGTCAGATTTTTGCTGAAATTGTGACCCCGGGGCTTTGGGATTTTTTCAAAAAAATATTTTCTGCCGGTTAAGTTTTTGAGGGCTGATTTCTTGTCCTGTGATAAAAAGGCTTCTGTTTCGAGTGCCAAACCTTTCAGGAGAGCATTTTCAAGCTTTTGGCACCATTTTTGAGTGAATTTCCAAAAGTCAGATTTTTGCTGAAATTGTGACCCCGGGGCTTAGGGATTTTTTCAAAAAAATATTTTCTGCCGGTTAAGTTTTTGAGGGCTGATTTCTTGTCCTGTGATAAAAAGCCTTCTGTTTCGAGTGCCAAACCTTTCAGGAGAGCATTTTCAGGCTTTTGGCACCATTTTTGAGTGAATTGCCAAAAGTCAGATTTTTGCTGAAATTGTTCAAAAAAATATTTTCTGCCGGTTAAGTTTTTGAGGGCTGATTTCTTGTCCTGTGATAAAAAGACTTCTGTTTCCATCGCCAAAGCTTTCAGGGGAGCATTTTCAAGCTTTTGGCACCATTTTTGAGTGAATTGCCAAAAGTCAGATTTTTGCTGAAATTGTGACCCCGGGGCTTAGGGATTTTTTCAAAAAAATATTTTCTGCCGGTTAAGTTTTTGAGGGCTGATTTCTTGTCCTGTGATAAAAAGCCTTCTGTTTCGAGTGCCAAACCTTTCAGAAGAGCATTTTCAAGCTTTTGGCACCATTTTGGAGTGAATTGCCAAAAGTCAGATTTTTGCTGAAATTGTGACCCCGGGGCTTAGGGATTCTTTCAAAAAAATATTTTCTGACGGTTAAGTTTTTGAGGGCTGATTTCTTGTCCTGTGATAAAAAGCCTTCTGTTTCGAGTGCCAAACCTTTCAGGAGAGCATTTTCAGGCTTTTGGCACCATTTTTGAGTGAATTGCCAAAAGTCAGATTTTTGCTGAAATTGTTCAAAAAAATATTTTCTGCCGGTTAAGTTTTTGAGGGCTGATTTCTTGTCCTGTGATAAAAAGACTTCTGTTTCCATCGCCAAAGCTTTCAGGGGAGCATTTTCAAGCTTTTGGCACCATTTTTGAGTGAATTGCCAAAAGTCAGATTTTTGCTGAAATTGTGACCCCGGGGCTTAGGGATTTTTTCAAAAAAATATTTTCTGCCGGTTAAGTTTTTGAGGGCTGATTTCTTGTCCTGTGATAAAAAGCCTTCTGTTTCGAGTGCCAAACCTTTCAGGAGAGCATTTTCAGGCTTTTGGCACCATTTTTGAGTGAATTGCCAAAAGTCAGATTTTTGCTGAAATTGTGACCCCGGGGCTTAGGGATTTTTTCAAAAACATATTTTCTGCTGGTTAAGTTTTTGAGGGCTGATTTCTTGACAAGTGATCAAAAGCCTTCCATTTCCATCGCCAAAGCTTTCAGGGGAGCATTTTCACGCTTTTGGCACCATTTTTGAGTGAATTGCCAAAAGTCAGATTTTTGCTGAAAATGTGACCCCGGGGCTTAGGGATTTTTTCAAAAAAATATTTTCTGCCGGTTAAGTTTTTGAGGGCTGATTTCTTGTCCTGTTATAAAAAACCTTATGTTTCGAGTGCCAAACCTTTCAGGAGAGCATTTTCAAGCTTTTGGCACCATTTTTGAGTGAATTGCCAAAAGTCAGATTTTTGCTGAAATTGTTCAAAAAAATATTTTCTGCCGGTTAAGTTTTTGAGGGCTGATTTCTTGTCCTGTGATAAAAAGACTTCTGTTTCCATCGCCAAAGCTTTCAGGGGAGCATTTTCAAGCTTTTGGCACCATTTCTGAGTGAATTGCCAAAAGTCAGATTTTTGCTGAAATTGTGACCCCGGGGCTTAGGGATTTTTTCAAAAAAATATTTTCTGCCGGTTAAGTTTTTGAGGGCTGATTTCTTGTCCTGTGATAAAAAGCCTTCTGTTTCGAGTGCCAAACCTTTCAGGAGAGCATTTTCAAGCTTTTGGCACCATTTTTGAGTGAATTGCCAAAAGTCAGATTTTTGCTGAAATTGTGACCCCGGGGCTTAGGGATTTTTTCAAAAAAATATTTTCTGCCACCGGTTAAGTTTTTGAGGGCTGATTTCTTGTCCTGTGATAAAAAGCCTTCTGTTTCGAGTGCCAAACCTTTCAGGAGAGCATTTTCAAGCTTTTGGCACCATTTTTGAGTGAATTGCCAAAAGTCAGATTTTTGCTGAAATTGTGACCCCGGGGCTTTGGGATTTTTTCAAAAAAATATTTTCTGCCGGTTAAGTTTTTGAGGGCTGATTTCTTGTCCTGTGATAAAAAGACTTCTGTTTCCATCGCCAAAGCTTTCAGGGGAGCATTTTCAAGCTGTTGGCACCATTTTTGAGTGAATTGCCAAAAGTCAGATTTTTGCTGAAATTGTGACCCCGGGGCTTAGGGATTTTTTCAAAAAAATATTTTCTGCCGGTTAAGTTTTTGAGGGCTGATTTCTTGTCCTGTGATAAAAAGCCTTCTGTTTCGAGTGCCAAACCTTTCAGAAGAGCATTTTCAAGCTTTTGGCACCATTTTGGAGTGAATTGCCAAAAGTCAGATTTTTGCTGAAATTGTGACCCCGGGGCTTAGGGATTCTTTCAAAAAAATATTTTCTGACGGTTAAGTTTTTGAGGGCTGATTTCTTGTCCTGTGATAAAAAGCCTTCTGTTTCGAGTGCCAAACCTTTCAGGAGAGCATTTTCAGGCTTTTGGCACCATTTTTGAGTGAATTGCCAAAAGTCAGATTTTTGCTGAAATTGTTCAAAAAAATATTTTCTGCCGGTTAAGTTTTTGAGGGCTGATTTCTTGTCCTGTGATAAAAAGACTTCTGTTTCCATCGCCAAAGCTTTCAGGGGAGCATTTTCAAGCTTTTGGCACCATTTTTGAGTGAATTGCCAAAAGTCAGATTTTTGCTGAAATTGTGACCCCGGGGCTTAGGGATTTTTTCAAAAAAATATTTTCTGCCGGTTAAGTTTTTGAGGGCTGATTTCTTGTCCTGTGATAAAAAGCCTTCTGTTTCGAGTGCCAAACCTTTCAGGAGAGCATTTTCAAGCTTTTGGCACCATTTTTGAGTGAATTGCCAAAAGTCAGATTTTTGCTGATATTGTGACCCCGTGGCTTTGGGATTTTTTCAAAAAAATATTTTCTGCCGGTTAAGTTTTTGAGGGCTGATTTCTTGTCCTGTGATAAAGAGCCTTCTTTTTCGAGTGCCAAACCTTTCAGGAGAGCATTTTCAAGCTTTTGGCACCATTTTTGAGTGAATTGCCAAAAGTCAGATTTTTGCTGAATTTGTGACCCCGGGGCTTAGGGATTTTTTCAAAAGAATATTTTCTGCCGGTTAAGTTTTTGAGGGCTGATTTCTTGTCCTGTGATAAAAAGCCTTCTGTTTCGAGTGCCAAACCTTTCAGGAGAGCATTTTCAAGCTTTTGGCACCATTTTTGAGTGAATTGCCAAAAGTCAGATTTTTGCTGAAATTGTGACCCCGGGGCTTAGGGATTTTTTCAAAAGAATATTTTCTGCCGGTTAAGTTTTTGAGGGCTGATTTCTTGTCCTGTGATAAAAAGGCTTCTGTTTCGAGTGCCAAACCTTTCAGGAGAGCATTTTCAGGCTTTTGGCACCATTTTTGAGTGAATTGCCAAAAGTCAGATTTTTGCTGAAATTGTTCAAAAAAATATTTTCTGCCGGTTAAGTTTTTGAGGGCTGATTTCTTGTCCTGTGATAAAAAGACTTCTGTTTCCATCGCCAAAGCTTTCAGGGGAGCATTTTCAAGCTTTTGGCACCATTTTTGAGTGAATTGCCAAAAGTCAGATTTTTGCTGAAATTGTGACCCCGGGGCTTAGGGATTTTTTCAAAAAAATATTTTCTGCCGGTTAAGTTTTTGAGGGCTGATTTCTTGTCCTGTGATAAAAAGCCTTCTGTTTCGAGTGCCAAACCTTTCAGGAGAGCATTTTCAAGCTTTTGGCACCATTTTTGAGTGAATTGCCAAAAGTCAGATTTTTGCTGATATTGTGACCCCGGGGCTTTGGGATTTTTTCAAAAAAATATTTTCTGCCGGTTAAGTTTTTGAGGGCTGATTTCTTGTCCTGTGATAAAGAGCCTTCTGTTTCGAGTGCCAAACCTTTCAGGGGAGCATTTTCAAGCTTTTGGCACCACTTTTGAGTGAATTGCCAAAAGTCAGATTTTTGCTGAAATTGTGACCCCGGGGCTTAGGGATTTTTTCAAAAAAATATTTTCTGCCGGTTAAGTTTTTGAGGGCTGATTTCTTGTCCTGTGATAAAAAGCCTTCTGTTTCGAGTGCCAAACCTTTCAGGAGAGCATTTTCAGGCTTTTGGCACCATTTTTGAGTGAATTGCCAAAAGTCAGATTTTTGCTGAAATTGTGACCCCGGGGCTTAGGGATTTTTTCAAAAAAATATTTTCTGCCGCTATGGTTTTTGAGGGCTGATTTATTTTCCTTTGATAAAAAGACTTCTGTTTCCATCGCCAAAGCTTTCAGGGGAGCATTTTCAAGCTTTTGGCACCATTTTTGAGTGAATTGCCAAAAGTCAGATTTTTGCTGAAATTGTTCAAAAAAATATTTTCTGCCGGTTAAGTTTTTGAGGGCTGATTTCTTGTCCTGTGATAAAAAGACTTCTGTTTCCATCGCCAAAGCTTTCAGGGGAGCATTTTCAAGCTTTTGGCACCATTTTTGAGTGAATTGCCAAAAGTCAGATTTTTGCTGAAATTGTGACCCCGGGGCTTAGGGATTTTTTCAAAAAAATATTTTCTGCCGGTTAATTTTTTGAGGGCTGATTTCTTGTCCTGTGATAAAAAGCCTTCTGTTTCGAGTGCCAAACCTTTCAGGAGAGTATTTTCAAGCTTTTGGCACCATTTTTGAGTGAAGAAGAAGAAGAAGAAGAAGAAGAAGAAGAAGAAGAAGAAGAGGAGTTTGGATTTGATATCCCGCCTTTCACTCCCCTTCAGGAGTCTCAAAGCGGCTAACATTCTCCTTTCCCTTCCTCCCCCACAACAAACACTCTGTGAGGTGAGTGGGGCTGAGAGACTTCAGAGAAGTGTGACTGGCCCAAGGTCACCCAGCAGCTGCATGTGGAGGAGCGGAGACGCGAACCTGGTTCCCCAGATAACGAGACTACCGCTCTTAACCACTACACCACACTGGCTTGGCACCATTTTTGAGTGAATTGCCAAAAGTCAGATTTTTGCTGAAATTGTGACCCCGGGGCTTAGGGATTTTTTCAAAAAAATATTTTCTGCCGGTTAAGTTTTTGAGGGCTGATTTCTTGTCCTGTGATAAAAAGGCTTCTGTTTCGAGTGCCAAACCTTTCAGGAGAGCATTTTCAAGCTTTTGGCACCACTTTTGAGTGAATTTCCAAAAGTCAGATTTTTGCTGAAATTGTGACCCCGGGGCTTAGGGATTTTTTCAAAAAAATATTTTCTGCCGGTTAAGTTTTTGAGGGCTGATTTCTTGTCCTGTGATAAAAAGGCTTCTGTTTCGAGTGCCAAACCTTTCAGGAGAGCATTTTCAGGCTTTTGGCACCATTTTTGAGTGAATTGCCAAAAGTCAGATTTTTGCTGAAATTGTTCAAAAAAATATTTTCTGCCGGTTAAGTTTTTGAGGGCTGATTTCTTGTCCTGTGATAAAAAGACTTCTGTTTCCATCGCCAAAGCTTTCAGGGGAGCATTTTCAAGCTTTTGGCACCATTTTTGAGTGAATTGCCAAAAGTCAGATTTTTGCTGAAATTGTGACCCCGGGGCTTAGGGATTTTTTCAAAAAAATATTTTCTGCCGGTTAAGTTTTTGAGGGCTGATTTCTTGTCCTGTGATAAAAAGCCTTCTGTTTCGAGTGCCAAACCTTTCAGGAGAGCATTTTCAGGCTTTTGGCACCATTTTTGAGTGAATTGCCAAAAGTCAGATTTTTGCTGAAATTGTGACCCCGGGGCTTTGGGATTTTTTCAAAAAAATATTTTCTGCCGGTTAAGTTTTTGAGGGCTGATTTCTTGTCCTGTGATAAAAAGACTTCTGTTTCCATCGCCAAAGCTTTCAGGGGAGCATTTTCAAGCTTTTGGCACCATTTTTGAGTGAATTGCCAAAAGTCAGATTTTTGCTGAAATTGTGACCCCGGGGCTTAGGGATTTTTTCAAAAAAATATTTTCTGCCGGTTAATTTTTTGAGGGCTGATTTCTTGTCCTGTGATAAAAAGCCTTCTGTTTCGAGTGCCAAACCTTTCAGGAGAGCATTTTCAAGCTTTTGTCACCATTTTTGAGTGAATTGCCAAAAGTCAGATTTTTGCTGAAATTGTGACCCCGGGGCTTAGGGATTTTTTCAAAAAAATATTTTCTGCCGGTTAAGTTTTTGAGGGCTGATTTCTTGTCCTGTGATAAAAAGGCTTCTGTTTCGAGTGCCAAACCTTTCAGGAGAGCATTTTCAAGCTTTTGGCACCACTTTTGAGTGAATTTCCAAAAGTCAGATTTTTGCTGAAATTGTGACCCCGGGGCTTAGGGATTTTTTCAAAAAAATATTTTCTGCCGGTTAAGTTTTTGAGGGCTGATTTCTTGTCCTGTGATAAAAAGCCTTCTGTTTCGAGTGCCAAACCTTTCAGGAGAGCATTTTCAGGCTTTTGGCACCATTTTTGAGTGAATTGCCAAAAGTCAGATTTTTGCTGAAATTGTTCAAAAAAATATTTTCTGCCGGTTAAGTTTTTGAGGGCTGATTTCTTGTCCTGTGATAAAAAGACTTCTGTTTCCATCGCCAAAGCTTTCAGGGGAGCATTTTCAAGCTTTTGGCACCATTTTTGAGTGAATTGCCAAAAGTCAGATTTTTGCTGAAATTGTGACCCCGGGGCTTAGGGATTTTTTCAAAAAAATATTTTCTGCCGGTTAAGTTTTTGAGGGCTGATTTCTTGTCCTGTGATAAAAAGCCTTCTGTTTCGAGTGCCAAACCTTTCAGGAGAGCATTTTCAGGCTTTTGGCACCATTTTTGAGTGATTTGCCAAAAGTCAGATTTTTGCTGAAATTGTGACCCCGGGGCTTAGGGATTTTTTCAAAAAAATATTTTCTGCCGGTTAAGTTTTTGAGGGCTGATTTCTTGTCCTGTGATAAAAAGCCTTCTGTTTCGAGTGCCAAACCTTTCAGGAGAGTATTTTGAGGCTTTTGGCACCACTTTTGAGTGAATTGCCAAAAGTCAGATTTTTGCTGAAATTGTGACCCCGGGGCTTAGGGATTTTTTCAAAAAAATATTTTCTGCCGGTTAAGTTTTTGAGGGCTGATTTCTTGTCCTGTGATAAAAAGGCTTCTGTTTCGAGTGCCAAACCTTTCAGGAGAGCATTTTCAGGCTTTTGGCACCATTTTTGAGTGAATTGCCAAAAGTCAGATTTTTGCTGAAATTGTTCAAAAAAATATTTTCTGCCGGTTAAGTTTTTGAGGGCTGATTTCTTCTCCTGTGATAAAAAGACTTCTGTTTCCATCGCCAAAGCTTTCAGGGGAGCATTTTCAAGCTTTTGGCACCATTTTTGAGTGAATTGCCAAAAGTCAGATTTTTGCTGAAATTGTGACCCCGGGGCTTAGGGATTCTTTCAAAAAAATATTTTCTGACGGTTAAGTTTTTGAGGGCTGATTTCTTGTCCTGTGATAAAAAGCCTTCTGTTTCGAGTGCCAAACCTTTCAGGAGAGCATTTTCAGGCTTTTGGCACCATTTTTGAGTGAATTGCCAAAAGTCAGATTTTTGCTGAAATTGTTCAAAAAAATATTTTCTGCCGGTTAAGTTTTTGAGGGCTGATTTCTTGTCCTGTGATAAAAAGACTTCTGTTTCCATCGCCAAAGCTTTCAGGGGAGCATTTTCAAGCTTTTGGCACCATTTTTGAGTGAATTGCCAAAAGTCAGATTTTTGCTGAAATTGTGACCCCGGGGCTTTGGAATTTTTTCAAAAAAATATTTTCTGCCGGTTAAGTTTTTGAGGGCTGATTTCTTGTCCTGTGATAAAAAGACTTCTGTTTCGAGTGCCAAACCTTTCAGGAGAGCATTTTCAAGCTTTTGGCACCATTTTTGAGTGAATTGCCAAAAGTCAGATTTTTGCTGAATTTGTGACCCCGGGGCTTAGGGATTTTTTCAAAAGAATATTTTCTGCCGGTTAAGTTTTTGAGGGCTGGTTTCTTGTCCTGTGATAAAAAGGCTTCTGTTTCGAGTGCCAAACCTTTCAGGAGAGCATTTTCAAGCTTTTGGCACCACTTTTGAGTGAATTTCCAAAAGTCAGATTTTTGCTGAAATTGTGACCCCGGGGCTTAGGGATTTTTTCAAAAAAATATTTTCTGCCGGTTAAGTTTTTGAGGGCTGATTTCTTCTCCTGTGATAAAAAGCCTTCTGTTTCGAGTGCCAAACCTTTCAGGAGAGCATTTTCAGGCTTTTGGCACCATTTTTGAGTGAATTGCCAAAAGTCAGATTTTTGCTGAAATTGTTCAAAAAAATATTTTCTGCCGGTTAAGTTTTTGAGGGCTGATTTCTTGTCCTGTGATAAAAAGACTTCTGTTTCCATCGCCAAAGCTTTCAGGGGAGCATTTTCAAGCTTTTGGCACCATTTTTGAGTGAATTGCCAAAAGTCAGATTTTTGCTGAAATTGTGACCCCGGGGCTTAGGGATTTTTTCAAAAAAATATTTTCTGCCGGTTAAGTTTTTGAGAGCTGATTTCTTGTCCTGTGATAAAAAGCCTTCTGTTTCGAGTGCCAAACCTTTCAGGAGAGCATTTTCAAGCTTTTGGCACCATTTTTGAGTGAATTGCCAAAAGTCAGATTTTTGCTGATATTGTGACCCCGGGGCTTTGGGATTTTTTCAAAAAAATATTTTCTGCCGGTTAAGTTTTTGAGGGCTGATTTCTTGTCCTGTGATAAAGAGCCTTCTGTTTCGAGTGCCAAACCTTTCAGGGGAGCATTTTCAAGCTTTTGGCACCATTTTTGAGTGAATTGCCAAAATCAGATTTTTGCTGAAATTGTGACCCCGGGGCTTAGGGATTTTTTCAAAAAAATATTTTCTGCCGGTTAAGTTTTTGAGGGCTGATTTCTTGTCCTGTGATAAAAAGCCTTCTGTTTCGAGTGCCAAACCTTTGAGGAGAGCATTTTCAGGCTTTTGGCACCATTTTTGAGTGAATTGCCAAAAGTCAGATTTTTGCTGAAATTGTGACCCCGGGGCTTAGGGATTCTTTCAAAAAAATATTTTCTGACGGTTAAGTTTTTGAGGGCTGATTTCTTGTCCTGTGATAAAAAGCCTTCTGTTTCAAGTGCCAAACCTTTCAGGAGAGCATTTTCAGGCTTTTGGCACCATTTTTGAGTGAATTGCCAAAAGTCAGATTTTTGCTGAAATTGTTCAAAAAAATATTTTCTGCCGGTTAAGTTTTTGAGGGCTGATTTCTTGTCCTGTGATAAAAAGACTTCTGTTTCCATCGCCAAAGCTTTCAGGGGAGCATTTTCAAGCTTTTGGCACCATTTTTGAGTGAATTGCCAAAAGTCAGATTTTTGCTGAAATCGTGACCCCGGGGCTTAGGGATTTTTTCAAAAAAATATTTTCTGCCGGTTAATTTTTTGAGGGCTGATTTCTTGTCCTGTGATAAAAAGCCTTCTGTTTCGAGTGCCAAACCTTTCAGGAGAGCATTTTCAAGCTTTTGGCACCATTTTTGAGTGAATTGCCAAAAGTCAGATTTTTGCTGAAATTGTGACCCCGGGGCTTAGGGATTTTTTCAAAAAAATATTTTCTGCCGGTTAAGTTTTTGAGGGCTGATTTCTTGTCCTGTGATAAAAAGCCTTCTGTTTCGAGTGCCAAACCTTTCAGGAGAGCATTTTCAGGATTTTGGCACCATTTTTGAGTGAATTGCCAAAAGTCAGATTTTTGCTGAAATTGTTCAAAAAAATATTTTCTGCCGGTTAAGTTTTTGAGGGCTGATTTCTTGTCCTGTGATAAAAAGACTTCTGTTTCCATCGCCAAAGCTTTCAGGGGAGCATTTTCAAGCTTTTGGCACCATTTTTGAGTGAATTGCCAAAAGTCAGATTTTTGCTGAAATTGTGACCCTTAGGGATTTTTTCAAAAAAATATTTTCTGCCGGTTAAGTTTTTGAGGGCTGATTTCTTGTCCTGTGATAAAAAGCCTTCTGTTTCGAGTGCCAAACCTTTCAGGAGAGCATTTTCAGGCTTTTGGCACCATTTTTGAGTGAATTGCCAAAAGTCAGATTTTTGCTGAAATTGTGACCCCGGGGCTTTGGGATTTTTTCAAAAAAATATTTTATGCCGGTTAAGTTTTTGAGGGCTGATTTCTTGTCCTGTGATAAAAAGACTTCTGTTTCCATCGCCAAAGCTTTCAGGGGAGCATTTTCAAGCTTTTGGCACCATTTTTGAGTGAATTGCCAAAAGTCAGATTTTTGCTGAAATTGTGACCCCGGGGCTTAGGGATTTTTTTCAAAAAAATATTTTCTGCCGGTTAATTTTTTGAGGGCTGATTTCTTGTCCTGTGATAAAAAGCCTTCTGTTTCGAGTGCCAAACCTTTCAGAAGAGCATTTTCAAGCTTTTGGCACCATTTTTGAGTGAATTGCCAAAAGTCAGATTTTTGCTGAAATTGTGACCCCGGGGCTTAGGGATTTTTTCAAAAAAATATTTTCTGCCGGTTACGTTTTTGAGGGCTGATTTCTTGTCCTGTGATAAAAAGCCTTCTGTTTCGAGTGCCAAACCTTTCAGGAGAGCATTTTCAAGCTTTTGGCACCATTTTTGAGTGAAGAAGAAGAAGAAGAAGAAGAAGAAGAAGAAGAAGAAGAAGAAGAAGAAGAAGAAGAAGAGTTTGGATTTGATATCCCGCCTTTCACTCCCCTTCAGGAGTCTCAAAGCGGCTAACATTCTCCTTTCCCTTCCTCCCCCACAACAAACACTCTGTGAGGTGAGTGGGGCTGAGAGACTTCAGAGAAGTGTGACTGGCCCAAGGTCACCCAGCAGCTGCATGTGGAGGAGCGGAGACGCGAACCTGGTTCCCCAGATAACGAGACTACCGCTCTTAACCACTACACCACACTGGCTTGGCACCATTTTTGAGTGAATTGCCAAAAGTCAGATTTTTGCTGAAATTGTGACCCCGGGGCTTAGGGATTTTTTCAAAAAAATATTTTCTGCCGGTTAAGTTTTTGAGGGCTGATTTCTTGTCCTGTGATAAAAAGGCTTCTGTTTCGAGTGCCAAACCTTTCAGGAGAGCATTTTCAAGCTTTTGGCACCACTTTTGAGTGAATTTCCAAAAGTCAGATTTTTGCTGAAATTGTGACCCCGGGGCTTAGGGATTTTTTCCAAAAAATATTTTCTGCCGGTTAAGTTTTTGAGGGCTGATTTCTTGTCCTGTGATAAAAAGGCTTCTGTTTCGAGTGCCAAACCTTTCAGGAGAGCATTTTCAGGCTTTTGGCACCATTTTTGAGTGAATTGCCAAAAGTCAGATTTTTGCTGAAATTGTTCAAAAAAATATTTTCTGCCGGTTAAGTTTTTGAGGGCTGATTTCTTGTCCTGTGATAAAAAGACTTCTGTTTCCATCGCCAAAGCTTTCAGGGGAGCATTTTCAAGCTTTTGGCACCATTTTTGAGTGAATTGCCAAAAGTCAGATTTTTGCTGAAATTGTGACCCCGGGGCTTAGGGATTTTTTCAAAAAAATATTTTCTGCCGGTTAAGTTTTTGAGGGCTGATTTCTTGTCCTGTGATAAAAAGCCTTCTGTTTCGAGTGCCAAACCTTTCAGGAGAGCATTTTCAGGCTTTTGGCACCATTTTTGAGTGAATTGCCAAAAGTCAGATTTTTGCTGAAATTGTGACCCCGGGGCTTTGGGATTTTTTCAAAAAAATATTTTCTGCCGGTTAAGTTTTTGAGGGCTGATTTCTTGTCCTGTGATAAAAAGACTTCTGTTTCCATCGCCAAAGCTTTCAGGGGAGCATTTTCAAGCTTTTGGCACCATTTTTGAGTGAATTGCCAAAAGTCAGATTTTTGCTGAAATTGTGACCCCGGGGCTTAGGGATTTTTTCAAAAAATATTTTCTGCCGGTTAATTTTTTGAGGGCTGATTTCTTGTCCTGTGATAAAAAGCCTTCTGTTTCGAGTGCCAAACCTTTCAGGAGAGCATTTTCAAGCTTTTGTCACCATTTTTGAGTGAATTGCCAAAAGTCAGATTTTTGCTGAAATTGTGACCCCGGGGCTTAGGGATTTTTTCAAAAAAATATTTTCTGCCGGTTAAGTTTTTGAGGGCTGATTTCTTGTCCTGTGATAAAAAGCCTTCTGTTTCGAGTGCCAAACCTTTCAGGAGAGCATTTTCAGGCTTTTGGCACCATTTTTGAGTGAATTGCCAAAAGTCAGATTTTTGCTGAAATTGTTCAAAAAAATATTTTCTGCCGGTTAAGTTTTTGAGGGCTGATTTCTTGTCCTGTGATAAAAAGCCTTCTGTTTCGAGTGCCAAACCTTTCAGGAGAGCATTTTCAGGCTTTTGGCACCATTTTTGAGTGATTTGCCAAAAGTCAGATTTTTGCTGAAATTGTGACCCCGGGGCTTAGGGATTTTTTCAAAAAAATATTTTCTGCCGGTTAAGTTTTTGAGGGCTGATTTCTTGTCCTGTGATAAAAAGCCTTCTGTTTCGAGTGCCAAACCTTTCAGAAGAGCATTTTCAAGCTTTTGGCACCATTTTTGAGTGAATTGCCAAAAGTCAGATTTTTGCTGAAATTGTGACCCCGGGGCTTAGGGATTTTTTCAAAAAAATATTTTCTGCCGGTTAAGTTTTTGAGGGCTGATTTCTTGTCCTGTGATAAAAAGGCTTCTGTTTCGAGTGCCAAACCTTTCAGGAGAGCATTTTCAGGCTTTTGGCACCATTTTTGAGTGAATTGCCAAAAGTCAGATTTTTGCTGAAATTGTTCAAAAAAATATTTTCTGCCGGTTAAGTTTTTGAGGGCTGATTTCTTGTCCTGTGATAAAAAGACTTCTGTTTCCATCGCCAAAGCTTTCAGGGGAGCATTTTCAAGCTTTTGGCACCATTTTTGAGTGAATTGCCAAAAGTCAGATTTTTGCTGAAATTGTGACCCCGGGGCTTAGGGATTCTTTCAAAAAAATATTTTCTGACGGTTAAGTTTTTGAGGGCTGATTTCTTGTCCTGTGATAAAAAGCCTTCTGTTTCGAGTGCCAAACCTTTCAGGAGAGCATTTTCAGGCTTTTGGCACCATTTTTGAGTGAATTGCCAAAAGTCAGATTTTTGCTGAAATTGTTCAAAAAAATATTTTCTGCCGGTTAAGTTTTTGAGGGCTGATTTCTTGTCCTGTGATAAAAAGACTTCTGTTTCCATCGCCAAAGCTTTCAGGGGAGCATTTTCAAGCTTTTGGCACCATTTTTGAGTGAATTGCCAAAAGTCAGATTTTTGCTGAAATTGTGACCCCGGGGCTTTGGAATTTTTTCAAAAAAATATTTTCTGCCGGTTAAGTTTTTGAGGGCTGATTTCTTGTCCTGTGATAAAAAGACTTCTGTTTCGAGTGCCAAACCTTTCAGGAGAGCATTTTCAGGCTTTTGGCACCATTTTTGAGTGAATTGGCAAAAGTCAGATTTTTGCTGAAATTGTGACCCCGGGGCTTAGGGATTTTTTCAAAAAAATATTTTCTGCCGGTTAAGTTTTTGAGGGCTGATTTCTTGTCCTGTGATAAAAAGACTTCTGTTTCCATCGCCAAAGCTTTCAGGGGAGCATTTTCAAGCTTTTGGCACCACTTTTGAGTGAATTTCCAAAAGTCAGATTTTTGCTGAAATTGTGACCCCGGGGCTTAGGGATTTTTTCAAAAAAATATTTTCTGCCGGTTAAGTTTTTGAGGGCTGATTTCTTCTCCTGTGATAAAAAGCCTTCTGTTTCGAGTGCCAAACCTTTCAGGAGAGCATTTTCAGGCTTTTGGCACCATTTTTGAGTGAATTGCCAAAAGTCAGATTTTTGCTGAAATTGTTCAAAAAAATATTTTCTGCCGGTTAATTTTTTGAGGGCTGATTTCTTGTCCTGTGATAAAAAGCCTTCTGTTTCGAGTGCCAAACCTTTCAGAAGAGCATTTTCAAGCTTTTGGCACCATTTTTGAGTGAATTGCCAAAAGTCAGATTTTTGCTGAAATTGTGACCCCGGGGCTTCGGGATTTTTTCAAAAAAATATTTTCTGCCGGTTAAGTTTTTGAGGGCTGATTTCTTGTCCTGTGATAAAAAGGCTTCTGTTTCGAGTGCCAAACCTTTCAGGAGAGCATTTTCAGGCTTTTGGCACCATTTTTGAGTGAATTGCCAAAAGTCAGATTTTTGCTGAAATTGTTCAAAAAAATATTTTCTGCCGGTTAAGTTTTTGAGGGCTGATTTCTTGTCCTGTGATAAAAAGACTTCTGTTTCCATCGCCAAAGCTTTCAGGGGAGCATTTTCAAGCTTTTGGCACCATTTTTGAGTGAATTGCCAAAAGTCAGATTTTTGCTGAAATTGTGACCCCGGGGCTTAGGGATTTTTTCAAAAAAATATTTTCTGCCGGTTAAGTTTTTGAGGGCTGATTTCTTGTCCTGTGATAAAAAGCCTTCTGTTTCGAGTGCCAAACCTTTCAGGAGAGCATTTTCAGGCTTTTGGCACCATTTTTGAGTGAATTGCCAAAAGTCAGATTTTTGCTGAAATTGTGACCCCGGGGCTTAGGGATTCTTTCAAAAAAATATTTTCTGACGGTTAAGTTTTTGAGGGCTGATTTCTTGTCCTGTGATAAAAAGCCTTCTGTTTCGAGTGCCAAACCTTTCAGGAGAGCATTTTCAGGCTTTTGGCACCATTTTTGAGTGAATTGCCAAAAGTCAGATTTTTGCTCAAATTGTTCAAAAAAATATTTTCTGCCGGTTAAGTTTTTGAGGGCTGATTTCTTGTCCTGTGATAAAAAGACTTCTGTTTCCATCGCCAAAGCTTTCAGGGGAGCATTTTCAAGCTTTTGGCACCATTTTTGAGTGAATTGCCAAAAGTCAGATTTTTGCTGAAATTGTGACCCCGGGGCTTTGGGATTTTTTCAAAAAAATATTTTCTGCCGGTTAAGTTTTTGAGGGCTGATTTCTTGTCCTGTGATAAAGAGCCTTCTGTTTCGAGTGCCAAACCTTTCAGGGGAGCATTTTCAAGCTTTTGGCACCATTTTTGAGTGAATTGCCAAAATCAGATTTTTGCTGAAATTGTGACCCCGGGGCTTAGGGATTTTTTCAAAAAAATATTTTCTGCCGGTTAAGTTTTTGAGGGCTGATTTCTTGTCCTGTGATAAAAAGCCTTCTGTTTCGAGTGCCAAACCTTTGAGGAGAGCATTTTCAGGCTTTTGGCACCATTTTTGAGTGAATTGCCAAAAGTCAGATTTTTGCTGAAATTGTGACCCCGGGGCTTAGGGATTCTTTCAAAAAAATATTTTCTGACGGTTAAGTTTTTGAGGGCTGATTTCTTGTCCTGTGATAAAAAGCCTTCTGTTTCAAGTGCCAAACCTTTCAGGAGAGCATTTTCAGGCTTTTGGCACCATTTTTGAGTGAATTGCCAAAAGTCAGATTTTTGCTGAAATTGTTCAAAAAAATATTTTCTGCCGGTTAAGTTTTTGAGGGCTGATTTCTTGTCCTGTGATAAAAAGACTTCTGTTTCCATCGCCAAAGCTTTCAGGGGAGCATTTTCAAGCTTTTGGCACCATTTTTGAGTGAATTGCCAAAAGTCAGATTTTTGCTGAAATTGTGACCCCGGGGCTTAGGGATTTTTTCAAAAAAATATTTTCTGCCGGTTAATTTTTTGAGGGCTGATTTCTTGTCCTGTGATAAAAAGCCTTCTGTTTCGAGTGCCAAACCTTTCAGGAGAGCATTTTCAAGCTTTTGGCACCATTTTTGAGTGAATTGCCAAAAGTCAGATTTTTGCTGAAATTGTGACCCCGGGGCTTAGGGATTTTTTCAAAAAAATATTTTCTGCCGGTTAAGTTTTTGAGGGCTGATTTCTTGTCCTGTGATAAAAAGGCTTCTGTTTCGAGTGCCAAACCTTTCAGGAGAGCATTTTCAGGCTTTTGGCACCATTTTTGAGTGAATTGCCAAAAGTCAGATTTTTGCTGAAATTGTGACCCCGGGGCTTTGGGATTTTTTCAAAAAAATATTTTCTGCCGGTTAAGTTTTTGAGGGCTGATTTCTTGTCCTGTGATAAAAAGCCTTCTGTTTCGAGTGCCAAACCTTTCAGAAGAGCATTTTCAAGCTTTTGGCACCATTTTTGAGTGAATTGCCAAAAGTCAGATTTTAGCTGAAATTGTGACCCCGGGGCTTAGGGATTTTTTCAAAAAAATATTTTCTGCCGGTTAAGTTTTTGAGGGCTGATTTCTTGTCCTGTGATAAAAAGCCTTCTGTTTCGAGTGCCAAACCTTTCAGGAGAGCATTTTCAGGCTTTTGGCACCATTTTTGAGTGAATTGCCAAAAGTCAGATTTTTGCTGAAATTGTTCAAAAAAATATTTTCTGCCGGTTAAGTTTTTGAGGGCTGATTTCTTGTCCTGTGATAAAAAGACTTCTGTTTCCATCGCCAAAGCTTTCAGGGGAGCATTTTCAAGCTTTTGGCACCATTTTTGAGTGAATTGCCAAAAGTCAGATTTTTGCTGAAATTGTGACCCCGGGGCTTTGGAATTTTTTCAAAAAAATATTTTCTGCCGGTTAAGTTTTTGAGGGCTGATTTCTTGTCCTGTGATAAAAAGACTTCTGTTTCGAGTGCCAAACCTTTCAGGAGAGCATTTTCAAGCTTTTGGCACCATTTTTGAGTGAATTGCCAAAAGTCAGATTTTTGCTAAATTTGTGACCCCGGGGCTTAGGGATTTTTTCAAAAGAATATTTTTTGCCGGTTAAGTTTTTGAGGGCTGATTTCTTGTCCTGTGATAAAAAGGCTTCTGTTTTGAGTGCCAAACCTTTCAGGAGAGCATTTTCAAGCTTTTGGCACCACTTTTGAGTGAATTGCCAAAAGTCAGATTTTTGCTGAAATTGTGACCCCGGGGCTTAGGGATTTTTTCAAAAAAATATTTTCTGCCGGTTAAGTTTTTGAGGGCTGATTTCTTGTCCTGTGATAAAAAGCCTTCTGTTTCGAGTGCCAAACCTTTGAGGAGAGCATTTTCAGGCTTTTGGCACCATTTTTGAGTGAATTGCCAAAAGTCAGATTTTTGCTGAAATTGTTCAAAAAAATATTTTCTGCCGGTTAAGTTTTTGAGGGCTGATTTCTTGTCCTGTGATAAAAAGACTTCTGTTTCCATCGCCAAAGCTTTCAGGGGAGCATTTTCAAGCTTTTGGCACCATTTTTGAGTGAATTGCCAAAAGTCAGATTTTTGCTGAAATTGTGACCCCGGGGCTTAGGGATTTTTTCAAAAAAATATTTTCTGCCGGTTAAGTTTTTGAGGGCTGATTTCTTGTCCTGTGATAAAAAGCCTTCTGTTTCGAGTGCCAAACCTTTGAGGAGAGCATTTTCAGGCTTTTGGCACCATTTTGGAGTGAATTGCCAAAAGTCAGATTTTTGCTGAAATTGTGACCCCGGGGCTTAGGGATTCTTTCAAAAAAATATTTTCTGACGGTTAAGTTTTTGAGGGCTGATTTCTTGTCCTGTGATAAAAAGCCTTCTGTTTCGAGTGCCAAACCTTTCAGGAGAGCATTTTCAGGCTTTTGGCACCATTTTTGAGTGAATTGCCAAAAGTCAGATTTTTGCTGAAATTGTTCAAAAAAATATTTTCTGCCGGTTAAGTTTTTGAGGGCTGATTTCTTGTCCTGTGATAAAAAGACTTCTGTTTTCATCGCCAAAGCTTTCAGGGGAGCATTTTCAAGCTTTTGGCACCATTTTTGAGTGAATTGCCAAAAGTCAGATTTTTGCTGAAATTGTGACCCCGGGGCTTTGGAATTTTTTCAAAAAAATATTTTCTGCCGGTTAAGTTTTTGAGGGCTGATTTCTTGTCCTGTGATAAAAAGACTTCTGTTTCGAGTGCCAAACCTTTCAGGAGAGCATTTTCAAGCTTTTGGCACCATTTTTGAGTGAATTTCCAAAAGTCAGATTTTTGCTGAAATTGTGACCCCGGGGCTTAGGGATTTTTTCAAAAAAATATTTTCTGCCGGTTAAGTTTTTGAGGGCTGATTTCTTGTCCTGTGATAAAAAGCCTTCTGTTTCGAGTGCCAAACCTTTCAGGAGAGCATTTTCAGGCTTTTGGCACCATTTTTGAGTGAATTGCCAAAAGTCAGATTTTTGCTGAAATTGTTCAAAAAAATATTTTCTGCCGGTTAAGTTTTTGAGGGCTGATTTCTTGTCCTGTGATAAAAAGACTTCTGTTTCCATCGCCAAAGCTTTCAGGGGAGCATTTTCAAGCTTTTGGCACCATTTTTGAGTGAATTGCCAAAAGTCAGATTTTTGCTGAAATTGTGACCCCGGGGCTTAGGGATTTTTTCAAAAAAATATTTTCTGCCGGTTAAGTTTTTGAGGGCTGATTTCTTGTCCTGTGATAAAAAGCCTTCTGTTTCGAGTGCCAAACCTTTCAGAAGAGCATTTTCAAGCTTTTGGCACCATTTTTGAGTGAATTGCCAAAAGTCAGATTTTTGCTGAAATTGTGACCCCGGGGCTTAGGGATTTTTTCAAAAAAATATTTTCTGCCGGTTAAGTTTTTGAGGGCTGATTTCTTGTCCTGTGATAAAAAGGCTTCTGTTTCGAGTGCCAAACCTTTCAGGAGAGCATTTTCAGGCTTTTGGCACCATTTTTGAGTGAATTGCCAAAAGTCAGATTTTTGCTGAAATTGTTCAAAAAAATATTTTCTGCCGGTTAAGTTTTTGAGGGCTGATTTCTTGTCCTGTGATAAAAAGACTTCTGTTTCCATCGCCAAAGCTTTCAGGGGAGCATTTTCAAGCTTTTGGCACCATTTTTGAGTGAATTGCCAAAAGTCAGATTTTTGCTGAAATTGTGACCCCGGGGCTTAGGGATTTTTTCAAAAAAATATTTTCTGCCGGTTAAGTTTTTGAGGGCTGATTTCTTGTCCTGTGATAAAAAGCCTTCTGTTTCGAGTGCCAAACCTTTGAGGAGAGCATTTTCAGGCTTTTGGCACCATTTTGGAGTGAATTGCCAAAAGTCAGATTTTTGCTGAAATTGTGACCGCGGGGCTTAGGGATTCTTTCAAAAAAATATTTTCTGACGGTTAAGTTTTTGAGGGCTGATTTCTTGTCCTGTGATAAAAAGCCTTCTGTTTCGAGTGCCAAACCTTTCAGGAGAGCATTTTCAGGCTTTTGGCACCATTTTTGAGTGAATTGCCAAAAGTCAGATTTTTGCTGAAATTGTTCAAAAAAATATTTTCTGCCGGTTAAGTTTTTGAGGGCTGATTTCTTGTCCTGTGATAAAAAGACTTCTGTTTCCATCGCCAAAGCTTTCAGGGGAGCATTTTCAAGCTTTTGGCACCATTTTTGAGTGACTTGCCAAAAGTCAGATTTTTGCTGAAATTGTGACCCCGGGGCTTTGGAATTTTTTCAAAAAAATATTTTCTGCCGGTTAAGTTTTTGAGGGCTGATTTCTTGTCCTGTGATAAAAAGACTTCTGTTTCCATCGCCAAACCTTTCAGGGGAGCATTTTCAAGCTTTTGGCACCATTTTTGAGTGAATTGCCAAAAGTCAGATTTTTGCTGAAATTGTGACCCCGGGGCTTAGGGATTTTTTCAAAAAAATATTTTCTGCCGGTTAAGTTTTTGAGGGCTGATTTCTTGTCCTGTGATAAAAAGCCTTCTGTTTCGAGTGCCAAACCTTTCAGGAGAGCATTTTCAAGCTTTTGGCACCATTTTTGAGTGAATTGCCAAAAGTCAGATTTTTGCTGATATTGTGACCCCGGGGCTTTGGGATTTTTTCAAAAAAATATTTTCTGCCGGTTAAGTATTTGAGGGCTGATTTCTTGTCCTGTGATAAAAAGACTTCTGTTTCCATCGCCAAAGCTTTCAGGGGAGCATTTTCAAGCTTTTGGCACCATTTTTGAGTGAATTGCCAAAAGTCAGATTTTTGCTGAAATTGTGACCCCGGGGGTTAGGGATTTTTTCAAAAAAATATTTTCTGCCGGTTAAGTTTTTGAGGGCTGATTTCTTGTCCTGTGATAAAAAGACTTCTGTTTCCATCGCCAAACCTTTCAGGGGAGCATTTTCAAGCTTTTGGCACCATTTTTGAGTGAATTGACAAAATCAGATTTTTGCTGAAATTGTGACCCCGGGGCTTAGGGATTTTTTCAAAAAAATATTTTCTGCCGGTTAAGTTTTTGAGGGCTGATTTCTTGTCCTGTGATAAAAAGCCTTCTGTTTCGAGTGCCAAACCTTTGAGGAGAGCATTTTCAGGCTTTTGGCACCATTTTTGAGTGAATTGCCAAAAGTCAGATTTTTGCTGAAATTGTTCAAAAAAATATTTTCTGCCGGTTAAGTTTTTGAGGGCTGATTTCTTGTCCTGTGATAAAAAGACTTCTGTTTCCATCGCCAAAGCTTTCAGGGGAGCATTTTCAAGCTTTTGGCACCATTTTTGAGTGAATTGCCAAAAGTCAGATTTTTGCTGAAATTGTGACCCCGGGGCTTAGGGATTTTTTCAAAAAAATATTTTCTGCCGGTTAAGTTTTTGAGGGCTGATTTCTTGTCCTGTGATAAAAAGCCTTCTGTTTCGAGTGCCAAACCTTTGAGGAGAGCATTTTCAGGCTTTTGGCACCATTTTGGAGTGAATTGCCAAAAGTCAGATTTTTGCTGAAATTGTGACCCCGGGGCTTAGGGATTCTTTCAAAAAAATATTTTCTGACGGTTAAGTTTTTGAGGGCTGATTTCTTGTCCTGTGATAAAAAGCCTTCTGTTTCGAGTGCCAAACCTTTCAGGAGAGCATTTTCAGGCTTTTGGCACCATTTTTGAGTGAATTGCCAAAAGTCAGATTTTTGCTGAAATTGTTCAAAAAATTATTTTCTGCCGGTTAAGTTTTTGAGGGCTGATTTCTTGTCCTGTGATAAAAAGACTTCTGTTTCCATCGCCAAAGCTTTCAGGGGAGCATTTTCAAGCTTTTGGCACCATTTTTGAGTGAATTGCCAAAAGTCAGATTTTTGCTGAAATTGTGACCCCGGGGCTTTGGAATTTTTTCAAAAAAATATTTTCTGCCGGTTAAGTTTTTGAGGGCTGATTTCTTGTCCTGTGATAAAAAGACTTCTGTTTCGAGTGCCAAACCTTTCAGGAGAGCATTTTCAAGCTTTTGGCACCATTTTTGAGTGAATTGCCAAAAGTCAGATTTTTGCTGAATTTGTGACCCCGGGGCTTAGGGATTTTTTCAAAAGAATATTTTCTGCCGGTTAAGTTTTTGAGGGCTGATTTCTTGTCCTGTGATAAAAAGGCTTCTGTTTCGAGTGCCAAACCTTTCAGGAGAGCATTTTCAAGCTTTTGGCACCACTTTTGAGTGAATTTCCAAAAGTCAGATTTTTGCTGAAATTGTGACCCCGGGGCTTAGGGATTTTTTCAAAAAAATATTTTCTGCCGGTTAAGTTTTTGAGGGCTGATTTCTTGTCCTGTGATAAAAAGCCTTCTGTTTCGAGTGCCAAACCTTTCAGGAGAGCATTTTCAGGCTTTTGACACCATTTTTGAGTGAATTGCCAAAAGTCAGATTTTTGCTGAAATTGTTCAAAAAAATATTTTCTGCCGGTTAAGTTTTTGAGGGCTGATTTCTTGTCCTGTGATAAAAAGCCTTCTGTTTCGAGTGCCAAACCTTTCAGGAGAGCATTTTCAAGCTTTTGGCACCATTTTTGAGTGAATTGCCAAAAGTCAGATTTTTGCTGATATTGTGACCCCGGGGCTTTGGGATTTTTTCAAAAAAATATTTTCTGCCGGTTAAGTTTTTGAGGGCTGATTTCTTGTCCTGTGATAAAAAGACTTCTGTTTCCATCGCCAAAGCTTTCAGGGGAGCATTTTCAAGCTTTTGGCACCATTTTTGAGTGAATTGCCAAAAGTCAGATTTTTGCTGAAATTGTGACCCCGGGGCTTAGGGATTTTTTCAAAAAAATATTTTCTGCCGGTTAAGTTTTTGAGGGCTGATTTCTTGTCCTGTGATAAAAAGACTTCTGTTTCCATCGCCAAACCTTTCAGGGGAGCATTTTCAAGCTTTTGGCACCATTTTTGAGTGAATTGACAAAATCAGATTTTTGCTGAAATTGTGACCCCGGGGCTTAGGGATTTTTTCAAAAAAATATTTTCTGCCGGTTAAGTTTTTGAGGGCTGATTTCTTGTCCTGTGATAAAAAGTCTTCTGTTTCGAGTGCCAAACCTTTGAGGAGAGCATTTTCAGGCTTTTGGCACCATTTTTGAGTGAATTGCCAAAAGTCAGATTTTTGCTGAAATTGTGACCCCGGGGCTTAGGGATTCTTTCAAAAAAATATTTTCTGACGGTTAAGTTTTTGAGGGCTGATTTCTTGTCCTGTGATAAAAAGCCTTCTGTTTCAAGTTCCAAACCTTTCAGGAGAGCATTTTCAGGCTTTTGGCACCATTTTTGAGTGAATTGCCAAAAGTCAGATTTTTGCTGAAATTGTTCAAAAAAATATTTTCTGCCGGTTAAGTTTTTGAGGGCTGATTTCTTGTCCTGTGATAAAAAGACTTCTGTTTCCATCGCCAAAGCTTTCAGGGGAGCATTTTCAAGCTTTTGGCACCATTTTTGAGTGAATTGCCAAAAGTCAGATTTTTGCTGAAATTGTGACCCCGGGGCTTAGGGATTTTTTCAAAAAAATATTTTCTGCCGGTTAAGTTTTTGAGGGCTGATTTCTTGTCCTGTGATAAAAAGCCTTCTGTTTCGAGTGCCAAAACTTTGAGGAGAGCATTTTCAGGCTTTTGGCACCATTTTTGAGTGAATTGCCAAAAGTCAGATTTTTGCTGAAATTGTGACCCCGGGGCTTAGGGATTCTTTCAAAAAAATATTTTCTGACGGTTAAGTTTTAGAGGGCTGATTTCTTGTCCTGTGATAAAAAGCCTTCTGTTTCGAGTGCCAAACCTTTGAGGAGAGCATTTTCAGGCTTTTGGCACCATTTTTGAGTGAATTGCCAAAAGTCAGATTTTTGCTGAAATTGTTCAAAAAAATATTTTCTGCCGGTTAAGTTTTTGAGGGCTGATTTCTTGTCCTGTGATAAAAAGACTTCTGTTTCCATCGCCAAAGCTTTCAGGGGAGCATTTTCAAGCTTTTGGCACCATTTTTGAGTGAATTGCCAAAAGTCAGATTTTTGCTGAAATTGTGACCCCGGGGCTTAGGGATTTTTTCAAAAAAATATTTTCTGCCGGTTAAGTTTTTGAGAGCTGATTTCTTGTCCTGTGATAAAAAGACTTCTGTTTCCATCGCCAAAGCTTTCAGGGGAGCATTTTCAAGCTTTTGGCACCATTTTTGAGTGAATTGCCAAAAGTCAGATTTTTGCTGAAATTGTGACCCCGGGGCTTAGGAATTTTTTCAAAAAAATATTTTCTGCCGGTTAAGTTTTTGAGGGCTGATTTCTTGTCCTGTGATAAAAAGCCTTCTGTTTCGAGTGCCAAACATTTCAGGAGAGCATTTTCAAGCTTTTGGCACCACTTTTGAGTGAATTTCCAAAAGTCAGATTTTTGCTGAAATTGTGGCTTAGGGATTTTTTCAAAAAAATATTTTCTGCCGGTTAAGTTTTTGAGGGCTGATTTCTTGTCCTGTGATAAAAAGCCTTCTGTTTCGAGTGCCAAACCTTTCATGAGAGCATTTTCAGGCTTTTGGCACCATTTTTGAGTGAATTGCCAAAAGTCAAATTTTTGCTGAAATTGTTCAAAAAAATATTTTCTGCCGGTTAAGTTTTTGAGGGCTGATTTCTTGTCCTGTGATAAAAAGCCTTCTGTTTCGAGTGCCAAACCTTTCAGGAGAGCATTTTCAAGCTTTTGGCACCATTTTTGAGTGAATTGCCAAAAGTCAGATTTTTGCTGATATTGTGACCCCGGGGCTTTGGGATTTTTTCAAAAAAATATTTTCTGCCGGTTAAGTTTTTGAGGGCTGATTTCTTGTCCTGTGATAAAAAGACTTCTGTTTCCATCGCCAAAGCTTTCAGGGGAGCATTTTCAAGCTTTTGGCACCATTTTTGAGTGAATTGCCAAAAGTCAGATTTTTGCTGAAATTGTGACCCCGGGGCTTAGGGATTTTTTCAAAAAAATATTTTCTGCCGGTTAAGTTTTTGAGGGCTGATTTCTTGTCCTGTGATAAAAAGACTTCTGTTTCCATCGCCAAACCTTTCAGGGGAGCATTTTCAAGCTTTTGGCACCATTTTTGAGTGAATTGACAAAATCAGATTTTTGCTGAAATTGTGACCCCGGGGCTTAGGGATTTTTTCAAAAAAATATTTTCTGCCGGTTAAGTTTTTGAGGGCTGATTTCTTGTCCTGTGATAAAAAGACTTCTGTTTCCATCGCCAAACCTTTCAGGGGAGCATTTTCAAGCTTTTGGCACCATTTTTGAGTGAATTGACAAAATCAGATTTTTGCTGAAATTGTGACCCCGGGGCTTAGGGATTTTTTCAAAAAAATATTTTCTGCCGGTTAAGTTTTTGAGGGCTGATTTCTTGTCCTGTGATAAAAAGCCTTCTGTTTCGAGTGCCAAACCTTTGAGGAGAGCATTTTCAGGCTTTTGGCACCATTTTTGAGTGAATTGCCAAAAGTCAGATTTTTGCTGAAATTGTGACCCCGGGGCTTAGGGATTCTTTCAAAAAAATATTTTCTGACGGTTAAGTTTTTGAGGGCTGATTTCTTGTCCTGTGATAAAAAGCCTTCTGTTTCAAGTTCCAAACCTTTCAGGAGAGCATTTTCAGGCTTTTGGCACCATTTTTGAGTGAATTGCCAAAAGTCAGATTTTTGCTGAAATTGTTCAAAAAAATATTTTCTGCCGGTTAAGTTTTTGAGGGCTGATTTCTTGTCCTGTGATAAAAAGACTTCTGTTTCCATCGCCAAAGCTTTCAGGGGAGCATTTTCAAGCTTTTGGCACCATTTTTGAGTGAATTGCCAAAAGTCAGATTTTTGCTGAAATTGTGACCCCGGGGCTTAGGGATTTTTTCAAAAAAATATTTTCTGCCGGTTAAGTTTTTGAGGGCTGATTTCTTGTCCTGTGATAAAAAGCCTTCTGTTTCGAGTGCCAAACCTTTGAGGAGAGCATTTTCAGGCTTTTGGCACCATTTTTGAGTGAATTGCCAAAAGTCAGATTTTTGCTGAAATTGTTCAAAAAAATATTTTCTGCCGGTTAAGTTTTTGAGGGCTGATTTCTTGTCCTGTGATAAAAAGACTTCTGTTTCCATCGCCAAAGCTTTCAGGGGAGCATTTTCAAGCTTTTGGCACCATTTTTGAGTGAATTGCCAAAAGTCAGATTTTTGCTGAAATTGTGACCCCGGGGCTTAGGGATTTTTTCAAAAAAATATTTTCTGCCGGTTAAGTTTTTGAGAGCTGATTTCTTGTCCTGTGATAAAAAGACTTCTGTTTCCATCGCCAAAGCTTTCAGGGGAGCATTTTCAAGCTTTTGGCACCATTTTTGAGTGAATTGCCAAAAGTCAGATTTTTGCTGAAATTGTGACCCCGGGGCTTAGGAATTTTTTCAAAAAAATATTTTCTGCCGGTTAAGTTTTTGAGGGCTGATTTCTTGTCCTGTGATAAAAAGCCTTCTGTTTCGAGTGCCAAACATTTCAGGAGAGCATTTTCAAGCTTTTGGCACCACTTTTGAGTGAATTTCCAAAAGTCAAATTTTTGCTGAAATTGTGACCCCGGGGCTTAGGGATTTTTTCAAAAAAATATTTTCTGCCGGTTAAGTTTTTGAGGGCTGATTTCTTGTCCTGTGATAAAAAGCCTTCTGTTTCGAGTGCCAAACCTTTCATGAGAGCATTTTCAGGCTTTTGGCACCATTTTTGAGTGAATTGCCAAAAGTCAGATTTTTGCTGAAATTGTTCAAAAAAATATTTTCTGCCGGTTAAGTTTTTGAGGGCTGATTTCTTGTCCTGTGATAAAAAGACTTCTGTTTCCATCGCCAAAGCTTTCAGGGGAGCATTTTCAAGCTTTTGGCACCATTTTTGAGTGAATTGCCAAAAGTCAGATTTTTGCTGAAATTGTGACCCCGGGGCTTAGGGATTTTTTCAAAAAAATATTTTCTGCCGGTTAAGTTTTTGAGGGCTGATTTCTTGTCCTGTGATAAAAAGCCTTCTGTTTCGAGTGCCAAACCTTTCAGGAGAGCATTTTTAAGCTTTTGGCACCACTTTTGAGTGAATTGCCAAACGTCAGATTTTTGCTGAAATTGTGACCCCGGGGCTTAGGGATTTTTTCAAAAAAATATTTTCTGCCGGTTACGTTTTTGAGAGCTGATTTCTTGTCCTGTGATAAAAAGGCTTCTGTTTCGAGTGCCAAACCTTTCAGGAAAGCATTTTCAAGCTTTTGGCACCACTTTTGAGTGAATTGCCAAAAGTCAGATTTTTGCTGAAATTGTGACCCCGGGGCTTAGGGATATTTTCAAAAAAATATTTTCTGCCGGTTAATTTTTTGAGGGCTGATTTCTTGTCCTGTGATAAAAAGACTTCTGTTTCCATCGCCAAAGCTTTCAGGGGAGCATTTTCAAGCTTTTGGCACCATTTTTGAGTGAATTGCCAAAAGTCAGATTTTTGCTGAAATTGTGACCCCGGGGCTTAGGGATTTTTTCAAAAAAATATTTTCTTCCGGTTAAGTTTTTGAGGGCTGATTTCTTGTCCTGTGATAAAAAGCCTTCTGTTTCGAGTGCCAAACCTTTCAGGAGAGCATTTTCAGGCTTTTGGCACCATTTTTGAGTGAATTGCAAAAAGTCAGATTTTTGCTGAAATTGTTCAAAAAAATATTTTCTGCCGGTTAAGTTTTTGAGGGCTGATTTCTTGTCCTGTGATAAAAAGACTTCTGTTTCCATCGCCAAAGCTTTCAGGAGAGCATTTTCAAGCTTTTGGCACCATTTTTGAGTGAATTGCCAAAAGTCAGATTTTTGCTGAAATTGTGACCCCGGGGCTTAGGGATATTTTCAAAAAAATATTTTCTGCCGGTTAATTTTTTGAGGGCTGATTTCTTGTCCTGTGATAAAAAGACTTCTGTTTCCATCGCCAAAGCTTTCAGGGGAGCATTTTCAAGCTTTTGGCACCATTTTTGAGTGAATTGCCAAAAGTCAGATTTTTGCTGAAATTGTGACCCCGAGGCTTAGAGATTTTTTCAAAAAAATATTTTCTGCCGGTTAAGTTTTTGAGGGCTGATTTCTTGTCCTGTGATAAAAAGCCTTCTGTTTCGAGTGCCAAACCTTTCAGGAGAGCATTTTCAAGCTTTTGGCACCACTTTTGAGTGAATTGCCAAAAGTCAGATTTTTGCTGAAATTGTGACCCCGGGGCTTAGGGATTTTTTCAAAAAAATATTTTCTGCCGGATAAGTTTTTGAGGGCTGATTTCTTGTCCTGTGATAAAAAGGCTTCTGTTTCGAGTGCCAAACCTTTCAGGAGAGCATTTTCAGGCTTTTGGCACCATTTTTGAGTGAATTGCCAAAAGTCAGATTTTTGCTGAAATTGTGACCCCGGGGCTTAGGGATTTTTTTTTTAAAAAAAAAATTTCTGCCGGTTAAGTTTTTGAGGGCTGATTTCTTGTCCTGTGATAAAAAGACTTCTGTTTCCATCGCCAAAGCTTTCAGGGGAGCATTTTCAAGCTTTTGGCACCATTTTTGAGTGAATTGCCAAAAGTGAGATTTTTGCTGAAATTGTGACCCCGGGGCTTAGGGATTTTTTCAAAAAAATATTTTCTGCCGGTTAAGTTTTTGAGAGCTGATTTCTTGTCCTGTGATAAAAAGACTTCTGTTTCCATCGCCAAAGCTTTCAGGGGAGCATTTTCAAGCTTTTGGCACCATTTTTGAGTGAATTGCCAAAAGTCAGATTTTTGCTGAAATTGTGACCCCGGGGCTTAGGAATTTTTTCAAAAAAATATTTTCTGCCGGTTAAGTTTTTGAGGGCTGATTTCTTGTCCTGTGATAAAAAGCCTTCTGTTTCGAGTGCCAAACATTTCAGGAGAGCATTTTCAAGCTTTTGGCACCACTTTTGAGTGAATTTCCAAAAGTCAGATTTTTGCTGAAATTGTGACCCCGGGGCTTAGGGATTTTTTCAAAAAAATATTTTCTGCCGGTTAAGTTTTTGAGGGCTGATTTCTTGTCCTGTGATAAAAAGCCTTCTGTTTCGAGTGCCAAACCTTTCATGAGAGCATTTTCAGGCTTTTGGCACCATTTTTGAGTGAATTGCCAAAAGTCAGATTTTTGCTGAAATTGTTCAAAAAAATATTTTCTGCCGGTTAAGTTTTTGAGGGCTGATTTCTTGTCCTGTGATAAAAAGACTTCTGTTTCCATCGCCAAAGCTTTCAGGGGAGCATTTTCAAGCTTTTGGCACCATTTTTGAGTGAATTGCCAAAAGTCAGATTTTTGCTGAAATTGTGACCCCGGGGCTTAGGGATTTTTTCAAAAAAATATTTTCTGCCGGTTAAGTTTTTGAGGGCTGATTTCTTGTCCTGTGATAAAAAGACTTCTGTTTCGAGTGCCAAACCTTTCAGGAGAGCATTTCCAGGCTTTTGGCACCATTTTTGAGTGAATTGCCAAAAGTCAGATTTTTGCTGAAATTGTGACCCCGAGGCTTAGAGATTTTTTCAAAAAAATATTTTCTGCCGGTTAAGTTTTTGAGGGCTGATTTCTTGTCCTGTGATAAAAAGCCTTCTGTTTCGAGTGCCAAACCTTTCAGGAGAGCATTTTTAAGCTTTTGGCACCACTTTTGAGTGAATTGCCAAAAGTGAGATTTTTGCTGAAATTGTGACCCCGGGGCTTAGGGATTTTTTCAAAAAAATATTTTCTGCCGGTTAAGTTTTTGAGGGCTGATTTCTTGTCCTGTGATAAAAAGACTTCTGTTTCCATCGCCAAAGCTTTCAGGGGAGCATTTTCAAGCTTTTGGCACCATTTTTGAGTGAATTGCCAAAAGTGAGATTTTTGCTGAAATTGTGACCCCGGGGCTTAGGGATTTTTTCAAAAAAATATTTTCTGCCGGTTAAGTTTTTGAGAGCTGATTTCTTGTCCTGTGATAAAAAGACTTCTGTTTCCATCGCCAAAGCTTTCAGGGGAGCATTTTCAAGCTTTTGGCACCATTTTTGAGTGAATTGCCAAAAGTCAGATTTTTGCTGAAATTGTGACCCCGGGGCTTAGGAATTTTTTCAAAAAAATATTTTCTGCCGGTTAAGTTTTTGAGGGCTGATTTCTTGTCCTGTGATAAAAAGCCTTCTGTTTCGAGTGCCAAACATTTCAGGAGAGCATTTTCAAGCTTTTGGCACCACTTTTGAGTGAATTTCCAAAAGTCAGATTTTTGCTGAAATTGTGACCCCGGGGCTTAGGGATTTTTTCAAAAAAATATTTTCTGCCGGTTAAGTTTTTGAGGGCTGATTTCTTGTCCTGTGATAAAAAGCCTTCTGTTTCGAGTGCCAAACCTTTCATGAGAGCATTTTCAGGCTTTTGGCACCATTTTTGAGTGAATTGCCAAAAGTCAGATTTTTGCTGAAATTGTTCAAAAAAATATTTTCTGCCGGTTAAGTTTTTGAGGGCTGATTTCTTGTCCTGTGATAAAAAGACTTCTGTTTCCATCGCCAAAGCTTTCAGGGGAGCATTTTCAAGCTTTTGGCAACATTTTTGAGTGAATTGCCAAAAGTCAGATTTTTGCTGAAATTGTGACCCCGGGGCTTAGGGATTTTTTCAAAAAAAATATTTTCTGCCGGTTAAGTTTTTGAGGGCTGATTTCTTGTCCTGTGATAAAAAGCCTTCTGTTTCGAGTGCCAAACCTTTCATGAGAGCATTTTCAGGCTTTTGGCACCATTTTTGAGTGAATTGCCAAAAGTCAGATTTTTGCTGAAATTGTGACCCCGAGGCTTAGAGATTTTTTCAAAAAAATATTTTCTGCCGGTTAAGTTTTTGAGGGCTGATTTCTTGTCCTGTGATAAAAAGCCTTCTGTTTCGAGTGCCAAACCTTTCAGGAGAGCATTTTTAAGCTTTTGGCACCACTTTTGAGTGAATTGCCAAACGTCAGATTTTTGCTGAAATTGTGACCCCGGGGCTTAGGGATTTTTTCAAAAAAATATTTTCTGCCGGTTACGTTTTTGAGGGCTGATTTCTTGTCCTGTGATAAAAAGGCTTCTGTTTCGAGTGCCAAACCTTTCAGGAAAGCATTTTCAAGCTTTTGGCACCACTTTTGAGTGAATTGCCAAAAGTCAGATTTTTGCTGAAATTGTGACCCCGGGGCTTAGGGATATTTTCAAAAAAATATTTTCTGCCGGTTAATTTTTTGAGGGCTGATTTCTTGTCCTGTGATAAAAAGACTTCTGTTTCCATCGCCAAAGCTTTCAGGGGAGCATTTTCAAGCTTTTGGCACCATTTTTGAGTGAATTGCCAAAAGTCAGATTTTTGCTGAAATTGTGACCCCGGGGCTTAGGGATTTTTTCAAAAAAATATTTTCTTCCGGTTAAGTTTTTGAGGGCTGATTTCTTGTCCTGTGATAAAAAGCCTTCTGTTTCGAGTGCCAAACCTTTCAGGAGAGCATTTTCAGGCTTTTGGCACCATTTTTGAGTGAATTGCAAAAAGTCAGATTTTTGCTGAAATTGTTCAAAAAAATATTTTCTGCCGGTTAAGTTTTTGAGGGCTGATTTCTTGTCCTGTGATAAAAAGACTTCTGTTTCCATCGCCAAAGCTTTCAGGAGAGCATTTTCAAGCTTTTGGCACCATTTATGAGTGAATTGCCAAAAGTCAGATTTTTGCTGAAATTGTGACCCCGGGGCTTAGGGATATTTTCAAAAAAATATTTTCTGCCGGTTAATTTTGTGAGGGCTGATTTCTTGTCCTGTGATAAAAAGACTTCTGTTTCCATCGCCAAAGCTTTCAGGGGAGCATTTTCAAGCTTTTGGCACCATTTTTGAGTGAATTGCCAAAAGTCAGATTTTTGCTGAAATTGTGACCCCGAGGCTTAGAGATTTTTTCAAAAAAATATTTTCTGCCGGTTAAGTTTTTGAGGGCTGATTTCTTGTCCTGTGATAAAAAGCCTTCTGTTTCGAGTGCCAAACCTTTCAGGAGAGCATTTTCAAGCTTTTGGCACCACTTTTGAGTGAATTGCCAAAAGTCAGATTTTTGCTGAAATTGTGACCCCGGGGCTTAGGGATTTTTTCAAAAAAATATTTTCTGCCGGATAAGTTTTTGAGGGCTGATTTCTTGTCCTGTGATAAAAAGCCTTCTGTTTCGAGTGCCAAACCTTTCAGGAGAGCATTTTCAGGCTTTTGGCACCATTTTTGAGTGAATTGCCAAAAGTCAGATTTTTGCTGAAATTGTGACCCCGGGGCTTAGGGATTTTTTTTTTTAAAAAAAATTTCTGCCGGTTAAGTTTTTGAGGGCTGATTTCTTGTCCTGTGATAAAAAGACTTCTGTTTCCATCGCCAAAGCTTTCAGGGGAGCATTTTCAAGCTTTTGGCACCATTTTTGAGTGAATTGCCAAAAGTGAGATTTTTGCTGAAATTGTGACCCCGGGGCTTAGGGATTTTTTCAAAAAAATATTTTCTGCCGGTTAAGTTTTTGAGAGCTGATTTCTTGTCCTGTGATAAAAAGACTTCTGTTTCCATCGCCAAAGCTTTCAGGGGAGCATTTTCAAGCTTTTGGCACCATTTTTGAGTGAATTGCCAAAAGTCAGATTTTTGCTGAAATTGTGACCCCGGGGCTTAGGAATTTTTTCAAAAAAATATTTTCTGCCGGTTAAGTTTTTGAGGGCTGATTTCTTGTCCTGTGATAAAAAGCCTTCTGTTTCGAGTGCCAAACATTTCAGGAGAGCATTTTCAAGCTTTTGGCACCACTTTTGAGTGAATTTCCAAAAGTCAGATTTTTGCTGAAATTGTGACCCCGGGGCTTAGGGATTTTTTCAAAAAAATATTTTCTGCCGGTTAAGTTTTTGAGGGCTGATTTCTTGTCCTGTGATAAAAAGCCTTCTGTTTCGAGTGCCAAACCTTTCATGAGAGCATTTTCAGGCTTTTGGCACCATTTTTGAGTGAATTGCCAAAAGTCAGATTTTTGCTGAAATTGTTCAAAAAAATATTTTCTGCCGGTTAAGTTTTTGAGGGCTGATTTCTTGTCCTGTGATAAAAAGACTTCTGTTTCCATCGCCAAAGCTTTCAGGGGAGCATTTTCAAGCTTTTGGCACCATTTTTGAGTGAATTGCCAAAAGTCAGATTTTTGCTGAAATTGTGACCCCGGGGCTTAGGGATTTTTTCAAAAAAATATTTTCTGCCGGTTAAGTTTTTGAGGGCTGATTTCTTGTCCTGTGATAAAAAGCCTTCTGTTTCGAGTGCCAAACCTTTCATGAGAGCATTTTCAGGCTTTTGGCACCATTTTTGAGTGAATTGCCAAAAGTCAGATTTTTGCTGAAATTGTGACCCCGAGGCTTAGAGATTTTTTCAAAAAAATATTTTCTGCCGGTTAAGTTTTTGAGGGCTGATTTCTTGTCCTGTGATAAAAAGCCTTCTGTTTCGAGTGCCAAACCTTTCAGGAGAGCATTTTCAAGCTTTTGGCACCACTTTTGAGTGAATTGCCAAAAGTCAGATTTTTGCTGAAATTGTGACCCCGGGGCTTAGGGATTTTTTCAAAAAAATATTTTCTGCCGGATTAGTTTTTGAGGGCTGGTTTCTTGTCCTGTGATAAAAAGGCTTCTGTTTCGAGTGCCAAACCTTTCAGGAGAGCATTTTCAGGCTTTTGGCACCATTTTTGAGTGAATTGCCAAAAGTCAGATTTTTGCTGAAATTGTGACCCCGGGGCTTAGGGATTTTTTTTTTTAAAAAAAAATTCTGCCGGTTAAGTTTTTGAGGGCTGATTTCTTGTCCTGTGATAAAAAGACTTCTGTTTCCATCGCCAAAGCTTTCAGGGGAGCATTTTGAAGCTTTTGGCACCATTTTTGAGTGAATTGCCAAAAGTCAGATTTTTGCTGAAATTGTGACCCCGGGGCTTAGGGATTTTTTCAAAAAAATATTTTCTGCCGGTTAAGTTTTTGAGAGCTGATTTCTTGTCCTGTGATAAAAAGACTTCTGTTTCCATCGCCAAAGCTTTCAGGGGAGCATTTTCAAGCTTTTGGCACCATTTTTGAGTGAATTGCCAAAAGTCAGATTTTTGCTGAAATTGTGACCCCGGGGCTTAGGAATTTTTTCAAAAAAATATTTTCTGCCGGTTAAGTTTTTGAGGGCTGATTTCTTGTCCTGTGATAAAAAGCCTTCTGTTTCGAGTGCCAAACATTTCAGGAGAGCATTTTCAAGCTTTTGGCACCACTTTTGAGTGAATTTCCAAAAGTCAGATTTTTGCTGAAATTGTGACCCCGGGGCTTAGGGATTTTTTCAAAAAAATATTTTCTGCCGGTTAAGTTTTTGAGGGCTGATTTCTTGTCCTGTGATAAAAAGCCTTCTGTTTCGAGTGCCAAACCTTTCATGAGAGCATTTTCAGGCTTTTGGCACCATTTTTGAGTGAATTGCCAAAAGTCAGATTTTTGCTGAAATTGTTCAAAAAAATATTTTCTGCCGGTTAAGTTTTTGAGGGCTGATTTCTTGTCCTGTGATAAAAAGACTTCTGTTTCCATCGCCAAAGCTTTCAGGAGAGCATTTTCAAGCTTTTGGCACCATTTTTGAGTGAATTGCCAAAAGTCAGATTTTTGCTGAAATTGTGACCCCGGGGCTTAGGGATATTTTCAAAAAAATATTTTCTGCCGGTTAATTTTTTGAGGGCTGATTTCTTGTCCTGTGATAAAAAGACTTCTGTTTCGAGTGCCAAACCTTTCAGGAGAGCATTTTCAAGCTTTTGGCACCACTTTTGAGTGAATTGCCAAAAGTCAGATTTTTGCTGAAATTGTGACCCCGGGGCTTAGGGATTTTTTCAAAAAAATATTTTCTGCCGGATAAGTTTTTGAGGGCTGATTTCTTGTCCTGTGATAAAAAGGCTTCTGTTTCGAGTGCCAAACCTTTCAGGAGAGCATTTTCAGGCTTTTGGCACCATTTTTGAGTGAATTGCCAAAAGTCAGATTTTTGCTGAAATTGTGACCCCGGGGCTTAGGGATTTTTTTTTTTAAAAAAAATTTCTGCCGGTTAAGTTTTTGAGGGCTGATTTCTTGTCCTGTGATAAAAAGACTTCTGTTTCGAGTGCCAAACCTTTCAGGAGAGCATTTTCAGGCTTTTGGCACCATTTTTGAGTGAATTGCCAAAAGTCAGATTTTTGCTGAAATTGTGACCCCGGGGCTTAGGGATTTTTTCAAAAAAATATTTTCTGCCGGTTAAGTTTTTGAGGACTGATTTCTTGTCCTGTGATAAAAAGCCTTATGTTTCGAGTGCCAAACCTTTCAGGAGAGCATTTTCAAGCTTTTGGCACCACTTTTGAGTGAATTGCCAAAAGTCAGATTTTTGCTGAAATTGTTCAAAAAAATATTTTCTGCCGGTTAAGTTTTTGAGGGCTGATTTCTTGTCCTGTGATAAAAAGCCTTCTGTTTCGAGTGCCAAACCTTTCATGAGAGCATTTTCAGGCTTTTGGCACCATTTTTGAGTGAATTGCCAAAAGTCAGATTTTTGCTGAAATTGTTCAAAAAAATATTTTCTGCCGGTTAAGTTTTTGAGGGCTGATTTCTTGTCCTGTGATAAAAAGACTTCTGTTTCCATCGCCAAAGCTTTCAGGAGAGCATTTTCAAGCTTTTGGCACCATTTTTGAGTGAATTGCCAAAAGTCAGATTTTTGCTGAAATTGTGACCCCGGGGCTTAGGGATATTTTCAAAAAAATATTTTCTGCCGGTTAATTTTTTGAGGGCTGATTTCTTGTCCTGTGATAAAAAGACTTCTGTTTCGAGTGCCAAACCTTTCAGGAGAGCATTTTCAAGCTTTTGGCACCACTTTTGAGTGAATTGCCAAAAGTCAGATTTTTGCTGAAATTGTGACCCCGGGGCTTAGGGATTTTTTCAAAAAAATATTTTCTGCCGGATAAGTTTTTGAGGGCTGATTTCTTGTCCTGTGATAAAAAGGCTTCTGTTTCGAGTGCCAAACCTTTCAGGAGAGCATTTTCAGGCTTTTGGCACCATTTTTGAGTGAATTGCCAAAAGTCAGATTTTTGCTGAAATTGTGACCCCGGGGCTTAGGGATTTTTTTTTTTAAAAAAAATTTCTGCCGGTTAAGTTTTTGAGGGCTGATTTCTTGTCCTGTGATAAAAAGACTTCTGTTTCGAGTGCCAAACCTTTCAGGAGAGCATTTTCAGGCTTTTGGCACCATTTTTGAGTGAATTGCCAAAAGTCAGATTTTTGCTGAAATTGTGACCCCGGGGCTTAGGGATTTTTTCAAAAAAATATTTTCTTCCGGTTAAGTTTTTGAGGGCTGATTTCTTGTCCTGTGATAAAAAGCCTTCTGTTTCGAGTGCCAAACCTTTCAGGAGAGCATTTTCAGGCTTTTGGCACCATTTTTGAGTGAATTGCCAAAAGTCAGATTTTTGCTGAAATTGTGACCCCGGGGCTTAGGGATTTTTTTTTAAAAAAAAAATTTCTGCCGGTTAAGTTTTTGAGGGCTGATTTCTTGTCCTGTGATAAAAAGACTTCTGTTTCCATCGCCAAAGCTTTCAGGGGAGCATTTTCAAGCTTTTGGCACCATTTTTGAGTGAATTGCCAAAAGTCAGATTTTTGCTGAAATTGTGACCCCGGGGCTTAGGGATTTTTTCAAAAAAATATTTTCTGCCGGTTAAGTTTTTGAGAGCTGATTTCTTGTCCTGTGATAAAAAGACTTCTGTTTCCATCGCCAAAGCTTTCAGGGGAGCATTTTCAAGCTTTTGGCACCATTTTTGAGTGAATTGGCAAAAGTCAGATTTTTGCTGAAATTGTGACCCCGGGGCTTAGGGATTTTTTCAAAAAAATATTTTCTGCCGGTTAAGTTTTTGAGAGCTGATTTCTTGTCCTGTGATAAAAAGACTTCTGTTTCCATCGCCAAAGCTTTCAGGGGAGCATTTTCAAGCTTTTGGCACCATTTTTGAGTGAATTGCCAAAAGTCAGATTTTTGCTGAAATTGTGACCCCGGGGCTTAGGGATTTTTTCAAAAAAAAAATTTTTTTGCCGGTTAAGTTTTTGAGAGCTGATTTCTTGTCCTGTGATAAAAAGACTTCTTTTTCCATCGCCAAAGCTTTCAGGGGAGCATTTTCAAGCTTTTGGCACCATTTTTGAGTGAATTGCCAAAAGTCAGATTTTTGCTGAAATTGTGACCCCGGGGCTTAGGGATATTTTCAAAAAAATATTTTCTGCCGGTTAAGTTTTTGAGGGCTGATTTCTTGTCCTGTGATAAAAAGACTTCTGTTTCCATCGCCAAAGCTTTCAGGGGAGCATTTTCAAGCTTTTGGCACCATTTTTGAGTGAATTGCCAAAAGTCAGATTTTTGCTGAAATTGTGACCCCGGGGCTTAGGGATTTTTTCAAAAAAATATTTTCTGCCGGTTAAGTTTTTGAGGGCTGATTTCTTGTCCTGTGATAAAAGGACTTCTGTTTCGAGTGCCAAACCTTTCAGGAGAGCATTTTCAAGCTTTTGGCACCATTTTTGAGTGAATTGCCAAAAGTCAGATTTTTGCTGAAATTGTGACCCCGGGGCTTAGGGATTTTTTCAAAAAAATATTTTCTGCCTGTTAAGTTTTTGAGGGCTGATTTCTTGTCCTGTGATAAAAAGCCTTCTGTTTCGAGTGCCAAACCTTTCAGGAGAGCATTTTCAGGCTTTTGGCACCAATTTTGAGTGAATTGCCAAAAGTCAGATTTTTGCTGAAATTGTGACCCCGGGGCTTAGGGATTTTTTCAAAAAAATATTTTCTTCCGGTTAAGTTTTTGAGGGCTGATTTCTTGTCCTGTGATAAAAAGCCTTCTGTTTCGAGTGCCAAACCTTTCAGGAGAGCATTTTCAGGCTTTTGGCACCATTTTTGAGTGAATTGCCAAAAGTCAGATTTTTGCTGAAATTGTGACCCCGGGGCTTAGGGATTTTTTAAAAAAAAAAAAATTTCTGCCGGTTAAGTTTTTGAGGGCTGATTTCTTGTCCTGTGATAAAAAGACTTCTGTTTCCATCGCCAAAGCTTTCAGGGGAGCATTTTCAAGCTTTTGGCACCATTTTTGAGTGAATTGCCAAAAGTCAGATTTTTGCTGAAATTGTGACCCCGGGGCTTAGGGATTTTTTCAAAAAAATATTTTCTGCCGGTTAAGTTTTTGAGAGCTGATTTCTTGTCCTGTGATAAAAAGACTTCTGTTTCCATCGCCAAAGCTTTCAGGGGAGCATTTTCAAGCTTTTGGCACCATTTTTGAGTGAATTGCCAAAAGTCAGATTTTTGCTGAAATTGTGACCCCGGGGCTTAGGGATTTTTTCAAAAAAATATTTTCTGCCGGTTAAGTTTTTGAGAGCTGATTTCTTGTCCTGTGATAAAAAGACTTCTGTTTCCATCGCCAAAGCTTTCAGGGGAGCATTTTCAAGCTTTTGGCACCATTTTTGAGTGAATTGCCAAAAGTCAGATTTTTGCTGAAATTGTGACCCCGGGGCTTAGGGATTTTTTCAAAAAAATATTTTCTGCCGGTTAAGTTTTTGAGAGCTGATTTCTTGTCCTGTGATAAAAAGACTTCTTTTTCCATCGCCAAAGCTTTCAGGGGAGCATTTTCAAGCTTTTGGCACCATTTTTGAGTGAATTGCCAAAAGTCAGATTTTTGCTGAAATTGTGACCCCGGGGCTTAGGGATATTTTCAAAAAAATATTTTCTGCCGGTTAAGTTTTTGAGGGCTGATTTCTTGTCCTGTGATAAAAAGACTTCTGTTTCCATCGCCAAAGCTTTCAGGGGAGCATTTTCAAGCTTTTGGCACCATTTTTGAGTGAATTGCCAAAAGTCAGATTTTTGCTGAAATTGTGACCCCGGGGCTTAGGGATTTTTTCAAAAAAATATTTTCTGCCGGTTAAGTTTTTGAGGGCTGATTTCTTGTCCTGTGATAAAAGGACTTCTGTTTCGAGTGCCAAACCTTTCAGGAGAGCATTTTCAAGCTTTTGGGACCATTTTTGAGTGAATTGCCAAAAGTCAGATTTTTGCTGAAATTGTGACCCCGGGGCTTAGGGATTTTTTCAAAAAAATATTTTCTGCCGGTTAAGTTTTTGAGGGCTGATTTCTTGTCCTGTGATAAAAAGCCTTCTGTTTCGAGTGCCAAACCTTTCAGGAGAGCATTTTCAGGCTTTTGGCACCATTTTTGAGTGAATTGCCAAAAGTCAGATTTTTGCTGAAATTGTGACCCCGGGGCTTAGGGATTTTTTCAAAAAAATATTTTCTTCCGGTTAAGTTTTTGAGGGCTGATTTCTTGTCCTGTGATAAAAAGCCTTCTGTTTCGAGTGCCAAACCTTTCAGGAGAGCATTTTCAGGCTTTTGGCACCATTTTTGAGTGAATTGCCAAAAGTCAGATTTTTGCTGAAATTGTTCAAAAAAATATTTTCTGCCGGTTAAGTTTTTGAGGGCTGATTTCTTGTCCTGTGATAAAAAGACTTCTGTTTCCATCGCCAAAGCTTTCAGGAGAGCATTTTCAAGCTTTTGGCACCATTTTTGAGTGAATTGCCAAAAGTCAGATTTTTGCTGAAATTGTGACCCCGGGGCTTAGGGATATTTTCAAAAAAATATTTTCTGCCGGTTAATTATTTGAGGGCTGATTTCTTGTCCTGTGATAAAAAGACTTCTGTTTCCATCGCCAAAGCTTTCAGGGGAGCATTTTCAAGCTTTTGGCACCATTTTTGAGTGAATTGCCAAAAGTCAGATTTTTGCTGAAATTGTGACCCCGGGGCTTAGGGATTTTTTCAAAAAAATATTTTCTGCCGGTTAAGTTTTTGAGGGCTGATTTCTTGTCCTGTGATAAAAAGCCTTCTGTTTCGAGTGCCAAACCTTTCAGGAGAGCATTTTGAAGCTTTTGGCACCACTTTTGAGTGAATTGCCAAAAGTCAGATTTTTGCTGAAATTGTGACCCCGGGGCTTAGGGATTTTTTCAAAAAAATATTTTCTGCCGGTTACGTTTTTGAGGGCTGATTTCTTGTCCTGTGATAAAAAGGCTTCTGTTTCGAGTGCCAAACCTTTCAGGAGAGCATTTTCAGGCTTTTGGCACCATTTTTGAGTGAATTGCCAAAAGTCAGATTTTTGCTGAAATTGTGACCCCGGGGCTTAGGGATTTTTTCAAAAAAAATATTTTCTGCCGGTTAAGTTTTTGAGGGCTGATTTCTTGTCCTGTGATAAAAAGACTTCTGTTTCCATCGCCAAAGCTTTCAGGGGAGCATTTTCAAGCTTTTGGCACCATTTTTGAGTGAATTGCCAAAAGTCAGATTTTTGCTGAAATTGTGACCCCGGGGCTTAGGGATTTTTTCAAAAAAATATTTTCTGCCGGTTAAGTTTTTGAGAGCTGATTTCTTGTCCTGTGATAAAAACACTTCTTTTTCCATCGCCAAAGCTTTCAGGGGAGCATTTTCAAGCTTTTGGCACCATTTTTGAGTGAATTGCCAAAAGTCAGATTTTTGCTGAAATTGTGACCCCGGGGCTTAGGGATATTTTCAAAAAAATATTTTCTGCCGGTTAATTTTTTGAGGGCTGATTTCTTGTCCTGTGATAAAAAGACTTCTGTTTCCATCGCCAAAGCTTTCAGGGGAGCATTTTCAAGCTTTTGGCACCATTTTTGATTGAATTGCCAAAAGTCAGATTTTTGCTGAAATTGTGACCCCGGGGCTTAGGGATTTTTTCAAAAAAATATTTTCTGCCGGTTAAGTTTTTGAGGGCTGATTTCTTGTCCTGTGATAAAAGGACTTCTGTTTCGAGTGCCAAACCTTTCAGGAGAGCATTTTCAAGCTTTTGGCACCATTTTTGAGTGAATTGCCAAAAGTCAGATTTTTGCTGAAATTGTGACCCCGGGGCTTAGGGATTTTTTCAAAAAAATATTTTCTGCCGGTTAAGTTTTTGAGGGCTGATTTCTTGTCCTGTGATAAAAAGCCTTCTGTTTCGAGTGCCAAACCTTTCAGGAGAGCATTTTCAGGCTTTTGGCACCATTTTTGAGTGAATTGCCAAAAGTCAGATTTTTGCTGAAATTGTGACCCCGGGGCTTAGGGATTTTTTCAAAAAAATATTTTCTGCCGGTTAAGTTTTTGAGGGCTGATTTCTTGTCCTGTGATAAAAAGCCTTCTGTTTCGAGTGCCAAACCTTTCAGGAGAGCATTTTCAGGCTTTTGGCACCATTTTTGAGTGAATTGCCAAAAGTCAGATTTTTGCTGAAATTGTGACCCCGGGGCTTAGGGATTTTTTCAAAAAAATATTTTCTGCTGGTTAAGTTTTTGAGGGCTGATTTCTTGCCCTGTGATAAAAAGACTTCTGTTTCCATCGCCAAAGCTTTCAGGGGGGCATTTTCAAGCTTTTGGCACCATTTTTGAGTGAATTGCCAAAAGTCAGATTTTTGCTGAAATTGTGACCCCGGTGCTTAGGGATTTCTTCAAAAAAATATTTTCCGCCGGTTAAGTTTTTGAGTGCTGATTTCTTGTCCTGTGATACAAAGCCTTCTGTTTCCATCGCCAAACCTTTCAGGAGAGCATTTTCAAGCTTTTGGCACCATTTTTGAGTGAATTGCCAAAAGTCAGATTTTTGCTGAAATTGTGACCCCGGGGCTTAGGGATTTTTTCAAAAAAATATTTTCTGCCGGTTAAGTTTTTGAGGGCTGATTTCTTGTCCTGTGATAAAAGGACTTCTGTTTCCATCGCCAAAGCTTTCAGGGGAGCATTTTCAAGCTTTTGGCACCATTTTTGAGTGAATTGCCAAAAGTCAGATTTTTGCTGAAATTGTGACCCCGGGGCTTAGGGATTTTTTCAAAAAAATATTTTCTGCCGGTTAAGTTTTTGAGGGCTGATTTCTTGTCTTGTGATAAAAAGACTTCTGTTCCGAGTGCCAAACCTTTCAGGAGAGCATTTTCAAGCTTTTGGCACCATTTTTGAGTGAATTGCCAAAAGTCAGATTTTTGCTGAAATTGTGACCCCGGGGCTTAGGGATTTTTTCAAAAAAATATTTTCTGCCGGTTAAGTTTTTGAGGGCTGATTTCTTGTCCTGTGATAAAAAGACTTCTGTTTCGAGTGCCAAACCTTTCAGGAGAGCATTTTCAAGCTTTAGGCACCATTTTAGAGTGAATTGCCAAAAGTCAGATTTTTGCTGAAATTGTGACCCCGGGGCTTAGGGATTTTTTCAAAAAAATATTTTCTGCTGGTTAAGTTTTTGAGGGCTGATTTCTTGTCCTGTGATAAAAAGACTTCTGTTTCCATCGCCTAAGCTTTCAGGGGAGCATTTTCAAGCTTTTGGCACCATTTTTGAGTGAATTGCCAAAAGTCAGATTTTTGCTGAAATTGTGTCCCCGGGGCTTAGGGATTTTTTCAAAAAAATATTTTCTGCCGGTTAAGTTTTTGAGGGCTGATTTCTTGTCCTGTGATAAAAAGACTTCTGTTTCCATCGCCAAAGCTTTCAGGGGGGCATTTTCAAGCTTTTGGCACCATTTTTGAGTGAATTGCCAAAAGTCAGATTTTTGCTGAAATTGTGACCCCGGGGCTTAGGGATTTTTTCAAAAAAATATTTTCTGCCGGTTAAGTTTTTGAGGACTGATTTCTTGTCCTGTGATAAAAAGCCTTATGTTTCGAATGCCAAACCTTTCAGGAGAGCATTTTCAAGCTTTTGGCACCACTTTTGAGTGAATTGCCAAAAGTCAGATTTTTGCTGAAATTGTTCAAAAAAATATTTTCTGCCGGTTAAGTTTTTGAGGGCTGATTTCTTGTCCTGTGATAAAAAGACTTCTGTTTCCATCGCCAAAGCTTTCAGGGGAGCATTTTCAAGCTTTTGGCACCATTTTTGAGTGAATTGCCAAAAGTCAGATTTTTGCTGAAATTGTTCAAAAAAATATTTTCTGCCGGTTAAGTTTTTGAGGGCTGATTTCATGTCCTGTGATAAAAAGACTTCTTTTTCCATCGCCAAAGCTTTCAGGGGAGCATTTTCAAGCTTTTGGCACCATTTTTGAGTGAATTGCCAAAAGTCAGATTTTTGCTGAAATTGTGACCCCGGGGCTTAGGGATATTTTCAAAAAAATATTTTCTGCCGGTTAAGTTTTTGAGGGCTGATTTCTTGTCCTGTGATAAAAAGACTTCTGTTTCCATCGCCAAAGCTTTCAGGGGAGCATTTTCAAGCTTTTGGCACCATTTTTGATTGAATTGCCAAAAGTCAGATTTTTGCTGAAATTGTGACCCCGGGGCTTAGGGATTTTTTCAAAAAAATATTTTCTGCCGGTTAAGTTTTTGAGGGCTGATTTCTTGTCCTGTGATAAAAGGACTTCTGTTTCGAGTGCCAAACCTTTCAGGAGAGCATTTTCAAGCTTTTGGCACCATTTTTGAGTGAATTGCCAAAAGTCAGATTTTTGCTGAAATTGTGACCCCGGGGCTTAGGGATTTTTTCAAAAAAATATTTTCTGCCGGTTAAGTTTTTGAGGGCTGATTTCTTGTCCTGTGATAAAAAGCCTTCTGTTTCGAGTGCCAAACCTTTCAGGAGAGCATTTTCAGGCTTTTGGCACCATTTTTGAGTGAATTGCCAAAAGTCAGATTTTTGCTGAAATTGTGACCCCGGGGCTTAGGGATTTTTTCAAAAAAATATTTTCTGCCGGTTAAGTTTTTGAGGGCTGATTTCTTGTCCTGTGATAAAAAGCCTTCTGTTTCGAGTGCCAAACCTTTCAGGAGAGCATTTTCAGGCTTTTGGCACCATTTTTGAGTGAATTGCCAAAAGTCAGATTTTTGCTGAAATTGTGACCCCGGGGCTTAGGGATTTTTTCAAAAAAATATTTTCTGCTGGTTAAGTTTTTGAGGGCTGATTTCTTGCCCTGTGATAAAAAGACTTCTGTTTCCATCGCCAAAGCTTTCAGGGGGGCATTTTCAAGCTTTTGGAACCATTTTTGAGTGAATTGCCAAAAGTCAGATTTTTGCTGAAATTGTGACCCCGGGGCTTAGGGATTTTTTCAAAAAAATATTTTCTGCCGGTTAAGTTTTTGAGTGCTGATTTCTTGTCCTGTGATAAAAAGCCTTCTGTTTCCATCGCCAAACCTTTCAGGAGAGCATTTTCAAGCTTTTGGCACCATTTTTGAGTGAATTGCCAAAAGTCAGATTTTTGCTGAAATTGTGACCCCGGGGCTTAGGGATTTTTTCAAAAAAATATTTTCTGCCGGTTAAGTTTTTGAGGGCTGATTTCTTGTCCTGTGATAAAAGGACTTCTGTTTCCATCGCCAAAGCTTTCAGGGGAGCATTTTCAAGCTTTTGGCACCATTTTTGAATGAATTGCCAAAAGTCAGATTTTTGCTGAAATTGTGACCCCGGGGCTTAGGGATTTTTTCCAAAAAATATTTTCTGCCGGTTAAGTTTTTGAGGGCTGATTTCTTGTCTTGTGATAAAAAGACTTCTGTTCCGAGTGCCAAACCTTTCAGGAGAGCATTTTCAAGCTTTTGGCACCATTTTTGAGTGAATTGCCAAAAGTCAGATTTTTGCTGAAATTGTGACCCCGGGGCTTAGGGATTTTTTCAAAAAAATATTTTCTGCCGGTTAAGTTTTTGAGGGCTGATTTCTTGTCCTGTGATAAAAAGACTTCTGTTTCGAGTGCCAAACCTTTCAGGAGAGCATTTTCAAGCTTTAGGCACCATTTTAGAGTGAATTGCCAAAAGTCAGATTTTTGCTGAAATTGTGACCCCGGGGCTTAGGGATTTTTTCAAAAAAATATTTTCTGCTGGTTAAGTTTTTGAGGGCTGATTTCTTGTCCTGTGATAAAAAGACTTCTGTTTCCATCGCCTAAGCTTTCAGGGGAGCATTTTCAAGCTTTTGGCACCATTTTTGAGTGAATTGCCAAAAGTCAGATTTTTGCTGAAATTGTGTCCCCGGGGCTTAGGGATTTTTTCAAAAAAATATTTTCTGCCGGTTAAGTTTTTGAGGGCTGATTTCTTGTCCTGTGATAAAAAGACTTCTGTTTCCATCGCCAAAGCTTTCAGGGGGGCATTTTCAAGCTTTTGGCACCATGTTTGAGTGAATTGCCAAAAGTCAGATTTTTGCTGAAATTGTGACCCCGGGGCTTAGGGATTTTTTCAAAAAAATATTTTCTGCCGGTTAAGTTTTTGAGGACTGATTTCTTGTCCTGTGATAAAAAGCCTTATGTTTCGAGTGCCAAACCTTTCAGGAGAGCATTTTCAAGCTTTTGGCACCACTTTTGAGTGAATTGCCAAAAGTCAGATTTTTGCTGAAATTGTTCAAAAAAATATTTTCTGCCGGTTAAGTTTTTGAGGGCTGATTTCTTGTCCTGTGATAAAAAGACTTCTGTTTCCATCGCCAAAGCTTTCAGGGGAGCATTTTCAAGCTTTTGGCACCATTTTTGAGTGAATTGCCAAAAGTCAGATTTTTGCTGAAATTGTTCAAAAAAATATTTTCTGCCGGTTAAGTTTTTGAGGGCTGATTTCTTGTCCTGTGATAAAAAGACTTCTGTTTCCATCGCCAAAGCTTTCAGGGGAGCATTTTCAAGCTTTTGGCACCATTTTTGAGTGAATTGCCAAAAGTCAGATTTTTGCTGAAATTGTGACCCCGGGGCTTAGGGATTTTTTCAAAAAAATATTTTCTGCCGGTTAAGTTTTTGAGGGCTGATTTCTTGTCCTGTGATAAAAAGCCTTCTGTTTCGAGTGCCAAACCTTTCAGGAGAGCATTTTCAAGCTTTTGGCACCATTTTTGAGTGAATTGCCAAAAGTCAGATTTTTGCTGAAATTGTGACCCCGGGGCTTAGGGATTTTTTCAAAAAAATATTTTCTGCCGGTTAAGTTTTTGAGGGCTGATTTATTTTCCTTTGATAAAAAGACTTCTGTTTCCATCGCCAAAGCTTTCAGGGGAGCATTTTCAGGCTTTTGGCACCATTTTTGAGTGAATTGCCAAAAGTCAGATTTTTGCTGAAATTGTGACCCCGGGGCTTAGGGATTTTTTCAAAAAAATATTTTCTGCCGGTTAAGTTTTTGAGGGCTGTTTTCTTGTCCTGTGATAAAAAGACTTCTGTTTCCATCGCCAAAGCTTTCAGGGGAGCATTTTCAGGCTTTTGGCACCATTTTTGAGTGAATTGCCAAAAGTCAGATTTTTGCTGAAATTGTGACCCCGGGGCTTAGGGATTTTTTCAAAAAAATATTTTCTTCCGGTTAAGTTTTTGAGGGCTGATTTCTTGTCCTGTGATAAAAAGCCTTCTGTTTCGAGTGCCAAACCTTTCAGGAGAGCATTTTCAGGCTTTTGGCACCATTTTTGAGTGAATTGCCAAAAGTCAGATTTTTGCTGAAATTGTTCAAAAAAATATTTTCTGCCGGTTAAGTTTTTGAGGGCTGATTTCTTGTCCTGTGATAAAAAGACTTCTGTTTCCATCGCCAAAGCTTTCAGGAGAGCATTTTCAAGCTTTTGGCACCATTTTTGAGTGAATTGCCAAAAGTCAGATTTTTGCTGAAATTGTGACCCCGGGGCTTAGGGATATTTTCAAAAAAATATTTTCTGCCGGTTAATTTTTTGAGGGCTGATATCTTGTCCTGTGATAAAAAGACTTCTGTTTCCATCGCCAAAGCTTTCAGGGGAGCATTTTCAAGCTTTTGGCACCATTTTTGAGTGAATTGCCAAAAGTCAGATTTTTGCTGAAATTGTGACCCCGGGGCTTAGGGATTTTTTCAAAAAAATATTTTCTGCCGGTTAAGTTTTTGAGGGCTGATTTCTTGTCCTGTGATAAAAAGCCTTCTGTTTCGAGTGCCAAACCTTTCAGGAGAGCATTTTCAAGCTTTTGGCACCACTTTTGAGTGAATTGCCAAAAGTCAGATTTTTGCTGAAATTGTGACCCCGGGGCTTAGGGATTTTTTCAAAAAAATATTTTCTGCCGGTTACGTTTTTGAGGGCTGATTTCTTGTCCTGTGATAAAAAGGCTTCTGTTTCGAGTGCCAAACCTTTCAGGAGAGCATTTTCAGGCTTTTGGCACCATTTTTGAGTGAATTGCCAAAAGTCAGATTTTTGCTGAAATTGTGACCCCGGGGCTTAGGGATTTTTTCAAAAAAATATTTTCTGCCGGTTAAGTTTTTGAGAGCTGATTTCTTGTCCTGTGATAAAAAGACTTCTTTTTCCATCGCCAAAGCTTTCAGGGGAGCATTTTCAAGCTTTTGGCACCATTTTTGAGTGAATTGCCAAAAGTCAGATTTTTGCTGAAATTGTGACCCCGGGGCTTAGGGATTTTTTCAAAAAAATATTTTCTGCCGGTTAAGTTTTTGAGGGCTGATTTCTTGTCCTGTGATAAAAAGACTTCTGTTTCCATCGCCAAAGCTTTCAGGGGAGCATTTTCAAGCTTTTGGCACCATTTTTGATTGAATTGCCAAAAGTCAGATTTTTGCTGAAATTGTGACCCCGGGGCTTAGGGATTTTTTCAAAAAAATATTTTCTGCCGGTTAAGTTTTTGAGGGCTGATTTCTTGTCCTGTGATAAAAGGACTTCTGTTTCGAGTGCCAAACCTTTCAGGAGAGCATTTTCAAGCTTTTGGCACCATTTTTGAGTGAATTGCCAAAAGTCAGATTTTTGCTGAAATTGTGACCCCGGGGCTTAGGGATTTTTTCAAAAAAATATTTTCTGCCGGTTAAGTTTTTGAGGGCTGATTTCTTGTCCTGTGATAAAAAGCCTTCTGTTTCGAGTGCCAAACCTTTCAGGAGAGCATTTTCAGGCTTTTGGCACCATTTTTGAGTGAATTGCCAAAAGTCAGATTTTTGCTGAAATTGTGACCCCGGGGCTTAGGGATTTTTTCAAAAAAATATTTTCTGCCGGTTAAGTTTTTGAGGGCTGATTTCTTGTCCTGTGATAAAAAGCCTTCTGTTTTGAGTGCCAAACCTTTCAGGAGAGCATTTTCAGGCTTTTGGCACCATTTTTGAGTGAATTGCCAAAAGTCAGATTTTTGCTGAAATTGTGACCCCGGGGCTTAGGGATTTTTTCAAAAAAATATTTTCTGCTGGTTAAGTTTTTGAGGGCTGATTTCTTGCCCTGTGATAAAAAGACTTCTGTTTCCATCGCCAAAGCTTTCAGGGGGGCATTTTCAAGCTTTTGGCACCATTTTTGAGTGAATTGCCAAAAGTCAGATTTTTGCTGAAATTGTGACCCCGGGGCTTAGGGATTTTTTCAAAAAAATATTTTCTGCCGGTTAAGTTTTTGAGTGCTGATTTCTTGTCCTGTGATAAAAAGCCTTCTGTTTCCATCGCCAAACCTTTCAGGAGAGCATTTTCAAGCTTTTGGCACCATTTTTGAGTGAATTGCCAAAAGTCAGATTTTTGCTGAAATTGTGACCCCGGGGCTTAGGGATTTTTTCAAAAAAATATTTTCTGCCGGTTAAGTTTTTGAGGGCTGATTTCTTGTCCTGTGATAAAAGGACTTCTGTTTCCATCGCCAAAGCTTTCAGGGGAGCATTTTCAAGCTTTTGGCACCATTTTTGAGTGAATTGCCAAAAGTCAGATTTTTGCTGAAATTGTGACCCCGGGGCTTAGGGATTTTTTCAAAAAAATATTTTCTGCCGGTTAAGTTTTTGAGGGCTGATTTCTTGTCTTGTGATAAAAAGACTTCTGTTCCGAGTGCCAAACCTTTCAGGAGAGCATTTTCAGGCTTTTGGCACCATTTTTGAGTGAATTGCCAAAAGTCAGATTTTTGCTGAAATTGTGACCCCGGGGCTTAGGGATTTTTTCAAAAAAAATATTTTCTGCCGGTTAAGTTTTTGAGGGCTGATTTCTTGTCCTGTGATAAAAAGACTTCTGTTTCCATCGCCAAAGCTTTCAGGGGAGCATTTTCAAGCTTTTGGCACCATTTTTGAGTGAATTGCCAAAAGTCAGATTTTTGCTGAAATTGTGACCCCGGGGCTTAGGGATTTTTTCAAAAAAATATTTTCTGCCGGTTAAGTTTTTGAGAGCTGATTTCTTGTCCTGTGATAAAAAGACTTCTTTTTCCATCGCCAAAGCTTTCAGGGGAGCATTTTCAAGCTTTTGGCACCATTTTTGAGTGAATTGCCAAAAGTCAGATTTTTGCTGAAATTGTGACCCCGGGGCTTAGGGATATTTTCAAAAAAATATTTTCTGCCGGTTAAGTTTTTGAGGGCTGATTTCTTGTCCTGTGATAAAAAGACTTCTGTTTCCATCGCCAAAGCTTTCAGGGGAGCATTTTCAAGCTTTTGGCACCATTTTTGATTGAATTGCCAAAAGTCAGATTTTTGCTGAAATTGTGACCCCGGGGCTTAGGGATTTTTTCAAAAAAATATTTTCTGCCGGTTAAGTTTTTGAGGGCTGATTTCTTGTCCTGTGATAAAAGGACTTCTGTTTCGAGTGCCAAACCTTTCAGGAGAGCATTTTCAAGCTTTTGGCACCATTTTTGAGTGAATTGCCAAAAGTCAGATTTTTGCTGAAATTGTGACCCCGGGGCTTAGGGATTTTTTCAAAAAAATATTTTCTGCCGGTTAAGTTTTTGAGGGCTGATTTCTTGTCCTGTGATAAAAAGCCTTCTGTTTCGAGTGCCAAACCTTTCAGGAGAGCATTTTCAGGCTTTTGGCACCATTTTTGAGTGAATTGCCAAAAGTCAGATTTTTGCTGAAATTGTGACCCCGGGGCTTAGGGATTTTTTCAAAAAAATATTTTCTGCCGGTTAAGTTTTTGAGGGCTGATTTCTTGTCCTGTGATAAAAAGCCTTCTGTTTCGAGTGCCAAACCTTTCAGGAGAGCATTTTCAGGCTTTTGGCACCATTTTTGAGTGAATTGCCAAAAGTCAGATTTTTGCTGAAATTGTGACCCCGGGGCTTAGGGATTTTTTCAAAAAAATATTTTCTGCTGGTTAAGTTTTTGAGGGCTGATTTCTTGCCCTGTGATAAAAAGACTTCTGTTTCCATCGCCAAAGGTTTCAGGGGGGCATTTTCAAGCTTTTGGCACCATTTTTGAGTGAATTGCCAAAAGTCAGATTTTTGCTGAAATTATGACCCCGGGGCTTAGGGATTTTTTCAAAAAAATATTTTCTGCCGGTTAAGTTTTTGAGGGCTGATTTCTTGTCCTGTGATAAAAAGCCTTCTGTTTCGAGTGCCAAACCTTTCAGGAGAGCATTTTCAGGTTTTTGGCACCATTTTTGAGTGAATTGCCAAAAGTCAGATTTTTGCTGAAATTGTGACCCCGGGGCTTAGGGATTTTTTCAAAAAAATATTTTCTGCCGGTTAAGTTTTTGAGGGCTGATTTCTTGTCCTGTGATAAAAAGACTTCTGTTTCCATCGCCAAAGCTTTCAGGGGAGCATTTTCAAGCTTTTGGCACCATTTTTGAGTGAATTGCCAAAAGTCAGATTTTTGCTGAAATTGTGACCCCGGGGCTTAGGGATTTTTTCAAAAAAATATTTTCTGCTGGTTAAGTTTTTGAGGGCTGATTTCTTGTCCTGTGATAAAAAGACTTCTGTTTCCATCGCCTAAGCTTTCAGGGGAGCATTTTCAAGCTTTTGGCACCATTTTTGAGTGAATTGCCAAAAGTCAGATTTTTGCTGAAATTGTGTCCCCGGGGCTTAGGGATTTTTTCAAAAAAATATTTTCTGCCGGTTAAGTTTTTGAGGGCTGATTTCTTGTCCTGTGATAAAAAGACTTCTGTTTCCATCGCCAAAGCTTTCAGGGGGGCATTTTCAAGCTTTTGGCACCATTTTTGAGTGAATTGCCAAAAGTCAGATTTTTGCTGAAATTGTGACCCCGGGGCTTAGGGATTTTTTCAAAAAAATATTTTCTGCCGGTTAAGTTTTTGAGGACTGATTTCTTGTCCTGTGATAAAAAGCCTTATGTTTCGAGTGCCAAACCTTTCAGGAGAGCATTTTCAAGCTTTTGGCACCACTTTTGAGTGAATTGCCAAAAGTCAGATTTTTGCTGAAATTGTTCAAAAAAATATTTTCTGCCGGTTAAGTTTTTGAGGGCTGATTTCTTGTCCTGTGATAAAAAGCCTTCTGTTTCCATCGCCAAAGCTTTCAGGGGAGCATTTTCAAGCTTTTGGCACCATTTTTGAGTGAATTGCCAAAAGTCAGATTTTTGCTGAAATTGTTCAAAAAAATATTTTCTGCCGGTTAAGTTTTTGAGGGCTGATTTCTTGTCCTGTGATAAAAAGACTTCTGTTTCCATCGCCAAAGCTTTCAGGGGAGCATTTTCAAGCTTTTGGCACCATTTTTGATTGAATTGCCAAAAGTCAGATTTTTGCTGAAATTGTGACCCCGGGGCTTAGGGATTTTTTCAAAAAAATATTTTCTGCCGGTTAAGTTTTTGAGGGCTGATTTCTTGTCCTGTGATAAAAGGACTTCTGTTTCGAGTGCCAAACCTTTCAGGAGAGCATTTTCAAGCTTTTGGCACCATTTTTGAGTGAATTGCCAAAAGTCAGATTTTTGCTGAAATTGTGACCCCGGGGCTTAGGGATTTTTTCAAAAAAATATTTTCTGCCGGTTAAGTTTTTGAGGGCTGATTTCTTGTCCTGTGATAAAAAGCCTTCTGTTTCGAGTGCCAAACCTTTCAGGAGAGCATTTTCAGGCTTTTGGCACCATTTTTGAGTGAATTGCCAAAAGTCAGATTTTTGCTGAAATTGTGACCCCGGGGCTTAGGGATTTTTTCAAAAAAATATTTTCTGCTGGTTAAGTTTTTGAGGGCTGATTTCTTGCCCTGTGATAAAAAGACTTCTGTTTCCATCGCCAAAGCTTTCAGGGGGGCATTTTCAAGCTTTTGGAACCATTTTTGAGTGAATTGCCAAAAGTCAGATTTTTGCTGAAATTGTGACCCCGGGGCTTAGGGATTTTTTCAAAAAAATATTTTCTGCCGGTTAAGTTTTTGAGTGCTGATTTCTTGTCCTGTGATAAAAAGCCTTCTGTTTCCATCGCCAAACCTTTCAGGAGAGCATTTTCAAGCTTTTGGCACCATTTTTGAGTGAATTGCCAAAAGTCAGATTTTTGCTGAAATTGTGACCCCGGGGCTTAGGGATTTTTTCAAAAAAATATTTTCTGCCGGTTAAGTTTTTGAGGGCTGATTTCTTGTCCTGTGATAAAAAGCCTTCTGTTTCGAGTGCCAAACCTTTCAGGAGAGCATTTTCAGGCTTTTGGCACCATTTTTGAGTGAATTGCCAAAAGTCAGATTTTTGCTGAAATTGTGACCCCGGGGCTTAGGGATTTTTTCAAAAAAATATTTTCTGCTGGTTAAGTTTTTGAGGGCTGATTTCTTGCCCTGTGATAAAAAGACTTCTGTTTCCATCGCCAAAGCTTTCAGGGGGGCATTTTCAAGCTTTTGGAACCATTTTTGAGTGAATTGCCAAAAGTCAGATTTTTGCTGAAATTGTGACCCCGGGGCTTAGGGATTTTTTCAAAAAAATATTTTCTGCCGGTTAAGTTTTTGAGTGCTGATTTCTTGTCCTGTGATAAAAAGCCTTCTGTTTCCATCGCCAAACCTTTCAGGAGAGCATTTTCAAGCTTTTGGCACCATTTTTGAGTGAATTGCCAAAAGTCAGATTTTTGCTGAAATTGTGACCCCGGGGCTTAGGGATTTTTTCAAAAAAATATTTTCTGCCGGTTAAGTTTTTGAGGGCTGATTTCTTGTCCTGTGATAAAAGGACTTCTGTTTCCATCGCCAAAGCTTTCAGGGGAGCATTTTCAAGCTTTTGGCACCATTTTTGAATGAATTGCCAAAAGTCAGATTTTTGTTGAAATTGTGACCCCGGGGCTTAGGGATTTTTTCCAAAAAATATTTTCTGCCGGTTAAGTTTTTGAGGGCTGATTTCTTGTCTTGTGATAAAAAGACTTCTGTTCCGAGTGCCAAACCTTTCAGGAGAGCATTTTCAAGCTTTTGGCACCATTTTTGAGTGAATTGCCAAAAGTCAGATTTTTGCTGAAATTGTGACCCCGGGGCTTAGGGATTTTTTCAAAAAAATATTTTCTGCCGGTTAAGTTTTTGAGGGCTGATTTCTTGTCCTGTGATAAAAAGACTTCTGTTTCGAGTGCCAAACCTTTCAGGAGAGCATTTTCAAGCTTTAGGCACCATTTTAGAGTGAATTGCCAAAAGTCAGATTTTTGCTGAAATTGTGACCCCGGGGCTTAGGGATTTTTTCAAAAAAATATTTTCTGCTGGTTAAGTTTTTGAGGGCTGATTTCTTGTCCTGTGATAAAAAGACTTCTGTTTCCATCGCCTAAGCTTTCAGGGGAGCA